>NC_086448.1:536452105-537052105 GCF_028390025.1 Pseudophryne corroboree
TGTTTGTGTGTTGTATTAAAGGTTATGCACTCAGGAAAACTGTGCCCTGTAAACTTGAACATGGCATATTGACATTTGTGGAACAAGGGAACAATCAGAATATTAAGACAAACATTGCATAGTGTAATTTAAAATCTGTATGCCTTGTACAATACTTAATTGGCCATATAAAAAAAAAAGGAACTTGGGTTACTAGGGACAACATGCCATAGTATTAGATATGGACACATATTCCCCCCCCAAAAACCCACAAACATATTAAGTCACATTAAATGTAGGCTGCATTATGGTGCTCATGTTATTTGGTATGTACAAAGGAATATGTCTATGTCGAGAAGATTTAGCTGATGTAGTTTATAAGTTTGTTTAGTCACATTTGAGATTATTAACCAAATAATTAAAACATGCACTTAATATCAGTTAATTTTTATTTGTCCAAAAAATACAGTGCATTATTTGTGAGTGTGTCAGATTTATTTGTGGTAACAATACAAATATTAAGTGGCCATATAATTGCTGTTTGTATTATTTTGTAAGAGCAGTGTTTGGCGAGTAATTGCTCAACAGGTGAATTCAGTTGCTAATGAATTGCTAATTAGAGCAGACACACACTTGTAACAGTACTTCGCAAGTGCTGAGTAGCTGCAGACTTACTCTTCGGCTGCGTCAAGATAGCGAACATTTGTTATGTACTTTTACCATAGGATACGCATTTTTGCCAAAAACACGCCTACTGCTGGATGCATACTCCCACACTAGCCGCCCACTTTCACGCCCATTTCGTAGGATTGCGAATCCGTGCCTCTGCCACGCCTCCGTCACTCCCTGTTTTCATTTGTGTATTACGAGTAGATTTTCGTATAGGAATTCTGCACAAGTGTCGTATCGCTAGCTTTGCACATGCGTATTTCCGCTTTTGTGCATGCGCAGTTTGAGATTTTTTGCCGTTTGCGATGCGATGATCTGCTGCGAACAACTCGGAATGAGGGCCAATATGCAGCAATAAAGGAAAGACAAAGACATATACAAGAAAGACTACACCAAATGGCACAGGAACAAGAACCTGGCTGTGCAGAGGAGAGAGGAGCAAGATCCAGTAGTGAAGTAACCCCATCTACTGGTCAACAAACACAAGAGGCTGGTGTCAGTTCCCTGGCTGAGGAAGATGTGGGCCAAACTGAGGAAGATTCTGGGCTAACTACCCAAACGCAACAATCAGGCCCACAAACTGAAGATGAAGCTGGGGCAAGTTCACAGGCTACTGCATCGCAGCCAAGGAAACAAAAGAGAAGATGCCAACCCCCATTTACCAGGAGGGAGTTAGCCATTCTGGTCCCACAAGCTATTGAGAAAATTCATTTTGGAAATAAGAACATGGGTGCTGGGACCAAGGACCGTATCTGGAGAGAGATCACCGACGCGGTGGGACCAATTGTCCGCACACCCCAAGAAGTGAGGAGACAGTATGTACATACTGAAGCACACTCTAAAAACTATTGTCTGCATTTACTAAGATGGTAGCTCGTTTTTAGATGTGATATTGCCTATAGCAACCAAGACTATTACATATGGAACCTTCTAGAAGGTGCAAGATAAATGAGCAGTTTAATGTTTGTTTGCTATGTTTCAAAATCTATCTTGAAGTACAAATTACTTATTACAATATTTACTGCTATGTATGTTTACAAGTAGAAGTTGTTCAAAGTAATGTAGGGTATGATATTTGTGATTGTTTTATGTATACAATTGCACCAATAACTAAAAAAAACTTGACAGAATGTTTAAAATGTAAAGTCATATTGAAATAATAAAATTTGTGTTTTTTTACCCCAAAACATCTGTAGTTGGGCTGACTTCAAGTGCCTGCTGAAGATCAAGATGTCTGCGCAGTGGAGATCTGCGAGGGAGACAAGGGGAGGACAAATCCCTGAGAGTCTAGAATACACGGTCTTGGAGGAGCAAGCCTTGGTCTGTGTGGCGTATGAGGAGCAAGGGTGTAGCTACCATAGGCAGTGCCGTAACTAGACATTTTAGCGCTGTGTGCAAGAAACGGCATTGGTGCCCCCCTATGCAAAATAGGGGCAGTGCGCGCTGTAGTCGCGCAAAAAATATATAGGGGCATGGCTCCATGGGGAAGGGGCGTGGCCACAAAATAATACCAATTCATACTACGGTGCACAGTAGTCTCCATTATCAAATTACTCTGCACAATATCGCCACTACACCAGGTAGAGCCCCTTTTACACATTACGGCAGACAGCGTCCCCCTTTTACACATTACAGCAGACAGCGTCCCCCTTTTACACAATACGACAGACAGCGTCCCCCTTTTTACACATTACGGCAGACAGCATCCCCTTTTTACACATTACGGCAGACAGCGTCCCCCTTTTTACACATTACGGCAGACAGTCCCCGTTTTTACACATTACGTCAGACAACGTCCCCTTTTACACCTTACGGCAGACAGCGTCCCCTTTTCTCTAACGTCCTAGTGGATGCTGGGGACTCCGTCAGGACCATGGGGAATAGCGGCTCCGCAGGAGACAGGGCACAAAAGTAAAAGCTTTAGGATCAGGTGGTGTGCACTGGCTCCTCCCCCTATGACCCTCCTCCAAGCCTCAGTTAGATTTTTGTGCCCGGCCGAGAAGGGTGCAATCTAGGTGGCTCTCCTAAAGAGCTGCTTAGAGTAAAAGTTTGTTAGGTTTTTTATTTTCAGTGAGTCCTGCTGGCAACAGGCTCACTGCTACGAGGGACTTAGGGGAGAGAAGTGAACTCACCTGCGTGCAGGATGGATTGGCTTCTTAGGCTACTGGACACCATTAGCTCCAGAGGGAGTCGGAACACAGGTCTCACCCTGGGGTTCGTCCCGGAGCCGCGCCGCCGACCCCCCTTGCAGATGCCGAAAAGTGAAGGTCCAGAAACGGCGGCAGAAGACTCTTCAGTCTTCATAAGGTAGCGCACAGCACTGCAGCTGTGCGCCATTGTTGTCAGCACACTTCATAGCAGCGGTCACTGAGGGTGCAGGGCGCTGGGGGGGGGCGCCCTGGGCAGCAATGATAGTACCTTATTCTGGCTAAAAATACATCACATATAGCCCCTGGGGGCTATATGGATGTATTTAATCCCTGCCAGGTCTCAGAAAAACGGGAGAAGAAGCCCGCCGAAAAGGGGGCGGGGCCTATTCTCCTCAGCACACAGCGCCATTTTCCCTCACAGAAATGCTGGTGGGAAGGCTCCCAGGCTCTCCCCTGCACTGCACTACAGAAACAGGGTTAAAACAGAGAGGGGGGGGTACTGATTTGGCGATATGACTACATATATTAAAATGCTATAAGGGAAAAGCACTTATATAAAGGTTGTCCCTGTATAATTATAGCATTTTTGGTGTGTGCTGGCAAACTCTCCCTCTGTCTCCCCAAAGGGCTAGTGGGTCCTGTCCTCTATCAGAGCATTCCCTGTGTGTGTGCTGTGTGTCGGTACGTGTGTGTCGACATGTATGAGGACGATGTTGGGAGGCGGAGCAAATTGCCTGTAATGGTGATGTCACTCTCTAGGGAGTCGACACCGGAATAGATGGCTTATTTAAGGAATTACGTGATAATGTCAACACGCTGCAAGTCGGTTGACGACATGAGACGGCCGGCAAACATATTAGTATCTGTCCAGGCGTCTAAAACACCGTCAGGGACGTTATAATGCCCATTTTACCTCAGTCGGTCGACACAGACACGGACACTGACTCCAGTGTCGACGGTGAAGAAACAAACGTATTTTCCTTTAGGGCCACACGTTACTTGTTAAGGGCAATGAAGGAGGTGTTACATATTTCTGATACTACAAGTACCACAAAAAAGGGTATTATGTGGGGTGTGGAAAAACTACCTATAGTTTTTCCTGAATCAGATAAATTAAATGAAGTGTGTGATGAGGCGCGGGGTTCCCCCGATAGAAAATTATTGGCGGTATACCCTTTCCCGCCAGAAGTTAGGGCGCGTTGGGAAACACCCCTTAGGGTGGATAAGGCGCTCACACGCTTATCAAAACAAGTGGCGGTACCGTCTCCAGATACGGCCGCCCTCAAGGAGCCAGCTGATAGGAGGCTGGAAAATATCCTAAAAAGTATATACACACGTACTGGTGTTATACTGCGACCAGCGATCGCCTCAGCCTGGATGTGCAGCGCGGGGGTGGCTTGGTCGGATTCCCTGACTGAAAATATTGATACCCTTGACAGGGACAGTATTTTATTTACTATAGAGCATTTAAAGAATGCATTTCTATATATGCGAGATGCACAGAGGGATATTTGCACTCTGGCATCAAGAGTAAGTGCGATGTCCATATCTGCCAAAAGATGTTTATGGACACGACAGTGGTCAGGTGATGCAGATTCCAAACGGCACAAAGATGTATTGCCGTATAAAGGGGAGGAGTTATTTGGGGTCGGTCCATCGGACCTGGTGGCCACGGCAACTGCTGGGAAATCCACTGTTTTTACCCTAAGTCACATCTATGCAGAAAAAGACACCGTCTTTTCAGCCTCAGTCCTTTCGTCCCCATAAGCATATCTTCCCAGGGATAGAGGAAAGGGAAGAAGACTGCAGCAGGCAGCCCATTCCCAGGAACAGAAGCCTTCCACCGCTTCTGCCAAGTTCTCAGCATGACGCTGGAGCCGTACAGGACCCCTGGATCCTACAAGTAGTATCCCAGGGGTACAGATTGGAAAGTCGAGACGTTTCCCCTCGCAGGTTCCTGAAGTCTGCTTTACCAACGTCTCCCTCCGACAGGGAGGCAGTATTGGAAACAATTCACAAGCTGTATTCCCAGCAGGTGATAATCAAAGTACCCCTCCTACAACAAGGAAAGGGGTATTATTCCACACTATATTGTGGTACTGAAACCAGAAGGCTCGGTGAGACCTATTCTAAATCTGAAATATTTGAACACTTAAAAAGGTTCAAATCAAGATGGAGTCACTCAGAGCAGTGATAGCGAACCAGGTAGAAGGGGACTATATGGTGTCCCGGGACATCAGGGATGCTTACCTCCATGTCCCAATTTGCCCTTCTCACCAAGGGTATCTCAGGTTCGTGGTACAGAACTGTCACTATCAGTTTCAGACGCTGCCGTTTGGATTGTCCACGGCACTCCGGGTCTTTACCAAGGTAATGCCCGAAATGATGATTCTTCTTCGAAGAAAATGGACGACCTCCTGATAAGCGCAAGGTCCAGAGAACAGTTGGAGGTCGGAGTAGCACTATCTCAAGTAGTTCTACGACAGCACGGGTGGATTCTAAATATTCCAAAACCGCAGTTTTTTCCGACGACACGTCTGCTGTTCCTAGGGATGATTCTGGACACAGTCCAGAAAAAGGTGTTTCTCCCGGAGGAGAAAGCCAGGGAGTTATCCGAGCTAGTCAGGAACCTCCTAAACCAGGAAAAGTGTCAGTGCATCATTGCACAAGAGTCCTGGGAAAAATGGTGGCTTATTACGAAGCGATTCCATTCGGCAGATTCCACGCAAGAACTTTTCAGTGGGATCTGCTGGACAAATGGTCCGGATCGCATCTTCAGATGCATCAGCGGATAACCCTATCTCCAAGGACAAGGGTGTCTCTCCTGTGGTGGTTACAGAGTGCTCATCTTCTAGAGGGCCGCAGATTCGGCATTCAGGATTGGATGCTGGTGACCACGGAGGCCAGCCTGAGAGGCTGGGGAGCAGTCACACAGGGAAAAAATTTCCAGGGAGTGTGATCAAGTCTGGAGACTTTTCTCCACATAAATATACTGGAGCTAAGGGCAATTTATAATGCTCTAAGCTTAGCAAGACCTCTGCTTCAAGGTCAGCCGGTATTGATCCAGTGGGACAACATCACGGCAGTCGCCCACGTAAACAGACAGGGCGGCACAAGAAGCAGGAGTGCAATGGCAAAAACTGCAAGGATTTTTCGCTGGGCGGAAAATCATGTGATAGCACTGTCAGCAGTGTTCATTCCGGGAGTGGACAACTGGGAAGCAGACTTCCTCAGCAGGCACGACCTCCACCCGGGAGAGTGGGGACTTCATCGGGAAGTTTTCCACATGATTGTGAACCGTTGGGAAAGACCAAAGGTGTACATGATGGCGTCCCGCCTGAACAATAAACTGGACAGGTATTGCGCCAGGTCAAGAGACTTTCAGGCAATAGCTGTGGACGTTCTGGTAACACCGTGGGCGTACCAGTCGGTGTATGTGTTTCCTCCTCTGCTTCTCATACCCAAGGTATTGAGAATTATAAGACGTAGAGGAGTAAGAACTATACTCGTGGCTCCGGATTGGCCAAGAAGGACTTGGTACCCGGAACTTCAAGATATACTCACAGAGGACTCATGACCTCTGCCGCTAAGAAGGGACTTGCTTCAGCACGTACCATGTCTGTTCCAAGACTTACCGCGGCTGCGTTTGACGGCATGGCGGTTGAACGCCGGATCCTAAGGGAAAAAGGCATTCCGGAAGAGGTCATTCCTACCCTGGTCAAAGCCAGGAAGGACGTGACCGCACAACATTATCACCACATGTGGCGAAAATATGTTGCGTGGTGTGAGGCCAGGAAAGCTCCACGAAGAAATTTCAACTCGGTCGATTCCTGCATTTCCTGCAAACAGGAGTGTCTATGGGCCTCAGATTGGGGTCCATTAAGGTTCAAATTTCGGCCCTGTCGATTTTCTTCCAGAAAGAATTGGCTTCAGTTCCTGAAGTCCAGAAGTTTGTCAAGGGAGTACTGCATATACAACCCCCTTTTGTGCCTCCAGTGGCACTGTGGGATCTCAACGTAGTGCTGGGATTCCTCAAATCACATTGGTTTAAACCGCTCAAATCTGTGGATTTGAAATATCTCACATGGAAAGTGACCATGATGTTGGCCCTGGCCTCGGCCAGGCGAGTGTCAGCATTGGCGGCTTTGTCTCACAAAAGCCCATATCTGATTGTCCATTCGGACAGGGCAGAGCTGCGGACTCGTCCCCAGTTTCTCCCTAAGGTGGGGTCAGCGTTTCACCTGAACCAGCTTATTGTGGTACCTGCGGCTACTAGGGACTTGGAGGACTCCAAGTTGCTAGATGTTGTCAGGGCCCTGAAAATATCGGTTCCAGGACGGCTGGAGTCAGGAAAACTGACTTGCTGTTATCCTGTAGGCACCCAAAAAACTGGGTGCTCTTGCTTCTAAGCAGACGATTGCTAGTTGGATGTGTAGTACAATTCAGCTTGCACATTCTGTGGCAGGCCTGCCACAGCCAAAATATGTAAATGCCCATTCCACAAGGAAGGTGGGCTCATCCTGGGCGGCTGCCCGAGGGGTCTCGGCATTACAACTCTGCCGAGCAGCTACGTGGTCGGGGGGAGAACACGTTTGTAAAATTCTACAAATTTGATACCCTGGCTAAAGAGGACCTGGAGTTCTCTCATTCGGTGCTGCAGAGTCATCCGCACTCTCCCGCCCGTTTGGGAGCTTTGGTATAATCCCCATGGTCCTGACGGAGTCCCCAGCATCCACTAGGACGTTAGAGAAAATAAGATTTTACTTACCGATAAATCTATTTCTCGTAGTCCGTAGTGGATGCTGGGCGCCCATCCCAAGTGCGGATTGTCTGCAATACTTGTACATAGTTATTGGTACAAAAAATCGGGTTATTATTGTTGTGAGCCATCTTTTCAGAGGCTCCGCTGTTATCATGCTGTTAACTGGGTTCAGATCACAGGTTGTACAGTGTGATTGGTGTGGCTGGTATGAGTCTTACCCGGGATTCAAAATCCTTCCTTATTGTGTACGCTCGTCCGGGCACAGTATCCTAACTGAGGCTTAGAGGAGGGTCATAGGGGGAGGAGCCAGTGCACACCACCTGATCCTAAAGCTTTTACTTTTGTGCCCTGTCTCCTGCGGAGCCGCTATTCCCCATGGTCCTGACGGAGTCCCCAGCATCCACTACGGACTACGAGAAATAGATTTATCGGTAAGTAAAATCTTATTTTTACACATTACGGCAGACAGCGTCCCCTTTTTACACATTACGGCAGACAGCGTCCCCTTTTTACACATTACGGCAGACAGCGTCCCCCTTTTTACACATTACGTCAGACAACGTCCCCCTTATACACCTTACGGCAGACAGCGTCCCCTTTTTACACATTACGGCAGACAGCGTCCCCCTTTTTACACATTATGGCAGAAAGCGTCCCATTTTTCTCTTACGTCCTAGAGAATGCTGGGGACTCCGTAAGGACCATGGGGTATAGACGGGCTCCGCAGGAGATAGGGCACCTAAAAAGAACTTTGACTATGGGTGTGCACTGGCTCCTCCCTCTATGCCCCTCCTCCAGACCTCAGTTAGATCTTGTGCCCAGAGGAGAATGGGTGCACTGCAGAGAGCTCTCCAGAGTTTTCTGTTGATAAAGAATTTTGTTAGGTTTTTTATTTTCAGGGAGTCCTGTTGGCAACAGGCTCCCTGGCATCGTGGGACCGAGGAGAGAGAAGCAGAGCTGGCTTGTCAAGTTGAGCACTGCTTCTAAGGCTACTGGACACCATTAGCTCCAGAGGGAGTCGGAACACAGGTTTCACCTGGGGTTCGTCCCGAAGCCGCGCCGCCGTCCTCACAGATGCCGAAGATAGATAGAAGCCGGATGAGAAGCCAGAAGACATCTTAGGCGGCAGAAGACATCAGATCTTCATGAGGCATTGCTCCCAGTCACACACAGCAGCACTGAAGGGAGCAGGGCACGGGGGGGGGGGGGGGCCCTGGGCAGCAATATTCCTCACTTTTGGGCATAATTCAGATAGATTAGGCTGCGGAGGCAGTAAATCTAAGATCCCCCGCCATTTTAATAGAAAAGTCACTGGGACCGAAGCCCGCCGTTGGGTGGGCGGGGCTTGATCCTCAGCACTAACCAGCGCCATTTTCTCTACAGAAGCTGCATGCATGAACGCTGGCTCCCTGGTCTCTCCCCTGCTGAACTTCACAGGCTGGAAAAAAGAGGAGGGGGGCACATTAGCGACGCAGTGAGTGGGAATTGATATATTATATATAAAAAAGCGCTTTCTGGTCATATTTTTTCCAGTGGTTTTAAGCGCTGGTGTGTGCTGGCATACTCTCTCTCTGTCTCTCCAAAGGGCCTGGTTGGGGTTTTGTCCCCTTATAGGTTAATCCCTGTGTGTGTGTGGGGGGTGTCGGTACGTGTGTGTCGACATGTCTGAGGCGGAAGGATTCTCCAAGGAGGCGGTGGAGCAAATGAGTGGTGTGTCCCCGTCGGTTGTGCCGACTCCGGATTGGATGGACATGTGGCATATGTTGAATGCAAGTGTGGCATCTTTACATAAAAGGCTTGATAAGGCTGAATTAGGGGGGACATCAAGGGGTCAATCCTCGGATTGGACGGACTCACAGGGCCCGTCGGGGTCTCAAAAGCGTCCCTTAACACAAGACACTACTACCGACATGGATTCTGACTCCAGTGTCGACTACGACGAAGTAAAATTGCACCCTAGGGTGACTAAAACCATTCAGTGTATGATTGTGGCAATAAGGGATGTGTTACATATTGAGGATGAACCCTCGGTCCCCGACACAAGGGTACACATGTTTAAGGAAAAGAAACAGATTATTAATTTTCCCGCATCTCATGAATTAAATGATTTCTTTGGAAAAGCTTGGGAGACTCCGGAAAAGAGACCGCAGATCCCCAAAAGAATTTATATGGCATACCCCTTCCCTAAGCAGGACAGGGAGATTTGGGAATCATCCCCCACTGTGGACAAGGCCCTGACGCGCTTGTCCAAGAAAGTGGCGCTACCGTCTCCTGACACAGCGGCCCTTAAGGACCCTGCAGATCGCAGGCAAGAAACTACCTTAAAGTGTATTTATTCTCATACAGGGGCTGTGCTAAGACCGACAATTGCGTCGGCATGGGTGTGTAGCGCAATTGCAGCTTGGACAGATGAGCTGACAGACCAATTTGATAATATGGATAAGGATACTATATTCTTAACTCTAGCCCACATAAAAGACGCAGTCTTATTTATTAGGGATGCTCAAAGGGACATTGGATTGCTAGCTTCTAGGGCCAATGCCATGTCTATCTCAGCGAGAAGATCCTTATGGACTCGCCAATGGACGGGTGATGCGGATTCCAAGAAACATATGGAAGTACTACCCTATAAGGGTGATGTATTGTTTGGGGATGGGCTGACGGACCTGGTTTCCACAGCTACAGCAGGTAAATCAAATTTTTTACCATATATTCCCCAACAGCAAAAGAAAGTAACACCCTATCAGATGCAGTCCTTTCGGTCGCACAAGTCCAGAAGAGGTCGGGGATCCTCTTTCCTCGCCAGAGGTAAGGGCAGAGGCAAAAGAGCACCTGCTTCGGCAGGTGCCCAGGAACAAAAGTCCTCCCTGGCTGCTCCAAAACCCACAGCATGAGGCTGGGGCTCCCCTGAGGGAGTCCGCACCGGTGGGGGCACGTCTTCGACTTTTCAGTCAGGCCTGGGTCAGTTCAGACCTGAATCCCTGGGTGTTGGAAATAGTTTCCCAGGGTTACAAATTGGTATTCGAGGAGGTGCCCCCGCGCCGATTTTTCAAATCGGCCCTACCAGCTTCCACATCGGAAAGGGATATAGTGTTAGCTGCAATTCAAACGCTGTGTATACAGCAAGTGGTAATCAAGGTTCCCCAGCACCAGCAGGGAAGAGGTTACTACTCAACCCTATTTGTGGTCCCGAAACCGGACGGTTCGGTCAGACCTATTTTGAATCTGAAATCCCTAAACCTGTACATAAAAAGATTCAAATTCAAAATGGAATCACTCAGAGCGATAATAGCCAACATGGAGGAGGGGGAGTTTATGGTGTCTCTGGACATAAAGGATGCGTACCTTCATGTCCCCATTTATGCCCCCCATCAGGAATACCTGAGATTCGCTGTACAGGATTGTCATTACCAATTTCAGACGTTGCCGTTTGGACTTTCCACGGCCCCGAGGATTTTCACCAAGATAATGGCGGAAATGATGGTGGTCCTGCGCAAGCATGGAGTCACAATTATCCCATACTTGGACGATCTCCTGATAAAAGCGAGATCAAGGGAGAAATTGCTGAGCAGTGTGGCGCTCTCTCTGAGAGTGCTCCAGCAACACGGTTGGATTCTAAATCTACCGAAGTCACAGTTGATTCCGACAACTCGACTACCGTTCCTAGGTATGATACTGGATACGGAACAAATGAAGGTCTTCCTCCCAATAGAGAAAGCCCAGGACATCCAGAATATGGTCAGAGACCTGCTAAAACCGAAAATGGTGTCAGTTCACCAATGCACGCGAGTTCTGGGAAAAATGGTGGCGGCCTACGAGGCCATTCCCTTCGGAAGGTTCCATGCAAGGACTTTTCAATGGGACCTTCTGGACAAGTGGTCCGGGTCCCATTTGCACTTACATCGGAAAATAACTCTGTCCCCAGGGGCCAGAGTGTCTCTCCTGTGGTGGTTGCAAAGTGCTCACCTGCTGGAGGGTCGCAGGTTCGGAATTCAGGATTGGATCCTGGTTACCACGGACGCGAGCCTCCGAGGATGGGGAGCGGTCACACAGGGAAAAAAATTTCAGGGTCTTTGGTCAGACCAGGAGTCCTGTCTACACATCAATGTGTTGGAACTCAGGGCCATTTACAATGGCCTTTGACAAGCGGAGAGTCTTCTTCAAAACCTACCGGTTCTGATTCAATCAGACAATGTCACAGCAGTGGCTCATGTGAACCGCCAAGGTGGGACAAGAAGCAGAGTCGCGATGGCGGAAGCCACAAGGATTCTTCGCTGGGCGGAAAATCATGTAAGCGCTCTGTCGGCTGTCTTCATTCCGGGAGTGGACAACTGGGAACCAGACTTCCTCAGCAGACACGATCTCCATCCAGGAGAGTGGGGTCTTCATCAAGAAGTCTTTGCAGACATAACACGTCTTTGGGGAACTCCTCAAATAGACATGATGGCGTCACGCCTCAACAAAAAGCTTCGGAGGTACTGTGCCAGGTCTCGGGACCCTCAGGCAGTGGCAGTAGATGCTCTGATAACACCGTGGCTGTTCAAATCGGTCTACGTGTTTCCTCCTCTTCCTCTCATCACAAAAGTGTTGAGGATCATAAGGCAAAGAAACGTACAGACAATACTCGTTGTCCCAGACTGGCCTCGAAGGGCCTGGTACTCAGATCTACAAGAGATGCTCACAGGAGATCCCTGGCCTCTTCCTCTGAGGGAAGACCTGTTGCAACAGGGGCCCTGTGTATTTCAAGACTTACCGCGGCTACGTTTGACGGCATGGCGGTTGAACGCCGAATCCTAGTGAAAAAGGGGATTCCGGAAGAGGTCATCCCTACCTTAATAAGGGCTAGGAAGGAGGTGACGGTTAAGCATTATCACCGTATCTGGCGAAAGTAAGACCAAGAATGCACCTACGGAAGATTTTCATCTGGGTCGTTTTCTCCACTTCCTACAGACAGGAGTGGATATGGGCCTCAAATTAGGCTCTGTTAAGGTACAGATTTCGGCCCTCTCGATTTTCTTTCAGAAGGAATTGGCTTCTCTTCCAGAAGTCCAGACGTTTGTAAAGGGAGTGCTGCATATCCAGCCCCCTTTTGTGCCTCCAGTGGCACCATGGGACCTGAACGTGGTGTTGCAGATCCTAAAATCACACTGGTTTGAACCGCTTAACAAGGTTGAGTTGAAATTTCTTACCTGGAAGGTGGTCATGCTGTTGGCCTTGGCATCAGCAAGGCGAGTGTCTGAATTGGCGGCCTTGTCACACAAGAGCCCCTACTTGATTTTTCATGTGGATCGAGCTGAATTGAGGACACGTCCGCAATTTTTGCCTAAAGTGGTTTCTTCGTTCCATATGAATCAACCTATTGTGGTGCCTGTGGCTACAAGTGACCTGGAGGGTTCCAGATCCCTGGATGTAGTCTGGGCCTTAAAGATTTATGTAGCCAGTACGGCTAAAATTAGGAAAACAGAGGCTCTGTTTGTCCTGTATGCTGCAAATAAGATTGGCGCACCTGCTTCGAAGCAGACTATTGCTCGCTGGATCTGTAATACGATTCAGCAGGCTCATTCTACGGCTGGATTGCCGGTACCAAATTCGGTTAAAGCCCATATCACTAGGAAGGTGGGCTCTTCATGGGCGGCTGCCCGAGGCGTCTCGGCATTACAGCTTTGCCGAGCGGCTACTTGGTCGGGGTCAAACACTTTTGCTAAATTCTACAAGTTTGATATCCTGGCTGATGAGGACCTAGCGTTAGCTCAGTCGGTGCTGCAGAGTCATACGCACTCTCCCGCCCGATTGGATGCTTTGGTATAAACCCCATGGTCCTTACGGAGTCCCCAGCATCCTCTAGGACGTAAGAGAAAATAAGATTTTAAACCTACCGGTAAATCTATTTCTCCTAGTCCGTAGAGGATGCTGGGCGCCTGTCCCAGTGCGGAAAATCTGCAAGACTTGCTTACATAAGGGTTATGTTACAGTTGGAATAGGTCTTGGACCGTTACTGTCGTTTGTTCATACTGTTAACTGGTTATGTATGTTCCAGGTTACATGGTATGATTGGTGTGGGCTGGTATGTATCTTGCCCTTGGATTGCTAAATCCTGCCTTGTATTGTCCATCTCCTCTGGGCACAGTTCTCTAACTGAGGTCTGGAGGAGGGGAATAGAGGGAGGAGCCAGTGCACACCCATAGTCAAAGTTCTTTTTAGGTGCCCTATCTCCTGCGGAGCCCGTCTATACCCCATGGTCCTTACAGAGTCCCCAGCATCCTCTACGGACTAGGAGAAATAGATTTACCGGTAGGTTTAAAATCTTATTTTACACATTACGGCAGACAGCATCCCCCTTTTTACACATTACGGCAGACAGAGTCCCCTTTTTACACATTACAGCAGACAGCGTCCCCCTTTTTACGGGTCTGGGACTGAGGGTCGACAGCACAAAGGTCGACACACCTTAGGTCGACACACCTTAGGTCAACATGGACAAAAGGTCGACATGGACAAAAGGTCGACAGGAACAAGGTCGACATGGAAAAAGGTCGACATGAGTTTTTTAGTTGTCGTTTTCTTCGTATAGTGACCGGGAACCCCAATTAGTGCACCGCGTTCACTCGCCATGCTTCGGGCATGGTGCCTTCGCTCCGCTACCGCTTCGCTCGGCACACTTTACCGTTCCAATCGTAGTCCACGTGGATCGTTAAGTATGAAAAGGTTCAAAAAAAGAAAAAAATCGTGAAAAACTCATGTTGACCTTTTTCCATGTCGACCTTGTTCCTGTCGACCTTTTGTCCATGTCGACCTTTTGTCCATGTTGTCCTTTGTGCTGTCGACCTGGAGTCCAGATACCCTTTTTACACTTTACACATTTCCTTGTTTCCTGTCTCCACATTCTCTCTGTATCGCAGCAGTGTACTCTCCATCGTCAGTGCTGCCTGCTCTCCTCTACTGCAGACAGCGCTGTCCTGTGCCCGCTGCCTCTCCCTCCACCTCCAGTGTCCCGGCTGACGCTGACCCCGCAGCGCAGCGCGGGATTCTCCATCTTCAGCGCTGCCTGCTCTTCTCTACTGTAGACAGCACTGTCCTGTGCCTGCTGCCTTTCCCTCCGCCTCCAGTGTCCCGGCTGACGCTGACCCCGCAGCGCAGCGTGGGATTCTCCATCATCAGCGCTGCCTGCTCTCCTTTCCACAGCAGAGAGCAGACAGCGCTGTCCTGTGCCCGCTGTCGCTCCCTTCAGTGTCCCGGCTAACCCCGTAGCGCTGCGGGGGATTCTCCATTGAATCACTCACACCAGCGGCCAAACGGGGACTCTGCGCAAGATGCGCTCCCTCTGTAAGTGCGCTGTGTGCAACGCACACTCTGCACACACCTAGTTACGGCCCTGACCATAGGTGCAGGGTGTGCAGCTGCTATGGGGCCCAGTAGTGTCTGGCCACGCCCCTGGGCTTGGCTCCACTGCACCAAGCTCTCACCTCAGACTCACGGCCTCCCGAGTCATTTATCACAGAAACAGCTTCCAGCCAGCCAGTGCTTCCTGCATGCTGGGAGAGATGGTCACTCCTCCTACCAGGAAACCCTTCAGCCTTCCATTTACTCCCCTCATCCAGCACCACCCAGCCCACCACTACCAGTTTCTGCCCGCCTACTGGGAGGGGCGATGATGTCATGCCTCCTCCCAGCATACCTGAGCCAGCAGTCTTTCCGTGTGAAAGTGCAGCATAGCCCCTTCTCTGATAGACATGCTGTGAGGGGCAATGATGTCACAGCTCCTCCCAACATCCCTGTAGTCACTGTCCAGCCCTGCCCCAAATTTCTGCAAACCTTATGGGAAGCCAGCCAGGCCTCCCAGCAGTCCTAGCAGCACCAGTGTGAGACAGTCAATGTACTTTAAAAGAAGGATTTGAAGACTGGTGGACTGAGTAGAAATTGAAAAAACGAATATACAGACAGAAAACTGACTGAAGGTGAGCTGTGAGTTCAAGCACTGTCCTAATAATTCTGTGTTGCCTGTGTTTACATGTAAATAAAAAAGAAATAGTTAATAAATGCCCATCCACCACCCCACCTGGCATTATTCAGAACAACATACAGTATATACAAAGGCGTAGCTACAATAGGTGCAGGGGATGTGGCTGCTATGGGGTCCAGGCCGTCTCTGGGACCCATGTCCTACACTTCCCTGAACCTAATTGCTGAACCCCGGCCATGGCTGCTTGTATCTGTAGCCACACCAACTCACACTGCCTCTCCTGAGTACTAACTGATGCTGGGAGGAGGCGTGGCTGAGTCTGCAGGAACGCCACGGACCACTGGCACGCCTCCTTCCAGCGACTGTGAGGAGAGATGATATGGAGCTGACCGGAAGTTCAGAAGTGTCCGTAGAGCAGCAGCACGCTGCTAACACGTCTCAAGCTGCAAATGGGGCCCCAGTGGTGAGTGCCCATCCACTGTGGGTAATCCACCAGGGAGGTCTTTAAGTAGTCATGGGGGGTGAAGGGGATCTTTTAGTAATCCACGGGAGGCGTGGATGTGCCTTTGAGAAGTCAGCCAGGGGGGCCTGAAGAAATTATGTTATGAGGCCCCCATTGGCATAGCTACGCCCCTGATGAGGAGGTGGCAGGTGTGTCCGAAATGGACACTGACATGCCTGCCCTTGAATGTCCACATGCCTTGCCAGGTACATTTTGTATTTGTTTTTTTATTTGAAAAAATAATTTGGGGTTACTAATGTTTTTTTTTTCCTTTTGTCTATTTTTCCAATCACAGCACAGGAGGTGCAGCTCACTGAGGCTGGGGAGGGTGCTAGCAATGACAGCTCGAGGGAACACACTGAGGCACCCACCCCCCAGTCTCCAGGAGCTTCTGGCTTTAATTGTGTGTCAAGGGAGAATTAACACATACTTCCATTACCAGATGCTCCTGGAGGTCCGTGAGCTGACCTCCACTGTGCAACAAGACATGTGTGAGATCTCCTCAGTTGTGGAAGCCATGCGTGACATATCCACCACTATTGGCCAAGGCATGCAGACCATCGCAGCCCTCCTTGGCCAGTCTTTCCGGGAGGCTACAACACCTGCCCCATCCCCTAGCCCTGCCCAGAAACAAGATCGCACTGGGCAACCCCCCTCGCAGATCCACGTGCAGACCCAACCCAGAGGAACAACCCCATCAGCTGGCCAAAAAAAGGGGCAAACGGTGATTTCTCTCCAGGTGCAGTCCTTGGTTCAAGCGCCCATGTTCTGTTTCCCAAAATGAATTTTGACAATGGCTTGTGAGACAATGTCCAACTCCCTCCTGCCAAATGGGGGTTGGCATCTTCTCTTTTCTTTCCCTGCCTGTGAGGCATTAGCCTGTGAACTTGTCCCACCTTCCTCTTCAGGTGGTGGGCCTGATTGTTGTGTTTAGGCAGTGGGCCCAGAATCTTCCTCAATTTGTCCCACATCTTTGTTGTGTTTGTTGCAGAGATGGGGGTAACTGACTACTGGGTTCTGTAATCCTCTTTTCTGCACAGCCAGGTGCTTGTTGCTGTGTCATTTGCCGTAGTCTTTCTTTTCTTTGTCTTTGGGTCTTGAATATATTTATTTGGAATTATGAGTAAAATTATTTCAACCCCTTACACTTTGTCCTAAAATAGTGTTTTTTTTATTGTTATGCATGGTAGTGGCTGATAAAAAAAACATAATGCTATGAGTGATTTTAGGGTTACAACAAAAAAGCATACTATGAATGTAACACCTGAAGCATCATTACTGAACATTATATGTAAACTTGCATTATGGTGGGAATGTTGTAATATGAAACACACAACAAATGTATTCCTCAATAAAACATGGCATGTATGTGGCATGTATTCAAGAAAACATGGCATGTATATGAATACTGTATGTGTATTTTGATAGCACAATGCAGCTTGATTTTCAACTCAAAGCAATGTGAACACAGAAAGAGGGCCTTTAAAATGAATTAACCTAGGTTGACCATATTATCCCTTTAACCTGGGACACTCATGAATTACACAGCTTCTGTGGCTGCTGAAAACCAGGTGAAATGCAGGCTTGTAGTCAGCCAGCCACAGAACCTGCGTAATTCACGAGTGTCCCAGGTTAAAAGAATAATATGGTCAGCCTAAAATCTGTTGTGTGCAATGTGTACAACTGCTTGACAAACAACACATGTACTGTAGTACATGTGCAGTACACATGTAATATTTGTAGTGATGTGCACCGGAAATTTTTCGGGTTTTGGTTTTGGATTCAGTTCCGTAGCCGTGTTTTGGATTCGGACGCGTTTTGGCAAAACCTCCCTTAAAATTTTTCGTCGGATTCGGGTGTGTTTTGAATTCGGGTGTTTTTTTGTTTTTTTCAAAAAACCCTCAAAAATAGCTTAAATCATAGAATTTGGGGGTAATTTTGATCCCATAGTATTATTAACCTCAATAACCATAATTTCCACTCATTTCCAGTCTATTCTGAACACCTCGTACCTCACAATATTATTTTTAGTCCTAAAATTTGCACTGAGGTCGCTGGATGACTAAGCTAAGCGACCCAAGTGGGCGGCACGAACACCTGGCCCATCCAGGAGTGGCACTGCAGTGTCAGACAGGATGGAACTTCAAAAAATTGGCCCCAAACATCACATGATGCAAAGATAAATAAATTAAAAAAAGAGGTGCAAGATGGAATTGTCCTTGGGCCCACCCACCCTTATGTTGTATAAACAGGACATGCACACTTTAACAAACCCATCATTTCAGCGACAGGGTCTGCCACACGACTGTGGCTGAAATGACTGGTTTGTTTGGGCCCCCACCAAAAAAGAAGCAATCAATCTCTCCTTGCACAAACTGGCTCTACAGAGGCAAGATATCGACCTCATCATCATCCACCGATTCCTCACCCCTTCACTGTGTACATCCCCCTCCTCACAGAGTATTAATTCAGCCCCACTGGAATCCACCATCACAGGTCCCTGTGTACTTTCTGGAGGCAATTGCTGGTAAATGTCTCCACAGAGGAATTGATTATAATTCATTTTGATGAACATCATCTTCTCCACATTTTGTGGAAGTAACCTCGTACGCCGATCGCTGACAAGGTGACCTGCTGCACTAAACACTCTTTCGGAGTACACGCTGGATGGGGGGCAACTTAGGTAAAATAAAGCCAGTTTGTGCAAGGGCCTCCAAATTGCCTCTTTTTCCTGCCAGTATACGTACGGACTGTCTGACGTGCCTACTTGGATGCTGTCACTCATATAATCCTCCACCATTCTTTCAATGGTGACAGAATCATATGCAGTGACAGTAGACGACATGTCAGTAACCACTGGCAGGTCCTTCAGTCCGGACCAGATGTCAGTTTTCGCTCCTGACTGCCCTGCATCACCGCCAGCGGGTGGTTTTAGAAATTTGATCCTTTTCCTGGCAGCTCCAGTGGCGATAGAAAATGAAGGAGGAGCTGTTGGCGGGTCACGTTCCACTTGACTGGACAATTGTCTCACCAGCAAGTCTTTGAACATCTGCAGACTTGTGTCTGCCGGAAAGAGAGATACAACGCAGGCTTTAAACCTAGGATCGAGCACGGTGGCCATAATGTAGTGCTCTGATTTCAACAGATTGACCACACGTGAATCCTGGTTAAGCGAATGAAGGGCTCCATCCACAAGTCCCACATGCCTAGCAGAATCGCTCCGTTTTAGCTCATCCTTCAATCTCTCCAGCTGCTTCTGCAAAAGCCTGATGAGGGGAATGACCCGACTCAGGCTTGCAGTGTCTGAACTGACTTCACGTGTGGCAAGTTCAAAGGGTTGCAGAACCTTGTACAACGTTGAAATCATTCTCCACTGCGCTTGAGTCAAGTGCATTCCCCCTCCTTTGCCTATATCGTAGGCAGATGTATAGGCTTGAATCGCCTTTTGCTGCTCCTCCTTCCTCTGAAGCATGTAGAGGGTTGAATTCCACCTCGTTACCATCTCTTGCTTCAGCTGATGGCGGGGAATGTTCAAGAGTGTTTGCTGGTGCTCCAGTCTTCGGCACGCGGTGGCTGAATGCCGAAAGTGGCCCACAATTCTTCAGGCCACCGACAGCATCTCTTGCACGCCCCTGTCATTTTTAAAAAAATTCTGCACCACCAAATTCATTGTATGTGCAAAGCATGGGACGTGCTGGAATTTGCCCACATGTAATGCACGCAAAATATTGGTGGCGTTGTCCGATGTCACAAATCCCCAGGAGAGTCTGCGATGATGTTCCTCAGTTTCCGTAAGAGGTTGTCAGCTGTGTGCCTCTTATGGAAAGTGGTGATACAAAGCGTAGCCTGCCTAGGAACGAGTTGGCATTTGCGAGATGCTGCTACTGGTGCCGCCACTGCTGTTCTTGCTGCGGGAGGCAATACATCTACCCAGTGGGCTGTCACAGTCATATAGTACTTAGTCTGCCCTGCTCCACTTGTCCACATGTCCGTGGTTAAGTGGACATTGGGTACAACTGCATTTTTTAGGACACTGGTGACTCTTTTTCTGACGTCTGTGTACATTCTCGGTATCGCCTGCCTAGAGAAGTGGAACCTAGATGGTATTTGGTACCGGGGACACACTACCTCAAGATGCCGGATACCGGACGCACGTCTAACACTAACACAGCTGCCAAGGCCTGAGTTATCTGCTCTGCAACAGGATGACTGCTGTGATATTTCATCTTCCTCGCAAAGGACTTTTGGACAGTCAATTTCTTAATGGAAGTAGTACAAGTGGTCTTCCGACTTCCCTGCTGGGATGATGATCGACTCCCAGCAGCAACAACAGCAGCGCCAGCAGCAGTAGGTGTTACACTCAAGGATCCATTGGAGGAATCCCAGTCAGGAGAGGACTCGTCAGACTTGCCAGTGACCTGGGCTGCAGGACTATTGGCGTTCCTGTCTAAGGAGGAAATTGACACTGAGGTAGTTGGTGGTGTGGTTTGCACTGGGAGCTTGGGTACAAGAGGAAGAAGGGATTTAGTTGTCAGTGGACTGCTTCCGCTGTCACCCAAAGTGTTTGATCTTGTCAATGACTTCTGATGAATGCGCTCCAGGTGACATATAAAGGAGGATGTTCCTAGGTGGTTAACGTCCTTGCCCATACTTATTGCAGCTTGACAAAGACAACACATGGCTTAACACCAGTTGTCCGCATTTCTGTTGAAATAATTCCACACCGAAGAGGTGATTTGTTTGGTATTTTGACCAGGCATGTCAATGGCCTTATTCATCCCACTGGTGCCTGAATTAAACAAACCACCTCACCATCAGAATCCTCCTTGTCAATTTCCCCCTCAGCGCCAGCAACACCCATATCCTCATTCTGGTGTACTTCAACAGTGACATCTTGAATTTGAATATCAGGAACTGTACTGTGGGTGCTCCTTCCAGCACTTGCAGGGGGCGTGCAAATGCTAGAAGGAGCCACCTCTTCCCGTCCAGTGTTGGGAAGGTCAGGCATCGCAACCTACACAATTGGACTCTCCTTGGGGATTTGTGATTTAGAAGAATGCACAGTTCTTTGCTGTGCTTTTGCCAGCTTAACTCTTTTCATTTTTTTAGCGGGAGGATGAGTGCTTCCATCCTCATGTGAAGCTGACACACTAGTCATGAGGAACATAGGATAGGGCCTTAGCCTTTCCTAGCCACTCCGTGTCATAAATGGCATATTGGCAAGTTTACGCTTCTCCTCAGATGCTTTTAATTTAGATTTTTGGGTAATTTTACTGAACTTTTGCTTTTTGGATTTTACATGCTTTCTACTATGACATTGGGCATCGGCCTTGGCAGACGACGTTGATGGCATTTCATCGTCTCTGCCATGACTAGTGGCAGCAGCTTCAGCACTAGGTAGAAGTGGATCTTGATCTTTCCCTATTTTACCCTCCACATTTTTGTTCTCCATTTTTTAATGTGTGGAATTATATGCCAGCTGCAAGATACAGCAATAGACTACTGTACTGTACTACTTTATTCTGGTGGTCACCACAATGCAGCACTGTACTACTATATATACTGGTCCCCACAATGCAGCACAGATATTGAGCACTGATCCAGAGAATAGAAATGAGTCTGACACGGAGCTGCAAGATACAGCAATGGACAACTGTACTGTACTACTATATACTGGTGGTCACCACAATGCAGCACTGTACTACTATATATACTGGTCCCCACAATGCAGCACAGATATTGAGCACTAATCCAGAGAATAAAACTGAGTCTGACACGGAGCTGCAAGATACAGCAATGGAAAACTGTACTGTACTACTACATACTGGTGGTCACAATGCAGCACTGTACTACTATATACTGGTCCCCACAATGCAGCAAAGATATTGAGCACTGATCCGGAGAAAAGAACTGAGTCTGACACAGAGCTGCAAGATACAGCAATGGACAACTGTACTGTACTACTATATACTGGTGGTCACAATGCAGCACTGTACTACTATATACTGGTCCTCACAATGCAGCAAAGATATTGAGCACTGATCCGGAGAAAAGAACTGAGTCTGACACAGAGCTGCAAGATACAGCAATGGACAACTGTACTGTACTACTATATACTGGTGGTCACCACAATGCAGCACTGTACTACTATATACTGGTCCCCACAATGCAGCAAAGATATTGAGCACTGATCCGGAGAATAGAACTGAGTCTGACACAGAGCTGCAAGATACAGCAATGGACAACTGTACTGTACTACTATATACTGGTGGTCACAATGCAGCACTGTACTACTATATACTGGTCCTCACAATGCAACAAAGATATTGAGCACTGATCCGGAGAATAGAACTGAGTCTGACATGGAGCTGCAAGATACAGCAATGGACAACTGTACTATACTACTATATACTGGTGGTCACAATGCAGCACTGTACTACTATATACTGGTCCCCACAATGCAGCAAAGATATTGAGCACTGATCCGGAGAATAGAACTGAGTCTGACACAGAGCTGCAAGATACAGCAATGGACAACTGTACTGTACAACTATATACTGGTGGTCACAATGCAGCACTGTACTACTATACTGGTCCCCACAATGCAGCAAAGATATTGAGCACTGATCCGGAGAATAGAACTGAGTCTGACACAGAGCTGCAAGATACAGCAATGGACAACTGTACTGTACTACTATTTACTGGTGGTCACCACAATGCAGCACTGTACTACTATATATACTGGTCCCCACAATGCAGCACAGATATTGAGCACTGATCTGGAGAATAGAACTGAGTCTGACACGGAGCTGCAAGATACAGCAATGGACAACTGTACTGTACTACTATATACTGGTGGTCACCACAATGCAGCACTGTACTACTTTATACTGGTCCCCACAATGCAGCACAGATATTGAGCACTGATCCGGAGAATAGAACTGAGTCTGACACGGAACTGCAAGATAACGCTATGGCCTACTGTACTGTACTACTATATACTGGTGGTCACCACAATGCAGCACTGTACTACTATATACTGAGCACAGATATTGATCTTTTCAGGTAGAGAACGTAGCCACGTCCTCTCCACTCAATCGAGTGAAAATGGCGGCGACGCGCGGCTCTTTATATGGGATCCGTATCTCGCGAGAAACCAACAGCGGGATGATGACGTTTTCCCCCGTCTGGGTTTTGCGTCTTAGGCGGGAAGAACCGAGGCTGCCCCGGACCTGTATAAACCACGTGAAGTTCGGGGGGGTTCGGATCTCGACAAGCCGAACCCGCTCATCTCTTAATATTTGTAAACAAACGTGTGTAGATTGTGTGTTGCACATATCCAGGGAGTGTGAGACTTACATACCATTTCAGAGAGTGCTAGAGATGCAATGAGATGTTGAGACATTTGCATTGCAAACAGGTGTGTTTGATTGGCAATTATTTGCTGGGAGAGTTCTGACAGGACACCTGCGCAGCCTTAGACATATGGGCCCTACACATATAAAGATTCGCCGCCGAGCTGCCCGACGTCGGATACGGCCGATGGGTGACCCGGCGGCGGGGGGGCAGTGACGGCGGGAGTGAAGTTTCTTCACTCCCCCCGTCACCCGGCTCCATTGAAGTGCCGGCAAATATGGACGAGATCGTCCATATTGGCCTGCATGCACAGCCGACGGGGCACCAGCGATGAACGAGCACGGGGCCGCGCATCGTTCATCGCTGGTGACTCCACACTCAAAGATGTGAATGGTATCTCGTTCAATAATGAACAAGATCGTTCATATCTTTGAGGAATATCGGCCAGTGTGTAGGGCCTATTACTCGACATCTGCAAATGCCCAGTGTGCACTGACAGCGATTTGCTTTGCAGCCATGCAAAAACCATGCCTGCAGCCCATAGCACACTTCCCTGCTACACATCCACCTTCACGCCCCTTTTCGCTAGCCTGCGAAGCCATGCCCCCGCACCACCTTCACCACGCCTCTTTGTCGTTTGCCTGTCTGCGTTCACAAATTTCATGTGTGTGCCTGCACATTTGTTGCACGGTGAGGCCGGCACATGCGCACTTGTGACTTTGCGTGTGCGCATTCAGCAAAAAAGCGACGCTTGAGATGCGATTTGTAGCAGCAGTCAGGTCTGAATTACCCCCAAAATTGGGATACATGCACGGTGCAACGCAGATGCATGTGCAGATAAAAATCATTGCTCCACTGCATCCAACATTGGGGGTAATTCAGACCTGATCGCTCGCTACCGTTTTTTGCAGCGCTGCAATCAGGTCAGAACTGCACATGCGTATGCACTGCGATGCGCAGGCGCACCGCAAAGGTACAAAACGGATCGCCGCTCAGTGATGGGTTTGTGCGAAGACTCCATTCGCGCGGGCGATCGCAAGGAGATTGACAGGAAGAAGCCGTTTGTGGGTGGCAACTGACCGTTGTCTGGCAGTGGTTGGAAAAATGTAAGCGAGGCCAAGCGTTTGCAGGGATGGTTCCTGACGTCAGTTCCGGTCCCGGACAGGCTGAAGTGATCGCAGCGGCTGAGTAAGTCCTGGGCTACTCAGAGACTGCACAAGATCTGTTCGTACATCTCTGCTACACATGCTTTCGCACACTTGCAGCAGTGCAAAAAAGCCTAGCCTAGGTCTGAATTAGGCCCATTGTGCTGTGTCTGACTTAGAGGTAGGCACTAGGGGGCCAATTCAGACCCTGATGCTGATGTGCAAAAATCGATATGAAGCGATTTCTGCACATCTGCATTCTGCACATGCACATCTACGCCGGTACGCGCATGTGCAAGGTCCTAAGCTGCATTCTCTTCAAAACGCAGTTTAAGACCTGGAAGGGGCTGCCTTTTGTGGGCGTCGATGCTCCCTTTTAGGGGCGCGGACCAGACAATGCACATGCATCCATATTATTTGCAGGGCAGGCCGCGGCAGCTGCGTGACATCACACACAGCTGCTGCGACCCTTACTGTGGCGGGTAGCTATCTGCCTTAAACAAACAACAGCTTGGCGCTAATTGTTAATTAGATAGTGTGTGCATAAATTACCATAAAGGAACACTCTTGGTTTAGATGGCAGCTGTTACAGAGGGAAAGTACACTACCCTCTAACTGAACAAACCATACAAACAAAAATATCAGCGCTAATCCAAAACATATGTGTTCCTTTATTATAAACAATTTAAAAACAATTTATACATATAAATACCATATTCCTCGGTACCTGATTACTCCTGCAAGCATAAAATATTCCACATGAGTAGTACTATGCAGTCTAGAAGAGAATTAGTGATAATTTAGACCATAAATAGTTAATCATATCATATGAGTGTGATCACTCTAGCCTGACAGTCTCTTCCAGCAATGATGAAACGGCTTAGTATAAATCAGTCAATTAATAGCAGCTGTAGGTAATTGTAACAATTCCCACTAAGACAAATTTAATAGTGGGTTCCGTATTTCAAATTGAGTGATGATAATTCAATGCTTGTAAATCAAGCTATCACAAAACCGTGTAAATGTCCGTGTAGCTACTGCATACAACCTGCCTTTATAGGTTAGAATTCAACCTTTGTGGTCCGATGCGTTGGTATCTCCCGACTCCTGGTGCATAAATGGCCGTTTTGAATGAGTCTTATCCGGAGTGTCCAACCAAGGGTCCAATTCAGAGCAGGTGAAGTAAGCTGAGGCAGGCTTAGATAACCGGTACCGGGTGGGTGAATAGCTCTTACGCGTTTCTCCGCCTATCGATTGTTCAGCGGCTTCCTCAGAGAAATTTCTCTGAGGAAGCCGCTGAACAATCGATAGGCGGAGAAACGCGTAAGAGCTATTCACCCACCCGGTACCGGTTATCTAAGCCTGCCTCAGCTTACTTCACCTGCTCTGAATTGGACCCTTGGTTGGACACTCCGGATAAGACTCATTCAAAACGGCCATTTATGCACCAGGAGTCGGGAGATACCAACGCATCGGACCACAAAGGTTGAATTCTAACCTATAAAGGCAGGTTGTATGCAGTAGCTACACGGACATTTACACGGTTTTGTGATAGCTTGATTTACAAGCATTGAATTATCATCACTCAATTTGAAATACGGAACCCACTATTAAATTTGTCTTAGTGGGAATTGTTACAATTACCTACAGCTGCTATTAATTGACTGATTTATACTAAGCCGTTTCATCATTGCTGGAAGAGACTGTCAGGCTAGAGTGATCACACTCATATGATATGATTAACTATTTATGGTCTAAATTATCACTAATTCTCTTCTAGACTGCATAGTACTACTCATGTGGAATATTTTATGCTTGCAGGAGTAATCAGGTACCGAGGAATATGGTATTTATATGTATAAATTGTTTTTAAATTGTTTATAATAAAGGAACACATATGTTTTGGATTAGCGCTGATATTTTTGTTTGTATAGCTATCTGCCTTCTCAGATCGGCTGCGCAGGCAGAGGGCTACTCGAAACATGTGAAAGCATCGCCGCCGTGCAATACTTTCGCATGTCTGCTGGGGGGCATCTGGATCCGGCATGTGGGACGGACTCCCCCTGTGCTGGGCGTCCCCCTGCATGTCAGAGAAAGTGATCGTAGATGTGCGTTTTCTCTCACATCTATGATCAAGTCAGAAGTCTAGTCTGAATTAGGCCCTAAGTACACTGCCACATTTCACTACCACCAAAAGGTTTAAATCCATACTAAATTTATTCAGAAATGCTACCCATCTGCATCAGAATTCTAAATTATGTCTACCAATTGTGGGTACATTACGTATCATAAACCTATGCTGTATTTTTTTACTCACACTGTAGTCCGATAGGGTTACCCAGCAGTGGCTACTACTTCCGTTTAGTAAGTGGTCTGCTGCTGCTAGGAGAGGAGGAGAAGAGAGCCATGCCCTGTCAGCCTGGTCCCGACACCTGCACAATGAATTTGGCAGGTGCCAGGATCGGCGCATGCGCAGATGCCGTGGTGTAACTGTGCATGCACAAACCCCTGGCTTCTATGGACTGCATCGGCTGCTGCCCATAGAAGCTGGATTGGACTGCGCCAAAGGTAAGGAGTGGCTTCCTAATAGATGCCAGCTTTCTGCTAATGCAGCCCGGTCTGGCAGTCCCAGAGGGAGGAAACACCTCCCAATGGGACTTCCTTGTGTGTCTGTGACTGACAGGTAGAACTTCCAATAGGAAGTCACTGCCAGTCACAGTGAAGCCAGTGCAGTCACAGACTACATCTGGCTTCGCTGACACTGATAGGGGTGGTGGATTTTACCTGGGCGGGCTGCAGTCCTGCAGCCCCTAGGTAAAATCCGCCATTGGGGTTACCCCATGTAAGTGTAAAGCCACCTCATTTTTTTTTAGTTTAAGTAATGTGTGGTATAAATCCTAATTTGATTCTTAGTGTAGCTGGAGGCATTGTATGGACATATGGACAATATATATGGGTAGTGTCTAGATACAGTTCTCTGCACCATGCCACATAGCTATTATATTCCTGTGTGATGCATAGGTCTGAATAAAAACCATTGCTTCAGCATACAAATAAAATCTGTTCCCTTGTGCGCATTCTGTGTTGAAACTGTTTAGTCCCTCTTTTGTTTGCCACCTCTTCAGTGTACATTATTATCATTGATTTTAGCTAATGACTAGTCTGAGTCATCGCTAGTGTTGGGTCTAGATTAAAACCCCATAGTGACCATACAAAGCCTGCGGGCAACCAATTGGATGACTGTTCCCTAGGAAAACAAACAGATGTTATAATTATTCTCCCACTTCTGTCAGATCACAATAATAGCACAGGAGGCTTTTGGAAAAATGAAAGTGCTACAGTAGGAAAGGTAAAGATTGAATGTGTTTTTCTGCTCACCTTCCACAGACCTGCAGACAAGTAATTTCTATGCTAATGAAATGTGAGGGGGCAGATAAAGAACACACAAAATATTCAATGACAAAAAAACCTTTTCATTTTTCTTAAATTAGCAGGTAATGCATGTTAATAATAAACTGCATCACTCAGAATCAGGGGAGGTTTTACATCATCACATTACAGTACTGGAACTAATGTTCCTTCATAATCTTTATCGACAGATGAAGTGCTGTGAGTTCTTTACCTGGAAGAACCCACTACACTATCCCACTATTTGGCAGAGGACTGGAAAAAGGTTAACAATATTCTGTAGGTGAGTACTGGAATTGATTTTGCAATTTATTATTCACAAAATAACTCTGGCAATCAAAAATATTTATTTTAAGCAAGCAAAGAAGTCTATAAGTATATACTTGCATTTTCCTTTGGGGGTTGATTACTGAAAGATCACCGTTGCACTAAGGTAGGTTGTACATTGACAAGCAATTATAATATAAGCACGTATTTAATTGCAATTGAATTCACTGATGCTGAGCTCTCCACTTGTACAGCATAATATATCTTGTGTGTTTCTGCAAGACCCTTCAAAGAAAAGATAAGTGTCAGCTAAGCAGGTAGGGAATTAATAACTAAATTATTTCAGCTGCAAATAGATATAACTACCTATAAGATGGAGTTATTCATCATGGAGGCAATTTTGGTTGATTTCAGATAGATCTTATTCGATGTTGGGATTCCAGGGTTAAAACACACATTTACTTGCAGATTATGATTTTAATTCATTTTTAAATGTTAGCAAATGTGTGATTTAAGCCTGGAAGTCCAACATCGAATAAGATCGATCTGAATTCGACCTTTAGTAAATATACCCCCATATTTGCAAACTAAAGTATATAAAGGAATTTTTGCATGGTAACTGAAACAAAACAATGAGTAGTAATGAAGCTTGAATGACATTTATACAGAGCCTCTTCAATTTAAAATCCTAAATAAGTTTATCTGAAGTGGGGCGGTGATTTTCTCCTTGTAAGGGGAGAGACACAGAAGCAATGGCGCTAAAGGGACTCTGTTGCCATGGTTACACCTACTAGCCATTTTTATCAGTTGATCACAGGAAGTTTGTCTGATGCTATGCATTATTCATCTCGGTCCCAGTCATAGAGTCAAAATTGTTCCTTATGCTGAGAAATGTTTCAATGACTGAAGAAGCCTAGCTTTGGAGCAGTTTACAGGGCTTGTCATCGCCTCATGATATTTGACAGTAAGTGTTGTTTGTTTTCAAGCCTTTTTTTTTAAGGATTGTCATAGGAAATACTGTAAGAAGTTGTTTACACATTACCATTGCAGCTCTAGAACAGAACTACACCAAGATGCATGGGGAATATTTAGTATGCCTTCATTATTCTTTTACCCACTTTGCCTTATGTATTCTATGCCTTATGTATTCTAACTTGTATTAACTATATACTAGTGGATAACACCTACTCTGGATAATAGACTTGTATTTACAAGGTGTGTGTGTCGATCAGTATTAATATATTAAGATGACCAACACATTAGCGCTAAAATGATACTTTTATGTAAACACGGTTGCACTGTGGTCTGTTACCTCTTGTACATACTTGCCTACCTGAACCTCTCCATGAGGGAGAAAATGCTCTGTTCCTGGACTTTCCTGGTAATGTATGATTGCCATCACCTGTGGTGAAACACATTTCTTATCAATTAACTAGGTCACCACAGGTGATGGCAATCATACATTACCAGGAAAGTCCAGGAACAGAGCATTTTCCCCCTCATGGAGAGGGTCAGGTAGTCAAATATGCTCGTGTGTGTGTGTGTGTGTGTGTTCAGACGTACTGAGATATGTACAGCATACCAGAATGCCATTTTACATAACTGACACAATTACAGTAGGAGTGACTGCAGTGGTGCACTTGTGTCAGTAGATTAATACACAGGTAGATTGCTTCATGGGGAGATCAGTGCTTCTCCCAGCAGTATTTCATTGTGCTGACATCTTTCAGACCCTGTACCAGCACTTACTGCTGCGAATCGTTTACTGAATCATTAATCCTCTTACGTTCCAACAAGACCAAGAGAAAATTATAAACGATTGATTTGTTTTATGTTTAATAAGATTAAAACAATATGGTTACTGTTACACAACATTTTCCATTTGTTTAAACATATGCACACTAGAAAATGAGTGTTAATAACCAAATGTTACTATATTGTGACAGACTGCAGCTAGATAGCTTATAATACAAGCAGCTTTTCCATGGTTGTGGCATGATAAGGAGAAATCACTGTTAATTGGAATTAATAAAGTGGGGGAAATTATTATTATTATTATTATTATTATTATTATTACTAACATTTATATAGTGCATATATATTACACAGCACATTACAGAGAATATTTTGTCATTCACAACAGTCCCTACACCAGTGGATCTTACAATCCTTGCCAAATGGCGACAGATACAGATACACACACACACAGATCTTTTTTTGTTGCTGTAAGTCTATTAACTTGCTAATATGTTTTGGGATTGTGAGCAGAATACCAGGAGGGGGTTGGGTATGAAACCCCGATGGTTGGAATCCCGATGCTCAGAATGCCGCTGGATCCCAGTGAGTATTTTAACCGTAACCATGCCCTCGCACAGCCTAACCCTAACCATCCCCTCCCGCAGCCTAGCCCTAACCTTTCCCCTAGTGCCTAACCCTAACCTTAAATCTAACCCTAATACTAACCTTGGGCATCCATCGGTATTGCGAGCGTCAGGATTCTGATCATCTAAACCCATGCACATACTATGAGAACACACAAACTCCACACCTATATTGGTGTTTCTTAGTATAAAAAATAATAATCCTAGAGGATGCTGGGGACGACATCAAGACCATGGGGTATAGACGGGATCCGCAGGAGACATGGGCACTCTAAAGACTTTTCATTGGGTGTGAACTGGCTCCTCCCTCTATGCCCGTCCTCCAGACCTCAGTTTTAGAAATGTGCCCAGGTCGACTGGATGCACTCTGAGGAGCTCTACTGAGTTTCTCTGAAAAGACTTATGTTAGGTTTTTTATTTTCAGGGAGATCTGCTGGCATCAGACTCCCTGCTTCGTGGGACTGAGGGGGCAGAAGCAGACCCAACTTCCTCAGAGTTTCATGGCTCTGCTTCTGGCTGACAGGACACCATTAGCTCCTGAAGGGAACTGAACGCTAGCCATGTCTAGATGCTCACTCCCACAGCACGCCGTCACCCCCCTCACAGAGCCAGAAGTCAGAAGACAGGTGAGTATGAGAAGAATGATCTTCAATCAAGTAAGTGACGGCTAAGTTGCGGCGCGGCTGGCGGGAGCGCAGCGCGCCATTGCTGCCCACACACACAGGCACTGCAGGGTGCAGGGCGCAGGGAGGGGGCGCCCTGGGCAGCAGGAAAAATACCTCAAACTGGCTAAAAGGGGGCATAAGATGCCGCTGGCACAGCCGTATCCCCGCCAGTATAAATAATAAGTCAATATACTGAGTGTAAGGATGCGCCATTGTGGGAGCGGAGCTTCTTCCTCAGGCAACCAGCACACTACTCAGCGCCATTTTCTCTCTCTCCTCAGGCTGCAGAGAACACGCTGGTCCTCTCCTCCACTTCTGACAAGTACAGGGTGCTATAAAGGGGGGCACAAAGCGATTGTGGTGCATTTGATAGTGTATATTACTATTTAAAAGCGCTTTTGGGTTGTGGACATACTGTGTTCACAGGCAATACTGGCGCTGGGTTTGTGAACTGGCTGCTCCTATCCTGTGTCCCTCTGACAGATTTTACTGTGGGTCTGTCCCCAAAATAAGTCCTGTGAGTGTGGTGTACACGTGTGAGGCATGTCTGAGGCAGGGAGTTCCTCCCCGGAGGAAGCCATTTTAGGGACACAGAGTTGTAATGTGGTGGCGTTACCGGCACACCAAGAGCCTGCATGGGTGAAAGAGCTACGTGACAGTATGCATCTGATTAACCGTAGATTGGATAAGTCTGAATCTAAGGCTGCATGCTGGAGAAAAACTGTGGAAGATGTGATTTTTCAGGATGCTGTTATTCCTTATGCAGGCGGCCCCTCTGTGTCACATAAGCAAACATTTGCAAATGCTGTAAACACTGATACCGACACGGATTCTGATTCTTGTGTCGACAATAGTGAATTCAGAGAGATAGATCATAAATTGGCAAAAAGTATACAATATAGGATTGTGGCTATAAAGGACGTGTTGGAGGTTACAGAAAGCACTCCTGTACCTCAGGAGAAAGCTTATTTATGTAAGGAAAAGAAATCCAAAGTCACGTTCCCTCCTTCACACAAACTAAGTGCTCTGTTTGAAGGGATGTGGGTGAATCCTGATAAAAAAAATTTGTATTCCCAAAAGGATTCACATAGCTTATCCTTTCCCGGTTGAAGACAGGAAAAAATGGGAGTCACCCCCTGTGTTAGACAGTGCACTTTCCAGGTTGACAAAGAAGGTAATTCTCCCTGCTCCTGACTCGGCTTCTCTTAAAGAGACGGCAGACCGCAAAATGGAAACGACATTGAAATCCATTTATGTTACCAATGGTACACTGCTCAGGCCCACTATTGCCTGCGCATGGGTGAGTCGCGCTATTGAAAAATGGTCAGAAAGCGTGTCATCAGAAATTGACACGCTTGATAAAGATGAGATACTCCTTAAGTTAGGGAATATCAAGGACGCTGCCGCCTACATGCTGGAAGCAATGAGGGATATTGGACTCTTGAGTTCACAAGCCGCTACCATGGTAGTATCGGCTAGGCGGGCGTTATAGATTCGCCAGTGGAACGCGGATGCAGATTCCAAAAGAAACATGGAGGCTCTCCCATAAAAAGGTGAGGCCTTATTTGGCGATGGCCTGGATGTGTTAGTCTCGGTGGCTACCGCAGGTAAGTCAACATTTTTGCCCTCTGCGCCTGCACCGGCAAAAAAGACCTATCACTCGCAAATGCAGTCCTTTCGGCCCAATAAATACAAAAAGGCGAGAGGTTCCCCCTTCTTTGCACGTAGGGGAATGGGAAAGAAGCCCACACCAGCTCCAGGTTCCCAAGAGCAGAAGTCTACCCCTAATTCTGCCAAATCCCCAGCATGACGCTGGAACTCCCGGGTGGTGGCACGTCTCAAACTCTTCAGCCAGGATTGGATTCTGTCTGGCCTGGATCCCTGGGTGTTGCAAATAGTTTCCCAGGGATACAAACTAGAGTTTCAAGACGTTCCCCATGCCGATTTTTCAAATCGACCTTGCCAGCTTCTCCGCCAGAGAGAGAAGCAGTAACAGCGGCAATCCAGAAATTATGTCAAGACCAGGTTATAGTCCTGGTACCGTTGTCACAACAAAGCCGGGGTTTTTATTCAAGCCTCTTTGTTGTTCCGGAGCCGGACGGCTCGGTCAGACCGATCCTAAATCTAAAAGATCTGAAATTCTTCCTGAAAAGGTTCAAGTTCAAGATGGAATCACTTCGGGCGGTGATTGCCAGTCTGGAGGAGGGGGACTACTTAGTGTCGGTGGACATAAAGGATGCTTACCTGCATGTTCCCATTTATCCTCCTCACGAGGCTTATCTGAGAATCGCGATTCAGGATTGCCATTACCAATTCCAGACGTTACCTTTCGGTCTCTCCAAGGCGCCGAAGGTATTCACCAAGGTGATGGCGGAGATGATGGTCCTCCTTCGTCAGAAAGGAGTCAATATAATCCCTTATCTGGATGACCTCCTGATAAAGGCGAGATCCAGGGAGCAGTTATTACAAAACATATCCCTCTCCCTGTCAATACTCCAACAACACGGGTGGATCATAAATTACCCAAAGTCACAGTTGGAACCGACGACAAGGTTGTCTTTCCTCGGGATGATTCTGGACACAGAAGTTCAGAGAGTATTTCTTCCGCTGGAAAAGGCTCTGGAAATCCAGAAAATGGTAAAACAGATATTGAAACCATCAAGTGTGTCGATCCATCAGTGCATTCGGTTGTTGGGGAAGATGGTGGCGGCCTACGAGGCCATACAGTTTGGCAGGTTCCATGCCAGAGTATTCCAGTGGGACCTGTTGGACAAGTGGTCGGGGTTACACCTACACATGCACAGAAAGATAATCCTGTCGTCAAAAACCAGGATTTCGCTCCTGTGGTGGTTGCACAGCTCTCACCTGCTAGAGGGACGCAGGTTCGGGATTCAGGACTGGGTCCTAGTAACCATGGATGCAAGTCTCCGAGGCTGGGGAGCAGTCTCTCAGGGAGAAAACTTCCAGGGACGTTGGTCACAACAGGAAGCCTGCCTTCACGAAAAAATTCAGGACCTAAGAGCCATTTACAATGGCCTTCAACAAGCAGTACATCTTCTTCAAGACCGTCCCGTGCAGATCCAGGCGGACAATGTAACAGCAGTCGCGTACATAAACAGGCAGGGCGGAACGAAAAGCAGAGCGGCAATGGCAGAGGCGACAAAAATCCTCCGCTGGTTAGAAAAACATCTACAAGCTCTATCGGCAATATTCATTCCAGGAGTAGACAACTGGGAAGCAGACTTCCTCAGCAGACACGGTCTCCATCCAGGAGAGTGGGGCCTCCACCAAGAAGTCTTCACAGAGGTGACAAGTCTTTGGGGAGTTACTCAAATAGACATGATTGCATCTCATCTCAACAAGAAGCTACAGAGATACTGTTCCAGGTCAAGAGACCCTCAAGCAGTAGCAGTGGATGCACTGGTGACCCAGTGGGTGTTTCCGTCAGTGCATGTTTTCCCTCCACTTCTGCTGATCCCAAAAGTACTCAGGATCATAAGAAAGACAAGGGTTCGAGCAATCTTCATTGCCCCAGACTGGCCAAGAAGGGCTTGGTACCCAGATCTTCAGCAGTTACTCATAGCAGATCCTTGGCCTCTTCCTCCTCAGGAGGACCTGCTGCAGCAGGGGCCGTGTGTGTACCAAGACTTACCGCGGCTACATTTGACGGCATGGCTGTTGGGTGCTGTATCCTAGCCTGGAAGGGTATTCCTAAGGAGGTCATCCCCACCCTTATTCAGGCCAGAAAGGGAGTAACGTCAAAACATTACCACCGTATTTGGAGAAAATATGTGTCTTGGTGTGAATCCAAGAAAGCTCCTACGGAAGAGTTAAGTTTTCTCCATTTTTTGCAGGATGGTGTGGAGACGGACCTACGATTGGGATCAATCAAGGTCCAGATTTCGGCCATGTCAGTGTTTTTCCAAAAACAATTGGCCTCTCTTCCAGAGGTTCAGACCTTTGTGAAAGGGGTTCTGCACATCCAGCCTCCATTCGTGCCTCCAGTGGCACCATGGGACCTTATCGTGGTCTTGCAGTTCCTTCAATCGGATTGGTTTGAGCCTCTACAAAAGATAGAGTTGAAGTTTCTCACTTGGAAAGTGGTGATGCTTTTGGCATTGGCATCCGCTAGGCGGGTGTCGGAATTGGGGGCCTTGTCTCACAAGAGCCCTTACCTGATTTTCCATGAAGATAGGGCAGAGTTGCGAACTCGCCAACATTTTCTTCCAAAGGTGGTTTCTGCTTTTAACATAAACCAACCTATTGTAGTGCCAGTAGTTACTGACACATTCACTGATTCAAAGTCTCTAGGTGTGGTTAGAGCTTTGAAAATCTATGTTGCTAGAACAGCTCGTATACGGAAAACAGAGGCTCTGTTTGCCCTGTATAATCACAACAAGATTGGCTGTCCTGCTTCCAAGCAGACTATCGCACGTTGGATTAGAAATACGATCCAGCAAGCTCATACTACGTCTGGATTGCCGTTACCGACGTCGGTAAAGGCCCACTCCACTAGGAAGGTGGGCTCATCCTGGGCAGCTGCCCGGGGGGTCTCGGCATTACAACTTTGCCGAGCAGCTACTTGGTCAGGGTCAAACACATTTGCTAAATTCTACAAGTTTGACACCTTGGCCGATGAGGACCTAAAGTTTGGTCAATCGGTGCTGCAGGGTCATCCGCACTCTCCCGCCCGTACTGGAGCTTTGGTATAGACCCCATGGTCTTGATGTCGTCCCCAGCATCCTCTAGGACGTATGAGAAAATAGGATTTTGATAACCTACCGGTAAATCCTTTTCTCCTAGTCCGTAGAGCAGGCTTTTTCAACCAGTGTGCCGTGGCACACTAGTGTGCCGCGACCAGTTGCAAGGTGTGCCGCGGAGCCAGAGCAGCTTTCTGCACCTTCAGAGTGAACTGTTAGCCCGGGATCTTCTTAGAGGATCAGTCGTGCTCCGGCCGTGACCTATGCCTTGAAGATGCGGCGGTGTGATATCATAGGTCACAGCCGCCGCGTCTCATCACCCAGCCAGCCCACCCGCCTACATACACTTCTTCCAGTTCCTGCCTGCATACACAGCTTTCTTTGCCCACCCACATCCACACCTGCCCGACCGCCCGCTGTTCAGTATTCTCAGCACTCCACTATGAACAATCCCGCCAATGAGGGACAGGAAGGAGGACAGCTGACTGGTATGGGCTGATATTTATTTATTTTTTTCTCCTGTGGGGGACAATAGGATTTATGTGGGGAGTATAAGGATTTATGGGGGAAACAATGTGAATAATTCATGTGGAGAGCAATAGGATTTATGTGGGGAGAATTGTGATTGATTTATGTGTGAGCAACATGATTTATGTGGGGAGCAATGTGATTGATTTATGTGGGAAGCAATAGGATTTATGTATTGAGCAACATGATTTATGTGGGGAGCAATGTGATTGTTTTTTCTGTGTAGGCCAATGTATGTGTGGATTTTTTTTTACTGTGAGGGCCAATGTGCGTGCTTGTTTTTTTTCAGTGGGGAACTGATGGTGTGCCTTGGCAATATTAAAATATGGGCCCTCATTCCGAGTTGTTCGCTCGCAAGCTGCTTTTAGCAGCATTGCACACGCTAAGCCGCCGCTTACTGGGAGTGTATCTTAGCTTAGCAAAATTGTGAACGAAAGATTCTCAAAATTGCGAATAGAAATTTCTTTGCAGTTTCTGAGTAGCTCGATACTTACTCTGCCACTGCGATCAGTTCAGTCAGTTTCGTTCCTGGTTTGACGTCACAAACACACCCAGCGTTCGCCCAGACACTCCCCCGTTTCTCCAGCCACTCCCGCGTTTTTCCCAGAAACTGTAGCGTTTTTTTCACACACACCCATAAAACGTCCAGTTTCCGCCCAGAAACACCCACTTCCTGTCAATCACACTACGATCACCAGAACGAAGAAAAAACCTCGTAATGCCGTGAGTAAAATACCAAACTTCTTAGCAAATTTACTTGGCGCAGTCGCAGTGCGAACATTGCGCATGCGCAATTAGCGGAAAATCGCTGCGATGCGAAGAAAATTACAGAGCGAACAACTCGGAATGAGGGCCATTGTTCTGTATGCCACGAGTGAAAAAAGGTTGAAAATCACTGCCGTAGAGGATGCTGGGTGCCCGTCCCAGTACTTTACCTGCAGTTTAGTTATTACAGTTACACAAGTTGTGTTATCTTGGTTTCAGCATGTTGCTGCAATTAGTTCATGCCTGTTGGCGTGTGTTATGTTGAATGCCATGTGTGCGGCATGGTTGAAGGTGTGAGTTGGTAGATATCTCACCACTAGTTAAGTAATTCCTTTCCTCGAAATGTCAGTCTCCCTGGGCACAGTTCCTACAACTGAGGTCTGGAGGAGGGGCATAGAGGGAGGAGCCAGTTCACACCCAATGAAAAGTCTTTAGAGTGCCCATGTCTCCTGCGGATCCCGTCTATACCCCATGGTCTTGATGTCGTCCCCAGCATCCTCTACGGACTAGGAGAAAAGGATTTACCGGTAGGTTATCAAAATCCTATTATTGATAAATAAAGTGAATCGAATACCTATATATTTTATCAGTATCTTATTTTTTTAAATAAATATTTTATTGAGTTTAACATGTCAATAATACAAGAATACAGATGTTACAAATGTTGAGAGGCCAATCTTAATAATATAAGGATCAACGATGTATAACTTGAGCATACATAGCATAAGCCAGTACAAGATAAATCTTGAAAAGAGATTTTAACAAAAACAATAGGTAATATAACGGCAAGTCAGATTAATCATGAGTCGGCGTGGAGCTAGAAATCGCTCAAATCAACAATTAATACCACGGACATTAGTATAATAAACATATAGGCTAACCTGAGTATACATAGGAAAGAGCAACAACAAGTCAGTTGATATCTCCAGGTTAGAGAGAGGCCACAAGACAATGTAAGAAGACCAAAGAAAGAGAAAGGATGAGAGAAGACATAAAAAGGAGGAAAAGGGGAGAAAGAAAAAAGGGCTTATTGTAATAAGGAGTGAGGGGAGAAGGGAAGTTAAGGATGCAGCATGTTTTAGTATTTAGATGAGGTATACGTTTCATTGACAGTATAATTCACTCAGGTCTGGTATAGATTTTTCTCTCAGTCACATATATAAAATAATTTAAAAAAAGGGGGGACATATTAGACATTTACTAGGAGGGACTCTCTGAAGGTGGAGGTCTATGAGAAGGTGTTAAATATTTAGCAGGAGGATATTCCACCTATGCCTTGCAAAGCAGAGAAAATAGGAAAGGATTAAATGTCAGGCCTAATAACAACCCAATTGACGGTCTCAAATAGTCTGACTAAAGATAATTTATCCTCGGGGGAGTGAGTCTAGATAATATTCCCATTCCCTAAAAATTTTGTGAGATTTTTTTTCAGGATTAGAGAATAAAGATTTCCTGTCGAATAGGAAGAGCTGACAAAGTTTCGGGAAACCTCAGCTAGTGAAGGGACAGATTTAGTGGTCCAATGTATTAGGATCATTTTTTTTGCAATCACCGTGAGTAAAGGAATTAGTTTAGTAAGTCTCGGGCCAAGGGAACCGTTAGTATCAGTAACTTATTAATATTTCATGGACATAATGTATAGCATTTATTGGAAAAAGAAATATAATACCTGTAGAAGTTTCATATATAAGTGATATAATCCTATACTTACAACAGAGACATTAAAGAGATGCAGCATGAAAACCCTATGCCTATATGATGGTAATATCATGTCTTTTGTGAAGAAGCAATTACTGTATCACTAGGGATGATGAGATGATTTGGTCAGAAATATACATTCCTACAGATAGCAGTCTAGCTGCAATTATATATGTCAGGCTGTGTGGTGAGAAAGGATAATGTGATTTTATTATTCAAACTAGTTAAAAATGGTGACTCACGAAACATTTAAGGTATTCACTACTTTATATGCGTCATTGCTTGCTGCATAGCTATAAAGCAAGTGTCTAGTGTAACGGGGAATGGCAATATATTTTATATCTAATAATAAGCTAAATTAAAATGAATGAGAAGATTATTTTGAAAGGAACCCACGAAAGTTCCAAGTTAATAATGGGTATATTTAGCTATAACTGCATATATAATGTGGTTGTGGTATAAAAAATTCTCACCAACTCGCAATGCCGACTTCAAAATGACCACTAGCATTTAACAAAGTTTGGGTGTCAGGTCAGAGCTTCTGATAAAAGACAGCTATATCACTCTCTTCTGGACTCAGCGTTAGTGCATCTACTGCAGTGAGGCTAGTGGAGAGGGATCATTGTGTCACGCTCGGCTAGAATTGAGGATTCAGTGACTGAGATTTGCCCAAGGAAGCGATGGCCTGCGGATGAAGAAGACGAGAGGGCTGGATATAGTTCCTTCTCATGAGACAGGAGATCAATGGAGGACGTAGGCAGAGCTAGGAGTTGTGAGTTGTAACATGTGAGCTGTAACTTGAGAAAAGAGACTGAGCGGCACTGAAGAGAATGAACTGCAATCATTGAATTGTGGTTAGAAAGGTGAAACAGAAGAATACTTAAGATGAACTGTGGACTTGTGAACTGTGGCATGAAAGATGAAGCTAAAGAATACTGAAGATAATGAACTGCAGACTTGTGAGCTGTGGCTTGAAAGACAAGGCTGAAGAATACTGAAGATAATAAATTGCGGACTTGTGAACTGTAGCTTGAAAGACAAGGCTGAAGAATACTGAAGATAATGAATTGCGGACTTGTGAACTGTAGCTTGAAAGACATGGCTAAAGAATACTGAAGATAATGAACTGTGGACTTGTGAACTGTGGCTTGAAAGACGATGCTGAGGAACAGAGGCCTCACCAGGTGTGGGTACACCCGGTGCGCACTCTGCATTACTACACACACACACCCTCTTCCCACACTTACCCCGCTGGAGCCGCGGCCGTCCAAAAAGGGGGCGTGGTCTAATTTAAAGGTGGTGTGGCCTCGCATGTCTCCTCTTCTTCACTCCGGGGGGGGGGGGGGGGGTGTATCCAGCTTCCTCAGAAATGCTGGCTGCCCCCTGGAGACTAGGCAGTGCCGACTCCTTTTCTGTGACAGGAGCTGAGTGCTGCAGAGGATTATCATACTGCAGCACTCAGCTCCTGTCACTGCAGAAGAGCCAGCACTTGGTGTCACCCTTTCCATGGGTGACACCTGGGTGTGGGTCGCACCCCCCTGCACCTGCCTTCTGACACCACTGCTGAGGAATACTGAAGATAATGGACTACGGACTTGTGAACTGTGGTTTGAAAATGAGGCTGAAGGGCACGGGGGCTGTCCGTGACCAGAGACTCTTGCCGGGTCGAGGTTCCCAGGTGCGCTCTCACAAGCAGCAGTAGGTTAGGAATGGCAGGACTGCTGTAACTTGTAAACGAATGCAGAGCAGAGCCAGGGAGTAACCTAGACACCAAAGTAATCCTGGGAGCATAGAGCTGTAGCACCTACACCTAACCTGAAGCACTGGCACCCCTGTCATGAACCAACCCCTTTTATAAGGAGAGATCTCCCTGGATTGGCTGGACACAACAAGGAGCCTGCACCATTTGTTCAGAACTTTGGTTTCCAACATGGCGGCTCCCTGTATGGCAGACACATTCAGCAGTGCTATGAACAGCCTCCCGTCCCTGGCCTCCCAGCAAGCGCATCCAGCGTGACCGGATCCGCTGCAGCAGCATTATCCCACTGTGAGCGAACCCACCACAGCCACCTTACTGCTGCGGGTGGACCCGGCGCAGCAGCCCTCCACCCCCACTGTCCACCAGCCACCCGCTTGCCAAAGCACGCGGCCCCGGCGTCACAATAAGATCCCGGACAATGACACATTGGGTACATTTTGCCAAACAGTAGCCATTGGCAAGGGCGTAGCTATCATTGGTGCAGGCAATGCAGCTGCTATGGGGCTCAAAGCTGAGAGTGGTACATAGGGTTCCTTTCAAACTTTTTCCTTGGCGTCTGCAATATATCTAGGTATGCCCCTGGACCTTCTCATTGTAGTGTGGTATAAAATGAACTGGAGGGCATTTTAATGTTATATAATATGAACCACGGCACTATAATGAGGCACAATATGAACGGGGAGCACTATATATCATAATGTGAATTGGGGGCATTGTGCGGCATAATGTGTACTGGCAGCTCTGAAATGTGACATAGGGTGAGCTTAAGCACTACTGCGATTCATAAAAGAACCTGGGGCACTACTATGGGGCATAACATTAAATAAGACTCTACTATGGTTCAGAAAATTAACTAGGGCACTATTATAGGGCATAAAATTAACAACTGCTGCAGAGAATTGTCTCTCTAGAAGCATTGGAACGGGGGCCCCCGTCAAAATATTGCTATGGGGCCCATATAGTTCTAGCTATGCCCCTGGCCATTGGCTGCTATTAGCTAGCACCGACTTCAGATGGCAGGCTTTGTAATGACTGCTAAATCCAATAGCATAACAGCCCACTTAAAATCTACAGTATGGTGGCTGCTTTATGGGCGGAAATGAAGGGATCATGCGGATGCTTAATATTTTTGCGTACCTCACAAATATGCATAATAAATATGTAGTTGTAAATGTGTAAGAAGCAGCAGATATACATTACTTTATTGTCTTTTCAAATCATGCCCGATAGCAATACAAAGCATTATACAGAATGGTAACCATTACCTGGCTTGATGGTGCCAATGCTGCCCAGATATTTCTCATACGTCCTAGAGGATGCTGGGGACTCCTTAAGGACCATGGGGATAGACGGGCTCCGCAGGAGACATGGGCACTTTAAGAAAGACTTTAGATGGGCGTGGCTTGCTGGGCTAGGGAGTAAGACGTGCCCTGGATGAGCTCTATCCCGGCGTCTGCTGTAAAACAGCATAAATAATTTATTTAGCCCACTGGACCCTCGTTCCCCACCTCATCTGACTCTCCACACTGGCTGGCTACAAAAAGACCCATCAGCGGGTCAGAAGAGCCACTATAAACGGCTCCGTGACTTCCGGCCTACGAGACCAGCAAAAGCCGGGGCCTCGATTTCGTCTGGGAGCCGCTGCTGACTTCCAGGGCGGCGGAACGGAGGCTTCTATTCCGTCCGAGGCAGCGGCACTACTTAATCTCCCCCTGCTCCCCGGGGACCGGACGACCTGACCGCGGGCTCCCGGCCTGACGGCCAGAAACGGCTCACCTGACCCTGCAGAAGCTGCCAGAGCCCTTCTGCTCTGGAGAATCCCTCACCTGGCGGCCATCTTGGATGTCACAGGCTGCACACAAGCTAGCACAGAGTGGATGGCAGTGGTTGCTGGCTGGACCGTGACCACTCTCCACACAGAGGGAGATAATAGTCAGCTACCTTGTCTACCTGACGACAGGGGTAAGCAAGACTGAATATAACTGAGATTTACCTCACTATCTGGACTTTTATTTGTCTATTTTTATTTACATATATATATATATATATATATATTTTATTTTTTTTATTTTATTTTTATTTATTTTTTTACTATTACTTTTTCTTATTTTTTATTATTTCTATTACTCCATACCTATACATAAATAATCATCACTACTGGGTGCTGGACATTATAGGTCACCTGACTCATACACACCTCAAACGTTATTGCCTGTACGACAATTCCTGGCAATGGATAAGTACATGGCTAAAACCTCCAGAAATCCCCGCGGCTCACAAGCGAATAAAGGCCGGGGTCGAGACAATATTCCTGCAGACAGCCCTCAGTCACCGGCATCTGGTCTCACCAACAGCCCATTGGGACGCTCATCACTTACTACAACAACTGATCCAACTAAATCCTTTACTACGCATGAGATCACTGACATATTGGCTTCACTCTTGGATCAAAAATTGGCGCCTTTGAAGGATTCATTGGATTCCGCTCTTACCCAATTGAACCATCATGACCAACGTATATCAGAGGCGGAGCAAAGAATCTCTGACCTCGAGGACGATCTAACAACGGCTAAAGCAGCACTAACTGAACAGGATAAACTTGTGATGTCCATGCAGGAGAAACTTGAAGATTTAGAGAACAGAAACAGAAGAAGTAATGTGCGCCTCATAGGACTCCCGGAAACGGTAAAACCTTACGAACTCATGAACTTGGTCTCCCAATGGTTGCCGAGAGAGTTGGGATGCGTATCTGATACTGACTCCTTGGTGATTGAGCGCGTCCACCGCATTGGCCCAGATCGACATCCTACCAAGGACAGGCCTAGACCAGTTATGATGAAGTTCTTAAATTACGCTGATAAGGTCCGTCTACTAGATGCTTACAGGAAACGTTCCATTCTCAAATATCAAGAGTCCAAGATTCTACTTTTTCAAGACTTCTCATACATGGTGGCGGCAAAGAGACGAGAGTTTTCCCCTATATGTAAACGCCTGTTCGAGATGGAACTTCGATTTGCTCTATTGTATCCTGCCAAGCTGAGGGTCACGTACTCAGGAAAATCCTACTTCTTTGATACTCCACAAGCCGCAAAAAACTTTGTGGACTCAATGGCTTCTTCATGTTCGTCTAGGATGGATGATGCGGATTGACATTACAGAATATCACTATGTTAAAATCTTCAAATTTATTGAACATTCAGGTCATGGATGGTTATTTTTTGCTTAAACCGTTATTGGCTTCTTACAGGTTGTTTAATGCCCAGCTATGATGTAACATTTCATAGTTCTAACTGGAGTCCTTTAGGGACCAAACTCATTATGGAAAGTCTCATGTTTTTGTTTTTGTTTACTTTTCTCTTCCTTGGCTCGCTTGCCCTCTTTTTTTTTTATTCTCTTTCTGCATCCTACTGAATTTCCTTCTTCTTCTTCTTCTTTTATCTACCCAGCTTTCAAAATGCTCTAGTTTTAGATGTCCATCTGGTTTGAAATTATTATTGTTACACTGGTATGATGGTGCCCTGCAAGTTCCTGCGGGGATGCCACCCGGTTGGACATACTATTGGGTTCGTATAAGTTTAAAATGGTTCTTGATAATTGTTGAAAGGTTAATTGTGGCTAACACACATGGTATATTCCGCCTACATGTGATATGTTTACATCTCCCCTTATTGGGCCGATATTTGCCTCCCCCTTGTCCGCTTGCTGGGACGGATAAGGGTTTTCCAAAGAAAGTTGAAAAGGTTATTCTTTGGCCTAGGGTAGGCATCGGTTAAATGGCAGCAATGGTTAATCCCCCCAAAGAGTTAAAAACGGCCCTTAAATTAGTAACATGGAATGTGGAGGGCCTGAACTCCCCCATAAAACGGAAAAAAATCCTGACCCACCTAAAACGTCTGCGACCGGATATAGTCTTATTACAAGAAACACATTGGAAGATTTCGGATCCCAATGTGGTAAGAGATACATGGATAGGAGACTTTAAAACAGCATCTTACACTTCTAAACAAAGAGGGGTTATGATAATTTTTAGCAAATTTCTTGTTTACAGTATTAATGACTGCTTGATAGACCTAGAAGGAAGGTATCTATTTGTAAAACTGACTATACATGATATATCCTACACAATTGCTAACATTTATGCTCCCACGGGACCTAATGCCCAATTTTTCACAGAGATTTACGCAAAGTTACAAGACTGGGCAGAGGGCGCTATAATTCTGGGCGGGGACTTTAACTGTGTCCAGTTGACTGGATTGGACAGATCCACATCTGCTAATTCCCATGGCTCGGTTGCTCCCCCATCGCTATCGTTATTGACTAACACGTTGAGACTAAGTGACCCCTGGAGGTGCCAACATCCCGATTCTCGCGAGTATACATTTTACTCGCACCCTCATCATACCTCGTCCAGACTAGATTATTGGCTGATCGCGGATACCCTTCTGCAACAGGTAGTACACTCACAGATAGACCCAATCCTCCTTTCTGATCATGCCCCGGTGTGGTTTACTTTAAAATTCAACACTCCAATACCACGCTCTTATAATTGGAAGTTTCCATCTTATATGGAAAACTCCTCGGACTTCCGTTTACATCTTGAACAATCATTTTAAAATTATAAAACTGATAATATGGAACATGTCGAAGATATTAATTTATTTTGGTCCGCCTCGAAACCCGTACTACGTGGTCAGATCATGGAGTATGTCTCCAGGAGACGCAAGGCACTTAATAATCAGCTAGGTGATCTTAGACAAAATTTGACTAGAACTTATAATCTACTCTCATCACATTATTCACTTGAAAATCGCCAGGCCTATCTTACAGCTAAACAACAATATGATGCCCTATGTACTGAACGGGCGAGTTTTTCTCATGACATTTGTAGAAACAAATTTTTTAGGACTGGCAATAAATCAGGCAGGTTGTTGGCAAATTTGGTTCGGTCGTACTCTGCTCCCTCACGTATCACCCAATTGTCTATTGACCCCACCTCTAACGTTACGGATACTCCCGCTATTCCTACGTTACTACCAAACTTTGTATGAATCGCCTCCTGATCATCCACTAGAAGGCCTGAGATTTCTGGATGCGTCGGGACTTCCGGTTTTGACGGAGGAAGAGAGGGAATCTCTGACGACGCCAATTCAGGAACCTGAATTATTATCCCTGATTAAATTATTGAAAAAAGGGAAATCTCCTGGACCGGATGGTTTTGGGGCAGAGTATTACCGAATGCTGGCTCCTCACTTGATGCCTTACATGCTAGCTCTTTTTAATTCATTATTACTAGGGAATCCAGCCCCGACTGGGTTCGATGAAGCGAGAATAGTAGTATTCCCGAAACCGGGAAAAGGTCCCACACGTGTCCAATCTTATAGGCCGATCTCCCTATTGAATCAGGACCTAAAATTATTTACCAAATTATTAGCGTTTCGACTCCAACCCATTCTACAGCGAATTTTACACCCAGCCCAAAATGGGTTTGTTAGAAATAGAACTTCTGTACACAACGTCCGTACCTTATTGGCGGCGATACATAGCTCAAAACAATCAAAATATAAAAATGCCCTTATAGTCAGTTGTGATGCAGACAAGGCATTTGATCGTGTCTCCTGGGCACATATACTGCGAGTCTTACATGCCCAACACTTTGGTACTCAGTTTATTGATATTTTTAAAACATTGTATGCCACGCCACAAGCTTTTATCACGATTAATGGATTAAACACCAAACCATTTCAGCTATTTAGGGGAACAAGACAGGGATGCCCCCTTTCCCCCTTGCTGTTCAATTTAGCTCTGGACCCACTCATACGCACGTTCGCAAATGATATGGCTTGGAAGGGTATCCAGGTGGGATCACACACCGTAAGGGTCTCCGCATTTGCGGATGATCTACTACTGTATTTCAGTGAACCTATAACATCCTTTCCCTCACTACTGACCGCATTAGAGACCTTCAATTTAATATCAGGATTTTTAATTAATTTTGACAAGACGGAGGCACTGGCATTGGGAGATGATGCGAGCAAGGGTTGGAACGATAAGTTCCCATTTAAATGGGCGCATAATTATATACAATATCTAGGTATACGGGTGTCAGCTAACCCCTCAGAAATGTATTCATTAAACTTCTCTCACTATATTAATAAGATGGTTGAGGACTTTGCGAGATGGCAACACCTGCCAATTTCTTATTTGGGTAGGTGTCATCTGTATAAAATGGTGTCTTTTCCTCGCTTACTCTACCCGATGCAGATGCTTCCGTTTTTACTATTGAAAAAAGATATTCATACAATAAACAAAGCCATTACGAAATTTATATGGGCGAATAAGCGTCCTCGTATAGCTTTATTTAAATTAAAACAACCACCCTCACTTGGAGGAGTCAATCTTCCCTGTCCGGAGGACTACTCATTAGCGGCTAATTATAGATGTGCCTTAGATTGGATAGGTGGGGGAGACAATTTCGTTGATAAGGCACTAGAACAGGCCTTACTGCCTAGTCATGATCTGCTACAAATATTACATTTCCCGAACTCCTCGATGCTACAGGATATTAAATTAAATCCATTGCTATATGCTCCTTACAAGGCGTGGCATCAAATTAGAAAACGTTCTAAACTCATTCTGGCACATTCCTTATTTCAGCCCTTGTTAGGGAATCCAGCCTTTCAGGGAGGAGAGGCGGATGAGGTCGTTCACAGTTGGCACCTCGGGGGTCTTCGGTCCTTATTTCAATTTTTGAATGACGATTGTTCAACGATATTATCTTTGTCCCAATTACAAGCTAGATACCCGACCTTAAATTTCCCATTTTTTGCATATTTCCAGATACGCAGCTTTGCCACACATGTTATTACTCATCTGCAGCCTATTGATCTTACTTTTCCACTAGATGGTATTGTACGACGACGTTTGGACTCTCCCCATTCTACATCATTGATTTACTCCTATATCAGACGGAAGATTGACTACACCAAACTCACCACGGGCATAGCTAAATGGAAAGATGTCTTTACGGGAGTGGATTTACACACTATTATTAGATGGTCTAATTTGCTTGATAAGCAATTGGTATCTTCCTCATATGCAGAGATGCATTTAAAAATTCTACATAGAGCTTATTACACCCCTCGTCTGCGATTCCTTACAGGGGCTGCAGACGACTCTCAATGCTTTAAATGTAGGGCCCCTGATGCCGATATTATACACTGCCTATGGTCTTGCCCAATTATACAATCATTCTGGGACCTAATACAGACATACATCAAAGTTAACCTGGGTATATCATTTACAATGGCATGGGCATTTTGGAATTTCATAGAACCTCAAACCCCAGCTCTACCCAAGGGCAAAAGATTACTTCTGGCTCGCATCTCAGCAGCAGCGAAAAAAACAATATTATCTCAGTGGATACAAAAAGATCATATTTCCGTGTCTCTTATGTTACCCCGGCTATCGTTCCTATTCCAAATGGATTGGACAGAATGCTCTTTAGATGTTGAATCCCGGGCTACCAAATTTTTTTCGATATGGCTTCCCTATATAATAACATTACCTGTTAACACCAAAGAAAGCATTCGTAAAGTAGTAAGACTGTCTACTTGGTATAATATGGCAATTCTCACTGATGGGTTACCACCGTTTTGAGCCTTTTCACATAGGTCTTTTGCCATTGGATATCTACCACGCCACTTCTAAATTCAGCCATATATGTGTGCAATTGATTTATTTTGTAATACTGTATTTCAAGATAATTAGGGATTTGGCAATTTGTTTTTTCCAATACTCCACAATTTAACATATCACTATAAGACTCGGATGATAGATTAGTCTGTTTATCTTTTATTCTATATGTTAATAACGTTGAATGTGTGTGCCTCTTTTTGCTTCGTTTCAATAAACACAATTTTAAAAAAAAGAAAGACTTTAGATCTGGGTGTGCACTGGCTCCTCCCTCTATGCCCCTCCTCCAGACCTCAGTTTGATACGGTGCCCAGAGGAGATGGGTGCACTACAGGGAGCTCTCCTGAGCTTCCTGACAGAAAGTATATTTGTTAGGTTTTTTATTTTCAGGGAGCCTGCTGGCAACAGACTCCCTGCATCGAGGGACTGAGGGGAGAGAAGCAGACCTACTTCTGTGAGTTTCAAGGCTCTGCTTCTTAGGCTACTGGACAACATTAGCTCCAGAGGGATTGGTACGCAGGTCTCACCCTCGCCGTCCGTCCCAGAGCCGCGCCGCCGTCCCCCTCACAGAGCCGGAAGATAGAAGCCGGGTGAGTATGAGAAGAAAAGAAGACTTCAGAGGCGGCAGAAGACTTCATGATCTTCACTGAGGTAACGCACAGCAGTAAAGCTGTGCGCCATTGCTCCCATACACCTCACACACGGCAGTCACTGTAAGGGTGCAGGGCGCAGGGGGGGCGCCCTGGGCAGCATATAGACCTCTTTTGGCACAAATAAGTATATATACAGCTGGGCACTGTATATATATATATATATATATATATATATGAGCCGCCGCCAAATTTTACTGTTTTAAGCGGGACAGAAGCCCGCCGCCGAGGGGGCGGGGCTTCTCTGCACTCACCAACGCCATTTTCTCCACAGCACCGCTGAGAGGAAGCTCCCCGGACTCTCCCCTGCTTATACCACGGTAGAAAGAGGGTTTTAAAGAAGAGGCGGGGCACATAATTAGGCGCATATTGTATAAAACAGCGCTATCTGCGTAAACATAAAATTATTGTGTGTTTTTTCCTGGGTCATATAGCGCCGCGGTGTGTGCTGGCATACTCTCTCTCTGTCTCCCCAAAGGGCCTTGTGGGGGAACTGTCTTCAGATAAGAGGATTCCCTGAGTGTGTGGTGTGTCGGAACGCGTGTGTCGACATGTCTGAGGTAGAAGGCTTTCAGGAGGAGGAGGAGGTGAAAATGAATGTGGTGTCTCCGTCAACAACGTCGACACATGACTGGATGGATATGTGGAATGTTTTAAGTGCTAATGTAAACTTATTGCAAGGGAACAGTCAGGGAGTCAACCCATGCCTGTCCCTATGTCGCAGGGACCTTCGGGGTCTCAAAAGCGCCCACTATCCCAAATAGTTGACACAGATACGACACGGATTCTGACTCCAGTGTCGACTACGATGATGCAAAGTTACAGCCAAAAGTGGCAAAATGTATTCGATATATGATTATTGCAATAAAAGATGTTTTGCACATCACAGAGGAACCCCCTGTCCCTGACACGAGGGTACACATGTATAAGGGAAAGAAACCTGAGGTAACCTTTCCCCCCTCACATGAGTAGAACGAATTATGTGAAAAAGCTTGGGAATCTCCAGATAAAAAACTGCAGATTCCCAAAAGGATTCTTATGGCGTATCCTTTCCCGCCAACGGACAGGATACGGTGGGAATCCTCCCCTAGGGTGGACAAAGCATTGACACGCTTATCCAAGAAGGTAGCGCTGCCATCCCAGGATACGGCTACCCTCAGGGATCCTGCTGACCGCAAGCAGGAGGTTACCCTAAAGTCCATTTACACACATTCTGGTACCTTACTCAGACCGGCAATTGCGTCGGCCTGGGTTTGTAGCGCTGTAGCAGCATGGACAGATGCCTTATCAGCGGAGATTGAGACCCTAGATAAGGATACCATTATATTGACCCTAGGGCATATAAAAGATGCTGTCCTATATATGAGAGATGCTCAAAGAGAAATTAGTCTACTGGGTTCTAGAATCAACGCTATGTCAATTTCTGCTAGACGAGTCCTATGGACCCGGCAATGGACAGGTGATGCCGACTCAAAAAGGCATATGGAGGTTTTACCTTACAAGGGTGAGGAATTGTTTGGAGACGGTCTCTCGGACCTGGTCTCCACAGCTACAGCTGGTAAATCTAATTTTTTGCCTTATATTCTCTCACAGCCTAAGAAAGCACCACATTATCAAATGCAGTCCTTTCGATCACAGAGAAACAAGAAAGTACGAGGTGCGTCCTTTCTTGCCAGAGGTAAGGGCAGAGTAAAAAAGCTGCACAACACAGCTAGTTCCCAGGAACAGAAGTCCTCCCCGGCCTCTACAAAATCCACCGCATGACGCTGGGGCTCCGCTAAGGGAGTCCGCCCCAGTGAGGGCACGTCTTCGAATTTTCAGCCACATCTGGGTTCACTCACAGGTGGATCCCTGGGCAATAGAAATTGTTTCTCAAGGTTACAAACTGGAATTCGAAGAGGTGCCTCCTCGCCGGTTTTTCAAATCGGCTCTACCATCTTCTCCCCAGGAAAGGGAGATAGTGTTAAATGCAATTCACAAATTGTATCTTCAACAGGTGGTGGTCAAGGTTCCCCTGCTTCAACAAGGAAGGGGATATTACTCGACCCTGTTGTAGTCCCGAAACCGGACGGCTCGGTCAGACCCATATTAATTTTAAAATCCCTGAACCTATACTTGAAAAGGTTCAAGTTTAAAGATGGAATCGCTAAGAGCGGTCATCGCCAGCCTGGAAGGGGGGGATTTTATGGTAATTCTGGACATAAAGGATGCATACCTTCATGTTCCCATTTATCCACCTCATCAGGCGTACCTAAGATTTGCGGTACAGGATTGTCATTACCAATTTCAGACGTTGCCGTTTGGTCTCTCCACGGCCCGGGAATTTTCACCAAGGTAATGGCGGAAATTATGGTGCTCCTGCGAAAGCAAGGTGTCACAATTATCCCGTACTTGGACGATCTCCTCATAAAAGCGAGATCAAGAGAGCAGTTGCTGAACAACGTATCACTTTCACGGAAGGTGTTACTGCAACACGGTTGGATTCTCAATATCCCGAAGTCGCAGTTGGTTCCTACGACTCGTCTGACTTTCTTGGGCATGATTCTGGATACGGACCAGAAAAGAGTTTATCTTCCGATAGAAAAGGCCCAGGAACTCATGACTCTGGTCAGGAACCTATTGAAACCAAAACAGGTGTCAGTGCATCACTGCACTCGAGTCCTGGGAAAGATGGTGGCATCATACGAGGCCATTCCCTTTGGCAGGTTCCATGCGAGGACCTTCCAATGGGACCTACTGGACAAGTGGTCCGGGTCTCATCTACAGATTCATCAGTTGATCACCCTGTCCCCCAGGGCCAGGGTATCTCTCCTGTGGTGGCTGCAGAGTGCTCACCTTCTAGAGGGCCGCAGATTCGGCATTCAGGACTGAATCCTGGTGACCACGACGCGAGCCTCCGAGGTTGGGCAGCAGTCACACAGGGAAGAAATTTCCAAGGTCTTTGGTCAAGTCAGGAGACTTGTCTTCACATCAACATCCTGGAACTGAGGGCCATATACAACGCCCTACGTCAAGCTGAGACCTTACTTCGCGACCAACCAGTTCTGATCCAGTCAGACAACGTCACCACACTAGCTCATGTAAACCGCAAGGCGGAACAAGGAGCAGAGTGGCGATGGCGGAAACCACCAGAATTCTTCGCTGGGCGGAAAATCATGTAAGCGCACTGTCAGCAGTGTTCATTCCGGGAGTGGACAACTGGGAAGCAGACTTCCTCAGCAGACACGACTTGCATCCAGGGGAGTGGGGACTTCATCAGGAAGTCTTCGCACAGATTACAGGTCGGTGGGGACTGCCCCAGATAGACATGATGGCGTCCCGCCTCAACAAAAAGCTACAGAGGTATTGCGCCAGGTCAAGAGACCCTCAGGCAGTAGCTGTAGACGCCCTAGTGACACCGTGGGTATTCCGGTCGGTTTATGTATTTCCTCCTCTTCCTCTCATACCCAAGGTGTTGAGAATAGTAAGAAAAAGAGGAGTGAGAACAATCCTCATTGTTCCAGATTGGCCACGAAGGACCTGGTATCCGGATCTGCAGGAAATGCTCACAGAAGATCCGTGGCTTCTTCCTCTAAGACAGGACCTGTTGCAACAGGGGCCCTGTCTGTTCCAAGACTTACCGCGGCTGCGTTTGACGGCATGGCGGTTGAACGCCGGATCCTAGCGGAAAAGGGTATTCCGGATGAGGTCATTTCTACGCTGATAAAGGCTAAGAAGGACGTGACATCTAAACATTATCACCGTATATGGCGAAAATATGTTTCTTGGTGTGAGGCCAGGAATGCTCCTACGGAAGAATTCCATCTGGGCCGCTTCCTTCACTTCCTACAAACTGGAGGGTATTTGGGCCTAAAATTAGGCTCTATTAAGGTTCAGATTTCGGCCTTATCCATTTTCTTTCAAAAGGAATTGGCCTCTCTCCCTGAAGTACAAACTTTTGTGAAGGGAGTGCTGCATATTCAGCCTCCTTTTGTACCTCCGGTGGCGCCTTGGGACCTTAACGTGGTGTTAAGTTTCCTTAAGTCACACAGGTTTGAACCACTTAAAACGGTGGAGTTAAAATATCTCACTTGGAAGGTGGTCATGTTATTAGCCTTGGCTTCGGCTAGGCGAGTATCGGAATTAGCGGCTTTATCACATAAAAGCCCCTATCTGGTTTTCCATATGGATAGAGTGGAATTGCGGACCCGTCCTCAATTCCTGCCAAAAGTGGTCTCATCTTTTCATATGAACCAACCTATTGTGGTGCCTGTGGCTACGCGTGACTTGGAGGATTCCGAGTCCCTTGATGTGGTCAGGGCTTTGAAAATTTACGTGGCCAGAACGGCTAGAGTCAGAAAAACAGAAGCGCTGTTTGTCCTGTATGCAGCCAATAAGATTGGCGCCCCTGCTTCAAAGCAAACTATTGCTCGCTGGATCTGTAACACGATTCAGCAGGCACATTCTACGGCGGGATTGCCGTTACCTAAATCGGTCAAGGCCTATTCCACTAGGAAGGTGGGCTCTTCTTGGGCGGCTGCCCGAGGGGTCTCGGCACTACAGCTGTGCCGAGCTGCTACTTGGTCGGGTTCAAACACCTTTGCAAAGTTCTATAAAGTTTGATACCCTGGCTGAGGAGGACCTCCTGTTTGCTCAATCAGTGCTGCAGAGTCATCCGCACTCTCCCGCCCGTTTGGAAGCTTTGGTATAATCCCCATGGTCCTTACGGAGTTCCCAGCAGGATGCTTTAAACCTACCGGTAAATCTTTTTCTCGTAGTCCGTAGAAGATGCTGGGCGCCCGTCCCAAGTGCGGACTACTACTGCAAAACTTGTATATAGTTATTGCTTACATAAGGGTTATGTTATAGTTTTAATCGGTCTCATACTGTTAACTGGGTAGTATATCACAAGTTATACGGTGTGATTGGTGTGGCTGGTATGAATCTTGCCCTTGGATTAACAAAAATCCTTTCCTCGTACTGTCCGTCTCCTCTGGGCACAGTTTCTCTAACTGAGGTCTGGAGGAGGGGCATAGAGGGAGGAGCCAGTGCACACCCAGATCCAAAATCTTTCTTAAAGTGTCCATGTCTCCTGCGGAGCCCGTCTATCCCCATGGTCCTTACGGAGTCCCAGCATCCTCTATGGACTACGAGAAAAAGATTTACCGGTAGGTTTAAAATCGTATTTTTTTTTTGTAGGTCCCCTACCCTGGGGCCCATGGTGACTATAGCTGTTCAATAGCTCTGAATGAAAAGGACTCAACCTCGGAGTTGTGGCAAATAGAAAAGTACGTGACGTGTGTACTGCAATATTTCTCTAACGTCCTAGTGGATGCTGGGGACTCCGTAAGGACCATGGGGAGTCCCCAGCATCCTCTACGGACTACGAGAAAAAGATTTACCGGTAGGTTTAAAATCTTATTTTTACAGTGTTAGAGGGGTGGGAAACACAAGCGATAAAGAGAAGTAGGCATGAGAGGGGCGCACATGGAAAAAAAGCAGATTTGCGAAAACCCCCAGTACACATAACAGGAAAAATGTATATATTATAGCAGGTGTGATGTGAGTGGTCTTGGTATGTAGAGGTTGCTATCGGTGGTGGCTAACCAGGGTACAGGAGTGTCAGAACATATGGACAATGGCCCTCATTCCGAGTTGTTCGCTCACTAGCTGCTTTTAGCAGCATAGCACACGCTAGGCTGCCGCCCTCTGGGAGTGTATCTTAGTTTAGCAGAATAGCGAACGAATGATTAGCAGAATTGCTACTAAATAATTATTTGCAGTTTCTGAGTAGCTCCAGACCTACTCACAGATTGCGATCAGCTCGGTCCGTTTAGTTCCTGGTTTGACGTCACAAACACGCCCTGCGTTCGGCCAGCCACTCCCCCGTTTCTCCAGACACTCCCGCGTTTTTCCCTGACACGCCTGCGTTTTTTTAGCACACTCCCAGAAAACACTCAGTTACCACCCAGAAACGCCCCTTTCCTGTCAATCATTCACCGATCAGCAGTGCGACTGAAAAGCGCTGCAGGATCCACAGCAAAACTGCTAAGTTTTTAGTTAAATAACTAAGCGCATGCGCCCCTGCGTGCCTTGCGCATGCGCAATTTGCAACAAATCGCAGCATAGCGAAAATCGGCAACGAGCGAACAACTCGGAATGACCCCCAATGAGTAGAATGCAAACATGGAAATAGTGTACTGTAATACTTGCTTTGTAAATCATCCCCTGTGTGTTCTTCACAGACTTTTACGTACAGTTACTGTATCACACATTCTACAAATGCCATTTATTCTTTGTGTCAAACTGCAATATCAAGTGTTTGTCCCTTGGGCCATCAACTTCAAGGAGCACAGCAGATGTTGCCATAGGGAGCATACTGAATGATTTGGCATTCACCTGATCTCTGCCATATGTCTCAATGAAAAGTTCTTCATCTGTACATGGTTCTAAAACACTCTGAGTTTTCCAATAACAATAAACACAAATATTTTCTCTCTTAAAACATTAAGGCGGTATTCAATTAGCCGTAGTAATTTTCCATGGCTAATTACCGTGTGTGGAGCAATCCATTTAGCTCCAATGCGGCGCTTATCGGGGACTTTGTAGGCAGGTAAAACCAAAGCCCCGAAAACTAGCTTTTGTTTCCACAATTACGGCTGCAAAACAAAATAGGTCCGTGACCTTTCACGGATCTTATGTATTTTCTTAAGATAACGATACATTTTTCGGACACAAAAAACAGGGACATAATTGGATAAGCTGAATAAAAGTCGGCGATGATAAAAAAAATTGTGAAACCCTTGAACGTTTTTCATGCCCAAAAAGTTTCTGGACTAATTAGATACTGCCTAACTTGCTTGTTGATGGAATGCTTGTTAATGGATTTATTCTTTTTATATAGGGTTTTGATGATAAATTGACTGCATTTAGATACCTAAAGATGACAAACTTTTTGGATGTGGATTATATACCAAGGCTTTTATTCAGCCAAGGAGCTCAAGGTAACATTGCTTTTAGCTGACTTACATTTTTTTTTTTTAAATGTTGGTATTCTTATAAACCAATTTAATTGTTGATATCCACCTGCCAGGTAGTTCTGCTGATTCCCATGTAACCTTTAGTGTACATGCTTTAAAATACAGACAACTTCATGTGGTTTTTCTTATTAGAAAATATGTACGCTCATTGATTACTATTCTAGTATTGCAATTTTCAAATTTATTTAGTGTAATTATCTGGTTGTCCAAGAAAGTAATTATACCAACACATTCAGAGAATACATTGCCAGGAAATACATTGCTGTTTTTCTACACACTGACAATATGTGGGTGTAAGAGAAGTAGTGGAACATTGTCAGTATTCAAATGCTGCAAAAACAAACCTGTCATATGCAAAAAAAAAACCATAAAATGACAAAATGTATTTTTTTGAGAATCTGTCTTTCGTTCACTCCTTGCACAAATGTGTGAAATAGGAAAAAATAAGATAGATGTTCATTTAGAACACTGCATGAGCCTCTTTAGCATCAAGATGGCATATTAGCAATTATGGGGGTAATTCAGAGTTGATCTTAGCAGCAAATTTGTTAGCAGATGGGCAAAACCATGGTGGTCATTCCGAGTTGTTCGCTCGTTGCCGATTTTCGATATGCTGCGATTTGTTGCTAAATGCGCATGCGCATTGTACGCAGCACGCATGCGCTTAGTTATTTAACTAAAAACTTATCAGTTTTGCTGTTGATCCTGCGGCGCTTTTCAGTCGCACTGCTGATCGGTGAGTGATTGACAGGAAAGGGGCATTTGTGGGCGGTAACTGAGCGTTTTCCGGGAGTGTGCTAAAAAACGCAGGCGTGTCAGGGAAAAACGCGGGAGTTTCTGGAGAAACGGGGGAGTGGCTGGCCGAACGCAGGGCGTGTTTGTGACGTCAAACCAGGAACTAAACGGACCGAGCTGATCGCAATCTAGGAGTAGGTCTGGAGCTACTCAGAAACTGCAAGAAAATATTTAGTAGCAATTCTGCTACTCTTTCGTTCGCTATTCTGCTAAGCTAAGATACACTCCCAGAGGGCGGCGGCCTAGCGTTTGCAATGCTGCTAAAAGCAGCTAGCGAGCGAACAACTCGGAATGAGAGCCCATGTGCACTGCAGGGGGGGGGGGGGCCAAATATAACGTGCAGAGAGAGTTAGATTTGGGTCGGTTATTTTGTTTCTGTGCAGAGTAAATACTGGCTGCTTTATTTTTACACTGCAATTTAGATTTCAGTTTAAACACACCCTACTCAAATCTAACTCTCTCTGCACATGTTACATCTGCCCCACCTGCAGTGCCCATGGTTTTGCACATCTGCTAAAAAATTTGCTGCTACGATCAGGTCTGATGTTTGCTCATTTGTTTTAAGCATTTTGTTTTACATTTTCCATGTCTAATGATAACTTAAGCTGATCTGTCTTTTTTTTTTATTGAGTACATTTTTATTATATTTTCTTATAACAAGCAAACAAACAAACAGTTACATTAGTGCTTGAATCTCACCAGACTAATGAAATCCATACAATTACAGGGAAAAAAACAAGTATGAGCGGATTCGGTTTTACTCGGTTTTACTCGGTTCTCAAAACCGAATCTTATTGGCTATCCAAAACACGTGACATCAGTGAGCCAATAAGATTCGGTTTTGAGAACCGAGTAAAACCGAGTAAAACCGAATCCGCTCATCACTATGACACAGAGAATATAATATACAACAGAATATCCATTATCCAGATATGCATGTATCCTGAGCAGAGGCGCATCATGGGCCTAATTCAGTAAGGATTGCAAATTCTGTGAATTGCAGAATTTGCAATCCATTTGCTAGGACGCTGACCGCCATATGACGTCTGTGTTTGCCCCCAATTCGGAAGTCTACGGGCAGCCGCGGAGTGAGTCCTGGCTCACTCAGCGGCTGTGAGTGCTGGGAACACAGGAAGAAATCCTTCAATGGTGAGTACACATCGAAAGATTTCTCCTGTGTGCGGGCGCTTGCGAGTGGATGTATAAGCGTATACTGTACATAACCTCGCAGCAATGCGGGGGGATTCGGACGGTGGGGGGGCGTGTGTTCAGCACGGTGGCGTTTACCTGCTCGCTAGGCTCCGATTACACGCAGCCTAGTGAGCAGGTCTGAATCAGGCCCCATGTGCTTGTGGGTGGGTGCTTAAAAAATGTAAAAAATATAGCTTCTGTCACAACTTATCTCTTTTGCTGAACTACAGCCATCAGGGGTTTTTACAGCCATCAATGTACAATGACATTGAAAACGGGGTTTACAATGATAGTTCAATTTAATGTAACAAGCTGGCTTGTCCATTTCTTTCTATTATCACTGGCAGCACAGAAAATAAATGGTCTACATACAGTAAGGGCCTTATTCAGACTTGAACACAGCAGCCGCATTCATAAGGTCTGCGCACACGCAGTTGCTGCAGTGTGTGTGCGCAACACTTCATCATGCGATCACACCCCGAAAGGATGCGATCGCATGGTGATTGACAGATGATGGGCATCCGGGGGTGATGATACAGTGTTCGGAGGGAGGAGCGCAGGAAATGCAGACGCGTCATGGCTATTTTCGGGATGGCCTGATGTTGACTCTTGCATTTCCTGCAAGTAGAAACATGACGTTGGACCGCCTGTATACACAGCCATGCTGTGTACGTAAGGTGTCTACCTCTATTCGGAGCAATTGCAAGTGAATTACGATCACATCACAGAGCGGAGCCTTGCCACCCAGCATGTGAGTAGTATGGTCGTAGATTTTGCTGCGACAGCAAAATCTGCGACCATCTCTGAATAAGCCCCTATGTTCATTAGAAATCACAGAAAACCCCTTTTTCTTAGTGTTTCAGCATATATACCATAGCAACTGAATCCGCTATCATTTTATAATGAATCGTTACTCCAAGTTTACTGGATTATTATAACCTATAAAGCCAATCTCACTCTTGTCAAGGTCATGCAGATGGAACATGTTTGTTTGACAGGCTAGACATTTGCTCTTTAAATCAGTGTATTTGCCTGATTGCTCCACATCCTATTCTATGGCTCTGTTGGTACAGTAACTGTTCAGTCCTTGATTAAAAAGGGCAGCATGGCACAGCCAGAGGCAAATTAAATGGCCCGATCAGCATGCAGATTGAGATGGGCTTCATTTATCTAAAATAAACTTGTTCTACCTGTTCTTGCTTTAATACATTTAATTGAGGAAAACGTATTGAAACTATAGCACTGGGACTAGTGTGCTCCCTACCTATAAATCCTTGCTTTGATACACTAGGATAAATGTTTTGACCTTCCTAATATTTTATTGATAGGCTTGTTGTGTGTGTGGGTTTACAGGATCTGAAAGGCATAACTACTGCAAGTTATCTCCTGAAAACATTAGCAGTACAAAGGATGACCAAACAGAAACTAAAGTAAAAAAAAGTCCAGGCATTAATTTGATACTCTTCATAAAACAAATAGCATATTTCAGTGATTAGCTATCTGCCTGAGCTCTGAGTGTGACAATGACCAACTCAGTCTTACCTGAGTCTTCTTCTAAAGTGCTAGAATACGCCAAGGCTTTTGGGGGTCATTCCAACCCGATAGCACGCTGCACTTCATCGCAGCCGTGCGATCGGTCGGAACTGCGCGTGCGCGGCAGCCACATTGCGCAGGCGCGTCGTTGCCTGGCGACGCCCATCGCCGGGCAGCAACGCCACGAACAAAGAAAGTGGTCGCAGCAGCGACCACAAGAAGATTGACAGGAGGAAGGCAGAACCGGGCAGCAACTCACCGTTTTTGGGGAGTGGTGAGTCCAATGCAGGCGTATCCAGGCGTTTGGAGGGCGGATGTCTGACGTCAGTTCCGGGACCTGCAACCCTGGATTGATCGCACAGGGTAGAGCCGTAACTAGGTAAGTGCACTGTGTGTCAGCTCCGCCTCCCCTCTCCCCCAAGCCGGAGCTTACAGTGCAGCTGCGGGCAGTATTGGTCGATCCGCCCCCACCCCCTCCCTCGTGGTAAAAGTGAGCCGTGAGCACTAATGCCCGACCCTCTCTCCCTCCTAGTAACACTGAGGTCCCCCCCCCCTCGTGGTATGCTGACTCTGAGCCGCGCGTAATGCCCCCCCTAACACTGAGCTGTGCGGAATGCCCCCCCCCTCATGGTATGCTGACGCTGAGCTACGCGGAATGCCCCGTCCCCATCGTGGTAACGCCGAGCCGCGAGCAGTGATGCCCGGCCCCCCACCTGCGGAATCTTTCAGCAGCGCTGGGTGTCTAGCCCATCTGTGTGCAGACGGATCTGTGCTGCAGTGCCCGTACTGTGTAAGATGAGAACCGCCGACTCCTGCAGTCTGAAGGTAAACTTGGCAATTAGCACAGCATGGGGGAAGGTGGGCAGGCAGGCACAGGGGCAAACGCAGGATATCTGGGGGAGGGGGGGGGGGGGTGACAGATATACTGTAATGTGTAAATGGTGACGGACTCGGCAGGTAGTGTACTGGTAATGTGTAAAAAGGGACTTCACTTGTAATGTGTTAAAGAAAAAAATTAACAATAAAGGGGGCTCTACCTGCCATGCTGTGTAAAATGTGACTTTACCTGGCATACTGTGTAAAAGGGGACACCACTTGCTGTAATGTATAATACTGGACTCTACCTGCAGTACTGTGTAAAAGGGGACTCTACCTGCCATACTATGTAAAATCTGACTCTACCTGCCGTAATGTGTAAAAGGTGCTCTACCTGGTGTAATGTGTGTAAGTGGCGCTACTGTGCGATTTGTATAATGGAGACTACTGTACAGCGTAATATGAATTGGTATTATTTTGTGGCAACGCCCCTTCCCAATGAAGCCACGTCCCTATATTTTTGGCGCACTGGCCTGTTTTAAATGCGTGGGGGGGGGGGCGCCGATGCTGTTTCTTGCACACAGCGCTAAAATGTCTAGTTACGGCACTGGCACAGGGTAAGTAAGTCTTACCCTGATCTTCTTTTACACTAAACTTTTTTTGCATAGCAGGGCTGCACAAGCGTTCGCAGCCCTGCTATGCAGAAATACACTCCCCCATAGGCGGCATCTAGTTAATCGCACGTGCAGCAAAAAGTTGCTACGTGCGATCAACTCGGAATGACCCCCTTTGTTCCCAACTCTGAGATTGAACTGACAAACGTGGTTAATGATTTCATTAAGGCTAAAGCAAAAGGCCACTACTCACTGCTAACTCTTCTGGATCTCTCTACTGTAAACTACTCTCTCCTCATACAAATGCTACACCATCCTATCCTGGTTCTCATCCTACTTATCAAATCGTTCCTTCAGTGTTCACAAGTTACAAGTTGAAGTACCACAAGGCTCAGACCTAGGTCCTCTACTCTATCTATACTATGTCTCTTGGAAAACTAATAAGCTCATTTAGAGTTCAGGGTGAAATTTACTAAGAATCAATTTTGAGTGAGATTACAAATCGCCTTTAATCGCCAGAACAGAAATTGCACATTTTCTAGTAAGCGTTTTCACTTGCGTCTTTTTTTTTATGGTGCATGTTGTCACTTTGCGGAGTGTGTGATTTGTGTCCGTTTTGCAGATTTTTGCTGGGAAGTTGCTTCAGAAGTTGCATTTGAATGTGCTATAATTTACAGTAGAATGCCTCAGAAGATGCATGTCAACACAAAGCTAAACACACCTCAATTTTCACCACAAGTCGCACCACGAGTCACACCTCAAATCCCACACAAGATGCACCTTAATTCACACCACCAGTCACCATAAAGCGACAAGTTACCTCAACACAGTGGTGTCACAAGGGGAGTGCGGCCCGCACCTGGGTGTCGCCCGCTGAAGGGTGACACCAAAATGCCAGCTCCTGCTCAGTGACAGGAGCCGGGTGCTGCACTGTAACATTGTGTGCAGCACTCCCCATGGGCAGCTCACATCTCCCAAACCCACGAAGCCACACTCCTCCCATAAAGCCCCATCCCTTCTCATGAAGAGCCCCCCCCCCCCTCCCCCATTTGCACGGCAGCGCACCGGTTGTCAGTGCAGTATGTGACGCCTCAGCAACAACACAGTTGGTCAGAAAATGAACATGCTACAGTGACATCACCATGTTGCCATAAATACGCTCACAAATCGCCGGCATTGGTGGCGTTTTATGGTGGAGTGTGGTTGAGTTGGTTGCACAGTTGTTGGAGAGGAGAATTCTATATCTATTTTGCGACTGTTACCTGGGAGTGGAAGTTGGGTTTTTGTGTAGTCTTGGCAATTTTTAAAGTCTGACTTGTTTTTGTCCTGTATCATTTTAAGTTTTATCTTGTCATTATTTGTGAGTGTCTGTTGTGTGGGATTGTGTTGTGTGTGTGGAGAGGTTTATTATTTTCTTTGATTTATCAGTGTTGTATTTTTTGTTGCATTGGAGTAGGAGGGTGGGAGCAGTAGGGCTGAGGAAATGGGGTCGCAGGTGTCTGTGCAGCAGCCTGTGGCTGACACAGAATGGGAGGAGGAGTAGGATGAGAATGATTGTGAGGTGTCTGTGGCTGTGAGCAAGACAAAGAGTGTGCACTCTACATATTAGGAGAATGTGTTCTTGGTCAGGGGAGTCATGTACCATTATGACTACCCGTATGGTTGCTACTCCTCCGGGACCAGTAGCCAGAAGACTTCTCAGTGGCACCAGATCATTGAGGAGGTTAACTGCTCCGGCACATTGAAGTGAACTGTGGAGGAGGCCAAAAAGTTTCCAAAAGCATAAAACATTGCGTGAAGCATAAGATGGCCACAGAGTCCAGGCTGAATAGACAGAGTGGTGCTGGCTCCACCTTCCAGCAGCAGTGGCTGGAGTATGAAAAGCCACTGTGGGCCATAATTCCCCCAGAAGTGGTTCAGGTGCTCCATGTGCAGGGAACAGCTGCCCCACAATGACAGGGTGAGTGATATGCTAATACTAACCTTTCGCGTGTTAGTTTAATGTGCTCTGTGTGTTTGCAAATTTGGCTTGGAACAAATCCGTATTTTACCCAAATTGCATAGTACTTTCCAAATAGTAACGTATATTTTGTGTTGGCCTGCAAATGTCAAATAGTCACATTTCAAAATATATGTGTAAACACACACACCCATTTTTGTTTTTGTAAAAGAAAACATTGGGGGTAATTCCAAGTTGATCGCAGCAGGAATTTTTTTAGCAGTTGGGCAAAACCATGTGCACTGCAGGGGGGGCAGATATAACACGTGCAGAGAGAGATAGATTTGGGTGTGGTGAGTTAAATCTGCAATCTAAATTGCAGTGTAAAAATAAAGCAGCCAGTATTTATCCTGCACGGAAACAAAATAAGCCACCCAAATCTAACTCTCTCTGCAAATGTTATATCTGCCCCCCTGCAGTGCACATGGTTTTGCCCAACTGCTAAAAAATTTCCTGCTGCGATCAACTTGGAATTACCCCCATTACCTTTATTAGTGTGAAAGAAAGGTAGGTTTGTTGTTTTCTTTCAGTAAATACCTTACAACTCTGCAAAAGGGCACCCAACCCTTTACGCAGCTAAATCTGAGTACTATGGATGCAATATGTGTGATAACGGGGATCACTTTATAAAGAAGATTGGGCATGATATATCATTTGAATACCGCCCATTGAATCTCCTGCATTAACTATTTCAATAGCCTCCTCACTGGTCTTCCATTAACCAGACTTTCACCCATACAATCTGTTTTGAATGTAGCGGCAAGAATAATTTTCATCGCAAAACATTTTGATGCTACTGCTTTGCTCTATCTGTTCTTAAATTGTCTTATTGAATCTAATATAAAATACTTTTTCCCACAATTACTAGGCCATAAACTACACTACACCAACATACAGCTTATCACAAAATGCCTGAGATCTGCACCTCGATTCCACACATTGGGGGGTATTTCCAAGTTGATCGCAGCAGGAAATTTTTTAGCAGTTGGGCAAAACCATGAGGGTAATTCCAAGTTGATCGCAGCAGGAATTTAGTTCGCAATTGGGCAAAACCATGTGCACTGCAGGGTGGGGGGGGGGGGGGCAGATATAACATGTGCAGAGAGAGATAGATTTGGGTGTGGTGAGTTAAATCTGCAATCTAAATTGCAGTGTAAAAGTAAAGCAGCCAGTATTTACCCTGCACAGAAACAAAATAACCCACCCAAATCTAACTCTCTCTGCATATGTTATATCTGCCCCCCTGCAGTGCACATGGTTTTGCCCAACTGCTAAAAAAATTTCCTGCCGCGATCAACTTGGAATTACCCCCATTACCTGCTTGCATTAACAGTTACTGGACTTTTTTTGGCCTCTACCCACTCAAATTCCAGACCTACTCACATGTGGTCCTATGTATCATTAAATATTAGTGGGATATTAGTACCTGCAAATATTAATGATTTCCCAGATATACTATGAAGGGATCATGGCAGATATCTACAATACACTGTATATGCCGTGGGCCCTCTATTTTTAGTTTCTCTTACGTCCTAGAGGATACTGGGGTTCCATTTAGTCCCATGGGGTATAGACGGGTCCACTAGAAGCCATGGGCACTTTAAGAATGTGATAGTGTGGGCTGGCTCCTCCCTCTATGCCCCTCCTACCAGACTCAGTTTAGAAAATGTGTCCAGACGAGCCGGTCACGCTTATGGAAGGTCCTGAAGAGTTTTCTGCATTTCTTTAATGTGTTTGTTATTTTCAGGCAGGGCTGGATGGCACCAGCCTGCCTGCTTCCTGGGACTAAAGGGCCCCATACACTAGAACGATAATACCCGATTTCAGCCCAATTCGGGCATTCGGGCCAATATATTGGGTGAAATCGGGCCTTTTGGCTGTGTATCCGATCCGATGCGCGTTCCCGTGAGGGTCGGATCGGATCCCCTAGATCGCTAGTGTTGCACTCGTGATCAGGGGTTAAAGTGAGCCCGATGTGTGCAAGCGCTGCAGGGAGATGCCGGGTGCCCACTGTTACCAGCGGCGCCCAGCTCTACCCGCACAGTGGAAGCCCGGCGGTAGGAACTCACTACTGAGCTCCGGCTTCCGGCTCTAGTGTGCGCTGAGAGAGAGATGTCATGACGTCTCTCTCATAGTGCAGGGAGCCGGACGCCAGGAGATCACAGCGGTCGGACGCGGGAGCGGAGCTTGGTAAGTATGGTGTTTTTTTTTGTTTGTTTTTTAAGACACGTCTACTGGGGGCAAACTACAGGAGCACATTACTACTGGGGGCATTACTACTTGGGGCACACTACTAGGGGCATAACTACAGGGGCTAAGCTACTGGGGGCATTACTATTTGGGGACTACACTACAGGGGGGCTAAACTACAGGGGGGCTAAACTACAAGGGGCATTACTACAGGGGGGCTAAACTACAAGGGTGCAAATGACAGAGGGCATTACTTCTGGGGGCATTACTACTTGGGGCAAGCTACATGGGGCTAACTACTGGGGGCAAGCTACTAGGGGCAAACTACAGGGGTGCATTACTACTTGGGGCATAACTACAGGGGTGCATTACTACTGGGGCATAACTACAGGGGTGCAATATTACAGGGGCGCATTACTACTGGGGGCATAACTACAGGGGCATTACTGCAGTGGGGCTAAACTACAAGGGGGCATTACTAATTACTACTGGGGGCATTACTACTTGGGGCAAGCTACATGGGGCTAACTACTGGGGGCAAACTACAGGGGCGCATTACTACTGGGGGCATAACTACAGGGGCACATTACTACTGGGGGCATAACTACAGGAGTGCTAAACTACAAGGGGGTAAACTACAGGGGGCATAACTACAGGGGCTAAACTACTGGGGGCATTCCTACTTGGGGCAAACTACATGAGGCTAAACTACTGGGGGCATTACTACTGGGGGGCTAAACTACTGGGGGCATAACTGCAGGGGCATTACTACTGGGGGATAAACTACAGGGGGGCATTACCACTGGGGACTAAACTACATGGGGCTAAAGTACTGGGGGCATTACCACTGGGAGGCTAAACTAAAGTGGGGGTAAACTACTGGGGTCATAACTGCAGGGGCATTACTACTGGGGGATAAACTACTGGGGGCATAACTACTGGGGCTAAACTACAGGGGCTAAATGACTGGGGGAATTACTACAGGCAACATTACTACTGGGAGCAATACTACACAGGGACATTACCATTAAGGGCACTACTAATGGGGGCACTACTAATGAGGGCATTGTAAAGGGGGCACTTCATAAGAGGCATCACTCCTGGGGACATAAGGGGCACCACTACGGGGCACTACCAGTACAGTGGACATTGCATAAGGAGCACTACTACTGTGGTCATTGTAAAAGGGACGCTACTGCTGTGGGCATTGTGTATTACTGGATGCTAACACTGTTGGCATTATGTGTATTAGGGGTGCTACTACTGTGGGCATTATTACTATTGTGTGACCACGCCCCTTGCGTTTTGAGACCACGCCCCTTTTTTTGGGGGCGCCCCTACGGTGCGCACAATTATTTTATTGCATGGGCACCGTGGGAGGGGGGGCGAGTTCCACCACCTCTCTAGGACCACATTAAGCACTGCTTGTGATATATCGGTTCCCGCAGGCATGGCTGGGATCGCATACGATATATCGCATGCAAAATGTACCAAATAATTCGGAATTGTATGGAACCACTCCCGGAAAGCTCCCGGGAGAGTTCAAAGGAAATCGCACCAACTTCAGCCTCTAGACATATCGTTCTAGTGTATGGGGCCCTTTAGGGGGCGAACGGCCCAACCTCTTGAAGGGTTAATGGTCCCATTCCCTGCTGACAGGACACTGAGCTCCTGAGGGAACTATTCGCAAGCCCCACCAGAGCGAGCGTACATTCTCACAGCACGCCGCCACCCCTAACAGAGCCAGAAAAAGTGGTGAGTGGTGAGCACTAAGCCGGCTTCCTGGTTAGCGGGGTGCCGGCCATTATGGCGGCATGAGGGTACGGAGACGCACGGCTTCTAACCAGGGTGGAATGCGTCTCCAGACACAGTACACAGGTGCATCTCAGTACAATGGCCCTCATTCCGAGTTGTTCGCTCGTTAATTTTTTTTGCATCGCAGCGATTTTCCGCTAACTGCGCATGCGCAATGTTCGCACTGCGGCTGCGCCAAGTAAATTTGCTTAGAAGTTTGGTATTTTACTCACGGCATTACGAGGTTTTTTCTTCGTTCTGGTGATCGGAGTGTGATTGACAGGAAGTGGGTGTTTCTGGGCGGAAACTGGCCGTTTTCTGGGTGTGTGTGAAGAAACGCTGCCGTTTCTGGGAAAAACGCGGGAGTGGCTGGAGAAACGGGGGAGTGTCTGGGCGAACGCTGGGTGTGTTTGTGACGTCAAACCAGGAACGACAAGCACTAAACTGATTGCACTGGCAGAGTAAGTCTCGAACTACTCAGAAACTGCACAGAAAAATCTTTTCGCAATATTGCGAATCTTTCGTTCACAAATCTGCTAAGCTAAGATTCACTCCCAGAGGGCGACGGCTTAGCGTGTGCACTGCTGCGAAAAGCGGCTTGCGAGTGAACAACTCGGAATGAGGGCCAATGTACACAGTACCTACACTGGCAAAAACAGCCTCAAAACGGTTTTCTCTCCATTTTAAGCACCAGGTTACTTCAGCCAGTATAAAAAAAAGTGCGTAGACCGTGCACCATTGAAGGGGCGTGGCCTTCACTATGTGCGGATCCAGCAGCTCACCAGTGCCATTTTCCCTCTGCAGTGGACACAGATGCTGACTGACATGGACGCGTAGCTCTTCCAGATTACCTCAGCGGTACCAGAGGGTCATAGCAGGGGGGAAGCGATTATTAGTGTACTAAGTCCCCTATCAGGGTACTTAGTCCGCGACCCGGCTAAGCTTGGGGGCGCGGTGGGGGCTGGCTCCAAATAACTCTGTGTCTCCCTGAAGGGCTCTTTGTGGGTTAATTGTGTTTTCCTGTGTGTGTGTGCTGTCACATTTCCATTATGTCAGGTAAAGAGCATGTTTCTTGTACAGCAGAGTGTTCCTCTTTACCGGGGTTCTCACTACTGGGTACTCAGGGCAGTGCACCTTCCCAGAATAGCGGGGCTAAACCGGAGTGGGTAAATTCCATTAAGGGAATTATCTCCAATATTTCAACGAAATTATCCCGCAATGAGAAAGAGACGCAATACTTAAGACAGACTGTGGATGAGTTTATGAATAGAAACTCAGTCCCCAAACCAGCGTCTCAATCCCCTCCCATTTGTCCGTAAAAACGAGCTCTGGCCCATATATTGCAGTCTGAGTCTGATGCTAACGGGTCAGACATAGAGGAGGGCGAGGTGGATTTGGAGTGGGGGTATGCTACTCTGTCACAGGGAATAGATGCTCTTATAGAGGCTATCAGAGATGTTCTGCAAATTCCTGTTGAGGTGTCAGAGGAGTGTGAGGAATCTTATTTTAATGTAAAAAAGAAGTCCTCAGTCACTTTTCCTGCGTCAAAGGAATTGAATACCCTGTTTGAAGAACCGTGGGTTAATCCTGATAAGAAATTTCAAATCCCTAAAAGGTTGCTCTCATCTTTTCCTTTTCCTTTGGAGGATAGGAAAAAATGGGAAAATCCACCGATAGTGGGCGCATCAGTCTCTGGGCTGTCACAGAAAATTGTATTGCGTGTGCCTGGTGCAGCCTCCCTAAAAGACACGGCTGATCGTAAAATTGAGACTACACTCAAATCATTGTATACAGCTGCTGGGGTGGCCCAGAGACCCACTATTGCATGTGCGTGGATCACAAAAGCCATTGCTAAATTGTCAGGTAACCTAATTGAGGAGTTAGATTCCTTGTCTAGGGGGGATGTTGTTTTACTCCTGCAGCATATACAGGACTCTGAAAACTTTCTGGTGGAAGCCATAAAAGAGATAGGTTTGCTTAATGCACGCACCACCGCTATGGCAGTGTCAGCACGCAGAGGCTTTTGGCTATGCCAGTGGACTGCCGAGGCGGACTCCAGGAAAGACGTGGAAGGCCTACCCTACACAGGAGAAGCATTGTTTGGAGATCTCCAAAGCTACTGCGGGTAAGTCTACGTATCTTCCTTCCGCAGCTCCCCCAGCCAGGAAAGCTTATTCAGCTTCAAATTTACAGTCCTTTCAGACGGCCAAGTTTAAAGATAAATCCAGAGGTGCTTCTACAGCCTCCAGAGGCGCAAGAGGTAAACCAGCAACTGCAGGTGCTCAGGAATAGAGCTCAGGCTCTGGTTCCTCAAAGCCTTCAGCATGACGGTGGACCGCGATGCCTGGAGGACTGTCAGGTGGGAGCCTGACTAAAATTCTTCAGTCACATCTGGTCAAGTTCGTGCCGGGATCCCTGGGTCATAGATCTTATTTCCCAGGGCTACAGACTGGAGTTCCAAGAGCTCCCACCTCACAGATTCTTCAAATAAGGCTTACCAGCTTCACAAGAGGCAAGTATAACTTTACAGAATGCTATCTAAAAACTGGTACAGACTCAAGTCATTGTTCCAGTTCCACCTCATCTGCACAACAAGGGGTACTATTCCAACTTGTTTGTAGCACCAAAACGATGGTTCGGTACGACCGATTCTGAACCTCAAGTCCTTGAACCCGTTCTTGAGAGTGTTCAAGTTCAAGATGAAATCTCTGAGAGCGGTGATCTAAGGTTTGGAGGAAGGAGAATTCCTAGTGTCTCTGTCTCTCATCAGGCTTATCTACGGTTTGCACTGCAGGACTGTAACTACCAGTTCCAGGCCCTGCTATTTGGTCTCTCCACGGCACTGAGGGCATTCACCAAATTGATGGCAGAGATGATGTATATACTCCGCAAACAGGGAGTGAATATAATTCCGTACCTGGACGATCTTCTGATAAAGGCGCCGTCCAGGGAGAGGTTGCTGGACAGCATTGGTCTCTCAACCAAACTTCTCCAGGATCACGTGTCGATTCTGAACCTTCCGAAATCTCACCTAGAGCCAACACGGAGGCTCCTATTCCTGGGAATGATACTGGACACGGAGTCACAGAAAGTGTTCCTTCCATTGGAAAATGCACTGCTAATCCAGTCGATGGTTCGGGATGTCCTGAAGCCAACCCAGATATCGGTGCATCTATGCAGTCGCCTTCTGGGGAAGATGGTAGCCTCTTACGAGGTGCTTCAATACGGAAGGTTTCACGCAAGACCCTTCCAGCTCAATCTGTTGGATAAATGGTCCGGATCGCATCTTCACATGCACCAGAGGAACCGTCTGTCGCCAAAAGCCGGGATCTCCCTTCTGTGGTGGCTACAGATTTCTCACCTCGTCGAGGGTTGGAGGTTCGGAATTTAGGACTGGATCCAGTTAACCACGGACGCAAGCCTCAGAGGTTGGGGAGCAGTCAACCAGGGGGTGCAGTTTCAAGGAAGATGGTCAAGTCAGGAAGTCATCCTTCCGATCAACATTCTGGAACTCAGGGCCATATACAATGCCCTTCTGCAAGCCTCATACTTCTTCAAGATCGGGTCATTCAGGTCCAGTCGGACAATGTGACGGCAATGATGTACATGAACTGACAGGGCGGAACGAAAAGCAGAGCAACAATGTCAGAGGTGTCAAGAATTCTCCTCGGGCAGAAAAAAACGCTGTGGTGCTGTTAGCGGTCTTCATTCCGGGAGTAGACAACTGGGAAGCAGACTTCCTCAGCAGACACGACCTGCACCTGGGAGAATGGGACCTTCATCCGGAAGTGTTCAGGTGCTTGACACGTCGATGGGGTTAGCCCCAAGAAGCTCAAGCGGTATTGTTCCAGGTCGAGAGACTTACAGGCAGTGGCGGTAGATGCTCTGACGACTCCATAGGTCTATCAGATGGTGTACATATTTCCTTCGCTTCCTCTGATCCCAAGAATTCTAAAAAGAGTAAAAAGGGAAAAGGTTCAAACAATACTCATAGCTCCGGACTGGCCAAGTAGGCCCTGGTACGTGGACCTTCTGGAGATGCTCCCCGAAGATCCGTGGCCTCTACCTTTTCGCAAGGATCTTCTGCAACAGGGTCCGTTCGTCTATCAGGACTCACCGCGGCTACGTTTGACGGCATGGAAGTTGAACGGCTGATTCTAGCCAGAAGAGGGATCCCTAACAAAGTTATCCCAACTATGATCCAACCCAGGAAGAGGGTAACGTCTAAGCATTACCACTGTATTTGGAAGAAATACGTCTCTTTTTTTTTCTGCGGTGGAATTTTATCTGGGTCGTTTCATGCTTTTTCTGCAGGCAGGTGTGGATGTTGGCTTACGTCAGAGTTCCATAAAAGTCCAGTTTTCGGCCTTGTCCATTTTCTTTTTAAAAACAATTGGCTTCTCTCCCTAAGGTCTAGACAATCTTGAAAGGTGTTCTGCACATCCAACCTCCCTTTGGGCCTCCCATGGCACCTTGGGATCTTAATTTGGTGCTGCAGTTCCTCCAATAGGACTGGTTTGAACCATTACAGGAGGTAGATGTAGTATCTTACGTGGAAGACCGTCACACTGTTGGCCTTGGTGTCAGCAAGACGTGTCTCGGAGCCGGGGGCTTTGTCTCACAAGAGCCCCTATTTAACTTTCCATGAGGACAGAGCTGAACTGAGAACTCATCAGCAATTTCTTCCTAAAGTGGTGTCTGAGTTTCACATTAACCAACCTATTGTGGTTCTGGTTATCACCGACACTTCTACTACTTCAAAGTCTTTGGATGTTGTGAGGACTTTGAAGGTATACGTAAAGAGGACAGCTCGTCACAGGAAACCCGACTCACTGTTCATTCTCTATGATCCCAATAAAATTGGGTGTTATGCTTCAAAGCAGAAAATTGCACGCTGGATCAGGCTCACTATCCAGCATGCTTATTCCACGGCAGGTTTGCCGGTCCCAAAATCTGTACAGGCCCACTCTACTAGGTCGGTGAGTTCTTCCTGGGCGGCTGCTCGGGGTGTCTCGGCTTTACAGCTCTGCCGAGCAGCTACTTGGTCTGGATCGAACACGTTTGCTAAGTTCTACAAGTTCGATACTTTGGCCTCTGAGGACCTTCAGTTTGGTCAATCAGTTCTGCAGAAACCTCAGCACTCTCACACCCGGTTTGGGAGCTTTGGTACATCCCCATGGTACTAAATGGAACCCCAGTATCCTCTAGGACATAAGCGAAAATAGGATTTTAATTACCTAACGGTAAATCCGTTTCTCGTAGTCCGTAGAGGATACTGGGCGCCCGCCCGGTGCTTCGTTCTTCCTGCACTGTTACTTGGTTAAATATTGTTGATTCAGCTGTTGCTGTTCCTGTTTAAAGTTGGGTTAGCATAGCTTTCCTCTGGTTTGTGTGTGCTGGTTCGGAATCTCACCACTATCCTTTATATCATTTTTTCAAAGTATGTCCGTCTCCTCGGGCACAGTTTCCTAGACTGAATCTGGTAGGAGGGGCATAGAGGGAGGAGCCAGCCCACACTATCAAATTCTTAAAGTGCCCATGGCTCCTAGTGGACCTGTCTATACCCCATGGTACTAAATGGTTCCCCAGTATCCTCTACAGACTACGAGAAAAGGATTTACCTGTAGGTAATTAAAATCCTATTTTCTCTGACGTCCTAGTGGATGCTGGGGACTCCGTAAGGACCATGGGGAATAGACGGCTCCGCAGGAGACTGGGCACATCTAAAGAAAGATTTAGGTCTATCTGGTGTGCACTGGCTCCTCCCCCTATGACCCTCCTCCAAGCCCCAGTTAGATTTCTGTGCCCGGCCGAGCTGGATGCACACTAGGGGCTCTCCTGAGCTCCTAGAAAGAAAGTATAGTTTAGGTTTTTTATTTTACAGTGAGACCTGCTGGCAACAGGCTCACTGCAGCGAGGGACTAAGGGGAGAAGAAGCGAACCTACCTAAGTGGTGGTAGCTTGGGCTTCTTAGGCTACTGGACACCATTAGCTCCAGAGGGATCGCACACAGGACCCGACCTCGTCGTCCGTTCCCAGAGCCGCGCCGCCGTCCCCCTTACAGAGCCAGAAGCAAGAAGGTCCGGAAAATCGGCGGCTGAAGACTTCTGTCTTCTCCAAGGTAGCGCACAGCACTGCAGCTGTGCGCCATTGCTCCTCATGCACACCACACACTTCGGTCACTGATGGGTGCAGGGCGCTGGGGGGGGCGCCCTGAGCAGCAATAAATAACACCTTGGCTGGCAAACTGACACCATATATAGCCCCAGAGGCTATATAGGTGTATATTAACCCCTGCCAGAAATATTAAAATAGCGGGAGAAAGCCCGCCGAAAAAGGGGCGGAGCCATCTCCCTCAGCACACTGGCGCCATTTTCCCTCACAGCTTCGCTGGAAGGATCGCTCCCTGGCTCTCCCCTGCAGTCCTGCACTACAGAAAGGGTAAAAAAGAGAGGGGGGGCACAAATTTAGGCGCAGTATAATATAATGCAGCTATATGGGGAAAACACTCTTTATAGGTGATATCCCTGTGGTATATAGCGCTCTGGTGTGTGCTGGCATACTCTCCCTCTGTCTCCCCAAAGGGCTTTGTGGGGTCCTGTCCTCTGTCAGAGCATTCCCTGTGTGTGTGCTGTGTGTCGGTACCGCTGTGTCGACATGTATGATGAGGAAAATGATGTGGAGGCAGAGCAAATGCCTGTAAATGTGTTGTCACCCCCTGAGGGGTCGACACCTGTGTGGATGGACTTATGGAAGGAATACGTGACAGTGTCAGCTCCTTACATAAAAGGTTTGACGACATAGGGCAGCCGGCTACTCAGCTTGTGACTGTTCCAGCGTCTCAAATGTCATCAGGGGCTTTAAAACGCCCGCTACCTCAGATGGCAGACACAGATGTCGACACGGATACCGACTCCAGTGTCGACGACGATGAGACTAGTGTACCCTCCGATAGGTCCACCCGTTACATGATTGAGGCAATGAAAAATGTATTACACATTTCTGATAGTACCCCAGGTACCACAAAAAAGGGTATTATGTTCGGTGAGAAAAAACTACCAGTAGTTTTTCCTGCATCTGAGGAATTAAATGAGGTGTGTGAGGAAGCCTGGACTTCCCCCGATAAGAAATTGATAATTTCTAAATGGTTATTGGCAGCGTACCCTTTCCCGCCAGAGGATAGGTCACGTTGGGAAACGTCCCCTAGGGTAGATAAAGCGCTTACACGTTTATCAAAACAGGTGGCACTACCGTCTCCGGATACGGCCGCCATAAAGGATCCTGCTGATAGAAAGCAGGAGGCTACCCTAAAAGCTATATATACACACACGGGCATTATATTGCGACCAGCGATTGCATCAGCATGGATGTGCAGTGCTGCTGCTGCGTGGTCAGATTCCCTGTCGGATAATATTGATACCCTGGATAGGGACAATATTTTGCTGAGGGGTGGAACTGTTGGGGATGGTCTTTCAGACCTCGTTTCCACAGCTACGGGCTGGGAAATCGTCATTTTGCCACAGGCTACCCCACAGCAAAAGAAAGCACCGTATTATCAAGTACAGTCCTTTCGGCCCCATAAACACAAGAGGGCTCGAGGCGCATCCTTTCTGCCGAGAGGCAAAGGTAGAGGGAAAAAGCTACAGCATACAGCCAGTTCCCAAGAGCAAAAGTCCTCCCCCACGTCCGGTAAGTCCACAGCATGACGCTGGGGCTTCACAGGCGGACCCGGGTACGGTGGGGGCCCGTCTCAGAAATTTCAGCACACAGTGGGCTCTCTCACAGGTGGATCCCTGGATCCTTCAAGTAGTATCTCAGGGGTACAGGCTGGAATTCGAGACGTCCCCTCCCCCGCCGTTTTCTAAAATCTGCCTTACCAGCAACTCCCTCTGTCAGGGAGGCAGTGTTGGTGGCTATCCAGAAACTGTATTCACAGCAAGTGATTGTCAAGGTACCCCTCCTTCAGCAAGGAAAGGGTTACTATTCCACAATGTTTGTGGTACCGAAACGGACGGTTCGGTGAGGCCCATCTTAAATTTAAAATCCTTGAACACATATCAAAAGGTTCAAGTTCAAGATGGAATCGCTCAGGGCGGTTATTGCGAGCCTGGTCGAGGGGGATTACATGGTCGCCCTGGACATCAAGGATGCGTACCTACATGTCCCCATTTACCCCCCTCACCAGGAGTACCTCAGATTTGTGGTACAGGACTGTCACTATCAGTTCCAGACGCTGCCGTTTGGGTTATCCACGGCACCGAAGGTCTTTACCAAGGTAATGGCCGAAATGATGATACTCCTTCGCAAGAAGGGAGTTTTAATTATCCCGTACTTGGACGATCTCCTGATAAAGGCGAGGTCCAAGGAACAGTTGGTAGTGGGGGTAGCACTTTCTCGGGAAGTGCTACAACAGCACGGCTGGATTCTCAATATTCCAAAGTCACAGCTGGTCCCGACGACACGTCTTCTGTTCCTGGGAATGATTCTGGACACAGACCAGAAAAAAGTGTTTCTTCCAGTGGAAAAAGCCGAGGAGTTGTCATCTCTAGTCAGAGACCTCCTAAAACCGGGACAGGTGTCGGTACATCAATGCACACGAGTCCTGGGAAAAATGGTAGCTTCGTACGAAGCAATTCCATTCGGAAGGTTCCACGCAAGGACTTTCCAGTGGGACCTGTTGGACAAATGGTCCGGGTCCCATCTCCAGATGCAACAGCGGATAACCCTGTCGGCAAGGACGAGGGTGTCGCTGCTGTGGTGGCTGCAGAGGGCTCATCTACTAGAGGGCCGCAGATTCGGAATACAGGACTGGGTCCTGGTGACCACGGATGCCAGCCTTCGGGGCTGGGGGGCAGTCACACAGGGAAGAAATTTCCAAGGACTGTGGTCAAATCAGGAGATTTCGCTTCACATAAATATTCTGGAGCTAAGGGCCATTTACAATGCCCTAAGCCAAGCAAGGCCCCTGCTTCAGAACCAGCCGGTACTGATCCAATCAGACAACATCACGGCGGTCGCCCATGTAAACAGACAGGGCGGCACAAGAAGCAGGAGGGCAATGGCAGAAGCCACAAGGATTCTCCGATGGGCGGAAAATCATGTGTTAGCACTGACAGCAGTGTTCATTCCGGGAGTGGACAACTGGGAAACAGACTTCCTCAGCAGGCACAACCTCCACCCGGGAGAATGGGGACTTCATCCAGAAGTCTTCCAAATACTGGTAAACCGGTGGGAAAGACCACAGGTGGAATTGCGCCAGGTAAAGGGACCCTCAGGCGATCGCTGTGGACGCTCTAGTAACACCGTGGGTGTACCAGTTGGTTTATGTGTTTCCTCCTCTGCCTCTCATTCCCAAGGTAATACGAAGGCGAGGAGTAAAAACTATACTCGTGGTTCCGGATTGGCCAAGAAGAACTTGGTACCCGGAACTTCAAGAGATGCTTTCAGAGGACCCTTGGCCTCTGCCGCTCAGACAGGACCTCCTGCAGCTGGGGCCCTGTCTGTTCCAAGACTTACCGCGGCTGCGTTTGACGGCATGGCGGTTGAACACCGGATCCTGAAGGAAAAGGGCATTCCGGAGGAAGTCATCCCTACCCTGATCAAAGTCAGGAAGGATGTCACCGCAAAACATTATCACCGCATTGGCGAAAATATGTTGCTTGGTGTGAGGCCAGGAAGGCCCCAACGGAGGAATTTCAACTGGGGCGATTCCTGCATTTCCTACAAGCAGGGGTGACGTTGGGCCTCAAATTTGGGTCCATTAAGGTCCAGATTTCGGCCCTGTCGATTTTCTTCCAGAAAGAACTGGCTTCACTGCCTGAAGTTCAGACTTTTGTCAAAGGAGTTCTGCGTATTCAGCCTCCCTTTGTGCCCCCAGTGGCACCTTGGGATCTCAATGTGGTTTTGGAGTTCCTGAAATCACATTGGTTTGAACCACTTAAGACTGTGGATTTGAAATATCTCACGTGGAAAGTGGTCATGCTGTTGGCTCTGGCTTCGGCCAGGCGTGTGTCAGAATTGGCGGCTTTGTCCTATAAAAGCCCTTATCTGATTTTCCATATGGATAGGGCAGAGTTGAGGACTCGTCCTCAGTTTCTCCCGAAGGTGGTATCAGCGTTTCACTTGAACCAGCCTATTGTGGTGCCTGCGGCTACTAGGAACTTGGAGGATTCCACGTTACTGGACGCAGTCAGTGCCCTGAAAATTTATGTTTCCAGGATGGCTGGAGTCAGGAAAACTGACTCGCTGTTTATCCTGTATGCACCCAACAAACTGGGTGCTCCTGCTTCTAAGCAGACTATCGCGCGCTGGATTTGTAGCACTATTCAGCTGGCGCATTCTGCGGTGGGACTACCGCAGCCTAAATCTGTAAAAGCCCATTCCACAAGGAAGGTGGGCTCATCTTGGGCGGCTGCCCGAGGGGTCTCGGCTTTACAACTTTGCCGAGCTGCTACTTGGTCAGGGGCAAACACGTTTGCAAAATTCTACAAATTTGATACCCTGGCTGAGGAGGACCTGGAGTTCTCTCATTCGGTGTTGCAGAGTCGTCCGCACTCTCCCGCCCGTTTGGGAGCTTTGGTATAATCCCCATGGTCCTTACGGAGTCCCCAGCATCCACTAGGACGTCCGAGAAAATAAGAATTTACTCACCGGTAATTCTATTTCTCGTAGTCCGTAGTGGATGCTGGGCGCCCATCCCAAGTGCGGATTGTCTGCAATACTTGTAAATAGTTATTGTTACGCAAATCGGGTTGTTATTGCGAGCCATCTGTTCAGAGGCTCCGTTGTTATCATACTGTTAACCGGGGTTCCTATCACGAGTTATATGGTGTGATTGGTGTGGCTGGTATGAGTCTTACCCGGGATTCAAAATCCTTCCTTATTGTGTCAGCTCTTCCGGGCACAGTGTCCTAACTGAGGCTTGGAGGAGGGTCATAGGGGGAGGAGCCAGTGCACACCAGATAGACCTAAATCTTTCTTTAGATGTGCCCAGTCTCCTGCGGAGCCGTCTATTCCCCATGGTCCTTACGGAGTCCCCAGCATCCACTACGGACTACGAGAAATAGAATTACCGGTGAGTAAATTCTTATTTTCTGTGGTGATTTCTGTGGTGACTGTTGTGCTGCTGGACTTACAATGTTCTGGAATGTGAAGTATTCTGGAACTTGGCCCCATAGTTAACGCCATTTACAGATAGCTTTATCCTGCCATAGGCTACAGCAGGCTTTCCCAACCACGGTCCTCAAGGCACACCAACAGTGCAGGTTTTAGTGATATCCAGGCCGCAGCACAGATGGTTAACTCAAAATAACTGAGCTACTAATTAAGTCACCTGTGCTGAAGCCTGGATATCTCTAAAACATGCACTGTTAGTGTGCCTTGAGGACCGTGGTTGGGAAAGCCTGGGCTACAGTATGGGCTACTATTTTGCTACTATTTGCTATGGTTGGGTATGGTATGCCGGCAGCCGTGATCCCGGCTGACAGAATGGCAGCAGGGGGCGAGCGCAACGAAGGTGAATACGAGTGGGACTAGCCCCTGTAAATCGGCATTCTGGCTGTTGGTATTTCTAGCAGTCGGGATTCCAGCGTCGATATCCTGACTGCTGGGATCCTGACCACCGGCAACGTAACTACATCCCATTTGCTAGTATTTTGCTATTTTTCTCTCCCTGCAGGCCCCCAGTGCACACTGCGCATGTACAGTGTGTACCGAGGACCCAAACCAGGAAGCAGTGTCATAGCGATACACTATTACCCTTTCACACCGCACAAATAACCCGGTATTGACCTGGTATATTGCCGGGTCGACGCGGGTCGCTGTGCGATGTGAAAGGGGTCACTCCCGAATTCCCGGGTCACCTGACCCAGTATTTCAACCCGGGAATAAAGAAGGGTTATTACTAGACCAGGTGCAGTGTGAACGGATTGCCGGGTCGATTCGACCCTGGACCCGTTCATAATATAGGCAGAGGCGGCATGGAGATGATCTCATCTCCCAGCGCCGCCTTCGCACCTGCCTCCAATGCCGCCTCTGTCCCTGCCCCCGATGGCAACCCAACATGTCATATTGGAGGTCATTCCGAGTTGATCGTAGCTGTGCTAAATTTAGCCCAGCTACGATCATCTTCCCTGACATGCGGGGGGATGCCCAGCACAGGGCTAGTCTGCCCCGCATGTTAGTCCGCCCCCCCACCCCGCACAAATACAAAAGCATCGCACAGCGGCGATACTTTTGTATTTGTGGAGTAACTCCCGGCCAGCGCAGCTCCTGCGGCTGACCGGGAGTTGATCGTCGCTGCCACTGGCCACAGCGGCTGAGACATCATGCAGCTGCCGCGGCACGACCCCCCAATGGTCCAGCCACGCCTGCGTTGGCTGGACCGCGCCCCCTAAACGGCGGCTTAACGCCACCGTCCATCCCCCTCCCGTCCCCTCCTGCCCTGCGACCGCCTCTGCCTGTCAATCAGGCAGAGGCAATCGCTACTGAACGACAGCCTTCGGCATGCGCAATAAACTGCAGCGAACGATCGGGTCGGTCTTCGGGATGCGCGATAAACTGCAGCGAGCGATCGGGTCGGAATGACCCCCATTAGCGGGATGGGAAGCCAGTCTCAAAGGGGCCAATGCCGGGTTGCACCCAGGAAAGACCCGTTTCCAATTTCCGTGTGCGATTCGGCATTGCAATGTGAAAGCGGCATATAACACTGCTTCCAGCTCTTCACTCTTCTTCCAGTAACAGCCCGTCTCCTGGCAAGAGCAGAATATTAAATTTGTATTAAAAACATACATTTTCATGTTGAAACTTTCCGCATAAAAGATTTATCACATCCACATTAAGGGGGGAATTCAAATGTTTGAAAAGTCAGTTGGTTGTCTGTTTTTTCCTATCTAATAGACAGGAAAAAATAGACAGCCAACCAACTTTTCAAACATTTGAATTCCCCCCAAAAAATGTGTAATGTGATAAATGTGCTCCTTAACTTCCATAGACTATTCTACCCAGCTAGTTCCCGTTTTATACAGTCTACACATAACTGTCCATGCTTTTGTCTTTTTTCCTCATTGCAAAGGAATATGCTGGCGCTATATAAATAACTGTTAATAGATAAGAAATAAATCAATCAGAAGGAGAGGATGTTCCCTTCTCTTTTATAATACCTTCAGCCTCTTCCTCCCACTCACAAAGCCAAAGTAGTATAGAGTAGTAAAAATGTCTCCCTCAAGCTGGCATCCATGAATTCGGGAGCACCCAACCCATTTTAGAAAGAGGGAGTCCCCTCTTTCAAATGATGGGGATTCTTAGTACTTATTACTTTTTCCCTAGCACAGCGTAACATTGGGGGTCATAGGTGCCGATTTATATTTTTGCTGGTTGGTGCTCGACAGGAGGAGGCAGCGGGAATGAACGGGCGGCCATGGCAGTGACTAATGCCCATTACACATTATGCAACACACCATAATGCCCATTACACGTTATGCAACACCGTAATGCCCATTACACATTATGCCACACACCGTAATGCCTATTACACAATATGCCACACACTGTAATGCCAATTACACAATATGCCACACAGTAATGCCAATTACGCAATATGACACACACCGTAATGTCTATTACACATTATGCTACACACTGTAATGCCCATTATGCATTATACCAAACACTATAACGCCAATTACATATTATGATACACACAGTTTATGGCCCTAACACCATTTTATACCCACACACAATAATGCCACTTACATTGCTAGGGGTCTCCTATGCATTGCCAGGGGTTTCATGCGCATTGCTAGGAATCTCTGGTGCATTGCCAGGGGTTTCATGCGCGTTGCTAGGGGTCTCCTGTGCATTGCCAGGGGTTTCCTGCGTGTTGCCAGGTATCTCCTGGCCGCTGCCCCAGTAAAGTTAGGGAGGGTGGGTGCGGGCATCAGTGGTTACTGCTAGCCCCCGCAGTAGATTGAGACACGCTGGGGGCTGCAGAAGCGCTTCTGTACCTTAGCAGTGTAAAAAAAACACCCTCTTAAAATGCACGCCGCCTAGGAGACAGGCGCTAGAGGTCAAATGTGACCTTTAGCGTCTATCTCCTCCTCGGCGGTGGACGTTTTTTTGTTTTTTTTTATTACATTGCTATGGTACAGAAGCGCTTCCGCAGCTCCCAGCACATCTCAATCTACTGCAGAGGCAGCGGCGGCTAGCTCTACTGGGGCAGCGGCTGGTTCCGTGGATGCTCCTCGCGGTCCGTGGTTGCTAGGGCCCGGGAGTACCCATGGAATCAGCGCCTATGTTGGTGGTAATTTAGAGTTGATCGCAGCAGCAAATTTGTTAGCAGTTGGGGGAAACCATGGGGTAATTCTGAATTGATTGCAGCAGCAAGTTTGTTAGCAATTGGGCAAAACCATGTGCACTGCAGGGGGGGGGGGGGGGGGGGGGGGCAGATGTAACATGTGCAGAGAGAGTTAGATTTGGGTGGGTTATTTTGTTTCTGTGCAGGGTAAATACTGGCTGCTTTATTTTTACACTGCTATTTAGATTTCAGATTGAATAAACCCAACCCAAATCTAACTCTCTCTGCACATGTTATATCTGCCCCACCTACAGTGCACATGGTTTTGCCCAACTGCTAACAAATTTGCTGCTGCGATCAACTCTGAATTAGGCCCATTGGGGGTGATTCCGAGTTTTTCGCTCGCTAGCTGCTTTTAGCAGCATTGCACACGCTAGGCCGCCGCCCTCTGGGAGTGTATCTTAGCTTAGCAGAATTGCGAACGAAAGATTAGCAGAATTACGATTAGAAATTTCTTAGCAGTTCCTGAGTAGCTCGAGACTTACTCACAAATAGCGATCAGTTCAGTCACTTTCGTTCCTGGTTTGACGTCACACACACGCCCAGCGTTCGGCCAGACACTCCCGCATTTTTCCCTGACACGCCTGCGTTTTTCCGCACACTCCCAGAAAACGGCCAGTTTCCGCCCAGAAACACCCACTTCCTGTCAATCACACTCCGATCACTTCAACGATGAAAAATCTTCGTTCGGACGTGAGTAAATCTACTAAGTTTTGAGCTAAAATACTAACCGCATGCGCACTGCGTACCATGCGCATGCGCATTTTTGCCTTAATCGCTCCGTTGCGAAAATCGTCAACGAGCGAACAACTCGGAATGACCCCCATTGTCTGGTGATCATAAGTGCTCACCAGACAATGTTATGCTGTGCTTGGAAAAATGTACAGTATGCTTTGCGTATATGAGGCAGAGGGCATTATGTGGCCTCTTACCCCAATAATGACATTGGCAACTTTGTGGGCACCTATATTTGAAAGAGGCCATCTAGTAGCTATTATCTGGTGATCAAAATAGGCATAATATGCTACATCACACCCATAATTACACCTGTAAATGTGGGGTCCCTCACATATGAAAGAAGTAAGTCACCTCTTTAAAATTATGTGGTTCACATAGCAGCTAATGTCTTGGTAGTATTAGTAGTGCTTCGGAGAAAAAAATAGTTTTCCATAGATGGGTGAAGGTATATTGTATATTGTGCCTTGTCTCCCCTAGTACTGGCCCACACACAGGGGAGTCTCCTATTTCGAATGTTGTGCCCCTTTAATAGTTATTGTCTGGTAAGCACCTGACAGTAAAGGGCCTCATACACTTATGCTACCATATGTCGCAGGCGATCACTCCGGCAGCCTCCCGGAGGGCAGGATCGCCCAAGATACATTGTATGCTGTCCTTTTGCTTACAATGTATCTTGGGTGATCCCATGCCTAGCCGCGGGGTCCGACATATCACGAGTGCAGCACTAACGATCTAGGGAATCCGATCTGATGCTCACGGGACCGCGCATCGGATCAGATGTAAAACACATCCGAAATGCCGATTTCATCCGATATATCAGGCCGAATGCCCGAAATCGGATGAAATCGGGCATTATCGCTCTAGTGTATGGGGCCCTTAACACAGGGCCTTAACTAGGCCACTTCTCTTTCTAGCAGAGCGCACCAAAAAGCCTAGTTACGGCTCTGCAGTAACTGCAACAGTACATAAAAAATTAATTTTCCACAGATGAGTGAGATCTAAAGCCCAGATCACCCCCAATTTGTGCCAAATTAAGAAAAGCTATCCCTCATTTAGGGGTTGGTATTGAAACGGCAGTCAGGATCCCAAATGTCAAAATCACAACAGCAGAACCCCTCCAGTGCAGCCAGTGTTGACAAGAAAAAAAAAATTCCTGTCAACGCCAGCAGATCACCTCACTTACCTCCCAGGTGCCCAACGTAGCACCAGCTGGCCGAAGTGCCGTTCTCCCCTTGGCCTATCTGATGCTCTGCACAGTCCAGTCAAAAGCGTATTCCTAATTTCAACCGAAGCCCCGCCTTCAGACCAGTCTACGTCCTGTCCAGTAGCGCAGCCATATAAGTTCAGGGGTACTGCCATATAAGTCCAGTCCAGTGGTGCAGCCATATAAGTTCAGGCGTACTGCCGTATAAGTTCAGGGGTACTGCCGTATAAGTCCTGTCCAGTGGTGCAGCCATATAAGTTCAGGCGTACTGCCGTATAAGTTCAGGGGTACTGCCGTATAAGTCCAGTCCAGTGGTGCAGCCATATAAGTTCAGGGGTACTGCTGTATAAGTTCAGGGGTACTGCTGTATAAGTCCAGGGGTACTGCCGTATAAGTCCAGTCCAGTGGTACATCCGTATAAGTCCAGGGGTACTGCTGTATAGGTCCAGTCGAGTGGTGCAGCCATATAAGTTCAGGGGTACTGCCGTATAAGTAAACTCCAGTGGTGCAGCCATAAAAGTTCAGGGGTACTGCCGTATAAGTCCAGGGGTACTGCCATATAAGTCCAGTCCAGTGGTGCAGCCGTATAAGTTCAGGGGTACTACCGTATAAATCCAGGGGTACTGCCGTATACGTCCAGTGGTACTGCCGTATAAGTCCAGGGGTACTGCCGTATAAGTCCAGTCCAGTGGTGCAGCCTTATAAATCCAGGAGTACGACTGTATAAGTCATGGGGTACTGCCGCATAAGTCCAGTGGTACTGCCGTATAAGTCCAGTCCAATGGAGCAGCCATATAAGTTCAGGGGTACTGCCGTATAAGTCCAGGGGTACTGCCGTAGAAGTCCAGGGGTACTGCCGTATAAGTCCAGTCCAGTGGTGTAGTCGTATAAGTCCAGGGGTACTGCCGTATAAGTCCAGGGGTACTGCCATAAAAGTCCGGGGTACTGCAATATAAGTCCAGTCCAGTGGTGCAGCCATATAAGTTATGGGGTACTGCCGTATAAGTCCACCAATATTGTGCGTGCATTACATCTGGGCAAATTCCAGCAAGTCCCATGGTTTGCACATACAATTAATTTGGTGGTGCAGAATTTTTTGAAAAATTACAGGGGCGTGCAGAAGATTCTGTCGGTGGCCCGAAAAATTGCGGGCCACTTTGGACATTCAGCGACTGGGTGCCACTCCTAGATGAGACAGGTGTTTGTGCCACACACTTGTGTCGCTTAGCTTAGTCATCCAGCTACCTCATTGCACCTCTTTTTATTCTTTGCGTGATTTGCTGTTAGGGGCCTAGTTTTTAAAGTGCCATCCTGTCTGACACTGAAGTGCCACTCCTAGATGGGCCAGGTGTGTGTGCCGCACATGTGTCGCTTAGCAAAGTCATCCAGCTACCTTGGTGCAACCTTTTGGCCTAAAAACAATATTGTGAGGTTTGAGGTGTTCAGAATAGACTGGAAATGAGTGGAAATGAATGTTATTGAGGTTAATAACACCATAGGATCAAAATGACCCCCAAATTCTGTGATTTCAGCTGTTTTTGTGTTTTTTTTTTCAAAAATCATCCACATCCAAACCCAAAACCCAAAAGGGTGGTTTTGGCAAAACCAATCCAGATCCAAAACACGAGCGAGGATGGCATAGGTATATCCCACCCGACTTAGCTCCAGCTTTACATGGTCAATCGAGATAAGTTCTAGAGGCTGGTGACTGACGATGGGGTGCAGCGGAGCGATCTGTTCTGACGGTGCTGGTTGGTGAGTAGCACAAGTTAAGCTATTATTACCCCAGTGTTCCACATTGTGACATAGATTGTTCCAGTAGAACCTCCTCTGGATGTTGGATTCTGCCTTCTGACATCCGAAGTGACCAGACTGATCATGGTAAGCCTGCAAAACCGTATCCACCCTGCTTGCTTAACTGGCTGGTGCGTCTTTGGGTTAATACTATGCTGAATCAGCAGTCCATCTTGTAATTTGAGTCGGTCACGTTGACGCCACCACTGGGTTACTTCTGGGTCACCCACCTGCCTCTCCGCACGAGATGGGCCATAGGGACTGGTTATCCACCTCTTTAACTGGCGGAAGCAAAGACTTTCTTTTTGCTACTGTACCCATTCACTTGCCGCTTCCCATTCTTCAGTGGCATCATATTCTTAGGCAGCTGCAATTATAGTGTGCTACGCAGGTACTTTAGGGTGAGGACCAAAACTGGGTATCTCGACCTGTTCCCACTTGTCATCTTCTATCGGATCTTCATCCGAACAAGGTAACCAGGATAACACATCCATGTTAGCGTTACTACGCCCACTTCTGTATTCCACCTTGTAGTTGTAGTTGGCGAGTCTGGAGGCCCATCTCTGTTCTAACGCCCCTAGTTGGCCAGTCGACTGGTGAGCTAGTGGGTTGCAATTGGTAACAGCTATGAATGGGGTCACAGCCAGGTAATCCTTGATTTTCTCAGTCACTGCCCACACCAGTGCCAGGAAATCGAGTTTGAAGGCGCTATAATTAGCATCATTTCTTTCTGTACTATGAAGACTCCTGCTGGCATACGCGATCACGCCTTCTTGACTGTTCTGTTTCTGGGTGAGGACTGCTCTGAGCCCTCATTTACTGGCATCAGTGTACAGGCGGAAGGGGACGTTATATTTGGGATACGCTAAGAGTGAGGCTTCAGTGAGAACCTTCTTCAAGGCATCGAAAGCCGTCTGCTGCTCAGTCATCCATTCAATGGGCTGTGGTTTCTTGTACTCATCCTTGGGGATGGCGCGTAATTGTTCCATCAGGGGAGCAGCTATTTTGGTAAAGTCCTTAAGAAACCTCCTATAGTACCCCACGAATCACATGAACCTACTGATATCTTTGACTGTCTTTGGAACCGGCCATTCTAACACAGCTGCAACCTTTTCTGGGTCTGGAGCTGTACCCTCGACACTCACAACGTGACCCAAGTATTGGACTTTAGGCTTTAACAGGTGACACTTGGCTGGTTTCAACTTTAGCTTGTATTTTGTCAACTGTCAGAAGACTTCTCATAAATGCTGGAGATGCTCGGCGTAGGTCCTGGGAATATTATGATGTCATCAAGGTAGAGGAAAACTGTTTCGAAATTTCTGTGTCCAAGACAATGTTCCATTATCCTCTGAAATGTAGCTGGTGCAATTCATAGCCCAAAGGGCATACGGTAAAACTCGTAAAACCCCATTGGGGTGGTAAAGCGGTCTTCTCTTTGTCTTCTTCAGCCATGAGAATTTGCCAATAACCGCTGGTCAGGTCTAACGTGGAGAAGTAGCGGGCGGAATTGAGTGCAGTGAGTGATTCTTCAATCTGCAATAGGGGACATGCGTCTTTGTGGGTGGCGTTGTTCAACTTGCGATAATCCACACAAAAACGAAAAATGCCCATCTTTCTTTTGGACCAGCACCATGTGTGCAGCCCACAGGCTGTGGCTCTCTCTGATAATTCCTGTAACTTTCATGTCCTCTAACATCTGCCAGACAGGCTGGTACAGAGTCGGTGCTAACGGTCAGTGTCTTTCTTTGATAGGCGCTGTTGTTCCGGTAAAGATTATGTGTTGTATGTCTTCCACCGCCCCTAGGTCAGCTGCTCATTGGCTAAAGGCTTCCACATGCTCATTGGCTAAAGACTTCCATATGCTCCTTAACTACTTGTAGGACATCCTGTTTCTGACTTTCTGGTGTCTGGGCGTCTCCTACTTGTATCTCCGTCCACCACTCAGGAATGCCTCCGTATTCCCGGCCGTCTCCCGCTGTTGTGACCTACTGTTCGATCTGCAGTGAAGGGTGGACAACATCTTGGAACATGGTCCACAGGAGTTTCGCTAAAGTCTGGCTTTGGTATATCTTGACCATGTGGATATGGTGGTTAAGTATGCGTACTGGGACATGCCCATTCTCCATCGTCACTAGTGCACTGGCCACCACTACATGTCGTTTGGTTGATATGCAAAGTTCGATAAAAGCTTCATAAGTTCGGCTGCTGGTTCAGCAGCGGGTTTCCCCCCACAAGATTGTCTCTTACTTGGGCTGCAACCTGACAGGCTTGCCATTTGTAAGCCGTACCTTCCTGATTTCTCTGTTATTCTGAACAAATCTTTGGTGCCCCTGTAGAGTTTTGATGGTCTTTTGTAGAACCCGTTGGTTATTTGGCACTATCTTAGTCAGCTCCCCATTCAATGTTGACACTAACTCTTTGGGACAATTTTGGAGGATGTTCTTCCCCAGTATGATTGGTGTAACTTTGACATATCTGGTTTCCGTCACTAGGCATCTCTGTCACAGAAAGAGTGTTTTTCCTATCTTCACGTCCGCCACCCAGTAGCCTACACATAATATTCCCAGACCATTACTTGCAATGAGTTGTAGCCACATAGGTGGTGGTGACAACAGTTGGCTATCTCCACAAATTTGTTGAAAGACAGACAACTGGATAGTCGTTACTTGTGATCCGGTGTCTAGCATTTCCAGAGTTTAAACTTCATCGATGACTATCGGGAATGTTGGGCACCTTCCAATATACTGGGGCCACCATTCTCTGGATCTACTCCCCTTGTTCTCCCCGAGTATTGACCCTCATCCCTGGGGTGGTCGAGTTTAAATTCTCTGGGCGGTTACAGCTTCTTTCTACATGGCCGGCTATCTGGCAGTGCTTGCCTATAGGTTGCTCTTGGCTGTCAAACTGGTCGATGGGTCTCCTTGCGGCGGCTCCCACCAATCAGATGGTTGTCTTCTCTGTCTCGACCACCATCCTGGTTCAGTTTGTTCAGGATGTCATGGTCTTGCTTGATCTTGCATTCCCCTCTTTATGTCCACCATTCCCATAGTCAATTCTTCCAATTGTTTCTTTATTGCCTGTATGGGATCTGTGGCTGGGGTCTGGGCCCCTTGACTCGCAGTCTCTGTGTTTCTACCAGTGGCTTGCGTCAGTCCACAAAGACTTGATTGCTCTTGGAATTTAGACATTTCAGTGAATCCTACATTTCGGTTAGTGCCTGGTTCCACAATTTCAACTGCCTCTATGAATTCTAAGAACAAGCATTTTGGCATCTGTTTTCTTAGGAGTCGCAATTGGGCTTGAGTGTTCTCTCCCAGAGATCCTTTGACTAGTTTGTCAATTAGGGCCTCATCAGTGTTCCTGATCTTTTGTGTATCACTGGCTGTTATTGCGTGTAACGCCTCTTGTAGGTTTAGTGCGTAGTCCCGCAAGGTCTCTCCAGAACGTTGGCTACATCCGTAGAACTTCATCTTCTATTCAAACACGGTTTGTGTCTTGAAGGTGGCAGCCAGCCATTTCATCATTTGATCGATCGTTTCCTTTTTATCTGGTGGCCATGAGGTGACTTCTCTGCAAGCTGGGCCTTTCAACTGCCCCACTAGAATTTCAACCTGTTTTTGGTCGTTCAGCGTATACACAGTAAACATCGATTTCATCCTACTTTTGAAATCTGTGAAGATGCTTCCATCTTGACTGTAAGGGTTGCCACTATAGGTAGGGAGCCATGGGGCCCTGGCATAGTACGGCATCATAAGTTGGTTGGTCTGTACCATTGCGGGTGGTGCAGGTGTGGGTGGCACATATCCTGTTTCACTTGTGCGTGATGTATTTCCTGTGGTGCATGTTCTGTTGCACTTGGGTCCACCTTCCTGTCTCTCCCCCGCTGGGATGGTTTGTTCTGTCGATATTTTTCTTTATCCCTATCCTGTTCGTGTAATACCCTGGTAGGGCTAATTCACAGTGTATGCAAATTTCACTAACCTCATTAAATTCTTCAGCCAAGTTGCTTCTGCTACAGGTTCGAGGGTGATGATGGAGAGATGACAGTACTGGACCAGTCTCTGGGATGTCATGCAAAACCTCAGTGAGGTTGCTTTATTAAACTAACGAGGTTAAGGCTAAGCAACAGAAACACTGCCCGCAGGAAGGGACCAACACAATATCAGGTAATATAGACACCTGCTATGAAAATTAGTCAAGATCAACAGTAATCACATCAACAATATTCTGACTATATAAATAGTCTTTAAATATACATCACAAATCACTTCCTACTAATATCTGTGATTCCATCAGATACCATTAAATATTCTCAACTATTCAAGATATAAAGCACTTTCAATTACTCTATGCAATAAAGAGACAATTTTCAAATGTATTGGCAAAAATCAATATGCATGCAATAAGTACTGTATAATATAATTCTAACACAGTTCATGGTAGCAATGTTTCCGGAAGATAGTTTCAGGGTACCTGAGCTCAGAGTTCAGGATCCCAATGTAAGCAGGGATGTATATGCATATACATAAAACCCTTGGACCTGTACTCAGTCCCTTAAATGAACAAGGTAGTAAATGTACTACTGAATAGCAAAAGGTGTTGCTCACTTTAACACTATCAGTGTTGGGCAATTAGCACTACAGTTTGGGTAGTAAAGATCCATCTTAACTGGAAATGTGTAGACTAGGTCCTGGTAAAGTTAGTACTTCCATGCCCTTGGTCTCTCTAAATGTCTGTGGAGTCACTGTGGCGAGTGATTAGCCCTGGCATAGGCTCACAGACCATAGAGGGAATAGTCTCTACTTAGTTGGGGCACTCTTATTCCTGTTAGTGTAAGGGGGACCTTGCTGACTGTTATCTGTCAGAGACGGGGTTGCTGTAAACAGACTTTGGGCTGACTGGTGTACAGGGCACTGTGATCTCCTAGGGCACTGTTTGGGCACTGTTTGCTTACTGTTTTGCTTACTGTTTGCTTAGGGCACTGTTTGCTTACCCCACCATTCTTCTGGATGCTGCTGGGCCCACTCTCTGACCCTGCAGTACCTCCTGCGGCTTCTTCACCCGTACGCTTGGGCCAGTCAGACACTCTGGGTCTCTGCTAATGCTGGCCTGCCTCCACACGGGTCAGGCTGCTACTGTCACGGCTCCCAATGGCTGTCCCCATGCGTTCCCGCTGCTCACTCCTGGCTGAGGTCTGCACACATGCCGAGCTGCTGTGACCTGTGGCCCCTGACTCTGTGGCCATCCCTTTTGAGCTAGACAGCACTCTCTACTTTCCACGGCAGCTGCGCTTGCTCTCTTCACTCTGGCACACCTCTCTTACTCTCTCCATACCTCATAGTAACACTTTCTCTGTACTGCCAATCTGAAATTCACAGCTTCCTATTCTGTGCAGGGTATATTTATTATTTTCTGGATCCAGGGCAACATTCCATTCCCAGGGATTCCCGCTCTTGTAACAATCAATCAGGTGCAGGTATGAAGCTTGTTACTGGCAACAGTGTATAATCCCCTAGCTTGGTTAACCCCTGTTATCCCTGCAGCTTGTGTGGCAAAGTCTGTGTACTGTGGGCTGCATGTCTCCAGTGACTTCCAGTCACGGACATGCTGAGACATGTAGTTCTGCAGCGGTGGGTGCACACATTGTTGGAATTTACATTCCCAGTAAAGCGGGATAGATCCAGGTCTACTCTACCTAGTCCAAGAGAGCTATATGAAATTCTGGTGTCTGCCCCAGATAATCAGGGAGAGTAGGTGAGTATGATTTTATGTAGTGCAGCATATTGCCTGTGATAACAAGTGACATATTATTACTAATGTAAATTGCGTGAAATAGGGGGAATATAACTATAATAAAGTTAAAGCTCACCAATCACCAATTTGATAAAATCGAACAGCATGTACAGTACTGTATGTATTAAATAGTTCCAAAAGTTAAAATTCATATGGGGCCACATCATATTGTACAATAATTAAAGGTCAAATAGGATCCCCTATTATAATCACATAATCAAGTATATTAAATGTGGTACCCCTACCATTCCCATTGCTGGACCTTTTCACAGATACTCTGTACCAGGGTTAATAGTGGTCACCACTGCTGGAGTTAATTGACTAGTGTGAAGATTTAGATATTTTGTGATAGAAAATATTAACCTGTAAATTCCTGTATCACGAAAGAAAAATAATTCCCAAAAAATAATAGCTCCACAAAAGCACTCTATTTTCAAATTAAAGTGAGAGTTTGGGGACAGCAGAATAGTGCAGAGAGTGGTCAGGGATCAAGAGCCAAAAAGGTAGTCATCTAAAGCCAGAGATCAAATACATGTAAACAATCAGAGGATGAGAAGGTTAAGGTATGCTGGTCTGGAAAATAGACAGTTACAGACGTAGCCATGCTCATGTATCGTCCTTATGGCGTGTAGTAGGAAAACTAGTCACGCTATATATACCATACCTGGGCCTGGTTGCAGGAAGGCGTTTTCGGTCACAGGGTGGCGGATGCAGTTGCAGTATAAAGAACTGAGTCTCCGGCAAGTGCATAACTGGTGTTTGTCCACCAGGTTTTGCTTTTGAAACCCCCATTGCAAATGCATGAAGTCTCCAATAAAAAGTCAAATAATGGTTGCAGTGCAAGAACTTTTTTTTTAGATGCTTTTTTATTTCCATTTCAAATGTACATTATAAATATAGCATGTTATTTTATGGTGGATATATTTTTAACATCTGCAAGCCTTTACCACAACAACAGTTATTTTATTACACACTAAGGGGCCTATTTATCACCATCCGCATCGCAGGGATGTATCAATTATCGCATGCAGGAACAGAGTTTGCGGTCAAGCTCTGTCCCTGCGATGCCTCTTCGCAGCATCATCGGGGTATTTTTTCGTAAAAAATACCCCGTTGTCCTGCTGCGCATGCATCGCCCCTGCCGACATTGCCGTTGCCCCCGCTGCCTGGTCGACCTTGCCGGTCGCGACTACCCCCGCGTGCCGCGGCCCCCCCAGCAGGAAAATATACTCACATGTCCAGGGAGTTGGTCCGCGCTGCTTCAGGAGGCTGCGGGGCGCCGGGTCCTTCTCCTGCGCTGCCGTTTTGCAGCGTCACTTTACTGCACCGGGGTCACATTGCAGCATATGGGGGTCCCGGCGCCCTGGACAGGTGAGTAAGTTTTTGTTTTTTTTACTTTTTTTTTTACACTGTAATCAGCTTGTGTGTCCATCGGACACACAGAGCTGATCACTGGAGCCTGGTCCCGCTCAGCTTTCTTTGCCAGGGGCAGAGAAAGCTGGGCAAAAGGGTGCTTATTGCAGTGCTGCCCTGTGATCTCGTCAGCCTGAGCTGTGAGATTATCAGAGGGCACACCGCGGTATTTTTCCACATTTTTTTTTTTAGTAAATCTGGTCAGATCGCATTTCCCTTTATAAGTATGTGGAATGCGATGTGGCTAACTAAAAAAAAGTGAATTAAAGGGTTTGGAGCAGTTTTTCTTGAAAACTGCTACAAAAGGCCCTTTAATACATTCAGGTGATACTAAAATAATGTGTAAAGGGCTTGAAAACACCCTTTTTCACAATATTTTAGTAAAAATAATGTTAATAAATAGGCCCCTTAGACTTGTACCGTGCATATGGTCCTTGTACTTTAGGCAGTGATGAGCGGTAGTGACACACGACAGCATGCCTTACAAATGAACAGTGGGCTCCAGGGGTGCTCTAGGAAACAATCTCTTAGTCGCAGGACAGAAAAAAGTCCGCTTGTAGGAATAGCTGACTGTGCATCTTTCTATGTCATGAAGCAGGCACCGTTTATACTGTATATGGGGGGTCATTCCGACCCGATCGCACGCTGCACTTCTTCGTAGCCATGCGATCGGGTCGGAACTGTGCATGCGCGGTGGCCACATTGTGTAGGCGCATCATTGCCCTGGCGACAGACATCGCCGGGCAGTGATGCCGCGAATTAAGAAAGCGGTCGCAGAAGCGACCGGAAGAAGATTGACAGGAGGAAGGCATTCCGGGGCGTCAACTGACCATTTTCTGGGAGTGGTGCAGTGAACGCAGGCGTGTCCAGGCGGTTGGAGGGCGGAAGCCTGACGTCAATTCCGGGACACGCATCGCTGGATCGATCGCACAGGGTAAGTAACTATTACCCTGGTCTACTTCTACACAAAACTTTTTTTGCATAGCAGGGCTGCACAAGCGTTCACAGCCTTGCTATGCAAAAAAGCCCTCCCCCATAGGTGGCGACGAGTTGATCGCAGGGGCAGCAAAAAGTTGCTACATGCGATTAACTCGGAATGACCCCCATGGTTGGGACACTCGAGATCACTTACAGTAACTACAAGTACGTATGAGCACAGAAAAAGATCTTTTGGCATTGAGCTGACTGCCACTTTTGCCCATCTGAAAATGATATTGAAAATTACTTTGCGAGTCAGAGCAAAGTAAAAAAAAAAAAAAAAATATATATATATATATATGTATATATATATATATATATATATATAGTGATGTCAGTGATTGAAATAGTTGGTACTTTCCATTGCCATTTTCAGTTGGGAAAAAGAGGTACAGTTAGCTTAATGTAAAAATACCTTTTTCTGTGCCGAAGCTTGTACTGAAGTAAAGTGATGATTTCAAAGGCCCTGAAGCTCCTCTACCTCATTCAAGCAATATGAGCCGTCCTTAATTAAAGGAAGTGTTACAGTAAGTCCTGAAACTTTTACTTTTATTCTCCTTTGAATTCATAGGCAGCCCCACCCCCCACGCCCCTGTGAGACGTGGGTGTACTTCTTAAATGACTAACAAACATGGCATTTTCTGAAGTATGTAAATGAATGGCTCATACTGGCTTTGGTTGCTGGAAGGGGCCTTTGGCTAACAGCAAACAGCTGGAAGGGACCCAACTGACAATGGTATCCGGACTCCAGGTTGACAACAAAAAGGTCGACACACCTTAGGTCAACGCCAATTGGTTGACACACCTTAGGTCGACATGGACAAAAGGTCGACAGGAACAAGGTCGACATGGATTTTTCATGATTTTTTTTCTTTTTTGGAACCTTTTCATACTTAACGATCCACGTGGACTACGATTGGAACGGTAATCTGTGCCGAGCGAAGCGGTAGCGGAGCGCAGGCACCATGCATGCGAGGGGACGCGGTGCACTAATTGGGGTTCCCGGTCACTCTACTAAGAAAATGACACCAAAAAAACATAAAAAACTCATGTCGACCTTTTTACATGTCCACCTTGTTCCTGTCGACCTTTGTCCATGTCGACCTAAGGTGTGCCGACCAATTGGTGTCGACCTAAGGTGTGTCGACCTTTTTGTGTTCGACCTGGAGTCCCAGACCCACTGACAATGACATCTAAAAGTACCAACCAATATAATCAGTGACATCTGTCTTGGCCTATTGGTAACGTCAATGCCTAGCATACCCTTGAACTTAGGTTTGATTCCCTTAAAGACAAAACAATTTAAACATAGAAACATAGAATTTTACGACAGATAAGAACCACTTGGCCCATCTAGTCTGCCCCTTTTTTTTACCATATTTTTATCTCGAACCTTATTTGATCCCTATTAATTTGTAAGGATATCCTTATGTCTATCCCATGCATGTTTAAATTGCTCTATTGTCTTAGTGTCTACCACCTCTGATGGGAGGCTATTCCACTTGTCCACTACCCTTTCTGTGAAGTAATTTTTCCTCAAATTTTCGCTTGACCCTTCCCCCCCCCCCCCCCCTCCAGTCTCAGTGCATGTCCTCGTGTCCTATTGCTTCTCTTCATTTGAAGAATGTTTCCCTCCTGGACTTGGTTAAAACCCTTTATATATTTGAAAGTTTCTATCATGTCCCCCCTTTTCCTTCTCTACTCCAAACTATACATATTGAGATTTTTTAGTCTTTCAGGGTATGTTTTGTGATGTAGGCCATGCACCATTTTCGTTGCCCTTTTCTCTGACGTCCTAGTGGATGCTGGGAACTCCGTAAGGACCATGGGGAATAGACGGGCTCCGCAGGAGACTGGGCACTCTAAAAGAAAGATTAGGTACTATCTGGTGTGCACTGGCTCCTCCCTCTATGCCCCTCCTCCAGACCTCAGTTAGAATCTGTGCCCGGCCAGAGCTGGGTGCTCCTAGTGGGCTCTCCTGAGCTTGCTAGAAAGAAAGTATTTGTTAGGTTTTTTATTTTCAGTGAGATCTGCTGGCAACAGACTCACTGCTACGTGGGACTGAGGGGAGAGAAGCAAACCTACCTGCGTGCAGCTAGCTTGTGCTTCTTAGGCTACTGGACACCATTAGCTCCAGAGGGTTCGAACACAGGGCCTGACCTCGATCGTCCGTTCCCAGAGCCGCGCCGCCGTCCCCCTTGCAGAGCCAGAAGACAGAAGAAGAAGATGAAATCGGCGGCAGAAGACTCCGGTCTTCATTAAGGTAGCGCACAGCACTGCAGCTGTGCGCCATTGCTCCCACTGCACACCACACACTCCGGTCACTGATGGGTGCAGGGCGCTGGGGAGGGGCGCCCTGGGCAGCAATAAGAATACCTTTTGGCACATTATGCACATAATACAGTCTGGAAAACTGTATATGTGCAAAAACCCCCGCCATTAAGATATACAAAACGCGGGAGAAGCCCGCCGCTGAGGGGGCGGGGCCTTCTTCCTCAGCACACCAGCGCCATTTTCTCTTCACAGCTCCGCTGGAAGGACGCTCCCCAGGCTCTCCCCTGCAGTATCCTGTACAAGAAGGGTAAAAAAAGAGAGGGGGGGGGGGGGCACATAAATTTAGGCGCAAATTAAGATAATAAGCAGCTATTGGGAAAAATCACTCATTATAGTGTAAATCCCTGTGTTATATAGCACTGTGGTGTGTGCTGGCATACTCTCTCTCTGTCTCCCCAAAGGACTTTGTGGGGTCCTGTCCTCAGTCAGAGCATTCCCTGTGTGTGTGCGGTGTGTCGGTACGGCTGTGTCAACATGTTTGATGAGGAGGGTTACGTGGAGGCGGAGCAAGGGCAGATTAGTGTGGTGTCGCCCCCGACGGGGCCGACACCGGATTGGATGGATATGTGGAAGGTCTTAACAGACAGTGTCAACTCCTTACATAAAAGGTTCGATGACGCAGCAGCCTTGGGACAGCCGGGATCTCAGCCCGCGCCTGCCCAGGCGTCTCAGAGGCCATCAGGGGCTCATAAACGCCCGCTAGCTCAGATGGTAGACACAGATGTCGACACGGAGTCTGACTCCAGTGTAGATGAGGATGAGACAAATGCACAGTCTACAAAAGCCATCTGATGCATGATTACTGCAATGAAAAATGTATTGCACATTTCTGATATTAACCCAGTTACTACCAAGAAGGGTATTATGTTTGGGGAGAAAAAGCAGCCAGTGACTTTTCCCCCATCTGATGAATTAAATGAATTGTGTGAGGAAGCGTGGAGTTCCCCCGATAAGAAACTAGTGATTTCTAAGAGGTTACTGATGGCGTACCCTTTCCCGCCAACGGACAGGTTACGTTGGGAAACATCCCCTAGGGTGGACAAGGCGCTCACACGCTTATCAAAAAAGGTGGCACTGCCGTCTCAGGATACGGCCGCCTTAAAGGAGCCTGCGGATAGAAAGCAGGAAGCTATCCTGAAGTCTGTGTATACACACTCAGGTACTATACCGAGACCTGCTATTGCTTCAGCATGGATGTGCAGTGCTGCAGCCGCATGGTCTGATTCCCTGTCAGACAACATTGATTCCCTCGACAGGGATACTATTTTGCTAACCATAGAACATATAAAAGACGTCGTCTTATATATGCGGGATGCACAGAGGGACATTTGCCTGCTGGCATCTAGAATTAATGCAATGTCCATTTCTGCCAGGAGAGTATTATGGACTCGGCAGTGGACAGGTGATGCTGATTCTAAAAGACACATGGAGGTTTTGCCTTATAAGGGTGAGGAATTGTTTGGGGACGGTCTCTCGGACCTCGTATCCACGGCAACAGCCGGGAAGTCAACTTTTTTACCTTAGGTTCCCTCACAGCCTAAGAAAGCACCGTATTATCATGTACAGTCCTTTCGGCCTCAGAAAGGCAAGCGGATCAGAGGCGCATCTTTTCTGCCCAGAGGCAGGGGTAGAGGAAAGAAGCTGCACCAGGCAGCCAGTTCCCAGGAACAAAAATCCTCCCCCGCTTCCTCTAAGTCCACCGCATGACGCTGGGGCTCCACAGGCGGAGCCGGGTGCGGTGGGGGCGCATCTCCGAAACTTCAGCAACCAGTGGGTTTGCTCACAAGTGGATCTCTGGGCTGTACAAATTGTATCTCAGGGATACAAGCTGGAGTTCGAGGCGACTCCCCCTCGCCGTTACCTCAAATCAGCCTTGCCAGCTGCTCCCAGGGAAAGGGAGGTAGTACTGGCGGCAATTCACAAGCTGTACCTCCAGCAGGTGATAATCAAGGTTCCCCTCCTTCAACAGGGACGGGGTTACTATTCCACAATGTTTGTGGTACCGAAACCAGATGGTTCGGTGAGACCCATTCTGAATTTAAAATCCTTGAACACTTATATAAGGAAGTTCAAGTTCAAAATGGAATCGCTCAGGGCGGTTATTGCAAGCCTGGAAGAGGGGGATTTTATGGTGTCGCTGGACATCAAGGATGCTTACTTGCATGTCCCCATTTACTCACCTCACCAGGAGTACCTCAGGTTTGTGGTACAGGATTGTCATTACCAATTCCAGACGTTGCCGTTTGGTCTGTCCACGGCACCGAGAGTATTTACCAAGGTAATGGCCGAAATGATGATACTCCTTCGGAAGAAGGGAGTTATAATTATCCCATACTTGGACGATCTCCTTATAAAGGCGAGGTCCAGAGAGCAGTTGTTAGTCAGCGTAGCACTCTCTCGGGAAGTGTTGCAACAGCACGGCTGGATTCTGAATATCCCAAAGTCGCAGCTGATTCCTGCGACGCGTCTGCTCTTCCTGGGCATGATTCTGGACACTGAACAGAAGAAGGTGTTTCTCCCGGTGGAGAAGGCCCAGGAATTGTCATCTCTGGTCAGGGACCTCCTGAAACCAAAACAGGTGTCGGTGCATCACTGCACGCGAGTCCTGGGAAAGATGGTGGCTTCTTACGAAGCAATTCCCTTCGGCAGGTTCCATGCAAGGATCTTTCAGTGGGATCTGTTAGACAAATGGTCCGGATCGCATCTTCAGATGCATCGGTTGATCACCCTGTCCCCAAGGGCCAGGGTGTCTCTGCTGTGGTGGCTGCAGAGTGCTCATCTTCTCGAGGGCCGCAGATTCGGCATACAGGACTGGGTCCTGGTGACCACGGACGCAAGCCTCCGAGGATGGGGGGCAGTCACTCAGGGAAGGAACTTCCAAGGACAGTGGTCAAGTCAGGAGACTTCACTACACATAAATATACTGGAACTAAGGGCCATTTACAACGCCCTGAGTCAAGCAGAGCCCCTGCTTCAAAACCAACCAGTGCTGATTCAATCAGACAACATCACGGCGGTCGCCCATGTAAACCGCCAGGGCGGCACAAGAAGCAGGATGGCGATGGCAGAAGCCACAAGGATTCTCCGATGGGTGGAAAATCACGTGCTAGCACTGTCAGCAGTGTTCATTCCGGGAGTGGACAACTGGGAAGCAGACTTCCTCAGCAGGCACGACCTCCACCCGGGAGAGTGGGGACTTCATCCAGAAGTCTTCACGCAGATTGTAAACCGTTGGGAACGGCCACAAGTGGACATGATGGCGTCCCGCCTCAACAAAAAGCTAAAAAAATATTGCGCCAGGTCAAGGGACCCTCAGGCGATAGCTGTGGACGCACTAGTGACACCGTGGGTGTACCAGTCGGTTTATGTGTTCCCTCCTCTTCCTCTCATACCCAAGGTACTGAGGATAGTAAGAAAGAGAGGAGTAAGAACTATACTCATCGTTCCGGATTGGCCAAGAAGAACTTGGTACCCAGAACTGCAAGAAATGATCTCAGAGGATCCATGGCCTCTGCCTCTCAGACAGGACCTGTTACAGCAGGGGCCCTGTCTGTTCCAAGACTTACCGCGGCTGCGTTTGACGGCATGGCGGTTGAACGCCGGATCCTAACGGAAAAGGGCATTCCAGATGAAGTGATTCCTACGCTGATAAAGGCTAGGAAAGACGTGACAGCACAACATTATCACCGTATATGGCGAAAATATGTTGCTTGGTGTGAGGCCAGGAAGGCCCCTATAGAGGAATTCCAGCTGGGTCGATTCCTGCACTTCCTACAGTCAGGAGTGACTATGGGCATAAAATTAGGATCCATAAAGGTCCAGATTTCGGCCCTATCTATTTTCTTTCAAAAAGAACTGGCTTCCCTGCCTGAAGTTCAGACGTTTGTTAAGGGAGTGCTGCATATTCAGCCCCCTTTTGTGCCTCCAGTGGCACCTTGGGATCTTAACGTTGTGTTGGATTTCCTGAAATCCCACTGGTTTGAGCCACTTAAGACCGTGGAGCTAAAATATCTCACGTGGAAAGTGGTCATGCTATTGGCCTTAGCTTCGGCTAGGCGTGTGTCAGAATTGGCGGCTTTGTCATGTAAAAGCCCTTATCTGATCTTCCATATAGACAGGGCAGAATTGTGGACTCGTCCCCTATTTCTCCCTAAGGTGGTATCAGCGTTTCATTTGAACCAACCTATTGTGGTGCCTGCGGCTACTCGGGACTTGGAGGACTCCAAGTTACTAGATGTAGTCAGGGCTTTGAAAATCTATGTAGCCAGGACGGCTGGAGTCAGGAAAACTGACTCGCTGTTTATCCTGCATGCACCCAACAAGCTGGGTGCTCCTGCTTCAAAGCAAACTATTGCGCGCTGGATCTGTAACACGATTCAGCAAGCTCAATCTGCGGCAGGATTGCCGCATCCAAAATCAGTAAAAGCCCATTCCACAAGGAAGGTGGGCTCTTCTTGGGCGGCTGCCCGAGGGGTCTCGGCTTTACAGCTTTGCTGAGCTGCTACTTGGTCGGGTTCAAACACATTTGCTAAGTTCTACAAGTTTGATACCCTGGCTGAGGAGGACCTTGCCTTTGCTCATTCGGTGCTGCAGAGTCATCCGCACTCTCCCGCCCGTTTGGGAGCTTTGGTATAATCCCCATGGTCCTTACGGAGTTCCCAGCATCCACTAGGACGTCAGAGAAAATAAGAATTTACTCACCGGTAATTCTATTTCTCGTAGTCCGTAGTGGATGCTGGGCACCCGTCCCAAGTGCGGACTCTCTGCAATACATGTATATAGTTATTGCTTAACTAAAGGGTTATTGTTATGAGCCATCTGTTACTGAGGCTCAGTTGTTGTTCATACTGTTAACTGGGTATGGTTATCACAAGTTGTACGGTGTGATTGGTGTGGCTGGTATGAGTCTTACCCTGGATTCCAAATCCTTTCCTTGTTGTGTCAGCTCTTCCGGGCACAGTTTCCTTAACTGAGGTCTGGAGGAGGGGCATAGAGGGAGGAGCCAGTGCACACCAGATGGTACCTAATCTTTCTTTTAGAGTGCCCAGTCTCCTGCGGAGCCCGTCTATTCCCCATGGTCCTTACGGAGTTCCCAGCATCCACTACGGACTACGAGAAATAGAATTACCGGTGAGTAAATTCTTATTCTTTGTACTGTCTCTAATGTATTAATATCCTTTTGAAGATATGGCCTCCAGAAATGAACACAGTATTCTAGATGAGGCCGTACCAATGACCTATACAGTGGCATTATTACTTCTTTCTTTCTGCTGCTGATTCCTCTCCCATTGCAGCAAAGCATCTGACTAGCCTTCCTCATTGCTTTGTTACATTGCTTACCTGCCTTTAAGTCACCTGGAATAGTGACTCATAGATCCCTTTTCTCCGCAGTAGTTTCCAGTATAGTGCCATTAATACTGTATTTAGCCTTTGTATGCTGACTGTGCGTCTACTGATGTAGAGAAGCTTGAACACCTTTGGCTAACAGCAAACAGTGAAAGTTGCAGGCGTACACACACACACATTATTATTATTATTATTATTATTATTATTAAGAAGATTAATAGTAATAACAACAATATAACTTTCTTATTATGTACTTTATGTTCATTGTTGCATTTTGACAGCATGGTGGTGGGGGGGGGGGGGGGGGGGTATGGGTTGAGGTGCTGATTTTGCCTTTAGTAAATCTCCAAATGCAAAATCGAATGCAAACTGAATGAAATATCACCAAAAAACGTAAATCGAGCATTAGTAAATATACCCCTTTGACATTTTGGAAAATTGTTGTGACTTTAAGGGGGGAGCACTGCATACAGAGTGGGGATTTCAGAGCATAGGAAACTTTTTGGATAAAAATTGATAGCAGGATATGATTTCAGGGAACTGTTAGTAAAGGTCTGTATCAACAAGGATCCAAACACCTAATGCATACTTGCCTACTCTACCGAAATGGCCGGGAGGCTCACTAAAATTGTATGGCACTCCCGGACACCTGGAAAAGTTTACAAGTCTCCCCCGCACCCGTCAGGAGCAGCACACATATTCCTCGCAGCAGGGGGTGCCGATGACACGACTCACACTGAATCACGTCATCCTAGCCGTGCCTCCTACTCCCCTATGCCGGTAATCTCTGCATAGTGTAGTGGGGTTGGGCCACGATGACACGATCCCGCAGTCATGCCTCCACTCCGCCCCCAATAGAGCATCATATTTCTCCCCATCTCTCCACCTGTGCCGAGCCACGCCCCATGCTGCGCCGACCTCCGGAGGCAGCCAGAATGTCCTAATGCTGAGTCTTCTAGAAAAACATATGTACAACATCTTCATTTTTCAATTTTAGAAGCATTGGTAAATCTAGCCCTATGTCAGTGGTTCCCAAACTGAAAAAAAAAAAAAAAATCAGTAAACTATTTGTATTTTCCAACAAGAAGAGTTTGTTTTGTATACTGGTCTCATATTCATTAATTGACAATAGCTCAGATTGGTTATCATGAAAGAGAGAGGGGTAAATTTACTAAGATGGGAGTTCTATTTAAGATGGGATGTTGCAAATGGGATTCGGTCTGAAGATCGACACTGTCTAGGTCGACAATGTTTATGTCCACCACTATAGGTCAACAGTCACTAGGTCGACAGGGTTGGAAGGTCGACGGGGATTCTAGGTCGTCATGTGCTAGGTCGACAGGTCAAAAGGTCAACATGAGTTTTTAATTTTTTTCTTCTTTTTTTGAACTTCTTCATACTTAATGATCCACGTGGACTACGATTGGAACGGTAATCTGTGCCGAGCAAAGCGGTAGTGCAGCGAGGCACCTTGGCCGAAGCATGGCGAGCGAAGCGAGCCATTCGAGGGGACACGGTTCACTAATTGGTGTTCCCGGTCACTCTACGAAGAAAACAACACAAAAAACCCACTCATGTCGACCTTTCCACCTGTCGACCTAGTACATGTCGACCCAGAAACCCTGTCGACTTTCCAACCCTGTCAACCTAGTGACTGTCGACCTATAGTGGTCGACCTAAACATTGTTGACCTAGACATTGTCGATCTAATAATCCACACCCGTTGCAAATAGCAACCAATCCAATTCTAGGTATCATTCCGACCCGATCGCTCGCTGCAGTTTCTCGCAGCGCAGCGATTGGGTCGTAACTGCGCATGCGCCAGCGCCGCAGTGCATTGGCACATGCCAGCCGTCGTTGCCTAATGATCGCCTCTGAGGCAGAGGCGGTCGCTGGGCGGGAGGGGGCTGTACGGCAGCGTTAAGCCACCGTTTAGGGGGCACGGTTCGGCCAACGCAGGCGTGGCCGGACCATTAAGGGGTCGGCCGCGGCGGCTGCGTGACGTCACACGCAGCCGCTACGGGCCGGGGAGCGACGAGTAGCTCCCGGCCAGCACGTTAAAGCTGCGCTAGTTGGGAGCTACTCTTGAAGTGCAAAGGCATCGCCGCTGTGCGATGCCTTTGCACTTCTGCCAGGGGGGCCGGCACTGACATGCAGGGCGGATTAGCCCTGTGCTGGGCGTCCCCCCGCATGTCAGTGTGAATGATCGTAGCTGTGCTAAATTTAGCACAGCTACGATCAACTCGGAATGACTCCCTATGTTCTAGAAGGTGCTAGATAAATGAGAAGTAGTATCTGATTGGTTGCTATGGGTAACATCCCATCTTAAATAGACCTCCCATCTTAGTAAATTTACCCCAGAGAGAGAGAGAGAGTGAGAGTTACTAATAGGTTCAATTTATTAAATAGGCAAATAAATAAAAATATGAAATTCTAAATGCATTTAAAAGAAATTTGAATAGCATCAGCTTACCAAAAGTTTGATGTGTCTTTGGCTTGCTCGAAATGGTGATGTTCTCTGCTGCTGTTCTCTGTCACCACACACCAGAACCTTTGCTTGCCATAAAATACTCCTTCTAGCTCCCAGATCCCCACTAAACAGAAAGTGCCTCCACATGCCCTAAGATCCTACATGATCTAATACTCCCTCTCATGCCACTCAGACCTTTGCACATGCAACTCAGACCTCCCCACATGGGTGTAGTACGGTATGCTGGCGCTCGGGCTCCCGGTGACCAGCATACCGGTGCCGGGAGCCCGACCGCCGGCATACCGACAGTGTGGCGAGCGCAAAGGAGCCTCTTGCGGGCTCGCTGCGCGCCACACTATTTTATTCTCCCTCCAGGGGGTTCGTGGACCCCCACGAGGGAGAATAGCTGTCGGTATGCTGGGTGTCGGGATTCCGGCGCCGGTATACTGTGCGCCGGGATGCCGACATTCGGCATACTGAAGACCACCCCCCCACATACCATATAGTCCAACCCACATGCCACCCACATACTGTAGCACTCAAACATGTGCACATAACCCCACATGCCACTCAGACTTCTTCACATGTGATCCACATGCCACTCAGACCTACTCACATACCCCCCACATACCACCCAGACCTTCTCACATACCACCCACATGCAACTCAGACCTCAGCTCATGCACCCCATATGCCACTAAGACCTCAACACATGCTCCCCACGTGCAACTCAAATTATTACTATTATTATTATTATTCTTTATTTATATGTTCGCCACAAGGGTTCCGCAGCACCCAATTACAAAGTACATATGCACATAATTAAAACAGGAAAACAGTGACTTACAGTTGAAGACAATATAGGACAAGTACAGGGTAACTAAATATAACTACATCAGCAGATGACACTGAGATAAGTATCAAGGTGGTCGAAAACTGCAGGACTGAGATAAGTATCAAGGTGGTCGAAAACTGCAGGATTTGGGTAGTTGAGGATCTCTGCATATACCCCACCCAGGGCACTCATACCTCAACACATGCCCCCCACATGCCATCCAGACCTCCCCACATGCCAGTCAAACTTTTCCACATAATAGCTAATCTATGAACCTTACATCTGTCTGTGAACGGCAGTATTAACCGTAATGGTTTCATGCTTCCGCTGACAGCACTGTGACTTCACTCCTTGATGTCCAAGACACATTAAAGTTCAGTAAACCGGGCACCTTTGAAGTGATGCATTGACATTCGAGTCCTACCCACCATGGTAGGGGACAGGTCAATCCTGAAGCTGGTGGGAGACAAAAAAGCTTTTCAGTTATCAGCAGTGGGTGGCATGCCCAGGAAGCCCTGTCAGAGAGGGGACAAAGGGCACATGACCCTTGTCTCCCCCCTTTATCCAGCTCTGTCTGAACCACTAAATATTATGACTGGTTCCTCACTATTTAAATGCTATAAAATGCATAAGACTATGCAGAAAGAAAAAAAGTATTTCAAAGTATCCATGCTAAATAGCACCTACAATGTAATAACTTACATTTGTTAAACATATAAGGGTCATTTGGGAGAATATTTTTTTAAGAACAGGCAGAATAATGCGTTATGTATGCTTAAACCTGCAAACCTATTACAAATGTATTTTTAACATAAATTACTTTGGTGTACTGATAAAAGATAAACTATAGTGATTTCTTTCCCTTACCTGTTTTGTTGAAGCTGCTGTGAACAGTTTACAAATTGGCAAGTGACAAGTATTTACCATGGCAACCATCATTAATGACATATGCTGTAGAGAACAGGGAGGCTTTGGGTTGTCCCTTTTATCTGCATGCCCCCCCCACAGCTAGCATACTGTCATGTAGATGGTTCATGTGACTGTCTCTGGAACAAGGTTATGTGCTGGCATGCAAACTAAATCCTAATGATAGACTATGCAGGCATACATACCCTCCAACATTGGCCCTCATTCCGAGTCGTTCCCTCGTTCTTTTTTTTCGCATCGCAATGAAAATCAGCTTAGAGCGCATGCGCAATGTTCGCACTGCGACTGCGCTAAGTAATTCTGCTATGAAGAAAGGATTTTTACTCACGGCTTTTTGTTCGCACCGGCGAACGTAGTGTGATTGACAGGAAATGGGTGTTACTGGGCGGAAACACGGCGTTTTATGGGCGTGTGGCTGAAAACGCTACCGTTTCCGGAAAAAACGCAGGAGTGGCCGGAGAAACGGGGGAGTGTCTGGGCGAACGCTGGGAGTGTTTGTGACGTCAAACCAGGAACGACAAGCACTGAACTGATCGCACAGGCAGAGTAAGTCTGGAGCTACTCTAAAACTGCTAAGTTTTTTTTGTTCGCAATATTGCGTAAACTTCGTTCGCACTTTTAAGATGCTAAGATACACTCCCAGTAGGCGTAGACTAAGCGTGTGTAACTCTGCTAAATTCGCCTTGCGACCGATCAACTCGGAATGAGGGCCATTGTACACAGAAAAATCGGTACAAATCCGAAAAAGGGGCGTGGTCGCGGGTAAAGGGGGCGTGGCCACGTCCCTTTTCCTATACTTTCAATGGAAGTATGGAGAGCCAAAAATCGGTACAGACCATGAAAAAAAGGTACTGTACCTATTAAAAAGGTACAGTTGGAGGGTATGGGCATATCACTGCACAGAGCTAAAGAATAACCTAAAAATATACTTTATGCTGCTTATGATAAAATCAGTAAGTGATTAGATACACTTTTCTGCTGCCAACCACTCTTCTCCTCCCTACTGACACACCTAAGGACTCATTTTAGCTAGTGAGGGATTTGCACTACCAGTGTCAAGGTGTCAGATCTGACAGCTCCCCTGATTTTTTCACCATGGTCCATGCTTGGCTGAATGGATTTTGTTGCCAGGATCCTAGCTGGGACTAGTTGATGAGACATAAGAGACACTGGCCCTCATTCCGAGTTGTTCGCTCGCTAGCTGCTTTTAGCAGCATTGCACACGCTAAGCCGCCGCCCTCTGGCAGTGTATCTTAGCATAGCAGAATTGCGAACGAAAGATTAGCAGAATTGCGAATAGAAATTTTTTTAGCAGTTTCTGAGTAGCTCCAGACTTACTCAGCCATTGCGATCAGTTCAGTCAGTTTCGTTCCTGGTTTGACGTCACAAACACACCCAGCGTTCGCCCAGACACTCCCCCATTTCTTCAGACACTCCCGCGTTTTTCCCAGAAACGCCAGCGTTTTTTCGCACACTCCCATAAAACGGCCAGTTTCCACCCAGAAACACCCACTTCCTGTCAATCACACTCCGATCACCAGAACGATGAAAAATCCTTGTTATGCCGTGAGTAAAATACCTAACTTTTGAGTAAAATAACTAAGCGCATGCGCTCTGTGAACCTTGCGCATGCGCAGTAAGCGACTAATCGCAATGTAGCGAAACTCGGCAACGAGCGAACAACTCGGAATGAGGGCCACAGTACAAAATTAAATCCAAGGGAATGGTCTGGGAAGCTGAGGGCCGAGGTAACAAATTGTTTCATGAACAAAGAGACAGGCAAACAGGTCAGGGAAACAGGCAGAAATGCAACGGTCAGAAACAAGCAGGATTTGGTACATAGGAGATAAACACAGTAACCGGAACACTAGAGCAAGGCAAATGGACTTGGGAGTCTATTTACTAAGCCTTGGGTGGAGATAAAGTCGAAGGAGATAGAGTACCAGCCAATCGGCTTCTAAATGCCATGTTACAGACTGTGTTTGAAAAATGACAGTTAGGAGCTGATTGGCTGGTACTTTATCTCCATCCACTTTATCTCCATCCGAGGCTTATTAAATAGACCCCTTAATACTCTAGCAGCATCTTAGAGCAAGATTGAGGATTAAGTAGACAACTCTCATTAGAGCTTCATGCCCCCAAGATGTCTGAGGTCAACTGACGGATCCTTTAAGTGCTGAGTGCGCACCCTTAAAGGGGACCTTTGACCCAAAATAGTGGCAGGATACAGAGTAAGACACTGAAGAATCCACTAGGCAAGTTGAAGCAGGGGAATGAACATCTGGGAATACACAGCAAGCGTAAGTACGTGATAATCAGTGCTTTCTGACATAGGGGGGTATCCAATTATCGGTGGTGATTTAACACTGATAACGGATTCTCAGGGGTTGTCCAAATAACGCTTATCCCTCAATGCCGGCGCTTATCAGGGGTTTAGTTTTGCCTGCTGAATCCGCGATAAGCGGGCTTTATTTCAGCGATCATAGCCACAAAATAATACTTAGCTCTGCAGCTTTTCGCAGACTTTATGTATTTTTGCATGAAAAACGCGTTTCAACTGGATACAGTTTAAAAAAAAAATTTGGCAACATTTTGCATCGGCCCAACATTTACAGGGCTAATTGGATACCGCCCATAATCTCCCCATCCTAATGGGTGAGCTCCAAACCCCTGATGAAAAGCTTATCAGGAAATTTAAGGTGAAATTTCTTCAAGAGGTGTAGTGCATGCAGCATGGAGGATGCATGGAGTCCTTTCATCTAATTTTTACTGTTCCGGTTGGTGAACTTGAACTGGAGCTTCTGGTGAGGAAGGATTTAAGAAACAATTCAAGACCAAAAGTTGTCAACTTTTTAAATAAAAGGGCAAGGAAGGATCTGGTTGACTGAGGATTGGTGTGGATACAAAGCCTTTTTTTAATCTTTCAAAAGCTTGCACCGCTTTTACAGTACATACTTTAGGGTTATTAGACTTTTGAGTAAGAGAGGTAAGAGCTGATGCCAGGTTAGGGTAACCCTTTATAAATTGCTTGTAATAATTAGTGAACCAGAGAAAGCTCTGAGTTACTTTTAAACCAGTGGTTTGTGGCCAATTCTCAATGGCATTTAGTCTCTCAGGGTCCAACAACAAGTACCAGAGAGGCTATACCCCAGGTACAGTGGTTTGTTAAAACGGGCATTTCTGGATTTTACAGTACAATTGTTTCTCCTAGAGATGAGTGATAACTTGTTTTACATGGTTTCTGCGGTCAGACAAGGACTGAGAGAAAATCAGAGTGTCATCTACAGTAGGTAGATGACTATGAAATTGTATAGAAGGTCTGGGAAAATCTAGTTTAAATTCTGAAATATAGCTGGTGCATTGCTTAACCCAGTGGTTCCCAAACCTTCTTGAATCACGGTGCTCTATAGTGTCAACATTTTATTCACATCACTCTTAGGCCCAAAGTTTCTAATTACGAAAGTCTGCAAAAATTATTAAATTAAGTAAACTGGTCTTACCTGTCATCCTTAGGGTCAGTTATGTGAGGGTGAACAGGATTACGCTTCTGTATATCCACACATTTTATGATTGGCAGCCACCAGCACTGGTTTTGCCTATCACATTGACCTTAAATAATTTGATTGGTCTTGGACCACCAACCCGTGATACCCCTGCCAGTGGCCAGCAGCACCCTACGGTGACATGGCACCCAGCTTTGGAAACACTGGCTTAACACAAAGTGCATCACAAGGTACCTATAGTGACTATCCTAGGTATTGAATACCACCTTCCTCTAATCACCTGCTTTGATACAGATAAAGTTATACGCCCCACAATTATCCAGAATAGTGAAGACAGTGGCTCACTTAATCCACTTGAAGAATTCAGAAATCAATAGAAGAAGGTATTTGTTTTTTTATGGTATGGTAAAGCAACTCAGCCACCAGTATTCAGTACATGGACAATGGCCTTCATCTTTTTTTCTCTATGAAAAAGATCCCAACCCCTACTGCAGAGAAGGAAGGCAAAATAAATCCTCATTCGAAGTTCCCTTGGATATATTCAGACATGGCATGGGTTTCTCTTAAGGATAATGGGTATACCCAACCACGAGAAAGTGATTATCTGGCATTGTCTGTTTGCAATACAATTTCCTCTATAGGGATGACTCTCCTGGGTCTGCATGCGCGAAGAGTATAGTAAACCCTTACTCTGAACACACAAACCAATGAGTGCGATGATATATGCATTTACGTATGATAACTTGAGATGGCATTTGCAATCCATGGGAAACTGGGTGGTGACCTAAAATGATCATAAAAAGAGGAGGTGTTATGGGAATGTGTTATGTGAGTGTCATGGGCGTGTTTCAACATGTGGCTCTTTCGCAGCACTGTAGCCACAGTGGCCATATTTTGAAAAAGTTACAAGGAAGCTGTTTTGTTCATATGTTTGTAAATCCAGTCATAAGGACACAGAGACATGTGAGTTCACTGCTGTGTTGTTTTATTCCATCACCAACTCCAGGCACACTGCACACTGGACCACCCACTTCCCAGCATCCCCCTGGTCCCAGGGACCATCACTGAAGATTCAGGCTTACACATATTAGTAAGGGAGTGTCTACAAATATTAAGCATTCTAATACACTAACATCACAGAAGCCTGTCTGCCATTCAAGGGTTGTTCATGGAGTCGATGTTGTGACCGATGGTGGAGTGATTGGATCTACCAGCGCAGTTGAGTATTGCCCAGATATGCAAATTGGGCATCAGAGTGTTTTCTCAGACCAACACACGGAAGTACAGTACACAAAAGGATGTTTAAGATGACATTTGCATATTTTTCCACATGTGAATCCATGAGAAATTGCAGCCACGCATGATTTGCATCCACCTATGAATCAGGTCCTCTGATCTTCCTTATACCTGCAATAATTTGCTGTCAGTGAAGACATACAGCCTATGTAAACCTCACTCTGGCTATAGGAAGTAGCCACTGCATTAGGCTTCACTCTGCTAGTCTCCACTGGTTCTGTATGTTGATTTGATGATTTCTGTATATGATACAGTAGCTTGTTCCTGACCTCTCTCAGCATCAGATTGGGGCTTGAAGTAACCACTGGGGGGAAATCAGTGGCAGGGCCCATGCTTAAGGGGTGTGTCCAGCCACCACAGGGAGTGTAACCAGCCTTTCCACAGGCTAGTCAATCATTAGAGAGGACTTAGCCTAGTACAATGCATGGTCTGGGCCCCTTTATAAACCTAATCTCTGTGTAAAAACATGTATAACCTGTACCTCCTTGTGACTCAGCAAGCAGTTTCATTGATTCCTGTGCCAAAGAGTATTTTATTTCTCAGTTGTACCTAAGTTAAGACTACTCACTAGGCCTTTATCACAGTCAATAGTGAGAACATTATCAATGCATTTATACAATATTGCATGGAACCATTGGAGCTAAACATTGGAGCCCTGCATAAGGAACATGCAGTATATCATTTCTAGTGATCCACACATCAATCCATCTTCTTCGCTACAGACACATAACCCCTCACTTGACTGGTACACTGAAGAGATCTTGTTCTGTGGTTCCTCCTGTCAGTCCAACTGTATTCCATTATTAAAGTGAGGACCACCAATATAATTGAGATCACTGCTAAACTTGCACTACTTCCACAGTTATTCACTTTACAGGACATCTTTAGCAAACAAAAAGCTGAAGAGCTTGCTCTCAGTCATGATTGGGACTGACCTATTGATCTACTGCCAGGGAAGATCCCTCCTGAGGAACAGTTTTTCAATGTCCATGGCAGAAGAAAGAAACACTTGGAAAGAGTGTTCAGCAGGAAGTGCAATTCACCTGCTTAAGGTGCATACACACGGAACAATAGATCAAACGATGTAGGCATTCCCGATCGAATGGAACGGCCAATCGTTTACATCATTACATGTGTATGCAAGAGAACGATGCTGATGCGTGAAGATCTGAGGCTGTCGCTAGCGATGCCATGCTGCCGAATGCAGCATGGTCCCCTCTCCCCCCTCCACACCATCGTTCGTTGCCGCTGGCATCACCAAGTGTGTATGCACTTGCCGATGCTGACGCCGCCGCCCGGTCCATTCATGGGCAATGGGGGTCATTCAGACCTGATCGCACGCTAGGATTTTTCGCTGCGCTGCGATCAGGTCAGAATTGCGCATGCGTATGCACCGCAATGCGCAGGCACATCATACTGGTACAAAGCGGATTATTGCTGGGCGATGGATTATACGAAGAATCCATTCGCACAGCCGATTGCAAGGAGATTGACAGGAAGAGGACGTTAGTGGGTGGCAGCTGACCGTTTTCTGGGAGTGTTTGGAAAAACGCAGGCGTGTCCAAGCGTTTGCAGGGCAGGTGTCTGACATCAATTTCGCAATGCAAAAAACCCCTAGCGAGCGATCAGGTGTGAATTAGGAACAATGTTCGTTCGTCACGTGTTTACCCGCCTTTATTCCACTGTAGTTGCTCCTATTACTCCCTAATTGCTAAGTGGTCTCAAACAAAGGAATGGACTTCAGAAACTAAATAAACATTTAATCAACTACAGTCTGCCTTTATTGTTTCTCCAATCCTATGACAACTTGGGAGCAAAGCAAGAAAAAAGCACGTAACTCATACCATACTTGCCTACCTGACCCTCTCTATGAGGGAGAACATGCTCTGTTCCTGGACTTTCCTGGTAATATATGATTGCCATCACCTGTGGTGAAACACCTTTCTTATCAATTAACTAGCTCACCACAGGTGATGGCAATCATACATTACCAGGAAAGTCCAGGAACAGAGCATGTTCTCCCTCATGGAGAGGGTCAGGTAGGCAAGTATGACGTAACTTTATGTCTTGAACAAACCACGTTGCAATGTAAGGGTGCAAATAAATGTATTCGTTTTGCATGTAGGGTAAATAATCTGCTCTTTACTCAGCAATTTACATTTCAGATTAGACACACCAATCCCAAATCTAAATCTCTCTGCATATGTTAAATCTGCCCCACCTGCAGTGCAACATGGGTGTGTCCAGGTGCACAGTTAATTGCTCTTTTTTGCTTTGCTTCCAACTCAAAATCAGGTCCTAAGTGACAGTATTGTTATAGGATATCTGTTTTGTGAGGCAGTGCTTTCATAGGCTAACTTCAACCAATGTAAAATCAAACAAACAAAAAAATCACAAAAAATAAAATAAATATTTCTGATGCCCCTTGACACTTGTGATTATCTCAGACAAATCTAAACAACGTAGTATTTAAGGATAAAAATAAAAGTATTAAAACATACTTACTCACTCTCACAAAAAATGTCCTTGACACTCATGGAAGAGTAGGTAACCCTTCTGCATCCAACTTGGGGGGGTCATTCCGAGTTGATCGTAGCTATGCTAAATTTAGCACAGCTACGATCAGGCACTCAGACATGCGGGGGGATGCCCAGCACAGGGCTTGCCCCCCCCGCATGTCAGTGGTGCCCCCCCCCCCCTCCCCCTTGCAGAGATGCTTTTGAGGAGTAACTCCCGGCCAGCGCAGCTCCTGCGGCTGGCTGGGAGAACCTCTTTGCTGCCCGGGTCGCAGCGGCTGCATGTGACGTCTCACAGCCGTGCGGGCCGCCCCCCCCCCCGCCCGCCCAAAATCCGGCCACGCCTGCGTTGGCCAGCCCCCTCCCGCCCAGCGACCGCCTCTGCCTATCAATCAGGCAGAGGCAATCGCTAGGCAATGAAAGCCTTCGGCCGTCAGGCATGCGCCGGCGCACTGCGGTGCCAGCTCTTGCGCAGTTCTGACCCGATTGCTGCGCTGCGATAAACTGTAGCGAGCAATCAGGCCGGAATCACCCCCTTGCTTCCTAGTGAAATGGGCAGGATGGGGAGCATAATGCCCAGAATTGCAGGTCCATGGTAAGGGAATGGTGCCAATATGATGTGATTCTATGATGGGTAGTCTATGATCTACGTTGAAAGCTGAAAAGCATTCGTATTCTAACTAAGCAGGACAGCGCACGACTTAAAAAGGGACGTGGTGTAACAAAAGGGGTGTGGTCTCACTGCACAGGGTGCAAGGACTGTCTCGCCCGAAGTCACAGTATTAAACACATTACACACAGAAGAAAAACTCAAGCTCATTGATCCCCATAGGATAAATTTCAAACACATTGCCCCATACAGGAAAAAGCTTCAAACATATTGCCCCATACAGGAGTGAAACACCTTGTGTCCACAGGTGTAAAACACATTGCTCCACACAGGAGTAAAACACATTACCCTACACAGGAGTAAAACACATTGCCCCACACAGGAGTAAAACACATTTCACCCACAGCAGTAAAACGCATTACTACGACAGGAGTAAAACACAATGCCCAACAAAAGAAAAAAACAAAACATTGTACACTACAAAAAAATATAAAACCTATATTAAGTTGCCCCAGCGAGACTGACCTGTCAGAGAAGAGCTCTTAAGACCACCAGCCTTGGTCCCAGTTTTGGACCCAGCCTTGGCCGCACTTCCCCCCTAGCTGGCCCTGCACCTATCAACCTGGCTCTCCAGCTGCATCACATATGACAGCCTCAGCCAATAAGTATCAGCCTTATTTCTATTGGCTATTGCTGGGTTGGCTGCTGCACACTGCATCCACCGCAGTTGACTGGTCGCATGTCTGCAGTTGAGCAGTCGATCACAATCAACCTTTAGGCTACCAATGTTTTATGAGAATCACATAGTTTTGGCACCACTCCCCCTTCATAGACTCATGATTCGTGGCAATATGATAGGTGGGTGAGGCCTAATGACTAGAAGCACAATAGAAGCTACAGTAGTATGCATTGAAATGAAGAGTTGATCTAAACTGGTGACGTGTTTTATATTTTTCTCAAATAGGTATTTCAATCTGATTCCACAACCCTACAAACAGTTGCGTTTTTATGAGGCCAAATGTAATGAAGTTGTGCTGTTGGTGTGCTCTAAGTGTGCTGTGAGTGTACTTCTCGCTACCAGGCTTGGCAGACAATTAACAAAAAGTATTTGTATTATAATACACGCCTGCATATTCTACAGTTAGTAAGTGATCTGTAAGTGGAATCAAAAAATATCTATTTTTAGTTTTACAGATGGCATACTTGTGAATGGTTTCATTCATGCCACAGTACAAGTACTGTAATATACAAATTAGTTAATATATGAAACCTATCAGCAGTGCAGTAAGCTATTTCAGTGATTTTTTTTTTATGTAGTATATATTTTAAATATGCATGTATAGTTCTCTAATCATGACAAATTCTGTTTTTGTTATTTAAATTAATAAAAAAAATTGTATTTTATTTATACAACGGAAGATAAAGCCAGCAGGTGGTGCATTTCCTGTATTCAGTATTCTTCCAACTTCCACTCAATGATCAAAGATGCTAATAGTAATGGCTAAATGAAATATCGTAGATGCAGAAGCTCCCTCTAGTGGTCACATCTCCAGGAACGAAATATATTCATACAAATAGTATACAGCACACACAGAACGTACATAAATTGTAAAATAAAACCGGTTGTGTTGTAAAATGTCAATATAGACAAGGAAGATTGTTTAAGTGTTATGAAGAACTAACTGGCCTCTTACATGTATTTCTTTCAATAGTGTTCACAAAACCAGCAAAAATGCAAGATACTGTATTAAATAGTGTTAACCCATTCACGGAATTAGATGGGATGTAGTCATAATGTTGAGGTTAGGGTTAGGAACCTGGGGGAAGGTTAGGGATTATGGGTTAGGATTAGGATTACTCACCAGTGGAAGTCGGAAAATCATCTTTACATCACAGCTGGTCATGGAGACACCGCTGGACCCCTGGTCCAGGCAGGTGCATAGCCAAAACTTTGTGGGCCCCATAGCAACATTTTGATGGGGCCCCCGTCCCAATGCTTCTAGAGAGACACTTCTCTGCAGCAGTTGTTAATTTTATGCCCTATAATAGTGCCCTAGTTCTTTTTCTGAACCATAGTAGAGCCTTATTTAATGTTATGCCCCTTAGTAGTACCCTAGTTTCTTTTATGAATCGCAGTAGTGCTTAAGTTCACCCTACAGTATGTGACATTTCAGAGCTGCCAGTACACATTATGCCGCACAGTATCCCCAATTCACATTATGACATATAGTGCTCCCCATTCATACTGTATTGTACCTTATTACAGAGCCTTGGTTCATATTATATAACATTAAAATGCCCTCCAGTTCATTTTATACCACACTACAATGAGCAGGTCATACCTAGATATATTGCAGGCCCCAAGTAAATAGTTTGAAAGGACCCCTACGTGCCACCCAATGGCAAAAAATTTATATAACAAATGTAACTTTGACAGGGAAGGTGGGCCCCTCTCAGCTCTGTGCCCCATAGCAGCTGCACTGCCTGCACCTTTGGTTGCTACGCCCTTGGTTCCAGGTAAATCACCACTAGACCACCAGGAACATTTTGTCAACATTTTAATCATGTACACATTTCATCAGTGTCGGCATGATGATTCTCAACGTGGTCATTGTAAAAATGCCAAGCGTGTTGACATTATAACCATGTTGACTTGATGTTAACAAAATATACCACACCCCAATTAGATATTATTTGTTTAAATCAAAATGCAGTAACAATATATCATCCATGTGTTTCAAAGGAAGGTCAGTAATATACTGTTTCTTATTTTTATGGATTCCTTTATACCACATGGCTGGCAGTGATGTGCAGTGGGGTGAGCAGGTCCTGATGGCTGGCATAGGGCACATGTGATACCAGTATTTAAAAATGCACCATGATTAGAACTAGAACATTATAGGCCAATAACCTACTGTCAGCTGTTAGTAAAATATTTGTAGAAATGTGTAACAGACAATAAATTCATAATACCATGAGTATGTGATGGACCAGCCGTGCCAAACCAATCTAGTTCATTTTTATGTGGAGTTAAAATGCTAACTAGATTTTTATAGTTCAGTCAATTTTAATTCTATTAATTTATTTTTTATCGCTATAATGCCAACAAAATCTGCCGAGCTTTGCAATTGGTACTATAGAGTATAGAAATAGAATGAGTGTATGTTTTCAGAGGAACGTGGGGTGGTAATCAGGTAGAATAGCCTAGGGAAAGTGGTTTGGAAATGTGATAAGCTTTTCTAAACAAAATGTCTTTTTAGGGAACTCATAGGATTGTTGTATGAGTGATGTGGCCCACAAAAAGTTATGTTACTGTAAAGAGGATGAGAAATACAGATATTGGGCAAAGCAGAGTGGTTAAATTGAGAGGTATATTTTGAAACAAGTAAACATATGTATGTGGATGGATGGAGCTTATCATAACAATATTGTATTTAATAGAAATATTTTATATAGGATTCAGTACCAATATAGAGCTGACAGAGCAGGGCAGCCGTAGAGGAACATTTTGCACTGCATTCAGAATAGATTGATAGGGGTGGCAGTACAGTATGGTGAAGAGGGGCCCAATAACAAAGGAACTGCAATAGCCAGTGTGTGAGATTATGACTGTATACTTTTTTGCAGTGCTATCTATGTATCTGGAGATATTTCTTAAAATAACAGTATTTTGATACTGATTGGATATGGGAACAAAGGACGACTGTGAGCCAAGGATGACACATAGCCAGCAAGCTTGAAGAGTAGGGTATATTGTCATGTGGACAATAGAAATAGATATATCATGTTGGTAGCTTCTGTTAACTGATTCAAAAGATCATTATCCCAGATTTTGAGAGGTTGAGTTTGCATTGACGAGAGAACATCTGATGTGATATATTTGGATTTTTCTCATTAGATGAGAACACCAGGACTCAGTGGAAAGGTATGAATATAGATACTAGCTTATGGCTATACTTATAACACTGGGTTACACTTATAACTAGGCCCTGGATTTTTAGGATCTAAAAAACTAAAAATATTTTTTTTTTTCAATCCATGTTTTAGGATTTTATAGGTTTTCAAAATTTTAGATTAGGAATTTATACGTTGTATGAAAATAAAACAAAGCCATGCAACATATCATTATGTGTATCAAACACTGTGCCTTTATTACAGATGTGTCCTACAACTTCTTGCAGCGTTTGCTCTGAACATACGCTATGCTGCAGACTCTGCGATCTATTTGCATCCGCTGCTTTCCCATAGAGTCGAATGGATCGCTTGTGTGTGCGTACACTCGCACCCGCTAATCTCGGGAGCTGGCGGTCATACTGCATATGCTATGCAGCAATGCTGTAACAGGACACATCTGTATACATGAATTACATATGAAAACTACTCATTCCACACATTTCCATAGTAAATTTATATAGTTTCAACTTAAGTTACAGAATTAGGTCTTATTAGGTTCTAACAGTCAAAATAGGTAATTTTAGGTCCTGTAGAAATTAAGAATGTTATTCCCTGGTACATAAAACATAAAAGGAAACTGTAATTTTGAGTGTAATGCAATAGGATTAGAATATGTTAGAACCTAAGAATCCTGGGTTTACTGGTGGATCAGTTGTGCCAATTTTGCACTCTGCCCTTTTCTATATTTTACTAAACAATTGTAAATGACTCTACACTACAAAGGGTTATAAACAAAGAAGATGATAGTGCAATTTGATTTAGGTAAATTGAAAGTTGGACAGAAAATGACTCATGAAGTTGAATATAAATGTAAGGTTATAGCACTCAGTGACAGACAATGCAGTAGCTTCTAATATGGATATACTGAAGTAAACCTGCAAATATTAAGAATACCCAGGATGTATGATGGAGGGGCCGCGGCAGATATCTCCAATATCTGATACAGTTCATACATATCCATTTGCAAGTGAATAGCATATCTATGGTGGCTGCCATGGAGTCGCATGTAACAAGCTCTGGAATGCGAAGCTCACCCTCACGCGCTACCATCCGCCTATAGACTATTACAGATGTAGCCATGCTCATCTTATTGTGATGCGGCATGTTGCATTACGGCGTGCTGCATGGTGTGCCAGTCTGCGGCTATAAGCAGCTGCCTGGCATGCCATGCAGCAAGCCGTTTTGCAGCATGCTGCATCGCAGCAAAGATGAGCATGGCTACATCTTTATACAAATTTTACTGGAGAAGGATATTCCAGATGTATCTCCGTTGGCCTCCTATGACACATACTAGATGTCATCCGCACATGCACATTAGCTGTTGGGGACACACACTGGTGCCGAGACATGGGGGGATCTAGTTACCCAGGCCCAGGCTTGCCAGAGGGACCCATCAGGAACTCGAGTCTGCAGCAACCCTCCCTTGCTGAGTAAACTTACCTTGATCCAGGAAGAAGGTCCATCTACCCATTGACAGCTTCAGAAACATGGCACTGTACAGTAAAAGGAAAGACTCTAGCACTGTGCCAGAGTTTTTGCTCTCTAGTGCACATGTGCCATATTCCTGAATGTCACTGGTAAGATGGCGCCGGCTGAGGGGGAGGGACCTGCTTTCCGGGTCAAGCAAGGTAGGATTTAAAAATGTAGATTGTGGTAAGTAGGGCCCTAAGTGTTTTGGACTTGTCTGTGTGCTCACCTGTGAATCTGACCCTTGGACTGCCTACTGGACCTGTCTCTGTCTCTTTTTTAGGCTGCCTGCTGAGTTTTTTATGTATCAGACTCCTGCGGGCTACAAAAGTGCACCATTCTGGTGTGCTACAGAAACATTACATTGTCCCAGTGAATATTAATGACTTAGAATCTATGGGGAATTATACTGCTAAAGGCCTTTTGCAAAGACATTCAGTACCCATAGTAGACAAGGAAACCAGGTTTCCCCTTGAAAATATTGATAGTCCCCTTATTGTATCAAGTCCAGACAATCAAGAGCCCAAAGCTTTTCTTTGATATTGTACATACGTCAACATTTTCTATTGTCTTTGGAACGCCGTGGTAAATGTTAAAAAAAATTCTGTGAATTGTAAGACCCAAGAACTCTCTTTTCCCAATGAACTAAAATCTAATCCTGTGTGCCTTCAGTACTAAGCTCACCACCCTTAAATTTGAGACTTATTTGCTACAGTGTTACATGGACTTTGTTGATGTATTTGATATAAGACAAGGATAAATTTGCCACCATACCAAATATACAACTGTCTAATTGAATTTGATGAATATAGACCTTGACAGAGCCAGAACTGAAGATTTGAATAAATATATATAAATATAGATAGATAGATAGATGACAATTTAAACTGAAGTTCCATCTGTCCTTCAACCACTCCTGCTGAAGCACCTATAAAGGTGCTTAAAAACTAGTCATAATTTGGCCTTGAGATCAGTGGAAGATACAGTAGTTTACTGAACTTGATATGGTCATTTTGAGTATATAGTAATGCCATTTTGCCTGGTCAATGCCCCTGCAGCATTTCAACATTTTTTAGTATTATATCTACAGACATATTCTTGATTAGTTTGTTGTCATCCACTTGGGAAATATACAGTACTATACTCATTTATTCACAGAATCTAGAACAACCTCAGACTGGAGCAACTGAGAACATCTGGGCTGTATGCCAAGATAGATAAATGTATTTTTGAAGCTGAAAAAATAGAATTTCTGGGTGAAGCTGAAAATATAGAATGTCTGGGTCATGTGGTGTCCACTACAGAAATAGAGATAGATCAAATTAAAATAAGAGCAATCCAGAACAACCTGATATCAAGGCAACCCAACCCTTTCTGGGTTTTGATAATTATCCTACTGAACAAATTTTAAAATATTTTCTGCATCTGGCATGTGAATATATGTTTTTGCCTAATTTAGGGATGCTGAATTCAGGGGGGAAATCAGATTTTCTCTAGCATGCCACATTTATTAGATACATACAAATAACAAAAGTGGTAATAGCTATATTATATTCATTTACAAAATACTAATATAACTACAGAAGTGCTTAAAACTGCAGAAACTAAACTTCAGAAACTCATAAGAATCCAAATTAGCCGTAATGTAATTGTAAATAAAAGATATAATGTAAAGTCTTTTTGCTAAGGATGTTGAGCCTTTACATTTGTACAGGAGCCAGCAGTAGTCCCCCCTCATTGCAGGGTCCAAGCATCCTTGGTAGAGGTGCTCCATTGTCAGAATGTTCATCACTTACACTACCCACTATCACTGACCTGGTTTGAGGAGGTTGTGGACTCGAGGTTTCTTCCGATGACCAGGAAGTGGAACCGCAACTGGGCCGCAGCAGAGATGGCCGGATGTAAGTCTTCCTCATGCAGGATCTGATCGGCGGACAGGAGGCACATGCGGACGCTGAAGGTCTCCTGAAAGAGAGAACTTGACAGGTGCTGGTAAATCACGGAGGTGTTTGGAGGCACGGAGGTGCTTGGAGGCACGGATGTGCTGGAGGCACGGAGGTGCTGGAGGCACGGGGGTGCTTGGAGGCACGGAGGTGCTTGGAGGCACGGAGGTGCTTGGAGGCACGGATGTGCTGAAGGCACGGAGGTGCTTGGAGGCACGGAGGTGCTTGGAGGCACGAATGTGCTGGAGGCACAGAGGTGCTTGGAGGCATGGATGTGCTGGAGGCACGGATGTGCTGGAGGCACGGATGTGCTGGAGGCACGGAGGTGCTTGGAGGCACGGATGTGCTTGGAGGCACGGATGTGCTGGAGGCACGGAGGTGCTGGAGGCACGGAGGTGCTTGGAGGCACGGATGTGCTGGAGGCACGGAGGTGCTTGGAGGCACAGAGCACTGGAGATCACAGGTACAGTTGAACGATGATACTCAGGCGCCGGAGCACTGCCCGGCGTCTGAATTTAAACTTCCCGCCAGGGCCTGATTGGAGTACGGGCCGATGACGTCACCCGCAGCTCCCGAGGACGTCGGACGTGGAGGCCTGCTAGACGGAGCGCCGGACGCCGAGACCCGCCAGCAAGGACGGCCGCACGGAGACCCAGCGCGCCCGGAGAGGTAAGTATGAAGACCGCGGCGCCGTGACAGTACCCCCTCCTCTAGGAGTGGCCCCTGGACACTTTCCCGGCTTCGTAGGATGTCTAGCATGGAAGATCCGGACTAGTCGAGGAGCCGAGACCTCAGAAGCCTTTATCCAACTTCTCTCCTTAGGACCATATCCTTTCCATTCCACCAGATATTGCAGATTCTTGTGAAGGTAATGCGAGTCTAGAATATTTTTGATCTCGAAGTCTGTTCCTGTTTCAGTCTCCACTGAGGTGGGGCTAGAGGTCTTTGAATGGAAACGATTAAGGACGAGAGGACGAAGAAGAGAAACATGGAAGGCGTTCGGTATACGTAGGTGCGAAGGTAAACCCAGCTTGCAGACCACAGGATTCAGGACTTGTAGCACAGGGTAAGGACCGATGAATCTTGGAGCAAACTTCATGGTGGGCACCTTCAACCGGAGATTACGTGTGGACAGCCATACCCTGTCGCCAACCTTGTATTGTGGAGCGGCTCGCCGTTTCTTATCCGCAAAGAACTTGTACCGGACTGAAACCTTCTTAAGATTAGCATGAACCTTACTCCAAATTTGTCTGAAGTGTAGTAGAGTGGACGTTACGGCTGGAACCTCTTCCATCGGAAGGCTTAGTAATTCTGGAACACTTGGATGGAACCCATAGTTGATGAAAAATGGAGATTCACCAGTGGAAGAATGAAACGAATGATTATGGGCAAACTCTGCCCAAGGTAACAACTCCACCCAGTTGTCCTGTGAAGGGGAGAGATAAAGACGGAGGAAAGTCTCTAGATTTTGATTGACTCGTTCCGTTTGTCCATTCGTTTGGGGATGATAAGCGGAGGAAAACTTAAGTTTAATATGTAGAGTCGAACAGAGGGCTTTCCAAAACCTTGCGGTGAACTGTACCCCACAATCAGAGACTATTTCCTGTGGCAACCCATGCAACCGAAAATGTTCTTGGATGAACAGTAGAGCTAGTTTCGGGGCTATTGGTAGACCAGTCAAAGGAACGAAGTGTGCCATCTTTGAAAAACGGTCGACGATTACCCAAACGGTGTTGCAACCCTTGGAATGGGGCAAGTCAGTGATGAAGTCCATGGAAATATGAGTCCAGGGTTTCATAGGAATGGACAGAGGACGAAGCAACCCAGCAGGAGGTAAACGGGGAGATTTATGCTGTGTACACTGGGGACAGGAATTAACGTAATCCTGTACATCCTTCCTCATGGAGTCCCACCAGTAAGATCTTTGCAGAAACTTGTACATCTTCTGGGCGCCGGGATGACCGGAGAATTTGGAGATATGGGCCCACTGAAGTATCCTCGACCGGAATTTGACCGGTACGGACATTCTTCCAGGAAGAGGACCTGAAGTAGTCGAGGCAGCAGAGACAGAAATTGGATTTAGAATTAAACTCCGTTCAAAGGAATCCTCATCATCTGTGGGAGTTTGTGAACGGGACAGTGCATCCGCTTTGGTATTGAAAGTCCCGGCTCGGTATTTGATAATGAAAGAAAATCGAGTGAAGAAGAGTGCCCATCTAGCTTGGCGAGGATTCAAGCACTGTGCGGTTTTGATATACAACAAATTTTTGTGATCAGTGTAAATGGTAGTCACATGTTTGGCCCCCTCTTAGAGATATCTCCACTCTTCCAAGGCAGATTTAATCGCCAAGAGTTCCTGGTCTCCAATAGTGTAATTCCGTTCAGCTGGAGAGAATTTACGAGAGTGAAAGCCGCACGGATGTAATTTCTTATCTGAGGCATACTGAGAGAGAACGGCCCCAACTCCGACCGAGGATGCGTCGACTTCTAGGAAGAAAGGTTCCTCGAAATTTGGTTGTTGGAGTACTGGAGCGGACATAAAAGCTGATTTCAAGTGGGAAAAGGCCTCTATGGCTTCGGGAGGCCACAACCCCGGGTTGGAACCCTTTCTCGTTAATGCGGTAATGGGTGCAACAATGGTGGAGAAACCTCTAATGAACTTTCTATAATAGTTCGCAAAACCCAGGAACCTTTGTATTGCTTTCAAGGAGAGTGGCTGTGCCCAGTCCCGAATGGCAGAGAGTTTCTCCGGATCCATGCGAAGCTCCTTCCCCGAGATAATATAACCGAGGAACGGTATTGATGTTACTTCAAAGGTACACTTGGACATCTTGGCATAGAGATGATTCTCACGTAGACGGCGGAGTACCTCTTTGACTTGTAATCTGTGTTCAGCAAGGTCTTTTGAAAAAATCAGGATGTCATCCAAATACACCACGACACTTAGATATAACATGTCTCGGAATATTTCGTTGACGAATCCCTGGAAGACTGCAGGAGCATTGCTAAGACCGAACGGCATCACCAGGTACTCATAATGCCCATCCCGGGTATTGAAGGCGGTCTTCCATTCATCTCCCTCTCTGATGCGTATAAGGTTATAGGCCCCCCTCAAATCGAGCTTGGAAAAAACATGGGCACCACGAACTCTATCAAATAACTCTGTGATTAGAGGCAAGGGGTATTTATTTTTGATGGTAATATCATTTAAGCCGCGGTAGTCGATACATGGTCTTAACCCTCCGTCCTTTTTTTTTCACGAAGAAAAAGCCCGCTCCAGCCGGGGAAGTAGAGGGGCGGATGAATCCCTTGTGAAGATTGGTTTTGATATAGTCAGACATAGCCTGTGTCTCTGGGAGGGACAGAGGATAAATGCGACCCCGAGGCGGCATTTTTCCAGGGATAAGGTCAATGGGGCAGTCCCAAGCTCTATGGGGTGGTAACTGGTCGGCTGCTTGTTCCGAAAACACATCTCTAAATTCTTGGTATGCCTCTGGAATAGGTTCCTCCTCCGCCTTAGAAGAAACACGAAGCGGACAAATAGGGGTGAGACAGTTAACGTGACAAAAAGAACCCCAAGACCGAATCTGTGCGGTCTTCCAATCGATATGGGGATTGTGACTTTTGAGCCAAGGTATTCCGAGAACCAGATCGTGATGCATTTCCGGGATCACCAGGAACTCCAAGTATTCTTGATGTAGAGCCCCGACCTGTAGTTTAACTGGAACCGTGCGTTCTGTTATGATACCCTTGGATATCCTAGTACCATTGATGGCTGTCAAGGGAATAGGCCGTTCGATGGACCGTGCTTCCAAATTCAGGCTTTGAACACAGAGGGAAGAAACTAAATTCCCCGCAGCTCCAGAGTCCAACAGGGCTTCAAAAGACTTGGAAGTGGCCTTGGTGATTAACGTTACAGGAAGCAAACAGTCCGAAGTGGGAGAAGATTTGGTCGTAACCCCCAACTTGACTCCTCCGGAACAAGCTAGGCCTTCTCGTTTCCCGGACGGGATTTGCAGGACTTGATGAAGTGACCCGCAGCTCCGCAGTACAGGCAGAGCTTACCCTCATGACGACGTTGCCGCTCCTCCGGGGACAATCGGGATCGGTTAATCTGCATGGGTTCGTCTGGACTTGGACCCACCGCTTGCCTTGCAGGAGGAAGCTGGAACCTAGAACGATCCGATCGACTACGTTCTCCTCCATGTTCCTGCATCCGGAGATGTACCTTGACACAGAGGGAGATCAATTCCTCTAAAGAATCCGGAAGCTCTCGAGTGACCAACTCGTCCTTCAGGCGATCAGAAAGACCGTTCCAGAAAGCAGCTCTCAGAGCCTCATTACTCCAACGAAGTTCAGAGGCAATGGTTTGGAAATGAACCACATACTGACCCACGGATCGGGAGCCTTGACGGATGCGGAGTAAGTCAGAAGAGGCCGAGGTCATCCTGCCAGGCTCGTCAAAAATTCGTCGAAAAGACGTGATGAATTCGGAGTAATTGGAAACCAGTGAATCAGAACGTTCCCATAATGGAGACACCCAGTCCAAGGCAGATCCTTCCAGCAGAGAAATAATATATGCTACCTTGGACCGATCTGTAGGAAAGTTGTGAGCTAGTAGCTCGAAATGTACCTCGCATTGGTTTAAGAAACCACGACAATTCTTAGGATTCCCATTGTAACGGGATGGCGTAGGCAGCTGAAGGCGCGGAGTGGCACCGGCCGATGGTTGGACATTGCTGGAGGTGGCAAGTGGTGCAGCTACCGGAACTGGTGCCGGAATTACTGAGGCTAGAGACGCCTGAATCTGATCCAGACGCCCGGACAACTCCTGGAGGTACTGCATCACCTGACCTTGTGCCGCTTCCTGACTTTGTACACGGGAAGCCAGGTCCTGGATGGCACTTGAGTCCGTGTTCCGATTCCCCGGGTCCATGTGGCCTGAGTATACTATCACTGACCTGGTTTGAGGAGGTTGTGGACTCGGGGTTTCTTCCGATGACCGGGAAGTGGAACCGCAACTGGGCCACAGCAGAGATGGCCGGATGTAAGTCTTCCTCATGCAGGATCTGATCGGCGGACAGGAGGCACGTGCGGACGCTGAAGGTCTCCTGAAAGAGAGAACTTGACAGGTGCTGGTAAATCACGGAGGTGCTTGGAGGCACGGAGGTGCTTGGAGGCACGGATGTGCTGGAGGCACGGAGGTGCTGGAGGCACGGGGGTGCTTGGAGGCACGGAGGTGCTTGGAGGCACGGAGGTGCTTGGAGGCACGGATGTGCTTGGAGGCACGGATGTGCTGGAGGCACGGAGGTGCTTGGAGGCACGGAGGTGCTTGGAGGCACGGATGTGCTGGAGGCACGGATGTGCTGGAGGCACGGATGTGCTTAGAGGCACGGAGGTGCTGGAGGCACGGAGGTGCTTGGAGGCACGGAGGTGCTGGAGGCACGGAGGTGCTTGGAGGCACGGAGCACTGGAGATCACAGGTACAGTTGAACGATGATACTCAGGCGCCGGAGCACTGCCCGGCGTCTGAATTTAAACTTCCCGCCAGGGCCTGATTGGAGGACGGACCGATGACGTCACCCGCAGCTCCCGAGGACGTTGGACGTGGAGGCCTGCTAGACGGAGCGCCGGACGCCGGGACCCGCCAGCGAGGACGGCCGCACGGAGACCCAGCGCGCCCGGAGAGGTATGTATGAAGACCGCGGCGCCGTGACACCCAGGTTGTCAGGGAAAAAGCCTAGATGGGAATGTATACAGTGAATTCTACAACCCATACTGTATTCTTGTAGTTGTCCAGTAGTTCATTCACGATGGACATGTACAGATGTGTCCTCATACACCTTTCCCGTTTTGCTACATTTGGCACTAAATGCTTTGCATGGCTAAAACACTCCAGCACAAGTAGTGATTGGATGGATTGACAATTTTTTTTGCCGTAAAAGAATTCGTATAAAGTAGCATATCTTAAGAAAAATCACAAGGCATGGCCAAGTTGCAGATTCAATTGTGAAACGGTGTATGTGGACTCATTGTTATAAACTCCCTAGAAGTGAAGCAGAACCACAAGTTCAAGTTGGTTGTAGTGAATGCAATATGATGTTTTATTTCAGCAAATATACAATAGTAAGGAATAGTGAAGCCTTCAGTCTTCAGGTGAAACACAGCAAAATAATCATAGAATTAAGGGAGAGATGCCTTGGAGAGTGATAAAGTGCCAGACAATTAGCACATAACTGCCATGTTACAGGCTGTGTTTGAAAAATGGCAGGAAGGAGCTGATTGGCTGGTACTTTATCTCTCTCCACTTTATCTCCCCAAGGCTTAGTACATCAGCTCCTAGGTCCAGAATACATTAGAAATGCAAGGACAACACAACACTAAAACAGGGCAGAAAGATACATGCATTTCTTAGCATAACCCAAGCACAGCATGATTTGCATGTCTCTGGTAGTACACTTGCATGTCTCTGGAAATGACTCAATGGCAGGAGCTGAGCAATCAGATGTTCAGCAGATACAGATGGGTGCTGCAATCAGATGCAGGAAGATACAAACAAATGTGTACATGAATAATGTTGGTATAGTCATGATCTAGACAAACAGGATTGCTGGATACAAGAATTCCAAAATACAGCACATAGACTAGGATGACTGGAACATGACAGGAACCCTGGGAAACAAACAATGACCAGCAAGATGTCTGGCTAGCGGCAGGGTTATCTAGCAGTGCTACAAGCAGGGCTGTCTTAACAGCAGTGTGGGCCCCTGGGCACAGCAATGCACTGGGGCCCCTACCCATCCTCCAGCTGCAAGGGTGGGGAGGTGCTATCAGTGGCAGCTTTGATGTCCCACAGGCGGTAGGGGGTGTTCTATTTTCTTCTCAGCATGTAGGCCTTGGAGCAGTAACTTCTGCTTATTACTCCTTTACTGCACAGATGGTCGGAGATGGGGCAGAAGGGAGAGCACTAAACTGTAGAAGGGGGCATTGGGCTGAATGAAGGGGCCCCAGTACATGACTTCCATGGTGGTATGGGGTGTTTAATATGTAGTGGAGTGGGCTTAAAATTCATAATTTTCTGGTGAGAGGGCAGTGTGCTTGACTGCAGATATCTCAAGTTCCTGGAAAAAGATTTCTTAGCTTTGAATGGGATAACAAACTAGAGAGTCCCACCTTTTAGGAGGTTCTGGGGACTTGGGGATCAGAGCGCAGGAGCCAGAGCAATCCACCAACGAATATATAAAGCTGCATATTAGGCGTGTGGAGCTGGAGCAGGGACCAGCTGCTGGAAGGCTGATATCTCTGGTTCTCGGCATAGTAGAGACAAGCTGCCAGTGTTAACTGAAAGGGGAGAGTTCCAGCTTTTGGAGTATACCCTTAGAAAAACTCTAAGTCAGACAGAGCCCGAGAGATCTGGCTGGGTAGAACGATTAACAGGCTCGAATGAGGACCACTGCTTTGAAGTCGGATATCTCCGGTTCCCTAGAGCCGATTTTCAAAAATCTGGTACCTCTGGAAAGAGGGGACCCTCAGCTATCAGCCAAGGGCCCTTATACTCCTGGGCCCCTTGGACAAGTGCCCACTGAGCCCATATGAAAAGACGGCCCTGGCTACAAGTGTAGATGATTGCAGGGCAAACCTGTTTAACTCCTAAAATACCTGAGAGGAGAGAATGTCCAAAGGACACAGTAGCACCTCTGGAAATACAGAGGTACTGCAGGCAGATACAAGGGCAGAGTTCTGATACACATCTGTAATTGACAATAGATAAAGAAAACCTTTGGCACAGCAGGATAATGAATCAGTAAAAAAAATAAGAAATTAAGTGGATGAGTGTATAGAATATATTTATTATGCGGCTATATTTTGTAAAGTAAAAATACTTTTACGCTATGTGCATAAGATACATAAATAGGGATGCGGTCAAGATCCCGCCGGACGGAATCCCGGCGGTCGAAATACCGATGCCGGAATCCCGACCGGCACAATCCCGACATATTCCCCCTCCGTGGGTGTCCACGACACCCATAGAGGGAGAATATAATAGTGTGCCGAGCTTAGCGAGGCACCGTGCCCGCAGCGTGGCGAGCAAATTGAGCCCGCAAGGGGCTGCATTCCACTCGCCACCCCTGTCAGGATTGTGTGGTCGGGATTCCAGCGTCGGTATTTCAACCGCCGGGATCCCATCCAGCGGGATTTAGTACTGATCCCCATAAATAATAGCAAATAGTAAATAGTAAGTAAAACGATATGGTTCACCTTTACAAGGACTAAGTTAAAAAGAAAAGAACAGAAATGCATTTGATGTATAAAATTAAAAAGTGATCAAGTCCTCTTAAAGAATTGGAAATGTTCGTTAGTGAGCAAAGTTCTTATTATGTGAAGAATCGTTCGAACATTGGTAGTATTAGCTGGAATAATGCAAAGTCTCAGTTCACACATTCAAAGGAAAAGTATTGCTGCGGCTGTGCACTTAGGGGTCTTCACCCCCTGTTCGGGGTCCAGCTGTCTGCGGTTCTGGTCTCCGGATCCTGATTGATGTAGGTCAGAGCGGCGTATTCTCCCCAGGAACAGCGGTGTTACACAGGCGTCTGTGTGTTCGGATCTATGTGAAGTGTATACCGGCGTCTTCCAAAGAGTCACGGTTTCCGGAGCTGAGGCGGGGGGGCCAACGCGTTTCACTCGTCTTTGCAATGCCGTGCTTCGTCACGGACTTTTGGGTGAAGTGTGTCCTAGTATGTTCATATACAATAGTGTTCTGTTTCCTTTGATTGGTTAAGCTTGTTGGTGAACTGATTTGATGTTGCAGCTGTCAGTCACATATGACCAGTCTGCTGTCTGTCAATCATGACACTCTAACCAGGTGTCTTAGTTGGTTCAGACAACTTCAGTTTGAAGTTATAGCTGTCAGTTTAAGATATATATATCACGGAGTAATCTTTCTGCTGCGGGGTACATTGGGCTCCACAGGGAATTACATTGGGGTGTAGAATAGGATCTTGATCCGAGGCACCAACAGGCTCAAAGCTTTGACCTTCTTCCAAGAATGCCTAGCGCCGCCTCCTCTATAACCCCGCCTCTGTGCACAGGAGCTAAGTTTTGTAGTTGGTGCCATGCAGTAAGTAGGCATAAAACAGGGGGGCTGCTCCAGCAGCACTGAGAAGAAGCTTTTTAAGAAAAATGAAGACTTCAATGGCTGCAGCAGAGACACTGACTGTGTTAGATGTCAGTCAGACATCTCCTGCTGCAGCTCCATCACCTCCCCCAGCGGCACTGTACACTCCCGCGCCCTGGTTGCCGGGTACCTACAGCGGAGGCTCCGGTTTTCTTCCAATTAGTCACACACATGACCGCTGTCTCCTGGATCACGTGGCCGCACGTAAGTGGGTCCCCCCGGCGGGACCCGCTGTAAATCGAGATCCCGCGTGGACACTGTGGTAGTACAGGGACCCCACTAGACCACCAGGGCAAGGGCACGGGTCTGTTTTCTCTCATAAACCATTTATATAAGCCTACAGTACCCGGTAGTGAAGTCCAACAGGGGGATAAGGCTTTGACCTGTAGCCCCTCCCCCAGCCCCAGGGCGCCATTTAGAGTAAATGTTCCCGCCCTGGAGCGGCATATCTCTCTCTCCCTCACTCCCTATCAGCATTTGGGCACCATTAGGACAAGCTGAGCTGATGCTGGGACTGTTTAGGCAAATCCTCCTCTGTAAAGCCACCTGCATGTCAGCGCTGTGCATTTTACAGGACACTTAAATATTCTACATGTCTGCTGACAGTGTTAGTTAAGAAAGAGTGAATTTAGTCAGGGCTATGTAGTACAAGTACCCTGTGATATACATCCAGTCTTTACTGTGCATTGTTATATCTACTGAGTGTATAGCTATACATACTGTAGTAATACTCTGTATTGCTAGTCCAGTGCAGTTTTATTGCTTGTCATAATTTCTGCATTGTACATTGTGACTATGTGTGTGTGCATATAGCTGCTGTGTGACCTCCATTTCGTGTATCTCACTCAGATTGCTATCCCTATACTCTATAACCTGAGGGAGCTATGGGGGTCATTCCGAGTTGATCGTAGCTGTGCTAAATTTAGCACAGCTACGATCTTCTTCCCTGACAAGCGGGGAGACGCCCAGCATAGGGCTAGTCCGCCCCGCATGTCAGTCCGGCACCCATTCGCAGAAGTGCAAAGGCATCGCACAGCGGCAATGCCTTTGCACTTCAAGAGTAGCTCCCGGCCAGCGCAGCTTTAGCGTGCTGGCCGGGAGCTATTCATCGGTCCCCGGCCCGCAGCGGCTGCGTGTGATGTCACGCAGCCGCTGCGGCCCACCCCCCGTTCGGTCCAGCCATGCCTGCATTGGCCGGACCAAACCCACGAAACTGCGGCCAAACGCCGCCGATCCGCCCCCTCCCGTCCAGCGATCGCCTCTGCCTGTCAATCAGGTAGAGGCGATCGTATCCCTGCTATGGCCATCTGGCATGCGCCGGCGCACTACAACGCCGGCGCATGCGAAGCAGGGACTTTTTCGCTCTGCTGCATTAAAATGCAGCGAGCGAACGGGTCAGAATGACCCCCTAAGTGCGTCAGGTTTATAATTTAATATAGGTAGTTCACAGGATATACTCAGTGTGTATTTTTCTCTGTGATTCTTAGTCACCATATACCTCTTGAATTCCCTGTTTGTGCTGATACACTGCACAGGGGGTTCTTGTCAGGTATTGTGCTGCTGATATTGTACTGTGTTGCCTTGCATGAGCTTTCGGATATGTCAGCTACACAGGGCAATGGTGCTGAGGCTGATCCCACATTGCGTGGTGGTGACGCTGCAGACATATTTGAGTAAAACAGCAGCAGCTGAGGGTTCAGGTTCTGGGGGATCTGTAGCAACGGGGGTTCAAAATGACCCACCTTGGGCTACCTTCTTCACACTATTGAATACGCTGGTAACTAGACTAACGCCCCCTATGGGACCTCCTGTGCCGGTACAACCGCTTATGGTCCCCACGGTTAACCCGCCATGGGCAGATCAACTGTCCGCTCAGTTACAGCAATTAAACCAATCACTGACTACTCAGAAGTCTAACCCTCACCCGCCTAAGACCAAGGGGTCCTCTAAGTGGGCCATTACTTCCTCACAATCCACCAACGTACCAGACACCTCGGCTGATGAGGATGGCGTTTATACTGACCCCACAGATTCTATACTGACCCCACAGATTCTGATTCCAACGAATCTGATGGGGAAGCTGTTTCACAGGTGGATGTCCCTGACTTGTTGGAGGCTATCAGGCTCATTCTTCAAATTACTGATGACCCGGAGCCTGATGCTGCCCCTAAGAAACCAGACAGGTTTAAACGTCAGAAAGTGGTTAAACAAGTTTTACCTCATTCTGACCATTTAGTTGACATACGACAGGAGTCCTGGGAAAATCCAGGAAAGAAATTCACGCCTCACAAGAAGATGCTGGCTCGCTACCCCCTTGCAGCTGAGCTAAGTTAAAATTGGGAAACACCTCCGCCAGTGGATTCGCAGGTGGAAAGGCTGGTGGTATCCTTGGCTCTGCCTGTAACTACCATCACGTCTAAAAGAACCGACGGGTAAGTGTGTGGAGGGTTGTTTAAAGGCAATTTACTCCCTAACTGGTGCTGCACATAGGCCCACCAATGCAGCGACATGGGCTGCAGAGGCTGTTGAAGCGTGGGCTCAGGAGCTGGAGGCGGAGTTGCCTTCCAACGCTTCTGATCATGCTAGCCAATGTCTGTCAGAAGGAGGCGGCTTCTGATGCCGGTATTCTGGCAGCCAAGACTTCTACTACGTTCACTTTGGCTCGCCGGATTCTCTGGTTACGGTCCTGGTCTGTGGATCTGGACTCTAAGAAAATCCTGGAGGTACTCCCTTTTAGGAGAGACATTCTTTTCAGAGAAGACCTCAACAAGATAGTAGCTGACTTAGCTTCTGGTAAAACAGCATATCTACCTAGTACTGCTCCTTCGGTGCCGAAGGCTAAGAGTACTCCCTTTTGCTCCTTTCGTCCTTCAGGGAAAACAGGTGTACCCGAAACAGGTTTGCACTTCCAAGCCCATTAAGCCCAAACACAAGCGGGCCTGGGCTGCCCATTAGCCTGCTTCCAAAACTGACAAGCCTGCCACATGACGGGGCGGGCCTCCCTCTGGGGGATCCTGGGGGGGGGGCGACTTCTAGGGTATACCCAGGAATGGTTGAAGACCGATGCCTGGGTATGGGAAGTCGTCACTCGAGGTTACGCCGTGTCCTTCAAGAATCGTCCCCCTCATCAATTTTGCCTGACAGATGTCCCTTCGGATCAGGTGAAGGCAAAAACTCTTCATTCGGTGGTACAGTCCCTCCTGAACACAGGGGTGGTAGTACAGGTGCCTCTGGCTCAGAGAGGCAAGGGGTACTATTCACCGCTGTTCCTAGTCCCGGAACCGAATGGGTCCTCCCGGCCCATTCTCAACCTCAAGTCCTTGAACAAATTTGTGAGGGTCTCCAAGTTTCGTATGGAAACCCTTCGCTCTATTGTTCTGGCATTGGAACCTGGGGATTATATGGTCTCCCTGGACATACAGGATGCTTACCTGCATATTCCCATTGCAGTGTCGCATCAGCAGTACCTGAGGTTTGCGGTTGGCAACCTGCATTACCAATTTTGGGCATTACCTTTTGGTTTGACCATGGCTCCGCAAGTTTTCACCAAGTTCATGGTGGTAATGGCGGCTGTACTCCGCCGTCAAGGGGTCAGGATCCTACCGTACCTGGACGATTTGTTGATCCTGGCAAATTCCCCAGAAATTCTCCTACGCCATCTGGATCTGACTCTCCAGTTTCTGCAAGCCCACGGGTGGCTCATCAACTGGAAGAACTCTTCCCTGGTCCCTGCTCGGAGCATGGTGCACCTGGGAGCGTTATTGGACACTCACAACCAGCAGTTGTTCTTGTCTCAGGAGAAAGTCCTGAAGCTTCAGGACAGGATTCGATGCTTCCTATCTCGTCCGCAAGTGTCGATACATTTGGCAATTCAAGTACTAGGTCTCATGGTGTCGGCTTTAGACATGGTGGAGTACGCTCCATTCCATTCCCGCCCTCTGCAGAAGCTGATTCTTGCCAAGTGGGACGGCCTGCCTCACTGGATCAGGTCTCAAATGATCTCCTTGTCTCCAGAGGTCCATCTGTCACTGAGCTGGTGGCTTCAGGACCAACGATTGAGCAGGGGTCGTCCCTTCTGGATCTCCAACTGTGTCCTTCTGACGACGGATGCCAGTCTGAGAGGTTGGGGCGCGGTGTTGGAGCAACACTCCCTTCAGGGTCGGTGGACCAAGGAGGAGTCTCTCCTCCTGATAAATATTCTGGAACTGTGGGCGGTATTCAATGCTCTGAACTTGGCCAAGCATTTAATACAGAACAGACCTGTTCAAGTACAGTCAGTCAACGCCACCATGGTGGCGTACATCAATCATCAAGGCGGCACTTGAAACCGCATGGCAATGAGGGAAGTATCACGAATTCTTCAGTGGGTGGAACGCCATCTGCCAGCCATATCGGCAGTGTTCATTCCGGGGGTCCTAAACTGGGAAGCGGACTTTCTCAGTCATCAGGACGAACAACCTGTTGAATGGAGCCTCCATCCAGAAGTGTTTCAACTCCTCGTGGACAGGTGAGGCCTTCCAGATGTGGACCTGATGGCGTCTCAACACTGTCACAAGGTTCCGGTCGTTGGAGCAAGGACAAGGGATCCTCAAGCAGCATTCGTGGACGCACTGGCAATTCCATGAAACTTTCAGCTGCGATACGTGTTCCCTCCGGTGTCACTCCTGCCCAGAGTAATAAGGAAGTTCGAACAAGAAGGAGGAATCCTACTTCTGATCACTCCCACGTGGCCCAGACGGTGTTGGTTCTCAGATCTTCGGGTCTCTCGATAGAGCGTCCTCTTCTATTTCCACAGCACCCAGATCTCCTCGTTCAGGGCCCCTGTGTATATCAGGATTTAGCCCGGTTGGCTTTTACGGCGTGGCTCTTGAAGCTTCCGTCTTGAGGGCCAAAGGATTTTCTGAGGCGGTCATTCAAACCATGTTGAAGGCCCGGAAACCGGCTTATGCTCAGATTTACCATAGGGTCTGGATTCTTACTTTGCTTGGTGCACATCTAACAATCATGATGCTTACAAGTTTAGTATGGCCAAACGTTTGGCCTTTCTACAACAGGGCCTGGACTTGGGCCTTCGTCTGGCCTCCATCAAGGTTCATATTTCTGCCTTGTCGGTTTGGTTCCAGAGGAAAATTGCGACTTTACCTGATGTACATATGTTCACTCAGGGTGTGTTGCGGATTCAGCCTCCCTATATCCCGCCTGTGGCCCCTTGGGACATGTTGTGATTTTGGAGGCGTTGCAAGGGTCTCCGTTTGAACCTCTTGTATCTGCAGACCTTAAGTGGCTTTCCCTTAAGGTATTGTTTCTGTTGGCTATTGCCTCTGCTAGAAGGAGTGTCGGATCTGGGTGCCTTGTCTTGTAGGTCACCAAATCTGATTTTTCACCATGATCGGGCGGTTCCTAGAACACGTCCCGGGTATTTATCTAAGGTGGTGTCTTCTTTCCACCTTAATCAGGAGATTGTGGTTCCGGCCTTTGCATCTCCTGAATTGTCTTCCAAAGAGCGGTCTTTGGATGTGGTACGGGCTCTCCGTATCTATGTGAAGAGAACTGCCTACATCAGGAAGTCGGATTCTCTCTTTTTGTTCTGTTTGGTTATCACAAACGTGGCTGGCCTGCTCACAAGCAGACCCTGGCCAGATGGATTAGAATGGTGATTGCACATGCTTATGTATAGGCTGGCCTTCCAGCTCCTGCTACCATAAAGGCCCATTCTACTCAGTCGGCTGGACCTTCTTGGGCGACCTGCCGTGGTGCGACCCTTGAACAATCGTGCAAGGCGGCTACGTGGTCCTCAGTGAACGCAAGCATAAGGTTCTATGCCTTCGATATTTCCGCCTCACAGGATGCTTCCTTTGGACGCCGGGTTCTTGTGCCCGCTACAGTGCGTCCCCTCCCATAAGGAACTGCTTTAGGACATCCCCAATGTCATTCCCTGTGGAGCCCAGTGTACCCCGCAGCAGAAAACGAGATTTCTATTTCGTCCTAGAGGATGTTGGGCACTCTCAAAAGACCATGGGTTATAGACAGGATCTGCAGGAGACATGGGCACTTTAAGACTTTCAAAGGGGCGTGACCTGGCTCCTCCCTCTATATCCCTCCCCAGACTCAGTTTTAGAAATGTGCCCGGACGAGACACAGGGCACTCGGGGAGCTCTTAGAGTTTCTCTGAAAAGACTTAATGTTAGGTTTTTTATTTTGGGGAGATCTGCTGGCTACAGACTCCCTGCTTCGTGGGAAAGAGGGGAGAGCAGTCTAGACCCACTTCTAATGAGTTTCAGGGCTCTGCTGCTGCTGACAGGATGCCTTCAGCTTCTGAGGGGAGATGAACACCGGGCTCTCCTGGATGCTCCCTCCCACAGCTTGCCGTCCCCCCTCTTTAGCCAGAAGTCAGAAGACAGGTGAGTATTGAGGAAAAGACATCTTCTACAAAAAGACGGCATATAAGAAGTACCGCACAGTGGCTTGCTCAGTGCGCGCCAGGCTCCCGTTCAGGTCACACCGCTGGGTGCAATGCGCTGGGTGGGGGGGGGGGGGCGCCCTGTGGAGCTTGTTACCTATATAAACTGTCTGGCAATGATATTCAGTGCCCAGGCACTGTCCGCAATACCCCCGCCAGGATAAATATATAAAATTAAGCGGGACGGAGCGTGCCATGTTGGGGGCGGGGCTTCTTCCTCACTGCTCACTGGCGCCATTTTCCTCCTCCTCAGTGAAGTCACTGGTCCTTCCTCACCCGCAGCAAGTACCAGGGGGCTCAAAACAGAAGGGGGGCATATTTATTTATTATAAGTAAAGCGCAGCAGCTCTGGGACATTTATTAGTGTGGCTTATTTGGCGCTGGGGTGTGAGCTGGCTATTTCCCTTTGTGTTCCCTCACAGGCTTGGTGTGTGTGCTGTCTCTGGGTAGTCGACATGTCGGACGCAGATTATTCCTCTTCGGGGGATCATTTATCAGGGACACCAAATGTTTTGGGGGTGGCCCGGTCGGCATCGCCGACTGCAGATTGGTTAACTACATTGAATGCCTTGCATGCTAGTGTCACGTCATTAAATCAAAAATTTTATCAGTCTGAATCTCAATCCCAGGTGTGGAAAAGATCAGTGGAGGATGCTTTATTACAAATGCAAGACCCTGCGGGGTCGCACAAGCATAGTTTTGACCAGTTAGTTGACACGGGTACCAACACGGACTCGGAGGCCGATGTCGATTATGCTGATTCTAGGTTGGACCCTAAATTGGCTAAGAGTATTCAGTATATGATTGTTGCTGTCAAAGATATCTTGAATATTAATGAGGACCCTATTACACCTGAAACCAGGGTCCTTATTTACAAGGAAAAGAAGCGCTCAGTTACCTTTCCTCCTTGTTTCGAGCTGAACGCTCTCTTTGATAGCTTTAGGAAGAGCCCTGATAAAAAAATGTCTGATTCCTAAAAGGATCAGGGTGGCATACCCCTTTCCCGAGTCTGATAGGGATACGTGGGAAAATCCCCCCTCAGTAGACAAAGCCCTGGCGCGTTTGTCAAAACAGGTAGCCCTCCCGGCAGCCCAATCGACGGCCCTTAAGGAGCCGGCGAACCGTAAGCAGGAGGCTACCCTAAAGGCTATTTTCACTACTACAGGGACGCTGCTCAGGCCTCTTATTGCGTCTGCGTGGTCAGTAGTGCTATTGAAAAGTGGTCCAGACACTTTGTCTTCTGATTGGGATACTCTGGATAGAGATAACATCCAGGTAACGCTTGGTTATATCAGAGATGCAGCTGCATACTTGAAAGAGGCTGCAAGGGATGCTGGCCTGCTAGGTGCTAAGGCGAATGCTATGTCCGTTGCGGTTAGGCGAGCGCTCTGGACTCACCAGTGGAATGCTGATGCTGATTCCAAGAGAAATATGGAGTCTCTTCCTTTTAAGGGAGGTGAACTTTTCGGTGACGGTCTTACTGATATAGTATCAGCAGCTACCGCAGGTAAATCTACCTTTTTACCTTCTGTTCCTACGAAACAGAAGAAACCGCCACATTATCAAATGCAGTCCTTTCGGCCCAACAAGTATAGAAGAGGCCGAGGAAACTTCTTCCTGGCTACCAGAGGTAGAGGAAGAGGCAAGAGGGTACCCGCATCCTCGGGTTCCCAGGAGCAGAAGTCCTCCCCGGCTTCTGCCAAATCCTCCGCATGACGCCAGGTCTCCCTTACAGGGGCCCACACCAGTGGGGACATGCCTAAAGCTTTTCAGTCAGGTCTGGGTTCGCTCGGGCCTAGACCCTTGGGTATTGAGTATTGTGTCCCAAGGGTACAAAATGGAGTTTCAAGACGTTTCCCCTCACCGTTTTTTCAGATCAGCCTTACCAGCTTCGCTTCCGGACAGGGCTCTGGTCTGCGGTGCAGTACAAAACTTGTGTCAAAATCAGGTTGTGGTCCCGGTACCCCTGGCACAGCAGGGGCAGGGGTTTTATTCAAGCCTGTTTGTGGTGCCGAAGCCGGATGGCTCGGTAAGACCAATCCTCAACCTGAAATCTCTCAATTTCTTCCTGGTGAAATTCAAATTCAAGATGGAGTCTCTCAGAGCGGTGATCTCCAGTCTGGAGGAGGGGGAATTCATGGTCTCATTGGACATCAAGGACGCCTACCTTCATGTCCCAATTTATCCTCCTCATCAAAGTTTCCTGAGGTTTGCTATCCAGGATACGCACTACCAGTTTCAGACGTTGCCGTTTGGTCTATCCACGGCTCCGAGGATTTTCACCAAAGTAATGGTGGAAATGATGGTTCTCCTGCGCAAGCAAGGGGTTACAATTATCCCGTACTTGGACGATCTCCTGATAAAGGCGAGGTCCAAGGACAAATTGTTGCAGGACATTGCACTATCTCTGTCAATTCTACAACAGCACGGCTGGCTCCTGAACTTGCCGAAATCACAGTTAATCCCGACAACCCAGTTGGCGTTTTTGGGCATGATACTGGACACAGTCCAACAGAGAGTGTTCCTCCCCATGGAGAAAGCTCGGGAAATTCAGAGTCTGGTAAAACTCTTGCTAAAACCGAAAACGGTCTCCATTCATCAATGCATTCAATTGCTGGGAAAAATGGTGGCGGCATACAAGGCCCTCCAGTTTGGGAGGTTCCATGCCATTGTGTTCCAGTGGGACCTGTTGGACAAATGGTCCGGATCCCACCTTCATATGCACCGGAGGATAATTCTATCTCCCAACACCAGAGTCTCACTTCTGTGGTGGCTCCACAGCTCTCACCTCCTTGCGGGACGCCGGTTCGGGATCCAGGACTGGATCCTGGTAACCACGGATGCAAGTCTCCGAGGTTGGGGGGCAGTCACTCTGGGGGTGAGCTTCCAAGGAAGATGGTCAAGTCCGGAAACGCATCTTCACATAAACGTTCTGGAACTGAGAGCCATTTACAACAACCTCCTACAAGCGGAACATCTTCTTCGGAACCTGCCGGTTCTGATCCAATCGGACAATGTCACGGCAGTGGCTTACATCAACCGCCAAGGAGGCACGAGAAGCAGAGCAGCAATGGCAGAAGCCACGAAAATTCTTCGTTGGGCGGAAAAACATACAAGCGCTCTGTCGGCAATATTCATTCCGGGAGTGGACAACTGGGAAGCAGACTTCCTCAGCAGACACGACCTTCATCCAGGAGAGTGGAGCCTCCATCAGGAGGTCTTCGCACTGATAACAGTTCGATGGGGGGTTCCCCATATAGAATGATGGCATCTCGCCTCAACAGAAAACTTCTGAGGTATTGTTCCAGGTCCAGGGACCCTCAGGCGGAGGCAGTGGATGCGCTGACAACACCCTGGGTGTTTCCGTCGGTGTACATTTTCCCTCCGCTTCCTCTCATCCCAAAGGTGTTGAGACTTCTAAAAAGAACAAACATTCCAGCGCTCCTTGTAGCCCCAGATTGGCCAAAGAGAACGTGGTACCCGGATCTTCAGACGTTACTAGTCGACGATCTCTGGCCTCTTCCTCTTCGCGAGGACCTGCTGCGGCAGGGGCAGTTCGTCCACCAAGACTTACAGCGGCTACGTTTGACGGTATGGCGGTTGAACGCCAGATTTTAGCCCGGAAGGGTATTCCCAGTGAAGTCATACTGTACCTACTCTTATTCTTGCCAGGAAGGCTGTGACGTCAAAGCACTATCACTGTATTTGGAGGAAATATATTTCCTTGTGCGAGTCCAAGAGAGTTCCAGTGGAGAAATTTGACCTTGGACGTTTTCTCCATTTTCTACAGAATGGAGTGGATGCGGGCCTTAAATTAGGCTCCATTACAGTGCAGATTTCTGCCTTGTCCATTTTCTTTCAGAAACAATTGGCCTCACTTCCTGAAGTGCAGACCTTTGTGAAAGGGGTGTTGCACATCCAACCTCCTTTTGTGCCCTCTGTGGCACCTTGGGACCTTAACGTCGTATTATCGTTCCTTCAGTCACATTGGTTTGAACCTTTGCGTAAAGTGGAGCTAAAATTCCTCACTTGGAAAGTTGTCATTTTGTTGGCGTTGGCATCCGCAAGGCGGGTGTCTGAGTTGGCGGCCTTGTCTCACATGAGCCCTTATTTAATTTTCCATGAAGATAGAGCAGAGTTGCGAACTCGGCAACAATTTCTGCCAAAGGTGGTTTCCTCTTTTCATATCAACCAACCTATTGTGGTTCCAGTGGCTACTGGCGCTTTGGCTGAGAATAAGTCTCTGGATGTGGTCAGAGCTTTAAAGATTTATGTAGCCAGGATGGCTCCATTGAGGAAAACAGAGTCTCTGTTTATTTTGTATGCTCCAAATAAGATTGGGGTTCCTGCTTCCAAGCAGACCATTGCCCACTGAATATGTCAGACGATTCAGCAGGCTTATTCAACGGCAGGCTTGCCGTTGCCGAAATCAGTGAAGGCCCATTCCACTAGGAAGGTGGGTTCATCCTGGGCGGCTGCCCGGGGTGTCTCGGCATTGCAACTTTGCCGAGCTGCTACTTGGTCGGGGTCGAACACGTTTGCTAAATTCTACAAGTTTGATACCTTGGCCGATGAAGACCTTAAATTTGGTCAATCGGTGCTGCAGAGTCATCCGCACTCTCCCGCCCGCTATTGAGCTTTGGTATAAACCCCATGGTCTTTTGAGAGTGCCCAACATCCTCTAGGACGAAATAGAAAATAGGATTTACCTACTAGTAAATCCTTTTCTATGAGTCCGTAGAGGATGTTGGGCGCCCGTCCCAGTGCGTACTGTATCTGCAGTTTAGTTCTGGTTACACACAGGTTGTGTTTTTGGTTTTTTCTTCAGCTTGTTGCTGAGGTTTTGTCCATGTCCGTTGACATGTGTTCAGTTATCTGCCATGTTATACGGCATGCTTATGGCGTGAGCTGGTGTTGGCTCACCTTGTTTGTTAAGTCCTTTCCTCGTAATGTCCGTCTCGCCAGGCACAGTTCCAAACTGAGTCTGGGGAGGGATATAGAGGGAGGAGCCAGGTCACGCCCCTTTGAAAGTCTTAAAGTGCCCATGTCTCCTGCGGATCCTGTCTATACCCCATGATCTTTTGAGAGTGCCCAACATCCTCTACGGACTCATAGAAAAGGATTTTCCGGTAGGTATTTAAAATCCTATTTTATGGTAAGAACTTACCATTGTTAAATCTCTTTCTGCGAGGTACACTGGGCTCCACAGGGCATCCACCATGACGCACTTAGCTTCCTTGGGTTGGTATGGCATTAGCCGCTGACACTTTCTCCTGTCATGAGAATGTGGTATATGTGGCTACTATCAGTTGTCATTTCTTTTGCCTGCTACTGCATTGGACTGGTTAACAAAAACTGAGCTCCTGTGCACGGAGGCGGGGTTATAGAGGAGGCGGCGCTAGGCATTCTGGGAAGAAGGTCAAAGCTTTGAGCCTGTTGGTGCCTTGGATCAAGATCCTACTCTACATCCCAATGTCATTCCCTGTGGAGCCCAGTGTACCTCGCAGAAAGAGATTTAACAACGGTAAGATCTTACCATAAATCTCGGTTTTTTTGTTTAGTTCTTTATTCATTTGCTTTCTCGTTATATGTAATTGGGATAGTATGGAAAGAGATATTTACAGAAGAGATCAGAATTATTTTTTTTAAATATACACTATTAACAGCAACAGCTGCCAAATGTGAGCTTAAACAGAGCAATAACATCATTAAGTACAAAGTATCTCTTTCACTATATTCTAGTTCACCCCTTCATTTTTTCATTTTTTTTTCTTCATTTTTTTCATTTCATTTTTCTGATCTTCTACTTGAAGGGGGACCAAGCGGCAGACTTAATTTCCATCGATTTAGCATAAAATATTACATCCGCAAGCAGTTTCCTTATTTGGGGGGTCAACAAATATGCTTTCTTTTTAGGGCCAACAATATGCCTTCTTTTAGCTTTGCTTTGTTTAACTTCTGAAACTTTTCCTTCAGGTAATTGAAAACCTGTCCTTTATCCAGAGTTTCATGAAATTCTTCATTAGGCCCAAGTTAGGGGTCTATTCAGGGCTGGATTAAGCCTTGGGGTTGCCCGGGCACTTAAGACAAGGGGGACCCCGGTGTAAGGCGGGGGAGTGTATTTTAGATTGTGCATACCCCCCAACATTACCCATTCCAGGAGGGATAAAATGCTGTTTACCTGGACTTCCCTCTTAATATATGATTGGTGTCACCTGTGTTGAACTATTTCATAGATATGAAAGGTGTTTCAACACAGGTGATTGCAATCATAACTTAATATAGCATGTTATCCCTCCAGGACTGAGTCATGTTAGGATGTATGGATTGTGTATATTAAATTTAATCCAATGGGGTATATTACATTTAAACTAATGTTGAATAATGCCATGTTACATAGGACCCGGACACCCAGGCAGGGAAGAGGAGAAGATGGGATCCCTGTGTCACTTACAGCTCTCTCCACCCTCCTATTTCTCCTCTGGTCAGAAAGCTCAATCGGTAGCTAATAAAACCTGATACTCTGCCTGCAATGCATACTGCCCTCCTCGCATTCTGGCTGTCTGGTTCTGCTACTTTGTGAGAGGGAAAGCTAGTGATGTTGGTGTGCTCTGTCTGGGGGCCCCCCTTACAAAGGGGGGCCCAGGGTACTGTATGCCCTATGACCCCCCCCTCCCCCCTTAATCTGGCTATGGGACTATTCATGAAGCAGTAAAAGGAATGCGGAAGTGAGCCAGAGGAAAATTTGCCCATGGCATGGCAACCAATCAGTGGTGAGGGAACATTTATATAGTGCTTTCTAAAATTTACACGTAGCAGCTGATTGGTTGCCATTGGCAACTTCACTGGCTCATCACACTTTTCACTGCTTCATGAATAGACCCCTTATTAATGTGTAGCAGACGTAAAATGATTTTATGCAGCTCAACCAACAATGTGTACTTGATGTTTTTCTTTCTAGCAACATAGGTTTCTCTCTGGGCACTTCTTTGTGATATAGTGGGACAGGAGCCATCAAGCAACATGGCATTCAGTGCTAAGAGGAGGGTTCTGCCTCAGGACCAGTACATGGAGGAGAATGAGGAAGACGAGGAGGGGCATGTTGTTAACATAGAGGATGAGGAGTCTGGGCACGATGTGTACGCCATACTGCAGGCAGAAGGGAGGCTTACTTTAATTTTCAAATTCAATTTTGTCAAAATATCTCCAAAAATGTATAATTTAATATCAAATTTCTGATGGTTTATTTGGATTTTATGTACAAATTTACATGGAAATGAATATATATTATGTCAGATGCAAAATGGTTGTTGAGTTCGGTTATTATTAAATGTTTCATCAAATGCTTACCTAAAATAGTTTAGCAACAACCTGGAGATTTGTCTAGAAGATCATAAATCTCTGTGTAACATTGAACCCAGACCATACCTCATTGCCCATAGATGCCACTGTAGTATTAGTTTCCCCCTTACATATACATGCAGTGTGCAGTGCAGTCTGTAACATGCAGATCATTAGGGACAGACCAGTTACCTCTGAGGAGGAAGTAGCACAGAGGCTGATGATCACACTTACGCCTTGTATACAGATATCTGTGATTATATAGTGCTCACAGGGGGAATTTAATTCCAAGCACTATGACATTATATATCCGGTTGGACTTTTGAGTGACTGCCGATAGCAAAGAGTGGGGTAAGTGGATCCTGTGCTCTGTGGTGGTGGGTTGATGGGTGGAGAACTTATCTGGCTGGAGATGTTCTGTCTACTATTGGGGCAAATAGATACATATTTATGCTGGAGCGCTTCTCCTCAGGTATACTGTAGATGTATCCTTTTGTATATTTACCGGGTCAGTGTGGTGTAGCGTACCATTAATATCAGTGTGACATTAGATGTAATAATAATGTATTGTTCGCTAAAATGTGGAGAGTTACAGTGTAGTATAATCTATGCGTGTCAGGTGAGGATATGTAACCCTTGGGTAAGGGTCTGTAGGTGGCTGAAGTAGGTTGACCTGGGGAGTGTAAGTAGGGTGAGGAGTAGGTGACTCATATGAGTCCATGACACTCATGAAAATGCATCTGCCTCATGCAAGCAGCATTAGTAGAGCTGGGTGAGCTGGAAAAGAAGTTAAATAGGTGGCTTTTCATTTTTAATATTTACTATTTTATTTATTTATTTTACATTGATTTTATTTTGTACAATGGGATTATATAAGAGCAGAAGGAAGTATATCTGTGTGCTCCCCATCTCATCAACAATGTTAGATCACTTCTAATAGCAGTTTATTATTACAGCAGGTGGCTTGCTAGAATAAAGTTAATACTTTATTGTTCAAAATGAATAATCTTTTTTCATAATATGCTAGTGCTGACATAAAGGTTTTTTTTAATTATTTAATTCTATCATATAATGTACTTTTCATTTCTGACAACTCCTTCTTCTGGCAGCCGGCTTGCTGTGAACTGCACTGAACTGCACTGTACTATGCTGTCAATGAGGGCAGTATAATATTATGGCAGACAAATTCAACATGCACATTACATGTGCAATTGATCTTTATAACTGATTATGTACCATACACAATATCATATGTGAAATATTCCGCACATAAACCTAAATATGTGATACAAAATGTGAACAGTATTTTTTTATTATATTGCTTTGAAAAGACAGTTATACACTGCATAGTTAGCAAGTAATCTAAGTAAATATAAATCTGCACATGAAAATATTATTTTTAGCATAAAAATTAGCAAGTTATTTAACTAAATAAAAATCTGCATATGAAAATATTATTTTTACATTGCCTCCGATGTATATACTGTACTCATTAAACTAGAGTATATTTATTATGTCCAGTAGCATCCCTTGCTGTCAGAATATGTCCATTCATGCAGTTTATCTGTGTGGTAAATCACCCCAGCTCAGCTTTGTCATGTAACAGGGTTTCTGCTTTAACCCTTTCTGCCATACAGCTAAAGTGGTTAATAACCATTCACACTTGCACATTACCAGCACACAATAAGGGGATGTCCCTCGCCTTTCAGTGAATGTAATTGTCTCTATGTTTCTGTGAACGTTGACAAGTGTGTCTGCTGCTGCAGCTGAGGTGGGGGAGGGACTGCCTCACCTCCTGCTCACTGCTGCTCTCTCCTCCTGTTCCCATCTATATTTGAATCCTTAACGTATTTTCTTTTTTTTCCCTCCTCCCCTTCTCCTTTCTCTTTCTGCCTTTTTCCTTCTCCCCTCCCCCCGGTGTTCTCTCTTTCCCTTCCTATGTGTTTGTATTTGCCATTCTTACTCTTCCCTCCATCTCCCCCCTCCTTTTTGGCACCTTCTTCCCTCTTCAATTCCGTCCTCCTTTTTTGGTTTTGATTTACCCTCTGCATTAGCTCGCCGGGCAACCTTGTTCACTGCTCACCCCTTAATGGCGGCATCTTCAGAGGAGGAGACTGATCGGCGACCCATCAGGAGAGTTCGGTCAAAAAGTGACACCCCTTATCTGGCAGAGGCAAGGATATCTCTGAACCTGGAGACAGGTAAGAAGAGCCTCCCACCCATGCCTTTTTGGAGCTGTCCACTCTGCCAGTGCTGACATACTGTACCCTCTCACACACTGTGTCAATGCTTCTTTGTGTCAGCTTTGACAGTTCACCTCTTGGAACCAAATTTGTGAAATGTCCCAAAGCCTTCTTACGGTATCCATTGACATGTGTCTGCTGACATGTACACAGTCTATACAGAAAAGCATTTTCTTTCCAGATATTTCTTTTACATTTGATGAAACAAACTTGTCCTGCCTAGAATTAGTCTGTGCTAAACATGATTCGCTTGCTATATTTACAATGAGTAAGAGGCAAGAATAATTCCCCAGGCTGCAGGTCACATGTCTGTCTTACGATACTGAGCAATTAATGCAATAAGGCATTAGCTGGAATAATATGTTTAGAACACTATGAAAGGGACATTTCAACAAGCTTTGTGATATATCATGAATGGACACTGCTGTGATTTCAGTAGGTGCTGAACTGAAGTGCTTTGAGAATGTAAATGAAGTGTTAAAATGCAGTCTGAGATGTGTCATTATATTACTTACTGTATGTCATTGTTAAACCAATAGATCAGCTGCTAGCACTGAACACAGAATACATTGGTATCAGTGACAGCTAAATCCCTGTGTTCTGTTGTGTGGGTTTATTTAGACATTATCATGGCTTATATTAGTACAGTACTTTCTTTTTGATGGAAGTACAGTAGGTATTGTTAAGAAGACACTTTGTATATTTACAAATAACGCAGCTTACTACTACCCAATTCAACAATTCCTTGCTTACAGTATACAGTAATATATATTGTCTTCTATCCATCACTTTCATTGCCACAGTTTAGAAATGAAAAGATAATTCCATATGCTATATGAAAAATACTATATAGACTGTTGTGTCTTTTTATTACTTTGTATTATAATTCAATGTGCAATTTATACTTAATATTTCATATCACTTGCTTGTAAACTAAATGCACATACAACAGATTAACGAGATAATGTTAATAAGCATGGACATTATTACCCATGAGAGTATCCACCATATTAACCGATGCTTACATATTTTTGTTTCTTTTAGGATATCTGAAAATGTATATGTTTTAATGTTTTGATTTTTAAATACTGGTCATTTTATTTTAGAGACACATATGTTTTGTGAGATCAGAATATAAAAATAAGCTACGTGAAAAGGTTAATTTTATCATAAAACTATTTTTAAATTTGCTGGATTGAATGAAAGGATGTGTTGCCATGGTGATTGGAGTGCTGTGGCTAGGACACAATTGCTCAAAGAACAGTCAATCAAACCTGGAGTTTTGCATGTGTATGTTTATATTGTTCATACAGTACATTATACTACAGACAGGGACGCTGCTTTTAAATAGTTAAGATCCAATGCAAGATGGGAAGTGTACTCATTAAGGGGGACATTTACTAAGCAGTGATTAAGAGTGTAGAAGTGAGCCAGTGGAGAAGTGGCCCCATCAACCAATCAGCAGCGCTGTATCATTTTATAGTATGCAAATTATAGATGTTACTTCAGTGCTGATTGGTTACCATGGGCAACTTCTCCACTGGCTCACTTCTCTGCTCTTATCACTGCTTAGTAAATGTCCCCCCTCAGTTCCTTAAAAAAAAGTATTTTCCTGTTGTGTTTTCCTAAATGTGTTTTCCTATATGTATTTCAATTATAGCTGTGTAATCGGGTGTGTAACACGTGAGCAGCGGTCACATAACTACATCCCGTGTAATCTGCATGACTTCTAAACGATGTGTCGATTACTACAGAATATCTTTTTCAGCAACATGTCATTTGGTTACACATAAACATCACAAGTGTGCATTTACATGGCTTGGCATAACATAATAAATTAAAGCTTACATTTTTTAAGTTGCTATATTTTAGCCTACAGTACTTTATTATAGTACACATATTATGTTGTGTGTTATGTGTGTTCTATAAGAAATAGCCCATCGCCTATTGTGAGTTATTATATGATTATTAGAAGTCTCTTCAAATTCCTGCAACCTGTATAATAGTATTTGATCTACAGTCTCATGCTTTTATATTGTTTTAATATTATAGAGAATCCTCTGTTACTTCTTATATTTACATAAATTACTATAGGGAGTGAAGTATTCCATATGTAATTCCAGTGTTGGATGGGGACATGGACGGCACACCAGGACAATTTAGTGGTAGGGGCCCATGCTTAGGAAGTTTGGCCAGACACCACAGAGGCTTGGCCAACTATGGATATAACAGTGCCTTGCCTGGGCCCCTTTGTAAATATATATGGTAAATACTGGTAGTGCATAATAACGTAGCATATTGATAACAACAATTTTCTGTAGTAAATACCACATAGTCCGGAGAATGCACTATAATGTAATACCCTATAGATTGTAAGCTTGCGAGCAGGGCCTTCCTACCTCTATGACTGTCTGTTATTACCCAGTTTTGTTCTATAACTTTTGTTCCAATTGTAAAACACAATGGAATGTGCTGCACTATATAAGAAACTGTTAATATATAAATAACAAATAAATCTGTATAATAGTAAAGTGCATGAAGGTGACCCAGGCCACATTAATGCACAATACATGTGATAGGAAAACCACATACTTACCAGCTTGCTTCTATTGGGCATATTTACCACAATCTGCATTTAAATTGCAGTTGTGATGTGAAAATATTGCCATTAATCATAACGTGACAATGCAAATTACAGCCAGAGTGTATCATTATCCAAGTGCTAGGACAGAGCTCCGGAGAAAGCCCTTTCCTGGCCAAGAGTTGGAAAGAAAGTGATAAGTACTGACATCATTTTGGATGGACCACAGCAGATTTTAGAGATAGGGCCCCCTTCTAAAATCCTAGAGATATAGCGGGTTTGGAAGGACTTCCTGCAAAACTCCCTTGGTAAATAATTCCCTAAAACTCAATAAAAACTCCGTTAGATCTAGTAAAGGCCAAGTATGTGCAACTGTAAGCAAATGATTCAATTATATAAACTAATTCCACTGGGATGGCTTAATTGTAGGTTGCATTTTTACAAGTATATTCATAGCCTGCAATACAGTATGGGATATTTTAAATGTTTCACACAAGAAAATATATCTACTAACCCAACTTCTAAATGATGATTAACCAAAGCAGAGTGATGTCAGATTGTTTGGGGGCCCCATTTATATTGTAAATTGTAGTAGAGGATGAGGTCTGCAGGCAATGCATTAGAGGATATGCAGTCATCTAAACCGGGTGGTCTTCTGTATACCGGCGGTCGGGCTCCCGGCGCTCAGTATACCGGCGCCGGGAGCCCGACCGCCGGCATACCGACACTTATTTTCCCTCGTGGGGGTCCACGACCCCCATAGAGGGAGAATAAAATAGTGTGGCGCGCGTAGCGCGCCACCGTGCCCGTAGCGTGGCGAGCGCAGCGAGCCCGCAAGGGGCTCATTTGCGCTCGCCACACTGTCGGTCAGCCGGCGGTCGGGCTCCCGGCGCCGGTATGCTGGGCGCCGGGAGCCCGACCGCCGGCCAGCCGTAGTGAACCCTCTAAACCCCAGTGTGACCTGCTGGGCTAATGTGCTGTCTTGTCTGTTATTCATCATTGCTCTCAGGTTTTCTTTCATTTATAGCTACCAACTCCAGGTCCCACATTGCCAACTGAAGAATACAGTAAGTAAAGGTGCAACTGTTCATATTACTAGGTGAACTGCACTGAAATTTGCTGTGCCATTCCATATGCTTGTGGCTTGTGTAACAACAATATCCAGGCTATGCTCAGCTGAGACATTCATCTTTCCTTCACCATTGGGTGAGGGTAGATGATCACTATGCAAATTCTAGCCAGCTGGGCAGTTCAGACAGGACAGGCAGGTGTGGTCAGCTCTGCATACACTGATGGGGCACATTCAACCCTTGTACATCTTCACTATGGACCACGCAGCAGCTAGGCTTAGATGACTCCTATAGATATATAGCAGATGTTAGGCCAAGCCCTCTCCCCATCGGCAGTAATTTTTTCCCTGCTAGTGAATGAGTGCAGAAGTGCACTGCCTTTCCAATCACTGATAGGAACCAAGTTCATTATACCAAGGCCGACAGCAAACTAGAGATGGGAATTGGGGTGTGTTGGGACCATTCACTTTGATTGGCAGGAGGATGGATCTTGGTGTAGTCTCCATAGAAATGAACCAAGAAGCTCTGTTATCTGTGTAAGTGCACTGACCTACTAATAGAGCAACAGTGTACTAATATAGTTTGAGTATAAGGTCTAGAACATGACCCCTAGAGGATGGTGGGGGCTCTTAGGCAGTGGGGCCCACCACGTATTTCCCCTGTACCCCTTTGAGACAGTCTGACCCTGCGTAATACACACATGATGCTAATATATGTATATATACATTCTTGTAAATAAGATTAGTAAAAACAGTGACTTCTAATATAATCATTACGTTGCTCATTAGGAAACTTGTGTATTATAAGGAATAAAACAACTACTTACTGTAACCTGTAATTTATAATAGAAGGTATATCAGAAATCCATAACCTGTACAAAAAGCGGAACTGTATATGACTAATAATATCCTAATAATTGCAGTAGGAAATACATTATCCCAAATATAACATACAGTATACAGGATGGAACATTTGGGGCGGGATGTAACAAAGTCCAAGTTCGGGGTGGCAGCCGAACTCGGATGGTTTTTTAAAGGGGCAATCATTTACATGGCTAAATCATGCCTTGTAAATGATTGCTCCTTTAAAAAAACATCTGAGTTCATCCGGCATCCCGCATGGCCGCTGAGCTCGGACTTTATTACTTCCCGGCTATGAATGCTGTAACATCTAGATGAGTACATTCTAAGTACAGCTTCCCCTTTCATGTAAAGGGTGTACACTCAATGTTAATTCACATACAGTATAGTTAGACATTTTGTAGTTGCTATCTTATTTAACCACTTGCCTGGCATGGTCGCATCAGATGCGACCATGCCTGCAAGTGCTCTATCTGACCTGGTCGCACAGGATGCGACCAGTCAGATAAAGAGTGCTAGCAGCAGAAGGGAAGAGAAACTTCCCTCCGTTGCTGCTGTCAGAGGGACCGGAAGGTCCCTCTGCCTCCCTGCACTCTCCCCTACTGATTGCCGTGCTGCCGATCACTGCTGATCGGTCAGCACGGCAGGATCCCCTCCCCCTCCAGCGGCTGCAGACAATGGCAGCTGCTGGGGAGTGTAAATTAACCCTCCCAAGCCACCCCCAGATCTCCCCCCCCCCCCTCCTGTATACCTGGAGACTGTCCCGGCTTTCAAAATGAAAGCCGTGATGTTCCTGATGTTCTGACGGTCGCGATGTTCCCAAACGATGTTTCGATGTTTGGGGGGGGGATTTAATTAAACAAATATTTTTTTATTTTTTTTTACTAAATTAATTTGGGATAGGGTTAAATTCATGTGCTTCACCTAATTCACTCCTTAAAAAAAATGACAATTTTGGAGCGGTTTTTGGCTATATAAATCGTCAGTTAAGTAGTTAAACAAAAAAGAACCCAGCAACTGCGCTTCCAAGTGTGAAAAGCAACAAACCACCACAATATGTATGTTAGTATGTATACTGAAATATGAGATATGAAAGACATCTGATGCAGAATCACACATCTTGTGCCATCAGTCTCCTACTAAATATAATCATTATTTTCCCTATTTCACAATTAAATCTGTTGCCAGTAAAAAAAAAAAAAAAGCAACAAAGGCAACAAAAACACTTAAATATGAATAGTATGCTTTTAAAATGTACTATTTGGATCCAAGTTTAAAGAAAAATATGATAAATGTCAGCATAACTATCCATTTTTAATCTTTATGCTTCCTCTGCTGTGTACCATGATGCTGTCATTTACAGCAAATAGAAACCATTCTAACTGTCTGGAAACCACTTGAACATTAGTCTGTTAGCGCTTAAAAATAATTCTAGTTCATAGTATTGTATTATTCTGCTCTCTGATTCCATGTAGTATATTTTTAAAGTTGAGCACAAGTCCGGCTTGAGGACGGAGCTTGCGGATTTGCGCATGCTTTGTAGAAGAGTGCATGCACTTACTGGTGACTTGTCTCCACTGAAGGGTCCTAACTGGATGGTAATTGGACACTCATACATAAGGGCATATTTAATTAGCCATGCCATTCAGTTGTCACCGATGCCGGCAGTTAGCAAAATTGGCACGCAAAACAAAATCCTCTATCAGACCTTTTTTTTTTTCAAAAACTCATGGGTCCGGGAACTTATCCCAGATCCTATGTGTTTTCACCCAAAAACAGAACATTTTTCAACCGATAAAAATGGGATATATCATATAATTGAATAGGGAGAAAACAATCATTAAAAAACTAAAAACAATCCCCCCCCCAAAAAAAAACAAAAACAATTTTTTTTTGTAGCCGAAAAAATGTCAACGGTGCGTCAACAGAATTGCTGATTATACACACCTGCATGTAGGCAAAGACTTGTCTTTTTCAGATGGCTCTCTTTCAACCAAAGATAGGGCTGGGGGCTTGGGGCAAGTACACACTGATAATGCTGACAACTACTGTATGAAGACAAGCGTATGGTTACGGGTGATGTGGTCAGATAAATGTTGTATGTATGCATGTAACTCTGCATATGGGCGAATATCTGCATTTTCCTCCATTCAGTTGAAGCCAGTACGAGTACTGAGTGTCAGCATTTCCAGATGTTGAAATGATAATGACAAAAATTTGATAGATCTTGTAAGTTTAAGGATATACAGAAAATGTAAAAATATTCTGTTCTTTTGAAGACCTAAGCAGACTTTTTATCACTTTTCTAATGACTGCTACAGTGTATCAGTTTTCTGCTATGCTTTATCTATTGTTAGCTGGCAGCTGGTTCTAGGGTTATCTGGGACTAAAATTTGAAATGTGGATTTCTGATGGCACTCTATAAAGTACTAATCATACTGATAAGGAGAGGACACGGCACCATTCTAATATATATATATATATATATTATGGCCTCTTTGGGTCTACAGTTTGTTTATCCACATCTACAACTCTTCTCTCTTCTGACAGGTGACTTCATAGTAAGGGAAACAACAGATCGACTCTCTGAACATTTTAGACTGTATACTGTAGGACATGCAGCCTGTAAAGCAATCCCTGGTCACCACTTGCAGTATAGAGCAGAAGGACTTTTCCACGTGTTCTGCACATCTAGTGCTGAACCAGTCCCAGGTCAACAGAAACTAAAAAACCTATTCATGCTGTTTTCTTGTGAGAAAGAAACACTTTGTGATGCGTTTGTGCTATCTGCTGTAGTTAATGGTGCATGTAAGATTACAGATGTAGCCTCATATACCTAGCATTTATATGCCATATGGCGCGAGACACCTGGTGCGACTGAGACCATCCGAGAAGAGTAGTGTACCATATATTTCTTAACATTTTGCATATGATACGCATGTCAGAATCTGCAAAAAGCCGCACACAGGGCCTAATTTGGATTTGTGCAGAAACCCAATGGTTTACATACAAATCCAAAAGTTTGGGGTCTGTGCATGTGCAGAACAGGCCCCTTGTCATTACTTGCAGTCCCCCATTAGCCACTGCATGATTGACTTGCTGTTACATTTGGGGGGTGGAGTGGGGGGGCGGTGACGAGACCGTTCTACAATACTAGGGAGTGTTATCTCCATTTTGTAAGCGTGCCGGGCCCAGGGTCTGCGTTTTCGGCTGCAGACTTCCTGCACCCATCACAGGGAATGCAATGGCGAGTCTGAGTAAGCTTCAGCTTACGCAGACTGACCAATGGTCACGATGGTGATCCGATATTGCATCTTCGGACGCAGCACTCGAATCGCAGAAGTTGTTAGGAGGCATCTTTTTCCTAAAATCGCCTCCGGCAGCATTACAGCCACTCCCTTGTGGCTATGCAACACCAACTACATCACAATCAGACCCAGAGTGCAATAGAAATACTGGCCTGCAACTGTAACCCCACAAAAATTGCACACGTACAAAGTCACACATTAAGTACAATGGAACTTGGTGTGAAGAAAGCTATTCGCATCGGAGCCCTTTGTACAGAGATTCAAACTGAGTCGCACACAGATGTGCAAATGTTATACATTCCAGTGGTCTGTGTACATTAGCAAACAGTTTTGTCACTTTCAGTAGTTTTATTTGTGCGTATAGGATGTATATTTTAAGTGTAAAGCCGCTCAGCGTGGCCAAGTTACCCGGGACCTGGCGCACTCAGGGGGCTATTTGGCGACACTAGACAGTGTATGAGGACACATCTGTATGAAAGGGAAGCGGTTAACATTCCGCTAGACGGTATTCCAGCAGTTGCAAAGCCAACGCAATGATCCCGACTAGCAGTGAAATGCCACCTTCGGAATACCGGCACCACAGCCTATTCTCCCTCTGTGGGTGTTCATGACACCCATAGAGGGAGAATAGAACCAACGTGGCGGGCGCAGTGAGCACACAAGGGGCTTTCTAGTGCTCACCTCGCTGCTGGCATTATGGCGGACGGGATCCCGCTGTCAGGATCATGACAGCCGGGATCTCGTCCACCGGCATTTCATACTGATCCCGTATGAAGAATGAAGAAATGGAGCCATGCTCACAATTGTGAGTAGAGAATGGGTGAGAGAATACAATCAGACATTTTATTTTTCATTCAATTAGTCAGGATTATATTAAATTGTGTATGTAATAGCTACTGCTGCACAATTGTTATCCTTAGGGTTGCAAACCTTTTCACAGGTAAAAGTATAGTTTCAGCTATACGGAACCTACATTATACTGCATACCGTAATTACTGTCATAGTTCAAGAACACCAAATATCAGCAATAGACCATAGTATAGTAAAAGATTATTTAAACTTAGTAAGCATTATTAGCTCTGCTGATTGGATTTGGAAAATCTGAGTGGCTTTCACTGCTAAGCTCTAAACAGTCTATATATAAATATATATATATAATTTAAATGTCCATCTGTTCAGCGTAGCTCTGTAAGGCTGAGGCCAGGGAATTACATTGGTCACTGACCTCTACTGATCTCTGGATAGCCAACAACTTGGAAATAAATGGCTACATTTCCGGTAGTGTTAAGACACAGACTATTCACTTTTTCCATTATATACAATTGTAATTTTTTTTTAAAGATAAGGCACAAATCAGTGAAATAAGGATAATGAGTAAGCTAGACATTGGAGGTTGGTGAAAGGTGGTATTTTAATAGCCAGATTAATAATAGAAAATATAGTTTTTGAGAGGAATTCAAATAGCTGTGGGGGTTATGTGCCAGAGCAATACAATTGGCGTGGATTGCCTTGCACATGAGTTGCGAGGTAAAGTAAACATAAAAACAGCAAAATCAGGTTCACATGCAGGAAAACCCCATTGAAATCAGCAGGTTTCTGCGCCTGAATCACAAATTTTAGTTGGGGGAAAAGGCTATTTTATTGAATAGCCTTTCCCTGCCCTGCAGGGATTTAGCTGGCAATTAGCTGAGGGGTAAGCCATGTTGCTAATTGAAATAGTGTGTAGAGAGAGAGTGTGTGTGTGTGTGTGTGTGTGTGTGTGTGTGTGTGTGTGTGTGTGTGTGTGTGTGTGTGTGTGTGTGTGTGTGTGTGTGGTACATGGTTGCCAGATCTATTCAGTGATGTAATGCTTCCATTGTTCATGATGCGGAAACTCATTTCTTCACCATCATTACTAAAAGTGCTGCAGGCTTCTACTTATGTGCTAGGTGAGGTTTTGCATCCTTTCAAATATATTACCATAGGCAGTTAAATAGATTTATATACAGTATGACTTGTGGCCTCTCACCTGTTTTAAAACTTGGGCAGACTTTTCAATGATGGGGATATAATTCCACTTCGGAAAGTTTGAAAATTGAAATTACTTTTTTTGGTTTATCATTTCCCCCAATTGTACAGCCCTCCTAGGTAAGATTCAGACCATCCATTATACTGGGAAACCTGTGAGCTTTCTCACAAGCTCTGTCCCAACACCTTTATCACGATAAATCACTTTGATAACAACTAATATCGCAATGCAATATTATCACATCACAATTACATTTAAAACGCGAATTGTGATAAATATAATACGTATGCCCCATTCTAAAGACATAGTAATTGATTTCAAAATATTTGCAGTTTTTTGTCCATTAGTACATAATTATTGATAGACAAGACAGTGTCATTATCCCTGTTTCTACTTACATACTTCTCTTAGCTCAATCCAGGCTCCTATTTGAGAATGATTCCTATAAACCTGAATAAGTTACAATGGCAGGATTGCAGTAAAGTTTTCTCTACAATCTAGCAGTATAATGTCCTAGTAACCTGGATCTATCAGCCACTGGCATGTCAGTTATTTTTACATACAGGTTACTTTAAATATACAAGTGCTAGGAAAATGGCCTGTTTAAGGGTTCCAGCCGCCCTAGACTAATACAATAATATGAAATGAACATTAAATATAGTCCTCAAACTCACCTTTTATATCAACAGTTTACATCAAGCTCCTTTTTCTTGCTTTAGAAGCTGCAAACGTTTTGATTATATCATCAAACTTCAAGTTCCGCAGGAAGTCACTTTCAATGAATAACAGTGCAAGAGCTGTGAGTTTTTCTTGATGTGTAAAGTTGACCGCAGGTAGTTTTTTACCCTCTTTAAAGCAGAAAAATATATTTTGCTGCTACAGTTAGTGACTGCCATACTTAAAAAGAGGCGCAGTACTATTTCAACGTTTGGGAACATTGATTCTACATTACAGTTTTTTAACAATGTCAAGGCTCTTGAGTTAAAAAAAAAACCCAGCTGCCTGTCCCCCTATACAGCACACACTGCTTGCCCTCACACTGTGTGTCTGACCCCTACCTGCTCCCCTCACACCTGCTCCCCTCTAGTACACATGGATGCCCTCTCTTCTCCTGCAGACGTCCTGCTTGTGTTCAACAACAGATGGCCTCCACAGTGACAGTCCATACCTGGTTAGAGTTGAACCGAGGCTCTGGTTGGGGAGCGGAACTTTCGTATAACAGTCACTGATCCTCTTCCTGGGCAGGGCCACTGTACTCTTTAATGGTTGCAGTGGCTGTGGGAGCGCGGGCGGGTTCGGCGCGTGGCATCCGCCGCACCCGCTGTGCTCCCCCCCCCCCCCCCCCCCAGGACCCAGCGCTCCAGGCTGTAGCCCGATCAGCCTAAGGCCCTGGCTAGGAAAGACCTATCCGACTTTTTAAAACTTCCCTTTGTTAACAAAAATGATAATAAACTAAAAATAAGATTTACAAAATATACAGAAAAAGTCTGCAGTCTAAAATACTGTATCTGGGGGTCCTTCTGACCAGAAAGTATTATCAACTATATTCGGCAAACTATCCAGCATTTTTAAAAGCATTATTTTAGACCTTTAAAATTCAAACTTGTTGTTCATCTCCTGGACAAGGCGAGTGAATATGATTAAAATGAATACCTAACGGAGACTGCAGTATGTATTTCAGGCGCTTCCGATTGAGATCCCTTCTAGAGCTCTCTTCTCACTCCAACTCCAATTCTCTACATTTGTTTGGACAGGACAACGTCCAAGGGTGAGACTCTTGATATAAATCTGCCATTGATTGGCCTCAGAATAGCTTACTCAGTGGACTCAATCCAATTAAAACTCGCAAACTTCATGCTAATGCGTGCATTTGAGAAATGCGCACTCCAATTAGAGATAACAATTTGCGTGGAAAATAATAAAAAAAGTTGGGAGAAGAGCATGAAAAAGTGTTTAAACCACCCTCGACACCAAAAAATTGACAACTGAGATAGCAGAGCCACATAGAAGACTGTTAATGGGTATAAAAATGCTAAAAAGCTAACTTTTTCATTTAAATACAATTAATTTAAAAGTAAAAAATGCAAAAAAAAAAGTAGAAAAAGGTGATTTGGGGGTAATATGAGACCACATTTAAAAAAACAAGTTTAAAATCATCAACTGTGATCTTTGTACATCATCTGGATGGATAATTTATAGTATGTCATTTTTTTGTACATGACTTGCTTGACTGTGCACTTTCAACAATGCTACAATAAAAAATATTTTGAAAGAAAAAAATTATAGAATAAATTATTTTTCATTTCAACAAATACTATCCTTTAATAAAATTTAGGATGCATAAAATAAAGCTGGTTTTGGGTTAATTTCAGGCCATATTTTAATCACAATAATGACATAATTATTGGCCCAATTTAGCTAATTGAAAACTTCCAATTGCCAAATTAGTCATTTTGGGGGTTCCAAGGGGCTCTGAGCAAGTCCTGATATTTTTACCTTCAAAAATAATTATCTCTACCTTTTTACCTGCTCAGTTGGGTGCGCACAAAGAACACGATTTTTCAGGGTGAATGAAATGTGAGTTTGCAATTGGATTGCAACTTGCATTCACGCAAATTTGCATTGACTATTTATCCCCACCTTATATGAGATTTTTGCCTCTAGTTTAATAAACTCAATTTCTGTCCCCTCTTCTCTGTGGGTTCCTCCACAGTGCAGGTCTCCAGAGTTACGATGGATCCCCATGGTGGCATTCTCACTCAAAATCTGTGATAGACAGACCCAAATGTAATCTTATTTCCAGTCGCCCTGCTCTGGTACCTATCTGTTACAACCAGGCATTTCCACCCAGCTTTGGCCACTCTTAATTCTCCCCATGAATCTATAGGGGTCTCATCTTCCTCACGCCCCCTCCAAGGCTTCCTCTACTTTGCATATCAGGAGAACTACTGTATCTGATTTTTAATGTGGGAATGTATCAATATCTGCAGATACAGTACATCATTTGTTCAACACCCGGTATTGACATTGGGCTCGCCTTAAATGCTTGTCCTGGAATCTTTTAGTTGGCTTCAGTTCTGTCAAAAGGCTTACTGTCCTAAATTTAACCCCTGTTGTTAGTGGTCCATTCTTCGGAAAAAGATCCTTATGAGTTAGCCTGGGAGGGTGACATGGGGGAGATCCTTGATCCCGAGGTTTTGCCCTGTATCAGGTCCAATGTTGTATTCTCTTCTTCTTGTATATGGATTCAGTAAAATTCATCCAAGATGTTATTTCTGGTGGTACTTGGTGTCCATTGTCACACTGATGGCACGACTGCTCCACATATTTTGGAAATATCCACAGATAGCTCCTTTATGAAAAAGTGTACATTATCTTATGTCAAACATAACACAGATTCAGATTCCATACTGTCCCTCATACTTTCTCTTTCCTCGACTAATCAGTAATATACCCAAACATATCCAATGCTTGATATGGCACATTCTTGCTGCCATGCATTGCTTTATCACCTCTTCCTAGAAAATAATAAGTATTGTTTGTATATCGAATGAAGTACATACTGTATCTTGTATTATCTCTAACTCCACAAATACATTCTTTTAAATTTGGACCCCTTGGTTGGATTATTACAATGCTTCTCATCCATTTTGCCATGGCCTATGATCAGCCCAACTGATCATTGTCCTGTGCTCTGGTTTAGGGCCTCCCCACTCTTTTGCTTATTGCTCTTGATTTGTTTAGACACCTTTTATTATTATTATTATTATTATTATTATTATTATTATTATTTCACTTGCAATATGTACTGATTTCTACTGTAACTGTTAATTGCAGTAGGTATATTTGCTATGAATTTAGCTCTCTCTACCCTTCCCCTCTCTTCCTTTCTGGATACAACCCCATTTTCGTTGAACTTGTTGAAATACTTTTCAATAAACAGTTATAAATATATATATATATATATATATATATATATATATATATACAGTCACTATGGTCCCTAGGGAGAGTTGGCACACTCCCAAACAATAAAAGAACTAGGCGGCACTCTGGGGACTTCATGCAAAAGATGTGAAGATTTAGTGAAAAAAATCACATATCAAAGTGGCATAGCTTTGCCAACATTTCAGCGCCGCGCAGGACGCTTTTGTCAAGGCTGTATGCTGGTTCTTTTCACAGCATGCAGTCTTGACAAAAGCGTCCTGCGTGGCGCTGAAACGTTGGCAAAGCTATGCCACTTTGATATGTGATTTTTTTTCACTAAATCTTCACATCTTTTGCATCAAGTCCCCAGAGTGCCGCCTGGTTCTTTTATTGTTTGGGAGTGTGCCAACTCTCCCTAGGGACCATAGTGACTGTACAATTTATATAGGAGGGCACCGGGGCAGTTGACTCTGTTAACACGGAGTGCCAACCAATCTGAGTCTTTTATATATATATATATATATATATATATATATATATATATATATATATAGGTTCAGTATGATTTGCCGATGGACAGGATGTCGGCTATTAGTATACCGACAGCGGCATCCCATCCATCATAATCCTGACAGGCCACCAGTAAGCCTCCTAACCCTCCTCTGCCCCCTACCCTGACCCTCCCTGCGAAACAGTGAATAGGCTGTTTCGTTTTATTTAATTCTGTATTTCTTGAATTTATTCTGTGAGATATACCATGGCATTTTTACATGTCTGTTAAGTGCGTCTTATATATATATATATATATATATATATATACCCCCGTTGCGTTAATACATTTTCATTAGATATCATTCATCTATACTCACTGTTGTCATATGTATTGTTAAGCGCTACCTGGGTATTATATACATTGTGCTTTTCATTTTAAGAGATTGGCAATCCTCTTTCCCAGGTGGCTGCTGATATACATTATTGTATAAGCGCTATTCAGTACAGCGCCTAAGACTACTTATTGTCTTGTTTCCTCCCTTGTGGGTGCCTAACCCTCCCCGGTGGTGCCTAATCCTAACCCTCCCCCCTTGGTGCCTAACCTTCCCTTCCCCACTGCCTAAACCTAACCCTCCCCGATTGATGCCTAACCCTAACCTCAGCTTCTATGTGCCTAACTCTAACCATCCTTCCACAGTCCCTAACCCCCCATCTCCTGCCTATACCTAATCTCCCCCCCCCCCCAAGCAGGATACCAGGGTGTCCCATTGTTAGGGCGATCGGGATGCTGGCTGTCGGTAATGTGACGCCGGCATCTCTAGCGCCGTCGGTATGTAGATGCTGGCATTGCATCCTATTTTGGGATCCCAGAGTCGGTATATCGACCACCGGGATCCCATCTGTCGGGAAGCTAACTGCTTCCCATATATATACAGTATATATATATATATATATAACATGCAGTCGGCGGCACTCAAGTGGTAATGAAGCACATAGGCAGGTTGAACCTGCCTATGTGCTTCATTACCACTTGAGTGCCGCCGACTGCATGTTATTTGTGACCCGTTGCCATACGGGTGTAGGAGGGCACCGGACCGTTATGCGCTGAGATTGGGAGTGCTGCCGAAGGATTGATATATATATATATATATATATATACTGCAGACTAGTGGTTCTCAAACTGTGTGCTGTGGCACCCTGGGGTGCCTCAGGACACTTGCAGCGGTACCCTGGGTTGGTTGTCCAATTTAAATTATTTATGGTCAGTGTAATAGGCAAAACCAGTGCCGGTGGCTGTCAGTCATAAAATATGTGGAGAAACAAAAGCAAATCCTGTTCTTCACCACACAACTGAACCTAAGGATGACATATAAACACAATTTGCTTAATTTCATATTTCTTTCTCAATAAGAAACTTTTGGCCTAGGGGTGCCATGAAAAAAATTCTGATACTCTAGGGCGCTGTTATTCAAAAAAGTTTGGGAACCATTGCTATAAACAATCAGAGCTATGCATTTTCATTATCACATTTTTTTTGCTCACATTATGCAACACATCATCACATACACTGAAAGAGCTCAAGATGGTAGTCATTTTAAATCTAATTGGAATAAGTACAGTTTACCCATTTATCACTTTTTCAAAATTATATATATTTTATTGATTTTAAGATTATTACAAAAGATACAGGGAAGAGAACCCATTGAAAATCAGAACAAAGAAAAAAGAAAATAGTATTACAGTAATAAAAAAGTAATGTACAATTGAGTACACAACAATTTAACAGAGCATTCATTGAAAGTTGTTGAGAGCTAATAACTAGGCCCAATTGGGCTCCATTCATACTGAGTGGAGAAAGGGAAAAAATCAGAATATAAAATAATATCAGAACAGTTTGTAATATAATCCATTATTTGTAAAGTAACACGTTATTTGTCCTTTTTACTGAATACAACAATTTGGAAAATAACACAGGTATGGGCGCTGAGGGGTAAAATACAGGAAAAATAATTAATACTGTATATGGTAAATAAAAGAACACTATACGTTCCCTGTTCGATGGCCACTGTCTCCTTATGTTGTCTTATCCTTGGTGTGAAGAACTCCACTTTATCGTTTGTTCCATGTAACATAGAAAATAAATAAAACACCAATGTGTAGTAATGTCATTAGATCATCAAATAACGAAAAAGTTGCAGAAGTCAATGTCTATATAAGAAACTCCAGTGAGAATTTAGATAGCACAGGATAACATAGGGTGACGCACCCAACTCACAATTAAACACCTGTTTTAATGTGTATAAAAGATTATTTTTCATCTATTCATGTTTGAATCCTCCACCAAAAGGAAGGAATACAGTGTACTCACTGAAAGGAGGGCAGAACCAGATGTACTGTATAAAGGTTTCTTTTATTGCACAAGTCAGAGGTAGAGTGACTAAGGGGCAGATGTGTTATCCTGGAGAAGGCATAAGGAAGTGATAAACGAGTGATATGTGCAAGGCGATAAAGGCACCAGCCAATCACATCCTAACTGTTAATTTACATATTGGAGCTGATTGGCTGGTGCCTTTATCACCTTGCACATATCACTGGTTTATCACTTTCTTATGCCTTCTCCAGGATAACACATCTGCCCCTAAGTGTACTAGTGTACCACACTCACGTTTACATATGTGTTTATATTCCTATCTCGATTTCTTTAGTTCAGCAGAAGTCTAACTTACTTTCCCAATGATTCCAGTTTGGTACATGAAAGTGAGAGTTTCATCAATCATTATGTGTTTGCCAATAACATGTACTTTTGCTTCATTTTATCTGAGGTCTTCTGTGTCTAGTAGGTAAGCTGTAGGTGTTATCACAGTGTGTTAGGTTATTGGGTGAGTGGGAGGAATACTGCATAACAATGTATCAGTTGTCAGGGGATGATGGATTTTTTAGGATGATCCATATGACATTTTCCACCATAATATATAGTACCATAAACTGTGCATTATTTGCTGCTTGATAATATTAAATTAAGGTGGGGACTTCCATTTCCCCTATCGATCATTGGGTATTCATATTGACTTGTTTATTCTGAGGAGAATCAAGCCTCAAATACAGTAAGTAACAATATTTTGATTGCATCACTCTATGAGTGGATGTGTAATTATATTGGTATGTTCACTAGGGAAATATTCAGTGCTATAAATGTAGTATTATTACATCTAGATCCAAAGCCATCTCCAAATTTCATAAGAGCTTTGTATAGATTTGGCAGAGTTCTCAACTCAAGCTATTTACGCATTACATTGTGTGAGATACCTATTTTATAGTGTATGTAAATAATGCAAATTAACTGCAATATATACTGTGTGTTTCCTAAGTAGGGGCATCATTTAAACTAGAAACCTATTTACAAAGGTATAGCTTCTCGTGTTCTTTGTTGCTTCCACTCAGCTAGGATTCATGTAAAGACATTTTATAATGATTTTCCTCTATGTAGTTTTTTATTACAGCCTAGACATCTGTTTCCAGACATAATGACATTGTTTGCATAAGAAATACTAACTATGGGTACAATTATGCCACACTATACACTATTATCTATAGTAATACTAGCAGTAAATGTATGTACAAGTCAGATGCAAACTTTCACATAGGGAATACACATTAATATTGTATCACTTTGTGTGCTCATTTGCATATCATTAGCCAGAATGCTAGTTGTGAGCTGCTTGATCAATACATTACATATGACACTGTACTAATTTAGATTAACCTACCTACTATGATATGTAAATTTGCTAAAACTATTATGTTTTGTTGTGGTGACAATTGAGAAAATAAGTGAAATAGAAAATAATGTTTTAAATAAAATCTAATCATATTGTAGCATACTGTACATTAACACCATACACAAACTACTGTATTTTACCTAATTATAACAACTAGGATGGGTGCGACAGCTTACTGCATTATTTGAAATTAGCCTTATATCAAATTCAAAGCTCAGAAATATAGTGACGCTGCCATTTGCCCCTGAACTACCTTAGCAACATCCACTGTATAACAATGGAAGCAAATAGTGGTGGTACAAAATTACAGGTGCTGCTAAATAAAATAATAAAAAAAGTCAGTTATTTGTGACTTGGGCTTAATACATACATAATGGGATACTTCAGCATGCCAGTGGTCAAGATGCTGGCAGTTGAAATCCCGGAGCTGGAATCCTAGCATGTGAGGTACATGCCTAGGGGGCGGCACTTGCTGAGGGGCAGCACACCAGGCTGATGAAGCCAGGTGATTACATGTTTCTACATAACTACATAAAGGGGATATGTTTTAGTTAATTAATTAATGTCCAATTGCAGGCTAAGGGATGTACTGTAGAACATATTCAATGGGGGATATATAATTGTTTGAAAAGTCTAACAGACAGGAAAAAACAGACACCCAACTGACTTTTCTAACAATTGAATATCCCCCTATGATTATAATCTAATTTTTTTTTTTACTCATATTGTAATTTCTTTTGAAACATTTTAGGCTTTGCATGATAATTGTACTTTACAACCTGTATCAAAATGCTTGATGATAAAGTATAATAAAAATAAGTTTGTGCATTTTAAACATGAATTTCACAATTATTAAACTGTAATTCCCTACACATCTACATTCAATCATTTTCCGTATTACAGATATCTAGTCTGTTAAAGATGTAGTTTAGATTCTTGTAATATCTATTATATCATAATTTGACATTGCAGACGCATCGAATTAAGGTTGACCCCTGGCAGTGCAGTCTGACTGCGCTGTCAGGCGGTCGGCGCTATTTCTTTAATTGGAGCATCTGCGTGTGACATCACACAGCAGGCCTGAAAATTCTCCTGGACCTCCCTCGTTCGGTCCGCCATGCCCCACCAATGCCGCAATCGACATCAACGTCCACTGCTGTGAATCACACTGAGGCGAGGATGCAGCCGCAATGTGTAAGGTCATGCACGCACACTGCAGCTAGTGCACGTGCGCAGACCACCTGAATGCAGCCACTGCATACAGATGTGCAGCTGCGTTCGGGTCTGAATGACCCCAACTATTCGTAATGCCAACACCAGCATACCGCATAGGTACACATCCTGGTGCCAGAATGCCGAGCGAGAAGACACCGGCCGTCAGGAAGGTAAGCCCAAGGGGGAGGGGTGGAGGTTAGGTATAGGCTGCGGGGGGAGGGTTAGGCTGCGCCCCAGGGAGGTTAGGTTTAGGTTGCGGGGAGGGGGGGTTAGGCACTTCCCAGGGATGGTTGGGGTTAGGCTGCATGTTGGAGGGTTAAGTGTAGGCTGTGGGGAGGGAGGTTAGGTTTAGGAACCACCGGGGAGGGTTAGGGTTAGACTGTGAGAAGGGTGAGTTAGGGGGCCGGGGGGGGGGTAGGTAAGTATACTTATCTTATCGACCACCGTCAAATCAAACTCAACCCTTCTATTGCATTATGTGGTATGGTTTTTAACTTCAGAAAAGTTAGTACAGTATTTAAAAATGATTCTATTGCGTTATGTGGGATAGTTTTTAACTTTAAGCTACATTAAATACAAACTTTTTTCAATAATATTTTTATTGAAGCAATGAGTGATACATTACAATAGTAGAAATGCAATAAGGTATCATACATAGAAATAGACATTTCCATTAGGTCCCAATATGTCCAAGTTGAACACACAGTAGAAAATACAATAAGTAATCGAGTAACAGTTTAGAGAATATTATAAAACATTCCAGGAGACAGAGGAGATAAGTATATAACTGTACATATCTTGACAGAAGGTTGCAATGTCATCCAAAAACCATGGGGAAACAATAATAAAAAAGAAAAATACAATGTTCCTTTGCATAAAAGAAGGTTTCAATTTCAGGTCCATACACATACATTTTATAAACAATAAGGGATCACTGAACATGCACGCTTCTTGCCCCCTGGGATCACCCTCCGCCATGTGCAAGAGATACAGAGAATTATAAATCTGTGTTTGTATGAACTATTCAAATGTTTACTGAATGGCAGATCTACAACAGTACGATGTGGTATAGTCATTTGAAACACTGTTTATGCAGGGTCCTGCTTCTGCAATACATAAATGGCTATCTTTCAATGCAGCATGCAACACTCATCCTTCTGCCACAAGTACTCTGGCCCTCATTCCGAGTTGATCGGTCGCAAGGCGAATTTAGCAGAGTTACACACGCTAAGCCGCCGCCTACTGGGAGTGAATCTTAGCTTCTTAAAATTGCGACCGATGTATTCGCAATATTGCGATTACTAACTACTTAGCAGTTTCAGAGTAGCTCCAGACTTACTCTGCCTGTGCGATCAGTTCAGTGCTTGTCGTTCCTGGTTGACGTCACAAACACACCCAGCGTTCGCCCAGGCACTCCCACCGTTTCTCCGGCCACTCCTGCGTTTTTTCCGGAAACGGTAGCGTTTTCAGCCACACGCCCCTGAAACGCCGTGTTTCCGCCCAGTAACACCCATTTCCTGTCAATCACATTACGATCGCCGGAGCGAAGAAAAAGCCGTGAGTAAAAATACTTTCTTCATAGTAAAGTTACTTGGCGCAGTCGCAGTGCGAACTTTGCGCATGCGTACTAAGCGGATTTTCACTGCGATGCGATGAAAAAGAACGAGCGAACAACTCGGAATGAGGGCCTCTGTAACTCTGTGAGAAAATGTGCTACCTGGTCCTTATCAGTAAAACAGATGAGAGCATTATGTTGTATTTTCAATTTACTTGAATATCTCAAGCTGTTTTTAGTGTGACTAATCAGAGATGTTAAAAAAGATGAATTCCCCACTTATTCCATAGCCCAGGGCCCAGCTGACTGCAATAATCTCCGCTATCTCTGTGTATTTGCAATACATGTAGATGAAAAGCCTCTCTGAAAAAACCTTCTGTTATATGACATAAGCAGTGTCGGACTGGGGCATGATGGGCCCAACAGGGGAATGCAGTGATAGGGACCCATACTTAGGGGTGTGGCCAGCCTACAAAGGGGGTGTGGCCAGCCTCTACAGAGGCTTGAAATACACAATAGTTTAGTGCAGTGTAATGCAACATATCTACCATGTATAATACAAGTGCACAGTCTTGAACCTGATCCCTCGAGGAAAGATTGGGCACTCAGGCATTGGGGCCTACCGGTGGTTTCCCTGGTACCCCTGTGGGCCAGTCCGTCCCTGGACATAGGGGCATATTTCTGAAGGGTGTGGATCATAGGGTCAACCACACTTGTGTCTAGGTCGACCACTAAAATAGGTTGACACAAGCATTAGGTCGACATGAGCAAGGTCAACATGACAAAAGGTCGACATGAGTTTTTTTTTATTTTTTGGGTGTCGTTTTCTTCGTGGAGTGACTGGGAACCCCAATTAGTGCACCGTGTCCCCTCGCTCCGCTACTGCTGCTCTCGGCACAGGTTACCGTTCCCAATTGTAGTCCACGTGGATCGTAAAGTATGAAACAGTTAAAAAAAAAATTAAAAATTGTGAAAAACTCTTGTCGACTTTTTGTCACGTCGACCTAGAAACCATGTCAACCTAATGCATGTCAACCTAAGTGTGGTCGACCTAGAGATCGGATACCATTTTGGAAAGTTAAATTGTGGGAAATCCCCTTAAAACAACTGTTTTGTAGGAATCCACGCAAAAGGTAATTATCCTATGGCTGTAAGAAGGATGGTCTGTAGCCACTGGCATATTTATACTGGGTGCAGTGTGTGCAGTGCGCACGGGCCCCTGTGTCCACACTTCAAACCCTGCACTCATTTTGTTCAATACTTACGCCACGTCAGCAGCAGCTTTGCAGAAATCACTAGGAAAATGTCAAGGCGGCTATTTTCCTGGCGTTTTGCGCATGCACAGTAATAACATTTCTGGTAAGATGGTAGGTGCATTAGACTCTGGGACAGCGCTAGGGTTCCCTAGTGCCCAGAGTGTGCAGCGCTGCTGGCAAGAGAGGAGGGGCCCAGACTGATCCTGCACACAGGCCACTTCCTCTCTTTATACGCCCATGCTGTACGCATTTATTACTTTTGTATGTAGCCCACAAATACTGGACAGCTTTATTTTTACATTGCATTTTATATGTCAGTTTGAACATACCCACCCAAATCTAAGGGATCTATTTACTAAGCACTGGATGGAGATAAAGGGAACGGAGATACAGTACTAGCCAACCGGCTCCTAACTGTCATTTTTCAAACCCAGCCTATGACATAAAAGTTAGGAGCTGATTGACTGGGACTTTATCTCTGTCCACTTTATCTCGATCCAAGGTTTAGTAAATAGACCCCTAAATCTCTCTGTATATGTTACATTTGCTCTACCTGCAGTGCAGCATGGTTTGCCCAGTTGCTTGCTTTTTTGCGTTAGTTGCAAACATGAATCTGGCCCACAGTACAGAATAGCATTAAACCTCAACTTGGCTATAGAATTGCTAGACTATGGAACCTACTGCAACTCATCCAGTTCCACTGTGATACTCTGTTTCTGTAAAACTGCACTGTCATTTCAGTCATCTCTATTTTAAATTTGACCCATTTCACCCAATACATTGCACCCAGTAACTGTTATACCTACTTACTGACAGTCTCAATTTTACCTCGCTGACTGTATACCATATAGTGCAAGATCTATGGATGAAGAGCAAGCCAATTTTACACATACTGTATATGTATGCATCAGACATGATCAGTTGCTTTGGTGTGAAATGTGAATTAATTAATGTTAGAGGTCTGTTTTTTTAATGAGGACAATGCTGTGTTTCTCTTATAGGCAAGCCTTCTACATCATTATAATGATGAACTGTACAGTTGAGGCAGATTGTAAAACATCATGCCAAGTATCTCTCCAGCCCTAGGGCTTTGTGGGCATCCAATGCATTAATAGATAGATTTCAAAAATATACTTTAATTGCCATCTTGGACACACATTTCCATTCAAGAACATTTCCAATGATTTCATTTAGCAGATTATAACAAGATAACTTCATCTCATGCTTGGTATTTTAAAAGAATTGTTTTGTTTCTTTTTAAACTAGGATACAGAGTAAATTTACTAAAGTGGCAGTTTTTTAGAACTGGTGATGTTGCTCATAGCAACCAATCAGATTCTACTGAACATAATCCTTACCTACTCTCCCGAAAATCGGGGAGCGCTCCCGTCCACCCGGAAGAGTTGGCAAGTCTCCCGGTCAGCAGCTGAGCCTCCGCACCCCCTGGGGAAACACTCAAGTATCCCCCGCAGCAGGTGTGCCAATGACGTGATTCGCATCATCATGACCCCACCCCGTGCCCCCCACTATGCCAGTAATCTCGGGGTGGGGCCACAATGATGTGATCCCATGTCCACGCTCCCTGCTCATCCCCATTATGCCTCCCTCTTCCGCACCACGCCCCCTGCTGAGCCGACCTGGCTACCTCCTACCGGAGGAGGCAGCCAGAATGTCGGCAACTATGCTTAACATTTATCTAGCTGCTTCTAGAAGATAATAGAATCTGATTGGTTGCTATGGGCAACATCACAAGTTCTAAAGTAAAACTCCCACCTTAGTAAATTTACCCCACAGAGTCCGAAGTGGTTGGTTTCTGGAGCAGAACAGTGTCATATGGAATATTTAGTTACATATAACACAGCTTGGTTTGAAAATGGAGCAGTGATGATGGAGGATTTTGGTGCAGGGAGATGGGGAAGAGATTGTTGATGCATATGAGTATTAATCCTCACTCAGATCCAACTTCTCCCCCATGTATGCACATCACCATATGACCATGCGGGATAGCCGAATATGGAGGAAAGACAGGGAATGTAATGTTCTTTCCTCTTTGCCTCCCAGCCTAGACCCCAATTAATCCACTGTATTTTATACTGGCTATGTACTAGGGTTAAATATGTCATTATTTATTATTTGCCGTAATACCTAAACCCCAAAAGTCCAATGTATTTAATACTAGATGTTCGCTGAAGATAATCATTCAATTTTTTTCTCTTTGCCTTGACACCTAGACCCAAGTAAAGCCAGAGTATTATATGCTGGCTATTTACTAGTGTCAAACATTAATTTGTTGTACAGTACTTCTCTTATTTGACTACTTTTTAGTTTGGAGACCACATTTATTGTAGTTTTATAGTTAATTGGCAAAATCTCTTTCAAATGCTCTGTTTAATAAAATCACAGCAGAACATGCTGTCTTTGCACAGTTGAGTGCATATACTATTAATCTACTGAAAGATAAAGAATGGCTTGTTTTCTCTTATCTGATGAAATGTAGATTCATTCGCAAACCTATCAGTAACTAGTTGTGATCAGATTTCTCAGACGGTAATTGGTACAAAATGGGCACAGTCTGTTCTGCTTTTCTCATTTTTAAAGAGGCCATTTCATAAAACAACAAGAAATGAAATAGCTGTTTTAAGAGAAAGGACAATAAAAGAAAAATAAAGTATGTGCTTTATGTTTTGATTTTTTTTTTTTAGCATGAAATGAAGCATAATTTTGTCTAAGTTATTTACATAAAGGGTCTGGATTAGCGTTAGTACAAATGGGCTTCTTCTACTATTTTACACCGTTTAACCATTTATGTTATTTACTGTATATCTCACGGTTACCAGCAAAATAGCAGATGATACACTCATCATATCACCTTTTACGTATGCTATAGTAAGCAATCAACTCTTAGTGGGTAATCACACTAGAGCACATTAATTGCTTACTCATGAAAGTTGCATACAATTACTAGTGCAGCATTGCTAACACCAGAGATGTGGAAGCAGTGTGTTACTACTGTGGGTGTGGCCCGGTGCTGATAGTAGGGTGGTTTAGGGTAGTACGGAGTACCATTAAGAAATATGGTGGTGGTACGCAGTACCACCAGCCCACCGCCAGCACCGCAGGGTGCTGTGTCTCCACAAGGAGCATGCAACCCTTGGCAACAAGCAAGAAACCCCTGACAATGAACATGGAACACCTGGCAATGAGCAAGAAACCCCTGGCGACGAGCATGTAGGGCGGTATGTCCTACTAGAGGCATTATGTGTGTAAGCGAAACTGCAGGGGGCATTATGTGTGTAACTGACACTAGTGGGGCATTATGCATGTAAGCAGCACAGCAGGAGGCATTGTATGTGTAAGCGGCACTACAGGGGGTATTATACTTGTAAGCAGGACTGCAGGGAGCATTATGCGTGTAAGTGGCACTACAAAGGGCATTATGCATGGGAGCAGCACTAAAATGCTATTTGGGGGCGCAACATGTATAATTACGTCATTGCATGTATAGCGTTACCCAGAAGGGAATGCTGGTGCCACCAGGAGAAGATGCAGAAACTGCATCTTTTGCCATGAAACCCCTGGCAGCAAGTAAATAGAAGTGTGGGGCATAATTTGTAAGGGGCCTTTTTGTGTGTGGGACATAAAATGGTGTCAGTGGCATAACTGTGTGTGCTATAATATGTAACAGGCATTACGGTGTGTGGTATAATATGTAATAGGGATTACAGTGTGGCATAATGTGAAATGGGCATTACAGTGTCTGGCATGTGTAATAAGCTTTATGGTGTGTAGCATAATGTGTAATGGGCATTACGGTGTTTGGCATAATGTGTAAGGGGCATTACGGTGTGTGGCATAATGTGGCCATGCCCCTATTGTCATGTAGCCATTCCCCTAGTTTTGTGTGACCGCGCCCCCCCATGACATGTGACCACACCCATTTTTACTATCAGTAAGAAAAAAAATCTATCCGTAAGAAAAAAAATCTACTTGCACCACTGGTGTGGCCATTCCATGCTTCAACACATTGCACTTGTTCCCCTATTGCAGCAATCACAATCAAACAACAACACATCCTCCTGCACTGTCACTGCATACTGTCCATTATCCCCCACCACCATAAAGGCAATGCCAACACACACATGCACCCCTGAGGCTTACTCACATTCAGAGCCGGATTAAGACCATGGGGGGCCCGGGGCACTTAAGAGAGTGGGGCCCCTAATAGAGAAGGCAGAAAGAAAGAAAAAATATATATATGTGTGTGTATATATATATATACACACACACACACACATATATATATATATATTTGCCTCCCCAAGCAGCACACCCCCTGCCACACCGCAGATCGGATCTCTCTTCTGATCCGATCTGCGATGCTGTGCTCCCCAGCTCCCGTCCTCACTGCAGCAGCTGCACACAGACAGGACAGGACAGCTGAGCTGAGCGACGGCTCAGCTGTCCAATAAAGTATGAATGAAGCAGCCTGCCACTCAGTCATTGGCTGGGCACGCAGGCTGTTTCATTGATACATTATTGGACAGCTGAGCCGTCGTTCAGCTCAGCTGTCCTGTCTGTGTGCAGCTGTGCAGTGAGGACGGGAGCCGGGGAGCACAGCACCGCAGATCGGATCGGAAGAGAGATCCGATCTGCGGTGTGGCAGGGGGCCCTTTTGGAAAGGGGGGCCCGGGGTACGTATCCCCCGGGCCCCCCCCTTAATCCGGCTCTGCTCACATTAATGTCCTTTACTTCATCCAAACACGTTGCCCACCAGCCTACTTTATGTGTCCCAGGTTCCTAAATTCTATCTGGCCAAGCAGTCAAAACAATATTGCAGGCAAATAAGAAAATATATTTGTCATCCTGTGGGCGGCCCAATTCATTGACTGGCACCCCTCATAAATGTTTGGAAGGGGTGAGCTGATACCTTGCCCCTCCTCATTCCGACACCTCTGACTGAGAGGAAACTGAGGGAGCTCCCTGGCTGCAGCTCTAAAAAGATGCACAGTGTGGCAGCTAATCTGATTGGTTGCGAGGATGTCTGTTATGACCAGGCAGTCCCACCCTTATGAGCAAATCTCAAGCCCCACCCCTTCCACTTAGCATCAGACTAGGGAAACAGTAAATAATGGGAAAAAATATTTTTGAGGTATTAAAAAAAAAAAACACCTGAATGGTTCTGGTTCTCTCTAGGGATCCCCCAGATCTGTGCATATAGGGGTGTATTCAATTGTAATTGGAAACTGTTGTCCTGTCGGAAACTTTTTTAGGTCGGCAATCCCGACTTGTCGGAAAACACGTGGATTGGCGGAATAGCCGTGGATCCACGTGTTTTATCAGAAATGCGGCCAAATCAGACAGGTTTTATTTAGCCCCGTTTCCAACAATGCCAATCCGACTTGAAAAAAAGTCGGATTGGCATTGTCGGGAATGGCCAAATCCTGTCGGATTTGGCCGACTGTTTCCCTAGTCCTGTCGGATTTGGCCGCTCATTGAATACTGAGATGTCGGGTCCTTTCAGTCAGAAAGGATCCGACATAAATTGAATATACCCATTGTCTGTCCATGGTCCTGCTCTAGAGTGTGTATAAAGGGGAGACTGGCACACTTTCAGGTGTGTTTTGTTATTGAAATATATGAGGTCTTGATCATGTTTCTGCTTATTTTTAAGCCTGGGGAATTTGTATATTTGACAAGATTGCACTATGTTGTCTCTTTTTATCTCTTTTTATCTGTCCACATGGAAACTTTGTGGACATAAGAATCTCTTGTATCAGACTTACTAGTTTAGTTCATTTTTGGGGCTCCACATAAAATAGGCCCAAGGTCATGACAACACGATAATTACCAGTCACCATCTGTCGACATGGCTGCCCACAAATCATAGGTATTAAAGTGGTATTTATATTTTCCTCACAATGTATTGCAATTTTAATACTTTTACATATTTTAGGGAGACAATGGGGCTGATAGTGTAGGGGGAGTACATGTCTACATGGCACTGACCACACCCACACATCACTGGTCACACCTCTTCTGCTTCTCATAATAGGTCTTTGATCATTTTCAGCCCCAGGTCCATGTGACCCTTTATCCGACCCTGGGGATAGCTCAGTACAGACAGAGCTCAGTGACCCATAGTCTCTCAGCCTGAAGATACAAAACAATAATGAATGGTGATTAGATTTTTGTTAAAGTCTTCCATTAAGTGCTGTATTGAGAAAGCTCTCCTGTTCATGAGATTGCTGCTTTAGATGCAAACAATACTAGAATGTTTTTTTCTTTAAACATACTTATTGATGTTTCTCATATATTTGCTATTGATTATTTTCAGTGCCTCCTTCATTTCAATATTAGTAAAAAAAAAAAACTATTAAGAGTCAGGTGACTAAATTACAGTTGGGTACATACTGGAGTAACTTGTCCCACAACCCGCCATCATGCCAACTAAGCAGTTGATTAGGTAACACTTATCAATCAACCATTCGATATGTCGGTCCTTACATCACAGCAGGGCAGGCATTTGAATTTGGCTGCCTGTTGTGACATCAGTCCCTGCAGCAAGTGTCTGGGCAGTCATTGGGTCGCCCGTACACAGCCAGATGCACTGATATACAGATGGAGCCATGCTCATCTTGGCTTCTCTGCTGCGCCTATGTGCACCATGGCTCATTAGCATAATCCTTTTATCTATTGTTCTCAGCTGCAATACAATACAGAGAGAACAATACAGCAGGGGATTAAGTCCCACTGCTCTGACTCAGTTAATCTTATTAAAGGGATAGATGAGCATGCCTCCATCTGTATCTAGAGATATAGCAGGATTGGCTCTGCTGTGTTCACGTTCACAGACATATCAGGTGTACACACCAGTTGATCTCCGACCGATCAATAGCCCGGACGATATATTGTCCAGTGTGTACCCAGCTTAAATCAATCACAAACACATAACACAGATGATTCTAGCAAACAAAAATGGAATACATCCAGAGTCCAAAATGTAGGAAACGACAATCAACAACATATTGGGCCAGATTATTATTATTATTATTATTATTATTATTACTACATTTTATTTATAAGGCGCCACAGGTGTTTCTCAGCGCCGTACAAAGGACAGCACAGGGAGACTAAACTTAGCATTACAGTAGATAAATAACAGAAATACAATACAGGTAACAAGGAGCACCACAATTCTCAAGACATAATGCAGCTCAGATGTAAGTAGTGAAGGAGTGATCATCGTACTACTAGGAGCTGATGGCCATAGATGGAGATGAGAATTTACCAGCCGGAGAAAAAGCGGGTAAAGATGGTTGCTGAGTAGGGGAGAGCTGCAAGTGAAATGTGTCGAGAAGAGGGCTTAGATAACAAGAGGAAAGAGGGCCCTGCTCTGAAGAGCTAACAATCTAGTGGGAAGGGTCGACAGACAGATAACTTGAGGTGCAAGCAAGCAGGAGGTAGCCTGATGGCAGTATTTAAGCAAAGCCGAGATGTTCAAGGCATGAGGCAGGGGTTGGAGGAGCGGCCTTAGGACTAGGTTATACGTCGGGAGGGTATGCTTTGATGAATAGGCAAATTTACTAAGCCTTAAAAAGTGATAAAGTGGAGAGTGGTAAAGTACCAGCCAACCAACTCTTAACATCCATGTCACAGGCCCTGTTTGAAAAATTACAGGAGGTGGTTGGTTGGTAGTTTATCACTGTCCACTTAATCACTTTTCAAGGCTTAGTATATCTGGCTCATTGTGGGGAATTCAATTATCCGTGGTAAATTATTACAGATAATTGATCCCCTGGGGGCCAATTAGCCACGAAAGTCAGCATCACCTGCTTAGGTGCCCCTCCATTTTAAGTAATAGCACCAGGCTCTTGGTCCGGGACTGGTGCTAAAAATACGGGGGGGGGGGGGGGGGGGACATAGGGATAATCCTTATTTTCTAAACCAGCACTCGGCTTCACTAGTCAGAGAGGTAATGCTACAGCCAGGGGTCACCCTTATATTAGTCCCCTGGACGTAACCCACCCAACTAGTCAGCCCTGGTCAGGGGGTTCCCAGGGAGAATGTCACTCCCCCTCAAGACACCCGAGGCCAGGTCTGAAGATTGGAGCTATCCCCGGCACCCCTGGATGGTGAGTGCTGAGTTGATAGTCCATTAGAGAGTGTAAACAATAGAACTAATATTGTCTTTTGCAGGATGGACTACAGTTCCAAGCAAGCCTCCCCCACATGCTGGTACTTGGACAGCCACAAGTACCAGCATGCAGAGCATTGAGGGGACCGCTGTTTACTATAGTCCCCACCCTTACATACAGTACTTACTTACCTACAATCCCTGTTGCCATTCATGTTCATTCATCTCCAAGTCGTAACCATGTAACCTGTAAAAAAAAATCCCATATTCAGCTATTCCTAGCGTAGATCAGGTCCTCTTCAGTCCATATAGGCATCCCAGTGGTTAAAAAAATAACAAAGCGCAAACCTGAACCAGATGGACATGTGGACATGTCCACATACACTTGCACTACGTGACTTCCACGGGTGACTTCTGTCATTAAAAGCCAATCAGAGGACGCGTCTATAAAAGTCGCCCGGTGATTGGCTGTGATCAGCTGCACTGTCAATCAAACCACTCCCATAGACTTTAATGAGGGATCGTGCCATTGAAGTCTATGGTGAGAACTGCTACATTGTATCCTATGTGGTTATCCTTGTACACATTTAATCAGAGAATTCTGCACGGATCTCACTGAACACACTGCTGAGGGGTGCGTCTAATTGAAAAGTGCATTTTGATCCAAGTTTGCACAATTCACGGGTTTGTTTGCAGAAATGATTCTTAGTAAATATCACTGTTGTCTATGGAAAAGACATCCAAGTTTAGCCATTGATGTATTTGATCGTATGTCAATATCCATCCATGTTTTGTATTTCTGTTTGAACAAATGCTCCAGTGTTTGCCAACTTGGACAAACACAGAGCTTAGTAAATTTACCCCGTAGTGGATTTGGAAAGTAAGAGTGGCTTAATTTTGAGTCGAGCCAGATGTGGAAAGCATCACTGCTGGTTTGCTAATTTCCAAGTTTATGAACAAATCATGACACAGTATTTTTTTCATGTAATTTATTTATATACATACAGTATACATACATAAATAGCTATACAGACATTCAAATCATCATCTCAAGCATTTTAACTTACTCCCCCAACCCCCGTTGATTCAGGCCCTGTTGACATGTATACATTAGCTGGAGGTGCAACACTGCATAGGTAAAACTTTTAAAATGCCAAATGAACTGTATATATTATTATCTGATGAGGAATGTATTCTCAGCAATTAAAAAGGATTATGAATTTAACAAACTGTCATCAACACACTGTCAAAGTCTTCTTATGCAAAAAATAGCACTTCAGTGTTTATTAAGTGAATGTACTGTAACTAGCATAGTACATGAATGTAGAAGGTCAGTGGTTTGTTAATAAACATGTAGGAGTTAAAATAATTTAAAAATAATCAAATTCCCAAAGGTCTAATTCAGGCCTGGCCAACCTGTGGCTCTCCAGATGTTGTGAAACTACACATCCCAGCATGCCCTGCCACATTTCTAGCATTGATTAAGAGCAAAACTGTGGCAGTGCATGCTGGGACTTGTAGTTTCACAGCAGCTGGAGAGCCACAGGTTGGCCAGGCCTGGTCTAATTGAATGGAAGTTGGCTGTAAATGTACCCAGATTGTGTGCATGAACTAAATTCAGATATCTAATCTTTACACTTGGTTTCATAGCTGTTGTCAGGGATGTACTAGGACTAAAAACTGTCCCCATCACTGTTGCCATGTGGGCATGTGTGTGCACGAAAAAGGGGACATGACCACGTGTCACAGGGGAGTGGACACGCATCACAGAGGTGTAACCTTGCAGTATGCCCTGTCTAAACATGCCGGCTGAGCAGAATACGAAAAGTTGGAGCTGCTTGGTGAGTCCTTCAAATGGCTGGAGTGGCCCATGCAAGAGATCCATCTGCAAACAGACCTAATTCTGCCTATGTGCAAATCTGCATAGCCTGCAATTTCTTCAACATGTCCTTGACACTTTCTTGCTAAACTTTCCCTACACCCAATTATCACCTTTATCCGCAAGTGGTGATTCGACTGCATTGCCCGTAGTTGCATATACCTGACTCTGGAGCACATAGTCATATTAAGGGGACCACAGGGGGCATGTCACCTCAGAGGCCCCCCTGCCCATTAATTACAGCTGCAGTGTATCAGTACTGCACTGCAAGACTTTAAACTGAATGGAGACTGAAAGGGAGGTGGAGTCGAAACAGGGGGCAGGGCTATACAGCACTCAGAGTCAGTGCTAGCCAGCAGCATGGGAAGAGAGAGAAGGGAACGGAAGAGTTATTACAGACAGTGAGCGTACCTACCATGTAAGGTGAGAGGGAGGGGGAACACTATATTGTCTGTATGAAGGTAACTGTATTATGTATGTGTGTGATTATGTACAGTATGTGTGTGTCTAAGCAGGGTCATTTTTAGGGCTGGGTGAGCCGTGCAATCACATGGACACCTGCGGCCAGTGTCTGCACAGTATTACATGTGGTTTGACCGTCCGCATGGCATACTGTTTAAAATGTCCCTCCTAAAATGTCTGCCACCTCAGAGGAGACAGTTACTATATGAAGGATGCTAGAGGAGGAGTTGGCCATTTTGGGAGGGACATTTACTAGAGACACAAGCAAACAGCCGTCCCCGAAAGTGCCAAACCGCAGGACCGCTGAGACATGGCGGGGGAGTGCAAATTACGGCTGCAGCTAGAGGAAGGCAGTGGCATGAAACCCCTGACAATGAGCAGGTAATAGTGTGGCATTATTATGCGAGGCATATATTAAAGTCACAGGGCATGGCATAACTATGGGACATAATATGGTGCAAGAGGCATTACTGTTTGGGGCATATGGTGCAAGGGGCATTTCTGTGTGGGACATTACTGTGTGGGGCATAAGATGGTCCAAGGGGCATTACTGTGTGGGGCATAACATGGTGCAAGGGGCATTATTGTGTGGAGCATAATATGGTGGAATTTTTTTTCCTTTTGTTGGCCAATGTGAGGGGGTGCAAGGTCAAATACCGGGTGTAAGGTAGTTTTTGCTACAAGGCCATGCCCCATTGCAGTGAAGTCGCGTCCATTGTAGCAAGACCATGCCCCTTTTTTTGGACACATGCTAATATTTACATTTTAGTACTGTATGTCTATGAAGGGGGGGGGGGCATTTTTTTACATCTCCCAGCAGCCCTTGTGCTTCCCAGCACCCCTGTGGACTCCCAGCAGCCCCCTCTCGAGTGAAAAGATGGAGGGGAGACCACCGGAGAGCTCCGTACAAGTGAGTATTTTTTTTTAAGTTATTTTATTTTTTACGCCACATGGGGTTTTCAGCACTGAAAAACATACAACCATTTTTTTTTTCCATTGGATACCGCAGGTATCGGGAGAGCGCATACCTGCGATAATCCGAAACTAATGTAAGCGAGGGGTTTTACCTTGCTTACAATTGAATTCCACCACAGTGTCACTGGCTCATTATATTGATCCAGTCCACTTTGAATAAGCAAGCAGTCTATATGGACGTACACTACAGTATGTTTTTGCCTGGGGTATCTGGGTATGCAATTATATATATGCTGTAATGTTATATAATAAGCCAAAACATTTTATCATGATCGCATTCCTTTAGACAATGTTATATATCTAATCAGTAGCGGTTCTTGCCGCGGGCAAACATGATTTTTGCCAGGGCGCCACAATCCTGGGGGTGCCGTTATCGCCGCCGCCACTACCACCGCCGCCTGTCCCTTCCCACTGGTGCCGTGCGGTGCGTCTGACGTCATTGAACACTGCACGGAATTGTGGGAGCGGCGTCAGACGCTAGAGGTCATAATTGACCTCTAGTGTCTGTGTCATGACGTCTCTCCCATAGATCTGAGGAACGGCAGCTGAAGACGGAGCACAGCAGCAGTGGTCTGGAAGCAGGAGCAGGGCTGGTGAGTATGTTTTATTTTTTTGTAAGCACAGCTACCTGGGGCACAGCAACAGGGCACAACTACTGAGAGCAGAGCAACAGGGGGCACATCTACTGAGGGCACAGCTACTGAGAGCACAGCAACAGGGCACAACTACTGAGGGCACAGCAACAGGGGCAAAACTACTGAGGGCACGGCAACAGGGGGCAAAACTACAGGGTCGCAACTACTGAGGGCACAGCAACAGGGGGAAAAACTACTGAGGGCACAGCAACAGGTGGCAAATCTACTGGGGGCACAGCTACAGGGGGCAAACTCTACTGGGTGCACAACTACATTGGACATAATTGTTGTCACGCCCCTTCCCTATGAAGTCACACGCCTATTTACTTTACTGGTCTGCGAAAATGTTGCTAAATTACTCCATTTGGGAAATAGATATTCTCTCTGGAGTGTTTTTAAATTAATTAAATGAAGCTAAAGGAGATCAGGGTTTTATTTTAATGAAGAGCAGTTGAACTATAGACCAACTTGCTGCTGTTTATACAATATGTGAAGGGTGTGTCAATTTGAAAACAATGTGGCACAAATTAATACTTTATTGCAAGAATTTTAATTGTAAATGTGGCTTTGTTGCAAGTGGTTGCAAGTGAATGGATTACCTTTGCTTTATCCAGTTTTGGTTATACTGTATATACAAAAGGTTATTAACTAAACTACACCAAGGTACATCTCTTCGCTTATATCCAAATATCTCCCAACCTGATCTCTTCGCTCTTCCCAAGATCGACGTCTCTCATCCACACTCATTATTTGTTCTCATTAACAATTGCAGGACTTTCTTCAGGCTGCTCCCACAAATGCCCTCCCACGCACAATAAGACTCTCCTCTAGTCTCCAAACCTTCAATAGATATCTGAAAACTAACTTCCACATAATTTTTATAAACTTTCCTATCCAATTACATCCCCTCAGTACAGTCCACCTATATCCTCACATATTTACTCTTTCTTCACTTTCACACCCCCCTGAACCTGGCCAACATTGCTGGGTGACCATATCATACAGTCCACCAAGAACCTTTGTAATCTGGTGTAAAAGATAACACCTATCCTTGTGTATCAAATCCTATTTCCTTATAGATTGTAAGCTTGCGAGCAGGGCCTTCCTACCTTTATTACTGTCTGTAATTACCCAGTTTTGTTCTATCACTGTTGTTTCCAGTTGTAAAGCGCAAAGCAATTTGCTGTGCTATATAAGAAACTGTTACTAAATATATGTACTGTATTTGCAGTAAAGTTACAACATAACGTGCAGTAAAGTTACAACGTGCTTTTAAAATGGGAACAATACTATTGTAAAAGAGACTTGTGCTGCATTCACACCGCAAATGCCGGGTCCTACCCGGTAAGACAAACGTGTACTTACCGGGTGGGATCCGGCATTTGCGCTCCGTTGCAGGCTTCCCGACCCGGCAATATACCGGGTCGGTTGCCATGACAACGGAGGCCGCAGCAGCAGCAGGGGCGGGGGTGGAGGCGGCGTCGGGAGATGAGCTCATCTCCAGCGCCGCCTCTCCCTATCTTGTGAATGGGAACCGTGTCGCATCGACACGGCTCCCATTCACACCGCTCCTGACCCGGTAATCAACCCGGGTAAAACCCTTCTTTTTTACCGGGTTGATTTACCGGGTCAGGCGACCCGCTAAATCGCCCAGTGTGCTTTCACATCGCACACTGACCCGGTTCGACACGGCAATATGCCGTGTCGGTACCGGGTTATTTGTGCGATGTGAAAGGGGTATTGGTAATAACCGACAAACAAGAGGTAAGAATATTTAGGCTGTGATTGTTTTCTCACCCTTACAAATGTTTTGAAAATATTTTAATATTGTCTTTTCTAAGCAGCAGCTTTTGAATGTCCTATTTGTAATTTTAATTCGTAATTTTAATTATGTATGTGTATTTTAAAGGACACATTGAATGCTTTCTATGTTTTCATTTCCATTGCTATTTTACTAATACCTGCGGAAATATTTGACATTGACTATGGGGGTCATTTCGAGTTGTTCGCTCATTATTTTTTTGTCGCAACGGAGCGAATAGTCGCTACTGCGCATGCGCAATGTCCGCAGTGCAACTGCGCCAAGTAAATTTGCTATGCAATTAGGAATTTTACTCACGGCATTACGAGGTTTTTTCTTCGTTCTGGTGATCGTAATGTGATTGACAGGAAGTGGGTGTTTCTGGTCGGAAACTGGCCGTTTTATGGGTGTGTGTGAAAAAACGCTACCGTTTCTGGGAAAAACGCGGGAGTGGCTGGAGAAACGGAGGAGTGTCTGGGCGAATGCTGGGTGTGTTTGTGACGTCAAACCAGGAACGACAAGCACTGAACTGATCGCAGATGCCGAGTAAGTTTTGAGCTACTCAGAAACTGCTAAGAAGTGTCTATTCGCAATTCTGCTAATCTTTCGTTCGCAATTTTACTATGCTAAGATTCACTCCCAGTAGGCGGCGGCTTAGCGTGTGCAAAGCTGCTAAAAGCAGCTTGCGAGCGAACAACTCGGAATGACCCCCAATAAGAGAAAGGGTGGTTCTATATTTCTGATGCATCTGATTGATAGCTACGCTTATGGTTTACACTAAATTAATCGCATAGCCTATTTTGTTGGAAGCATTGTCATTTAGTTTGTATATGTTTGTGGTCTACATGTGAGATGGATATGAGCATCATCTGCAAATGTAGGGCCTAATTCAGACCTGATCGCAGCTGCAAAATTGTTCTCTAATGGGCAAAGCCATGTGCATTGCAGGGGGGGGGGGGGCAGATATAACATGTGCAGAGAAATTTAGATTTGGGGGGGGTTATTTTGTTTCTGTGCAGAGTAAATACTGGCTGCTTTATTTTTACACTGCAATTTAGATTTCAGTTTGAACACACCCCACCCAAATCTAACTCATTCTGCACATGTTATATGTGCCCCACCTGCAATGCACATGGTTTTGCCCATTAGAGAACAATTTTGCTGCTGCAATCAGGTCTGAATTAGGCCCATAGCTGCTTTAATCATGGACAGCCCATCTGCACACCTCTGCTAAGTGTTGTATTTTCCTAAACTGTCAGAAGTAGACCTTATAGTAATTATTGTCGACCCTGACTGATGGAAACTTTGCAGGTGGAGGTATTGGTAAATGAACTGCAAGGAATCAGAAAGCCTAAGATGAAGCACGATCATTGAACATTTGCTCACCTTATAATAATAGATGTAAAACAGGATGGATGTTTACCTGGGGAGAAAGAAGGGTTCTTCCAGGTGGGTATTGAGACTGAAACTAAAACTACTATTTTACTCACCCTGGAATTTTATTATCTGAATAACATATGACAATAAGATTTTGTCAAACATCTTCTCAGCATCTTATTTATTTTATGAACCATTGCAACTATAGTATGGCTTTTCTACTGTTTGTAAATTAATGTCTACTGCAAATTATATTTATATGTGATAAGTGAGGATAGATTTGTGGTGACTCTGTTGAAAATATTTTTTTAATTATTTCTCTATCGTCCTAGTGGATGCTGGGGTTCCTGAAAGGACCATGGGGAATAGCGGCTCCGCAGGAGACAGGGCACAAAAAGTAAAGCTTTACGATCAGGTGGTGTGTACTGGCTCCTCCCCCCATGACCCTCCTCCAAGCCTCAGTTAGATTTTTGTGCCCGGCCGAGAAGGGTGCAATCTAGGTGGCTCTCCTAAAGAGCTGCTTAGAAAAGTTTAGCTTAGGTTTTTTATTTTACAGTGAGTCCTGCTGGCAACAGGATCACTGCAACGAGGGACTTAGGGGAGAAGAAGTGAACTCACCTGCGTGCAGGATGGATTGGCTTCTTGGCTACTGGACATCAGCTCCAGAGGGACGATCACAGGTACAGCCTGGATGGTCACCGGAGCCTTGCCGCCGGCCCCCTTGCAGATGCTGAAGTAAGAAGAGGTCCAGAATCGGCGGCAGAAGACTCCTCAGTCTTCTAAAGGTAGCGCACAGCACTGCAGCTGTGCGCCATTTTCCTCTCAGCACACTTCACACGGCAGTCACTGAGGGTGCAGGGCGCTGGGAGGGGGGCGCCCTGGGAGGCAAATGAAAACCTATTTTGGCTAAAAATACCTCACATATAGCCTCCGGAGGCTATATGGAGATATTTAACCCCTGCCAGAATCCGTTAAGAGCGGGAGACGAGGCCGCCGAAAAAGGGGCGGGGCCTATCTCCTCAGCACACAGCGCCATTTTCCCTCACAGAAAGGCTGGAGGGAAGGCTCCCAGGCTCTCCCCTGCACTGCACTACAGAAACAGGGTTAAAACAGAGAGGGGGGGCACTAATTTGGCGTTAGAAATATATAAAAAAGATGCTATAAGGGAAAACACTTATATAAGGTTGTCCCTATATAATTATAGCGTTTTTGGTGTGTGCTGGCAAACTCTCCCTCTGTCTCTCCAAAGGGCTAGTGGGTCCTGTCCTCTATCAGAGCATTCCCTGTGTGTGTGCTGTGTGTCGGTACGTGTGTGTCGACATGTATGAGGACGATGTTGGTGAGGAGGCGGAGCAATTGCCTGTAATGGTGATGTCACTCTCTAGGGAGTCGACACCGGAATGGATGGCTTATTTAGGGAATTACGTGATAATGTCAACACGCTGCAAGGTCGGTTGACGACATGAGACGGCCGACAAACAATTAGTACCGGTCCAGACGTCTCAAAAACACCGTCAGGGGTTTTAAAACGCCCGTTTACTTTAGTCGGTCGACACAGACACAGACAGGGACACTGAATCCAGTGTCGACGGTGAATAAACAAACGTATTCCTTATTAGGGCCACACGTTAAAGGCAATGAAGGAGGTGTTACATATTTCTGATACTACAAGTACCACAAAAGAGGGTATTATGTGGGATGTGAAAAAACTACCGTAGTTTTTCCTGAATCAGATAAATTAAATAAAGTGTGTGAGGTTCCCCCCGATAGAAAATTATGGGCGGTATACCCTTTCCCGCCAGAAGTTAGGGCGCGTTGGGAAACACCCCTTAGGGTGGATAAGGCGCTCACACGCTTATCAAAACAAGTGGCGGTACCGTCTATAGATAGGGCCGTCCTCAAGGACCAGCTGACAGGAGGCTGGAAAATATCATAAAAAGTATATACACACATACTGGTGTTATACTGCGACCAGCGATCGCCTCAGCCTGGATGTGCAGAGCTGGGGTGGCTTGGTCGGATTCCCTGACTAAAAATATTGATACCCTTGACAGGGACAGTATTTTATTGACTATAGAGCATTTAAAGGATGCATTTCTATATATGCGAGATGCACAGAGGGATATTTGCACTCTGGCATCAAGAGTAAATGCGATGTCCATATCTGCCAGAAGATGTTATGGACACGACAGTGGTCAGGTGATGCAGATTCCAAACGGCACAAAGGTGTATCGCCGTATAAAGGAAGAGGAGTTATTTGGGGTCGGTCCATCGGACCTGGTGGCCACGGCAACTGCTGGAAAATCCACCGTTTTTACCCTAAGTCACATCTCTGCAGAAAAAGACACCGTCTTTTCAGCCTCAGTCCTTTCGTCCCTATAAGATCATATCTGCCCAGGGATAGAGGAAAGGGAAGAAGACTGCAGCAGGCAGCCCATTCCCAGGAACAGAAGCGTTCCACCGCTTCTGACAAGTTCTCAGCATGGCGCTGAGACTGTACAGGACCCCTGGATCCTACAAGTAGTATCCCAGGGGCACAGATTGGAATGTCGAGACGTTTCCCCTTCGCAGGCTCCTGAAGTCTGCTTTACCAAGGTCTCCCTCCGACAAGGAGGCAGTATGGGAAAAAATTCACAAGCTGTATTCCCAGCAGGTGATAATTAAATTACCCCTCCTACTACAAGAAAAGGGGTACTATTCCACACTATATTGTGGTACTGAAGCCAGAAGGCTAGGTGAGACTTATTCTAAAAAAAATTTTTTTGAACACTTACAAAGGTTCAAATCAAGATGGAGTCACTCAGAGCAGTGATAACGAACCAGGAAGAAGGGGACTATATAGTGTCCCGGGACATCAGGGATGCTTACCTCTATGTCCCAAATTTGCCCTTCTCACTAAGGGTACCTCAGGTTCGTGGTGCAGAACTGTCACTATCAGTTTCAGACGCTGCCGTTTGGATTGTCCACGGCACCCCGGGTCTTTACCAAGGTAATGGCCGAAATGATGATTCTTCTTCGAAGAAAAGGCGTCTTAATTATCCCTTACTTGGACGATCTCCTGATAAGGGCATAGTCCAGGGAACAGTTGGAGGTCGGAGTAGCACTATCTCGGATACTGCTACAACAGCACGGGTGGATTCTAAATATTCCAAAATCGCAGCTGATCCCGACGACACGTCTGCTGTGCCTAGGGATGATTCTGGACACAGTCCAGAAAAAGGTGTTTCTCCCGGAAGAGAAAGCCAGGGAGTTATCCGAGCTAGTCAGGAACCTCCTAAAAACAGTGCATCATTGCACAAGGGTCCTGGTAAAAATGGTGGCTTCTTACGAAGCAAGTCCATTCGGCAGATTTCACGCAAGAACTTTTCAGTGGGATCTGCTGGACAAATGGTCCGGATCGCATCTTCAGATGCATCAGCGGATAACCCTATATCCAAGGACAAGGGTGTCTCTCCTGTGGTGGTTATAGAGTGCTCATCTTCTAGAGGGCCGCAGATTCGGCATTCAGGATTGGATGCTGGTGACCACGGAGCCCAGCCCGAGAGGCTGGGGAGCAGTCACACAAGGAAAAAATTTCCAGGGAGTGTGATCAAGTCTGGAGACTTTTCTCCACATAAATATACTGGAGCTAAGGGTAAATTTATAATGCTCTAAGCTTAGCAAGACCTCTGCTTCAAGGTCAGCCGGTATTGATCCAGTGGGAAAAACATCACGGCAGTCGCCCACGTAAACAGACAGGGCGACACAAGAAGCAGGAGGGCAATGGCAAAAACTGCAAGGACTTTTCGCTGGGCGGAAAATCATGTGATAGCACTGTCAGCAGTGTTTCATCCCGGGAATGGAAACTGGGAAGCAGACTTCCTCAGCAGGCACGACCTCCACCCGGGAGAGTGGAAACTTCATCGGGAAGTTTTTTCCACATGATTGTAAACCGTTGGGAAATACCAAAGGTGGACATGATGGCGTCCCGTCTGAACAAAAAACGGGACAGGTATTGCGCCAGGTCAAGAGACCCTCAGGCAATAGCTGTGGACGTTCTGGTAACACCGTGGGTGTACCAGTCGGTGTATGTGTTCCCTCCTCTGCTTCTCATACCTAAGGTGCTGAGAATTATAAGACGTAGAGGAGTAAGAACTATACTCATGGCTCCGGATTGGCCAAGAAGGACTTGGTACCCGGAACTTCAAGAGATGCTTACAGAGGTCTTATGGCCTCTGCCGCTAAGAAGGGACTTGCTTCAGCAAGTACCATGTCTGTTCCAAGACTTACCGCAGCTGCGTTTGTCGGCATGGCGGTGGAACGCCGGATCCTAAGGGAAAAAGGCATTTCGGAAGAGGTCATTCCTACCCTGGTCAAAGCCAGAAAGGAGGTGACCACACAACATTATCACCACATGTGGCGAAAATATGTTGCGTGGTGTGAGGCCAGGAAGGCCCCACAAAGAAATTTCAACTCGGTCGTTTCCTGCATTTCCTGCAAACAGGAGTGTCTATGGGCCTCAAATTGGGGTCCATTAAGGTTCAAATTTCGGCCCTGTCGATTTTCTTCCAGAAAGAATTGGCTTCAGTTCCTGAAGTCCAGAAGTTTGTCAAGGGAGTATTGCATATACAACCCCCTTTTGTGCCTCCAGTGGCACTGTGGGATCTCAACGTAGTTCTGGGATTCCTCAAATCACATTGGTTTAAAACCAGTCAAATCTGTGGATTTGAAGCATCTCACATGAAAAGTGACCATGCTCTTGGCCCTGGCCTGGACCAGGCGAGTGTCAAATTGGTGGTTTTTTCTCAAAAAAGCCCATATCTGTTTGTCCATTCGGACAGGGCAGAGCTGCGGACTCGTCCCCAGTTCTCTCCCTAAGGTGGTGTCAGTGTTTCACCTGAACCAGCTTATTGTGGTGCCTTGCACCTACTAGGGACTTGGAGGACTCCAAGTTGCTAGATGTTGTCAGGGCCCTGAAAATATGTTCCAGGACGGCTGGAGTCAGGAAAACTGACTTGCTGTTATCCTGTATGCACCCAACAAACTGGGTGCTCTTGCTTCTAAGCAGACTATTTCTAGTTGGATGTGTAATACAATTCAGCTTGCACATTCTGTGGCAGGCCTGCCACAGCCAAAATATGTAAATGCCCATTCCACAAGGAAGGTGGGCTCATCTTGGGCGGCTGCCCGAGGGGTCTCGGCTTTACAACTTTGCCGAGCGGTTATTTAGTCAGGGGCAAACACGTTTGTAAAATCCTACAAATTTGATACCCTGGCTAAGGAGGACCTGGAGTTCTCTCATTCGGTGCTGCAGAGTCATCCGCACTCTCCCGCCCGTTTGGGAGCTTTGGTATTATCCCCATGGTCCTTTCAGGAACCCCAGCATCCACTAGGACGATAGAGAAAATAAGAATTTACTTACCGATAATTCTATTTCTCGGAGTCCGTAGTGGATGCTGGGCGCCCATCCCAAGTGCGGATTGTCTGCAATACTTGTACATAGTTACAAAAATCGGGTTATTATTGTTGTGAGCCATCTTTTCAGAGGCTCCGCTGTTATCATACTGTTAACTGGGTTCAGATCACAGGTTGTACAGTGTGATTGGTGTGGCTGGTATGAGTCTTACCCGGGATTCAAAATCCTTCCTTATTGTGTACGCTCGTCCGGGCACAGTACCTAACTGAGGCTTGGAGGAGGGTCATGGGGGGAGGAGCCAGTACACACCACCTGATCGTAAAGCTTTACTTTTTGTGCCCTGTCTCCTGCGGAGCCGCTATTCCCCATGGTCCTTTCAGGAACCCCAGCATCCACTACGGACTCCGAGAAATAGAATTATCGGTAAGTAAATTCTTATTTTTAAGGTCTTACTGATACGAAGTGAAAGATTCTAGTCTATTTTATAGAATGCAGTTGTACAACTTGATGTTGTGTTTGAATTGAGTTCCTACTGAGTTGGGATCGTGACCCAAAAATTAGCTCTTTGCTGTTTATAATAGGTCTCTTCACTGTTTTAGCAAATCTATTCTTTAAAATGAATGTGTGAAAAAAACAAAACCTTATTGCATAACAGTTTGTGGCAGAGACAGCACAGTTCGGACGTGGATTTAGAATTGCAGCATTTATGGCTAATGAGAATCCAGGTCAGGTGTTACTGTAGTTCAGTTGGTTACAGACACCTGTAAGAGTGTTTTAAAAGGGTTCCAAACACAAGGCAACAATGCTTCTGATGGTGACTAGCATCCAGAAAGGGGTGCAGGGACGATAGGGCCACTGGACATGTACTAAGATGAACCTGTATTACTATGGACTTGTACTGATGTGATGTGATACTGTACTGCTATGAACTTGTGCTGATGTGATCCTGTACTCCTATGCACGTGTACTAATGTAAACTAGAGATGTGCACCGGAGATTTTTTGTGTTTTGGTTTTGGATTCGGTTCCGCGGCCGTGTTTTGGATTCGGACACGTTTTGGCAAAACCTCCCTGAAAATTTTTTGTCGGATTCGGGTGTGTTTTGGATTCGGGTGTTTTTTTTTCAAAACCCCCTCAAAAACAGCTTAAATCATAGAATTTGGGGGTAATTTTGATCCTATAGTATTATTAACCTCAATAACCATAATTTCCACTCATTTCCAGTCTATTCTGAACACCTCACACCTAACAATATTATTTTTAGTCCTAAAATTTGCACCAAGGTCGCTGGATGACTAAGCTAAGCGACCCAAGTGGGCGGCACAAAGACCTGGCCCATCTAGGAGTGGCACTGCAGTGTCAGACAGGATGGCACTTAAAAAAAGTGGCCCCAAACATCACATGATGCAAAGATAAATAAAAAAAGAGGTGCAAGATGGAATTGTCCTTGGGTCCTCCCACCCACCCTTATGTTGTATAAACAGGACATGCACACAAACCCATCATTTCAGCGACAGGGTCTGCCACACGACTGTGGCTGAAATGACTGGTTGGTTTGGGCCCCCACCAAAAAAAGAAGCAATCAAGCTCTCCTTGCTCAAACTGGCTCTACAGAGGAAAGATGTCGACCTCATCATCATCCTCCTCCGATTCATCACCCCTTTCACTGTGTACATCCCCCTCCTCACAGAGAATTAATTCGTCCCCACTGGAATCCACCATCTCAGGTCCCTGTGTACTTTCTGGAAGCAATTGCTGGTGAATGTCTCCACGGAGAAATTGATTATAATTCATTTTGATGAACATCATTTTCTCCACATTTTGTGGAAGTAACCTCGTACGCCGATCGCTGACAAGGTGAACGCCTGCACTAAACACTCATTCGGAGTACACACTGGAGGGGGGGCAACTTAGGTAAAATAAAGCCAGTTTGTGCAAGGGCCTCCAAATTGCCTCTTTTTCCTGCCAGTATACGTACGGACTGTCTGACGTGCCTACTTGGATGCTGTCACTCATATAATCCTCCACCATTCTTTCAATGTTGAGAGAATCATATGCAGTGACAGTAGACGACATGTCAGTAATCGTTGGCATGTCCTTCAGTCCGGACCAGATGTCCGTTTTCGCTCCTGACTGCCCTGCATTACCGCCAGTGGGTGGTTTTGGAAATATGATCCTTTTCCTGGCAGCTCCAGTGGCGGGAGAAAATGAAGGAGAAGCTGTTGGCGGGTCACGTTCCGCTTGACTTGACAAATGTCTCAGCAGCAGGTCTTTGAACATGTGCAGACTTGTGTCTGCCGGAAAGAGAGATACAACGTAGGCTTTAAACCTAGGATCGAGCACGGTTGCCAAAATGTAGTGCTCTGATTTCAACAGATTGACCACACGTGAATCCTGGTTAAGCGAATGAAGGGCTCCATCCACAAGTCCCACATGCCTAGCGGAATCGCTCCATTTTAGCTTCTCCTTCAATCTCTCCAGCTGCTTCTGCAAAAGCCTGATGAGGGGAATGAATTTATTCAGGCTGACAGTGTCTGAACTGACTTCACGTGTGGCAAGTTCAAAGGGTTGCAGAACCTTGCACAATGTTGAAATCATTCTCCACTGCGCTTGAGTCAGGTGCATTCCCCCTCCTTTGCCTATATCATAGGCAGATGCATAGGCTTGAATGGCCTTTTGCTGCTCCTCCATTCTCTGAAGCATATAGAGGTTTGAATTCCACCTCGTTACCACCTCTTGCTTCAGATGATGGCGGGGCAGGTTCAGGAGTGTTTGCTGGTGCTCCAGTCTTCTGCACACGGTGGCTGAATGCCAAAAGTGGCCCGCAATTCATCGGGCCACCGACAGCATCTCTTGCACGCTCCTGTCATTTAAAAAAAAATTCTGCACCACCAAATTCAATGTATGTACAAAACATGGGACGTGCTGGAATTTGTCCACATGTAATGCACGCACAATATTGGTGGCGTTGTCCGATGTCACAAATCCCCAGGAGAGTCCAATTGGGGTAAACCATTCTGCGATGATGTTCCTCAGTTGCCATAAGAGGTTGTCAGCTGTGTGCCTCTTATGGAAAGTGGTGATACAAAGCGTAGCCTGCCTAGGAACGAGTTGGCGTTTGCGAGATGCTGCTACTGGTGCCACCGCTGCTGTTCTTGCTGCGGGAGGCAATACATCTACCCAGTGGGCTGTCACAGTCATATAGTACTGTAAGTCCCTGTGAACTAACGCCGGTTACCGGATGCACATCTGACACCAACACAGCTGCCAAGGCCTGAGTTATCCGCTTTGCAACAGGATGACTGCTGTGATATTTCATCTTCCTCACAAAGGACTGTTGGACAGTCAATTGCTTACTGGAAGTAGTACAAGTGGTCTTCCGACTTCCCCTCTGGGATGATGATCGACTCCCAGCAGCAACAACAGCAGCGCCAGCAGCAGTAGATGTTACACTCAAGGATCCATCGGAGGAAACCCAGTCAGGAGAGGATTCGTCAGACTTGCCAGTGACATGGCCTGCAGGACTATTGGCTTTCCTGTCTAAGGAGGAAATTGACACTGAGGGAGTTGGTGGTGTGGTTTGCAGGAGCTTGTGTACAAGAGGAAGGGATTTAGTTGTCAGTGGACTGCTTCCGCTTTCACCCAAAGTTTTTGAACATGTCAATGACTTCTGATGAATGCGCTCCAAGTGACGTATAAGGGAGGATGTTCCTAGGTGGTTAAAGTCCTTTCCCCTACTTATTACAGCTTGACAAAGGCACACACGGCTTGACACCAGTTGTCCGCATTTCTGTTAAAATAATTCCACACTGAAGAGGTGTTTTTTTATGTAACTTGACCAGGCATGTCAATGGCCATATTCATCCCACGAACAACAGGTGTCTCCCTGGGTGCCTGACTTAAACAAACCACCTCACCATCAGACTCCTCCTTGTCAATTTCCTCCTCAGCGCCAGCAACACCCATATCCTCATCCTGGTGTACTTCAACAGTGACATCTTCAATTTGACTATCAGGAACTGGACTGAGGGTGCTCCTTCCAGCACTTCCAGGGGGCGTGCAAATGGTGGAAGGAGCCACCTCTTCCCGTCCAGTGTTTAGAGGGTCAGGCATCGCAACCGACACAATTGGACTCTCCTTGGGTATTTGAGATTTAGAAGGATGCACAGTTCTTTGCTGTGCTTTTGCCAGCTGAAGTCTTTTCATTTTTCTAGTGGGAGGATGAGTGCTTCCATCCTCATGTGAAGCTGAACCACTAGCCATGAACATAGGCCTCAGCCGTTCCTTGAAACTCAGTGTCGTAAATGGCATATTGGCAAGTTTACGCTTCTCCTCAGACGCTTTTAATTTAGATTTTTGGGTCATTTTACTGAACTTTAGTTTTTTGGATTTTACATGCTCTCTACTATGACATTGGGCATTGGCCTTGGCAGACGACATTGATGGCATTGAATTGTCTCTGCCATGACTAGTGGCAGCAGCTTCAGCACTAGGTGGAAGTGGATCTTGATCTTTCCCTATTTCACCCTCCACATTTTTGTTCTCCATTTTTTAATGTGTGGAATTATAATGCCAGTAATATTATTATATCAATAGCAATGGCCTACTGTACTGTACAACTATATACTGTTGGTCACCAAAATGCTGCACTATACTACTATTTATACTGCTCACAAAAATGCAGCACAGATATGGAATGGATACTTGCAGTGACACAGAGCTGCAAGATACAGCAATGTCCTACTGTACTGTACAACTATATACTGTTGGTCAACAAAATGCTGCACTGTACTACTATATATACTGCTTACAAAAATACAGCACAGATATGAAATGGATACTTGCAGTGACACAGAGCTGCAAGATACAGCAATGGCCTACTGTACTGTACAACTATATACTGTTGGTCACCAAAATGCTGCACTGTACTACTATATATACTGCTCACAAAAATGCAGCACAGATATGGAATGGATACTTGCAGTGACACGGAGCTGCAAGATACAGCAATGGCCTACTGTACTGTACAACTATATACTGTTGGTCACAAAAATGCTGCACTGTACTACTATATATAATGCTCACAAAAATGCAGCACAGATATGGAACGGATACTTGCAGTGACACAGAGCTGCAAGATACAGCAATGTCCTACTGTACTGTACAACTATATACTGTTGGTCACAAAAATGCTGCACTGTACTACTATATATACTGCTCACAAAAATGCAGCACAGATATGGAATGGATACTTGCAGTGACACCGAGCTGCAAGATACAGCAATGGCCTACTGTACTGCACAACTATATAATGTTGGTCACCAAAATGCTGCACTGTACTACTATATATACTGCTCACAAAAATGCAGCACAGATATGGAATGGATACTTGCAGTGACACAGAGCTGCAAGATACACCAATGGCCTACTGTACTGTACAACTATATACTGTTGGTCTATGCAGCACACTGAGCACAGATATTTGCAGCACACTGAGCACAGGTATTGAGCATTTCAGGCAGAGAACTTAGATATTTGCAGCACACTGAGCACAGATATTTGCAGCACACTGAGCACAGATATTTGCAGCACACTGAGCACAGATATGGAGCTTTTCAGGGAGAGAACGTAGCCACGTCCTCTCCGTTCAATCTCCAATGCACGAGTGAAAATGGCGGTGACGCGCGGCTTTTTATATAGAATATGAATCTCGCGAGAATCCGACAGCGGGATAATGACGTTCGGCTGCGTTCGGGTTAACCGAGCAAGGCGGGAAGATCCAAGGCTGCCTCGGACCCGTGTAAAATAGGTGAAGTTTGGGGGGGTTCGTATCTCGACGAACCGAACCCGCTCATCTCTAATGTAAACCTGTGCTGCTATGCTGAAAGATCCCTGTACTCTCCTGCCTAACAAAGAAATAAAGAAACTGGTGAAGTTTATCTGGTCTATGTGATTCTTGTCACGGTTATATTTTAAAAAGTAACATACCTCACTTGCAACCAAAGAACATAATAAAACTAACTGGTGATAAAAAAAAAAAAAAGTATGTCACCATATTGTGTTTTCTTTGTCTTTTTCTTGAACAATGTTGATGTACCTGGGCCTATGAGCCTCCTTGTTTCCCCTCCACTCCCTTTTTCTATTTATTTCTGCGCCCCTTTTTTCCTATTTATTGTAACAAAATTAATAAAAATGAATCAATAAAATTTTTTTTTAAGTATGTCACCATTTTGGCGTATGCGTGCATGTCGGAACTAATGTGCACAGCACGTGCCTCCCACTTAAGACTTAATTTCAAAAAATCACCCACTGTGCCCGCTGCCCTCATAGTCTCCACTCTCCTCAGACACTTCATCACTGCTGCCGCATGTCTAACAAATGAGAGGATTACAGCGGAGTTAGACATGCGACTCCCTCCTGCACTGTAAATGCCACTGGTGACTTTTTATTAGAGATGAGCGCCTGAAATTTTTCGGGTTTTGTGTTTTGGTTTTGGGTTCGGTTCCGCGGCCGTGTTTTGGGTTCGAACGCGTTTTGGCAAAACCTCACCGAATTATTTTTGTCGGATTCGGGTGTGTTTTGGATTCGGGTGTTTTTTTCCAAAAACACTAAAAAACAGCTTAAATCATAGAATTTGGGGGTCATTTTGATCCCAAAGTATTATTAACCTCAAAAACCATAATTTACACTCATTTTCAGTCTATTCTGAATACCTCACACCTCACAATATTATTTTTAGTCCTAAAATTTGCACCGAGGTCGCTGTGTGAGTAAGATAAGCGACCCTAGTGGCCGACACAAACACCGGGCCCATCTAGGAGTGGCACTGCAGTGTCACGCAGGATGTCCCTTCCAAAAAACCCTCCCCAAACAGCACATGACGCAAAGAAAAAAAGAGGCGCAATGAGGTAGCTGTGTGAGTAAGATTAGCGACCCTAGTGGCCGACACAAACACCGGGCCCATCTAGGAGTGGCACTGCAGTGTCACGCAGGATGGCCCTTCCAAAAAACCCTCCCCAAACAGCACATGACGCAAAGAAAAAAAGAGGCGCAATGAGGTAGCTGACTGTGTGAGTAAGATTAGCGACCCTAGTGGCCGACACAAACACCGGGCCCATCTAGGAGTGGCACTGCAGTGTCACGCAGGATGGCCCTTCCAAAAAACCCTCCCCAAACAGCACATGACGCAAAGAAAAAAAGAGGCGCAATGAGGTAGCTGACTGTGTGAGTAAGATTAGCGACCCTAGTGGCCGACACAAACACCGGGCCCATCTAGGAGTGGCACTGCAGTGTCACGCAGGATGTCCCTTCCAAAAAACCCTCCCCAAACAGCACATGACGCAAAGAAAAAAAGAGGCGCAATGAGGTAGCTGTGTGAGTAAGATTAGCGACCCTAGTGGCCGACACAAACACCGGGCCCATCTAGGAGTGGCACTGCAGTGTCACGCAGGATGTCCCTTCCAAAAAACCCTCCCCAAACAGCACATGACGCAAAGAAAAAAAGAGGCGCAATGAGGTAGCTGACTGTGTGAGTAAGATTAAGACAATTTTATTTTAGGTTTTGGAGTCCTTTTTTTACTGATATTTGGTGTTTTGGTTTTGACATGCTCTGTACTATGCCATTGGGCATCGGCCTTGGCAGACGACGTTGCTGGCATTTCATCGTCTCGGCCATGACTAGTGGCAGCAGCTTCAGCACGAGGTGGAAGTGGATCTTGATCTTTCCCTAATTTTGGAACCTCAACATTTTTGTTCTCCATATTTTAATAGGCACAACTAAAAGGCACCTCAGGTAAACAATGCAGATGGATGGATTGGATACTAGTATACAATTATGGACGGGCTGCCGAGTGCCGACACAGAGGTAGCCACAGCCGTGAACTACCGCACTGTACTGTGTCTGCTGCTAATATATAGACTGGTTGATAAAGAGATAGTATACTCGTAACTAGTATGTATGTATAAAGAAAGAAAAAAAAACCACGGTTAGGTCACTGGTATATACAATTATGGACGGGCTGCCGAGTGCCGACACAGAGGTAGCCACAGCCGTGAACTACCGCACTGTACTGTGTCTGCTGCTAATATATAGACTGGTTGATAAAGAGATAGTATACTCGTAACTAGTATGTATGTATAAAGAAAGAAAAAAAAACCACGGTTAGGTCACTGGTATATACAATTATGGACGGGCTGCCGAGTGCCGACACAGAGGTAGCCACAGCCGTGAACTACCGCACTGTACTGTGTCTGCTGCTAATATATAGACTGGTTGATAAAGAGATAGTATACTCGTAACTAGTATGTATGTATAAAGAAAGAAAAAAAAACCACGGTTAGGTCACTGGTATATACAATTATGGACGGGCTGCCGAGTGCCGACACAGAGGTAGCCACAGCCGTGAACTACCGCACTGTACACTGGTTGATAAAGAGATAGTAGTATACTCGTAACAACTAGTATGACGACGGTATAAAGAATGAAAAAAAAACCACGGTTAGGTGGTATATAATACAATTATGGTTGGACGGACTGCCTGCCGAGTGCCGACACAGAGGTAGCCACAGCCGTGAACTACCGCACTGTACACTGGTTGATAAAGAGATAGTAGTATACTCGTAACAACTAGTATGACGACGGTATAAAGAATGAAAAAAAAACCACGGTTAGGTGGTATATAATACAATTATGGTTGGACGGACTGCCTGCCGAGTGCCGACACAGAGGTAGCCACAGCCGTGAACTACCGCACTGTACACTGGTTGATAAAGAGATAGTAGTATACTCGTAACAACTAGTATGACGACGGTATAAAGAACGAAAAAAAAAACCACGGTTAGGTGGTATATATTATAATACAATTATGGATGGACGGACTGCCTGCCGAGTTCCGACACAGAGGTAGCCACAGCCGTGAACTACCGCACTGTACACTGGTTGATAAAGAGATAGTAGTATACTCGTAACAACTAGTATGACGACGGTATAAAGAACGAAAAAAAACCCACGGTTAGGTGGTATATATTATAATACAATTATGGATGGACGGACTGCCTGCCGAGTTCCGACACAGAGGTAGCCACAGCCGTGAACTACCGCACTGTACACTGGTTGATAAAGAGATAGTAGTATACTCGTAACAACTAGTATGACTATGACGACGGTATAAAGAAAGAAAAAAAAAACCACGGTTAGGTGGTATATAATACAATTATGGATGGACGGACTGCCTGCCGAGTGCCGACACAGAGGTAGCCACAGCCGTGAACTACCGCACTGTACTGTGTCTGCTGCTAATATATAGACTGGTTGATAAAGAGATAGTATACTCGTAACTAGTATGTATGTATAAAGAAAGAAAAAAAAACCACGGTTAGGTCACTGGTATATACAATTATGGACGGGCTGCCGAGTGCCGACACAGAGGTAGCCACAGCCGTGAACTACCGCACTGTACACTGGTTGATAAAGAGATAGTAGTATACTCGTAACAACTAGTATGACGACGGTATAAAGAATGAAAAAAAAACCACGGTTAGGTGGTATATAATACAATTATGGTTGGACGGACTGCCTGCCGAGTGCCGACACAGAGGTAGCCACAGCCGTGAACTACCGCACTGTACACTGGTTGATAAAGAGATAGTAGTATACTCGTAACAACTAGTATGACGACGGTATAAAGAACGAAAAAAAAACCACGGTTAGGTGGTATATATTATAATACAATTATGGATGGACGGACTGCCTGCCGAGTTCCGACACAGAGGTAGCCACAGCCGTGAACTACCGCACTGTACACTGGTTGATAAAGAGATAGTAGTATACTCGTAACAACTAGTATGACGACGGTATAAAGAACGAAAAAAAAACCACGGTTAGGTGGTATATATTATAATACAATTATGGATGGACGGACTGCCTGCCGAGTTCCGACACAGAGGTAGCCACAGCCGTGAACTACCGCACTGTACACTGGTTGATAAAGAGATAGTAGTATACTCGTAACAACTAGTATGACTATGACGACGGTATAAAGAAAGAAAAAAAAAACCACGGTTAGGTGGTATATAATACAATTATGGATGGACGGACTGCCTGCCGAGTGCCGACACAGAGGTAGCCACAGCCGTGAACTACCGCACTGTACTGTGTCTGCTGCTAATATAGACTGGTTGATAAAGAGATAGTATACAATACTACTAATATACTGGTGGTCAGGCACTGGTCACCACTAGTCACACTGGCAGTGGCACTCCTGCAGCAAAAGTGTGCACTGTTTAATTTTAATATAATATTATTTATCATGTACTCCTGGCTCCTGCTATAACAACCTGCAGTGCTCCCCAGTCTCCCCCACAATTATAAGCTTTATATACAATACATTGATGTGCAGCACACTGGGCTGAGCAGTGCACACAGACTGAGTCACTGTGTGACTGTGTATCGTTTTTTTCAGGCAGAGAACGGATATATTAAATAAAACAAACAACTGCACTGTCTCTGGTGGTCACTGGTCACTGTGGTCGTCAGTCACTAAACTCTGTCTGCACTCTGCACTCTCTTCTAATCTACAGTATCACAGCAATCTCTCTCTCTCTCTCTTCTAAATCTAATCTAAATGGAGAGGACGCCAGCCACGTCCTCTCCCTATCAATCTCAATGCACGTGTGAAAATGGCGGCGACGCGCGGCTCCTTATATAGAATCCGAGTCTCGCGAGAATCCGACAGCGTCATGATGACGTTCGGGCGCGCTCGGGTTAACCGAGCAAGGCGGGAAGATCCGAGTCGCTCGGACCCGTGAAAAAAAAAGTGAAGTTCGTGCGGGTTCGGATTCAAAGAAACCGAACCCGCTCATCTCTACTTTTTATACAAACTAGGAATGGCCACTGAATAGTGCCAATATTGCCACTCTCTTAAAATGCCTAGTGATGGCATGTAGTTGCTTAGGGCCTACTTCAAAGTTGTACACTAATGCATTTGCTATTTTCTACGCTAAGCAGCTGCTAATGTTGGCAAATGAAGCTGCCAGCCAGAAATGAAAAAAGGAGCCAACTGGGGTGAACGCAACTCATTCACGATTTACGTACACTTATGCAGCCTGTACGCAAGAACATTAAACATTGACTGCTCAAGTAGGTCTATGACTTTGCAGACTAGATACAGCAGTAGTCACGCGGGGACCATGTTTTTGTATGCAGGAGCTCGCAGCTGACTTCACATACACTCCCCATAAATGGCCATGACACGCCTCCGTTTTTACAACCATCATGTTACCACCCCCAAACTGACGCTTCCTGTCAATCACTTTGCGACTGAATCATCATTGCGAATGCAATCACAAAGGTACCTATGTGCATGTGCAGTGTAATTGCAGCGTGTGCGCAGTCTGACGATAATTGCTCAATTGCTAGAATATTGGCATAGCGTTCAACTCTGAATCAGGCCCATAGAGCGCATAAACAGTGGAAGCAGTTAATTTGTGCTTGCACCACATCACTTTTGGTTGTGTCTGCAACAGATTGCACTTACTGAAACATCAGATGAGCGGGGGCGTGGCCTGACGGCAGAGGAGAGTGGAAGCAATATTCCCGAGCTCCAGCACCTTCTTCATAAAAATTACTCTCCCTGCCCTCTCCTCCCAACCCTTTTGCCCCATCCACCCCCCTCTCACCTTTATTTATCCCCCGCTGTGGATAGGTCGGCGCCGCGGAGCCGGGGAGTGCTGTATAGCACTCCTGCAGGTTGCGGCCTACCACCACTCTGAGGCCGGGATCTCGATTTTCAGGCCTGCCCAGGGAGAGAACCGGTGGGCCTGAATCCCGTGGACGCTCACCGAGGCGCATCTGACGGGGATACCGCCGGCAACACCAGACCCACTGCATACCGCTTGCCTTCCACACCCCTGGCACCCCCGGCAGAGACGTCAACTTGCATTGCGGTCCGCGGCGCGTCTGACGGGGATATTCTGACGCGGCCGCCCGCACCGCCGGACCCGCTGCATACCGCTAAGCCTCTGCCCCCTCGGCACCCCTGACGGAGACATCCACCCGCGGCGTGCCTGACGGAGACACCGCGGACGCCAACACCGCCAGACCCGCTGCACTGCGGCCTATTTACTCCCCGGGACCGGGGCCTACATTTCCAGGCCTGCCTGGAGGGAGCTCCGGGAGTCCCGAGGTTGGGATACTTACTGCCTCACTCACCCTTGTCACTGGACCAGCTGTTCCCTGCTGAGACCCTTGTGCCCATGCTGGAAATTCCTGATTGCATACACACTGTGACATCTTTGCACCACCCAGGTAACCCCTAAGCTGAGTGACCTTTCATACACCTGCTGCTTCAGGCCTCATACTTGTGACTGTCCTAGATCGCTACCTATGAGAGCTGCATTGCCTTTTCTCCCCAGCCTACCTAATCTGCTGCTGCTGCTACAACAGCCATTACCTCCTGTCAGAGCGCTCTCTCACCTGCTGCAGATAGGCCGCCAGACCCGCAGCGGCCCTCTGTCCTCTGTCCACGTGTTGCCGTCCCCTGGGGTTGTAGCCCCGTACTCTGGACGACTCCACCTGATGCCCTATTACCCCCCAACGCACCCTGCACGGCCCCTCCTCGCCCCCTGGAGCGGAAATCGTTCTCATAAGGGCCCATCAGCCGCAGCCCATGCGGCACTGTAACGGCCCTATCTGGGACTGAGCGGGGGTGATTCGCTGGTGTCCTCGCGGTGCGCCCTGTGTCGGGCCGGTGGGCCTCCTGGGAGTGCTACGCAGATCTCCTCCCCGCCAGGTGAATCCCACTTGGAGTGCCTACTCCGTATCCCTCTCTCCCCTCTGAAGAGGCCCTCGTTGTATCCCTCCACCAATTGACGCCCCCTTCTTCAGTGCTCCCTGTAGCTTTGCCACGGGCTACCGGTGTTGCTGCTCCACGCAGTGATGCAAGACCTTGTGCTCTCGTCCTCCATTATTCTGCGTGAAGCCACCTGATGATCGCCTGAGACCAGGCCGCGGGGAGTGACCGCTCCCTGGGAGCCATGCTGTTCTGTGTATCTTCTTGATTCTGACACATCTTGAGCTTATTGCAAACGCCCTCCTTGCTATCTCTCTGGAGTATGAGGCGTACCTCGAAATCCTCTAAACGGAGCAACAACAACAACAACCGATCTCAAAAACTCACGAAATCTCAAAAAGACCTGAGACCTTTCCTTCATCCAACGACACCACCCACAGATGGAGAGCCGTTCCTCACCCCGCCCCCCGATGTCTCCCTCTGCCTCCTCGATCTCAAAACTGGCTGTTGACATGGCTGACCCTGTAACGGCGGGAGGCCGGGACCTCCGGGAAATTCTGACCTTCATGAAGTCACTCCCTACTAAGCAAGACCTTCAAGACACCATTAGGAATGAGCTCGCCTCCATTAAAAGCGAAATCTCTCGCCTGTCTGATCGCTTAGTGAATCTGGAAGAAGACCAAGAGGCCAATGTCTCCTGTATGTCCTTGTTGAGAGACTCCATCTTTGCTCAATCCAAGGAAATCCGTGCCTTACAGTCTAGAATGACGGATATCGACAACAGAGGCAGACGGAATAATATCCGCATCCGTGGTCTCCCGGAAGACGTTTCACAGTCTGGGTTAGTGGATGCTCTGACCAAGATATTTAACGAACTATTGAATAAAGATTCAGACAACGTTATCACTTTTGACAGAGCCCACAGAGCCCTCAGACCAAGAGGCCTCTCCACGACAGGCCTCAAAACGTCATTTGCCGGCTTCATTATTTCTCCCAGAAAGAGGAAATCATGTCCAAAGCCCGTCAACTGGCCGAAATTGATTTCAACGGCTCCGATATAATCCTCTATCAGGATCTTTCCTGGTACACGCTCCAGCAACGGAAATCCCTGAAACCCCTAACAGACGAACTGCGGAAACGTCAGCTGCGGTATCGATGGGGTTTCCCCTTTAATCTCCAGGCTTGTTCCTCTGGAAAATGGTTCACCCTGTCCTCTCATGCAGACCTCTCCTCGTTCTGCTCTTCACTAGGTCTACCTCCGTTAGACATTCCAGATTGGGAGTTCTCTCTCCCTGCAAAGGCCTGCAAGGGCTCCTGACTACAATCGTGGCACAAGGTACGAGGCGCCAAGAAGAGAATCCAGCCGACCGCTTCCCCCTCCAAGTCTGCTTTGCTCTGAGGACTCCTCTGTTTAGTGTTATTGTTTTTGCTTATTTCAAGAGACTCATGCTACTACTATAGTGTTGGAGGGTATTTTCTCCTCTATAAGAGTTCCTGCATACGCTTTTTGTTAAATTCCTGACTGTTGAGGGATGTTGTTACTAACTAGCTAGTTTGCTTACTTGGGCTGGCTGGTTGGAGGCGGGGGTTGGGGATTGTTCTACTGCCCTTGCAGCCCGCCGTCTAGTCCTGTTATTGCAGAATTTTTTCCTTTCTTTTTGTGTCAGTTTCGGACATATTTTTTTAGCATGGTTCTGGCGCGGTTCACTTCCTTTCCCCCCACTGAACCCGCCTTTGGCTCAATGCCGGTGGGGAGGCTGAAAGTAATACGGTTCAGTCTCTCTCCTGCGGGTCTTTTTCTGATGTTATTACATTGTTGTTGTATTTCCTTTTTCTTTGTCTCTTTTACCACGCCTACTCTTCTTCCTCCCCCTTCTCTCTCCTTCCACTTTCAGGTTTATGGAAATTCGCTCTATTTCACTCCACCATGAGCACCCCTGGGAGGATTAAAGTGCTGTCCCTTAACGCGCGTGGTCTTAACACACCGGAGAAGAGATCTAGCCTTTTACGTTTACTGAGGTCTGAGAGGGCAGATGTCGCGTTAGTACAAGAGACCCATTTTAAGGTTGGAATTCGTAATCCCTTTCTTACCAATCGCTACTTCCCCACAGCATACTACAGCAATACCCCAGGTAGCAAGTCCAAGGGAGTGGCTATGATTTTCTCCAAGGATTTACGCATTTCTGATGTATCCACACATAGGGTGGTGCCGGGTAGGCTCCTCCTCTTGACTTGTAAACTCTTTGAAAAACTGTTCACTTTTGCAGTGATGTACGCCCCAAGCCAGGCCCAATTATCTTTTTTCAATTCCCATCTCCCGAGATTAGACTCTCTGTTCCAAGGCATTACTGTTCTGGGTGGTGACTTCAACTGGACATTGGACCCCAGTACTGACACATCATCCCAAACCTCTAGATTTATTGCATCTAAATATCGCCATGTCAAACGTTTACTTCATACACAACATCTAGCTGACTCCTGGAGGACCCTCAACCCCTCGGGACGTGATTATTCCTTCTATTCACACCCCCACCGGGTTTATTCCCGTATAGATTACTTGTTCCTTAGCCATAGACACCTCCCGCTTCTCCTAGATGCCACTATTGGCTCTATCACCTGGTTGGACCATGCTCCGGTGACATTGACTTTGGAGCTCCCTCACAGTCCCCATAAACAATGGACCTGGAGACTCAATGAGTCTCTTCTCTACGACACACTTAGAAAAGGCTATAGACGATTATATTGCCACGAATGACACAGGCGATGTCTCCCACCTAACTGTGTGGGAGGCATATAAGTGCGTACTCCGGGGCAAGCTGATCCAACTAGGCACTTACAAGAAGAAGCAGAGGCAGTCTCTGCTCTCAGGTCTTCTAATTAGGATTCACGCCCTCGAGACCTCTCACAAGGCATCATGGTCAGATAGGACCCTCGCAGAATTGACGGAAGCCCGCTCACAGCTGAATAAACTCCTGTCTGATAATATAATTCTCTCCATCCGTAAATGTAGACGGATATATTATCAGTGGGGCAATAAACCTGGCCGAGTCCTGGCTCAGGCTATACGTGCTCAACACTCGGCTTCGTTTATTAGCTCTGTGAAGGATGCCAGTGGAGTCCCCAAATTTAAATCACCTGAGATTGGCACTTGCTTTGCACGGTTTTACGCCTTGCTCTATAACTTAGAAAGTGCCCCCCCAGGTGCAGACTCCCACCTTTCACTGCAAAAAATAAGGAACTATCTGCGGTCCATAGAGTATCCCGTCCTCCCACCCTCGAAACTCAACTTGCTAGAAGCCCCTTTCACTGCCCAAGAACTGGATCAAGCCATTTCCTCTATGCCGTCGGGAAAAAGCCCTGGCCCTGATGATTTTACAATTGCATACTACAAGGTGTTTAAGGATAGACTGATTCCCCTACTCCTTAGAGCATTTAACTCAATTTCATCTGGCTCTCATTTTTCCCATGACTCTCTGGAGGCCCATGTCTCAGTGATACCGAAACAGGGCAAAGACCCTTCGGTTTGCTCCAGTTATAGGCCCATTTCCCTCCTGAATGTGGATCTTAAGATCTACGCAAAGATTCTGCCCAATAGATTAAAGACGCTGATCCCTCTCTTAGTTCACAATGGTTTTGTTATGGGCCGAGAGGCTAAAGACAATACGACCAAAATTCTTAACCTCATCCACTTAGCTTCCCACAGTTCTACTCCCACTATCCTACTCTCTACTGATGCCGAAAAGGCATTTCATAGGGTCAGTTGGAAATTTATTAAATCAATTTTAGAGCACATTGGCTTAGGTCCCAACGCACTTACTTGGATACTAACCCTCTATGACTCTCCGACTGCAAAAGTACGCATAAATGGCACCCTATCTGAACCATTCACCATAAGCAACGGCACTAGGCAAGGCTGCCCATTATCTCCGTTGATCTTTGTGCTCTGTATTGAAGCGCTAGCTAGAGCTATACGAGCTAATCATGACATCAGGGGTTTTGTCGTGGGAGACGGGGAGTACAAAGTAGCACTGTTTGCCGACGACCTCTTAGCCATAGTATCCCACCCCACTGACTCCTTACCGCACCTGATGAATGAGCTCGACCTCTTTGGACAACTTTCCAACTTCAAAATGAATTACTCTAAATCTAGCGCTCTTAAAATTTCCACCCCTGCAGAGTCCATAGTGGACCTTAAACGTTCTTTCCCCTTTTCATGGCGATCTTCTCATATAACATATCTTGGTGTTAAGCTGTCTGCTAGTGAGTCCCAGCTGTTCCTGTTAAATTATTTGCCTCTCTTGCAAACAATTCGGAATGACTACTCTAGATGGAATATTAAATATTTATCTTGGTTTGGGAGGATAAATATAGTTAAGATGAATACCCTTCCTAAACTATTGTATGTAATGCAGGCCCTCCCGATATGCATCCCAGAGTCCTGGTTCCGATCCAACAGTTTATCTGGCAACGGAGGAGACCTAGACTTAAACGCTCCCACTTGACTAAATCAATCGAAAATGGCGGCTTCAAACTCCCTGATATAAAACATTATTACCATGCCATTCTTCTAAGTAGAATTATAGACTGGACGAGAAGTCGCAAGCTCAAACAATGGGTGGTATTGGAGGGCCTGTACGTGCAGCAATTCCCTGAAATATTCCCTTGGCTCCCCTCCTTTCCGAGGTTACTCCTCCCCCACCCCACTATTACTCCCACGCTAGCCGCCTGGAAAACACTATGGAGTCTTCCCTACATCTCATCTAAATTTGGCCCCTTGACATCCTTCCTGGCCAACCCTGATTTTATACCGGGTGTTAACCCCGCCCACTTTTCACAATGGGCTATAACAGGATTGTTCAGGGTCGGCCAGATGGTGTCAGCGACTGGAGTCAAACAGTTTGCGGATTTGAGGGCGAGGTGGGACATCCCCCAACAGGACTTTTGGAAGTTTCTACAAATAAGGCACTTCTTGACATCTAATGCTAGACTTCACAGCGCCACCAGGGAGTTGACCCTATTTGAGAGGCTTTGCGTTGCGACCCTAGACCCGACCCACACTATTTCCACGCTATATAAAATTGTTTGCCATTCCCGACCTGTCGATACCCCGCCCTTTGCTGTGGCCTGGGAGAGGGACTTGGGCATTTCCTTATCACCTATAGATTGGGAAAGAATTTTCTTAAAAACTAAATTGAGCTCTGTCTGTGTCCAGGTCTGGGAGACACAATACAAAGTTGTGACAAGGTGGTATAGACACCCCTCCCTCCTCCACGCTATGTATCCCTCCTCGCCAACTCACTGCTGGCGTTGCTCCTCCACAACTGGCTCCCTCTTACACTTTTGGTGGACTTGCTCCATGATCCAACCATTTTGGCGGGAGGTTATGCTCATTTCTCAGGACATTCTTAAGATTCAGATTCCCTCTGACCCTGCATTTTGGCTTATTAATCACTCTAATACTCCAGTGTCCCAATACAAACACTCATTACTGCGTCATCTCAGCAACGCAGCACGTGCTGTAATCCCGGCTATGTGGAGGTCCCACCTCCCCCCTACACGTCGTGCATGGTTTGCTAAACTGGACTATTTTATGAGAATGGAAGACTTGTTTCTCTCATCGATAGGCAAGTCTAGTGGATTCGATTCTACTTGGCTCCCTTGGTTGGAATACAAGACCTCCCAGGCCTACTTAGCCACTCCCTTGGATAGCAGTTAATATCCCTGTAGCTCTGATTGTATACCTTAATAAGTGGTACCTCTTACTTTCTCTTGTCCCCTTCTCTCCTTTTCTTCCTTCCCACTTTTCCTTGCTTCTTTCCTCAACCTTTCCCTGGTTCTCTTTTAGTTTTTATATTTCTTATTATAAATAACAAATTTTATTGTTGACGTACAGTGCAGTCCACAGCAGGCACACCATGGCCTCTACGATATTGCATTACAGTATCTCCCGCTCCTTAGATGTTGCGCTCTATCTGCCAGCCCACTTAGCTGATGCTGCCTTTGAAGGTTCTTTACTTCTCTGCTGGCTTGCTATCCTTGCACTAAGCATTTTTACATTTAGATCTGTGCCTACATACTTTATTTGTATCACTGTTTCTAAATTTGAATATGTCTGTGTTCTTCTTTATTGTTTACGTCTTTGAAAATCTTTAATAAAAATCGATTGTGCAAAAAAAAAAAAGAAACATCAGATGAGCATTGGAAACAAGCATGCGATGATGGTGACCATCGCTATCCTGACATCTAATGGGAAAAAAATTCTTAGAATGAAAACATTGATTGTTTGCCAACCATCGGATTCCAATGCCCATCCTTATTACTCACATCCACACATACTGTACTGTCTCCGACATACACATCTTACATTAATTCTGGCCAGTACTATGCAAGTCTTTAGCAAAGCATACCTCACTCAGTGATTGCTTCTCAATCTACTGTACTTCAGTACAACAGCAGAAACATTGCCCCGGGATGCATTTGAAATTGGATATGCACGCCCCATCTGCCCATGAACATGCCCCATCCCATAACTATGCCTCATCTGCTCATAAACCCTCTACCTTCACCCATGACCAAGCTCCCTCAGGCCACACACTGCCATCTGCTACGTATGGCCAAGATGGCTGTGTTGGTAGGACCGCCATCGAACTTGCCTGATGATGTCATAAAGCCATCACAAGGTAACCATTCGATAGTTTAACACTCAGTGGTTATTTAGTGTGCATTCGCAGTGATAGCAGTAAATACGCGCATGCATAAAGGAGCTGTGCTGAGGACACCACTTCCGTGTGACCACAGCTGAATGGACTTAAGTAAACATTGGATGAGCATTGGAAACAAGCATTCAGTGGTGGCAACTATCACAATCTCAGTGTTGGAATGAATAAAACATTTCCATCAGTTCCCAATCTCCATCCCTATCTCCTGTATTTTATGCATTCTTAAAAAACACTGGGCATTACAGATAGTTGTTAAAATAGAGTTACTTATTAAAATGTAAAAAAAATATATATGTCTTTAGAAACTTTACTCCCAGACTGAGCCAGGGCCAGGGTAGGACTGGGCCGTGAATGGCCAACCGGGGGAATGCAGTGGTAGGAACCCATGCTTAAACAGTGTAGTCGTCTGCCAAAAGGGGTGTGGCCAGCCACCACATACATTTGGCTAGCCAATCCTGGTGTAGTTTCTTTAGAAGCAAATCAAGCATACATGTTTATCAGTTATACTGCTCCATCAGGAAACTGATCTTCTAATAGAATAACCATGTATAATTCCATTGCACAGTCTGGAACCTAACTTCTAGAGGAGGGTGTGGGGCCCTGATTTCTCCTGTGGGCCAGTCCAACCCTGGCCGGTGCACTGGGGTACAAAAGGTTAAGAAACTTTACAGTGGGGTTCCAGAAACCTTATTTTGGACCCCTAATTACCAGGAGTATAGTAAGTTGGGAACCTAACCTTTTGGTATTCCAGAAATAGAGAATATTGACACATGCAATCTCAGTACAGAAAGCTTGATGATCACTGTTTTAGATGCCTACGGTAAAGAGAGTATGAATATGAATGCCCAACATTCAGCTCTATTCTGGAAAACATGGTCAGATAACAGTCTAGAAAAACTAAAACACTGCTCAGTAAGTCGTATAAAAGTGAGCTACAGTACAAATGTAGATTCAACGAACAAAACAAACCAATGAGGAGTATTAACCAGATGAAGAACATGCTTGAATAACACTAAACACATTACTGTTTATTGAGTGTTAATCCCCCCAAAACATGCATAGATGTTATTAATTATGTCTTCTTTCATTAACTTTGAATAAATAGCATTCTCTATTACTCTGATTACTATGATTAGCCAGTTGTAATTTTCAAATGCTTACTTAATAAGGATGCTGATTGTATTAATAGAATATGAAGGTAAATCGCATGGATAATTTCCATGTTTAGTCATTTGGGAATCTTCAAAATATTTAATTACAGTTTGTGATGATTGCTAGCAATGTCTTGCACTCAGTACATCACTTCAGATTTGTTTTTTCACAGCAAGATGGAACAATTGGTCTTAAATTCAGAGTGTAAAATGTATTTTTAGGTAATAGAAAGGTTCCATGTAATTTTAGTGTAATGTGCATTTACCTGTACAGTATTGTCACATTTATTCTGCCACTGAATACGAATATCAGGCTTATGTTTTGTAGTGTTTCATTGCTTTTTCTGATTTTTTTAACCTCAGACCTGACTACATTTTAATTGATGTATATTATCCACGGCATGGATTGCATTAAATAAAGGATCACTTCTATTTCACGGTAGGCTGCCGGCAATGCCACGGTAAGGCTAGCTGAGAAACATGATGGATTGTAGGGAACACAGAACAGTGCACAGAGAGCCTAGTTCAGATCTGTACAAATCCGATGGTGGGTGCACTGCACATGTGCAGAATGAGCCTTGAGTGATAGCTCACAGCCCCTCTTAACTACAGCATGACTGACATGCTGCGGCATTTGGAGGGCACAGTGGGGGCGGCGACCAGGACTATTCTATAAAACAGGAGCGTATTGTCCCAAGGGCCCTGTTTCTATTTTACGTTGAATTGCGACGAAAACAATCACTTTACAGTAAGAGGTGCAGTACAGTTAGAGGATACAGTTATGATGCTTTCCCATGCACTTTATACCTTGCAACTTCATGTATCATACTGTATACTGTACTGGAGAACCCCTCTTCTGGATCTCCAGTCTGTCCATTCCACTTCAATAACCTGAATAAAATGTATCCAGAGGGAACTCTAGAACTTCTGCATAAGGAATTGGCAGATACTGAAGGTGATTATAAAAAAACAAAAAACCTGAAAAGCCCTTTAATATCTCCCCCAGTCTTTCATCTCACTTACAGTCAGCCCCTTATGGCAATCAGGGCCGGATTAAGCTCTGTGGGGGGCCCTGTGCAACAAACCTGTGGGCCCGCCCCTGTCGCCCCTGTGTTAATCCAGCTCTGATTGCATGTATACCAGCATTTGTTATCACCATATGCATGAATAAATATGCTTTTGTAATAATGTGCACATCACGGGAGGACAGACAGGGAACCTCCGGATGCCTCTCTGGGGAGTTCTACGGTAAGAAGCCCATGGGCATCTTAAGTATACATGGGGTTGTCTGTCAGACACAAGCTCCAGGAAGTTTTATTTGTAAGCTACGTGAATACCAGCACATCACTTTCCCATAGAAATCTAGCTGCAGGGAATATCTCTGATATCCACTGCGACCACTATAATGCATATAGGGATTGCAGCAAACCAGCAAAAACTGCAGTTGTCAGAGGTTTTACCACATTTTTGGGGTTAGTATATCCTGCTCTTAGAGCTAGCAAAAGGCTCACTATATGCTTTTGTCCAATTTTCACACCCATTTCATTGAAGTTGCTTGGGGCTTCTTCAGCAATTGTGGTATTTGTAAGAAGTGTCTTTTATCTGGCCTTAGGCCTCTTATATGAGAGGGGCTATGAAAAGTGCTGCCTTTTCCATTGGCTTAATGGTCAGTTGCCCAAGGGCCCAGGAGACTAGGGCCCCTATTCTGTTAACTGAGGGTCCCCTCTTTCTAGGGGTACCAGATGTTTGAAAATCGACCGCAGTAAACTGGAAATATCTAACTTCAAAGCATTGGCACCTGTCTCAGTTAATTGCCCTTCATGGCCAGATATTTCCAGTTCTGTCTGACTTTTTCTGAGGGTATAATCCAAAAATCTGGGATGTCAGGTCAGTCTTCTGTTGGGTTTGGGGCAACTTACTGTATTTATTTTCTTCCTGTGGGTAATAATGTTTTTGGGAGATTTTCCAGTGAGGGATAATATGTTTGGGCTTTTTTTCTGTGGGAGACCATATGTTTTGGCGTTTATCCAGTGGGGGATAGTGTGCCTGGGCTTTTTTTCTGTGGGGGACAAAGTGTTTGGAGTTTTTTTTTCCTGTGGGGACAGTGTGTTTAGGCTTTTTTCCTGTGGGTGACAATGTGTTTTGGTTGTTTGCTGTTGGGGACAATGTGTTCGGGATTTTTCCTGTGGGGGACAATGTGTTTGTTTTTTCACCCTGTGGGGGACAATGTCTGGTTTCAGTGGGACAATTCCCACGCCCCTTGCAGTGAGAACATTCACCCTTTTTCAGGCAAATGTAGATCACAAAGGATTTTCAGCGTTTAAAGTAGATCACCGAGTCCAAAAGTTTGGTCTCTGCTGATCTATAGTATCATCCACAAAATGACTGCAGAAGGAGGAGCTTCTTGCTGTTGTCTCTGTGTCTGCATTATCTAATAGTATAGCAGTAACAATTATTTAATGTTTTGTCTTTGGTTTTTAAAACGTTCTAACTGCTGATAAAATATATCATACCTTCTAGACTTATGGGGCTAAATGTAATAGCCTGCGAGCTGCCGGAGGTGTGGGACTTTATGCAGTCTGCCCATATTTTTAAAGCAGCAATCATTTACAAGGCAAAACCAAGTTGGTTTTCAGAATGTCAACATTCATCATTTAGACAGTGAAGAAATGTCAACATGTTAGAATGTCAACATTCCACAATAATGGTCCAGCTGTGACCTACCTGTTCCTAATGGCTCCAGTGGCACCTTCAAGGTCCTGGCAGTCATGTGACTGTCAGCTCCAGATCAGACCACCGATACTTTGGCGTTACGGTAAGTGCTTCTTGACTATAACTAACCCTAATTCCTACCCCCAAACCCTCCCTCTAGTGCATAACGCTCACCGTCTAACCATAACCCTCCTGCAGCCTAACCCTATTGTCAACATTCTGACAATGTTGACATTTTACCTGTCGACACTCTGAGAATGTCGACATCTTGCTTGTTGTAATTTTAACAATGTCAACAGCATAGCTGCCGATATTGTGGTGTCAACATTATGAATTTCAACATTGTTATTGTCAACATTTTGACTGCATCCTGTATCACCATAACTGCGCACAAACACCTTCCTCATAATAACTCTTTTCCTCTGGAAGTCTTGCCTATAAAAGTGAATATGGTCATTAAGTGTTTACTGTGTTATTTTAAGTCTGAATTATCAGCTTAATTAGTATCAGCTCATAATTCACAAGAAAATGGCTTAATAGTGCTGATGAAATGTCTTCTGTGGTTGCATTATCAGTGTATCCAGTGTTACTTTATTAAATGCTCTGCTGTATGATTAAGTGATGATATTCTGAAGTGTTTTGGGTTTATACTGTGGATGCTGCTTATAGTATTAATTAAAAAGCGTAGTCAGCCCATACCAACCAACATGTACATAATAGAAAGTTATTCTTATTTAGATATAGGATTTACTATTGTAATAGTAATGAAACCCAGTTTATAACCCAAGACTAGAACTGCTCACCACCTCACCTTCGTACATGTCTCCCAGATAAATCTGATAAAATATGGTGTGGTTACAGTATCTGTCTTAAACTAATTGTGGTCTCCTATGTATCTATTATATGTGATAAAATAATGTGTACTGCCTGGTTGCGATAGTACCTATATGTTTTTAAATGAAGAGAAGAATTAACCAGAAACCTCAAGTCTCCCGAAATTATACAGTATCCCTTGGGATGATCAAGGTACCTACACCTGCCAACCTCATATTTTACAATGGTTTTACTCTCAAAACAATACTGACAATAATGACCTTGGTGATAAAGTTAACAATGCAACAGGTACCTGACAAGTGGGTAGATCAGTGGTTCCCAGTCCTGTCATGTAATACGTGTAATACATTTTTTTTTAAACAGCCACTGATGTAATATAGATAAAATGTATTTTCATGTTTTATTCCCTCTATTTTCTGTGTATAGTATATCTGTTTTGGTGTCTACTTTGCTTAGTTACTTGATTGTGTTTTGTCATGGTTCCCGTACGCCATTCCTAAACAGGATTGTAATTTAAACTATGGGTGTGTACACACACAGTGAGATCCTTGCTATGCCCGATTTTCACTTTGCGATTTCCCTTGAACTCCCTGGAGCCCAGATAGCACAGATTTTGACTAACTTTTCTTGAGATATGGACTAAGGGGTATATGCAATTCACGGCGAATCGCGGCAATTTTTCGCCGTTTTTTAATTCGACTAAATTCGCCAGGTGAATTCCGGCAGGTGGCTGCCGGAATTCACCATATTCAATGAAAAACGGATTCGCCAGAATCGCGGGCGAAAATCGGCCGATTTGGCGGATTTTGCCGCGATTTTAAAAAACGGGAAAAACCCGAAAAAAAAATGGCGTGGGGTCCCCCCTCCAAAGCATAACCAGCCTCGGGCTCTTCGAGCTGGTCCTGGTTCTAAAAATGCAGGGGAAAAATTGGGCAGGGATCCCCCGTATTTTTAAAACCAGCACCGGGCTCTGCGCCTGGTGCTGGTGCCAAAAATACGGGGGACAAAAAGAGTAGGGGTCCCCCGTATTTTTAACACCAGCATCGGGCTCCACTAGCTGGACAGATAATGCCACAGCCGGGGGTCACTTTTATGCCGTGCCCTGCGGCCGTGGCATTAACTACCCAACTAGTCACCCCTGGCCGGGGTACCCTGGGGGAGTGGGGACCCCTTCAATCAAGGGGTCCCCCCCCAGCCACCCAAGGGCCAGGGGTGAAGCCCGAGGCTGTCCCCCCATCCAATGGGCTGCGGATGGGGGGGCTGATAGCCTTTTGTGATAATAAAAAGATATTGTTTTTTCCAGTAGTACTACAAGTCCCAGCAAGCCTCCCCCGCAAGCTGGTACTTGGAGAACCACAAGTACCAGCATGCGGGAGAAAAACGGGCCCGCTGGTACCTGTAGTACTACTGGAAAAAAAATACCCAAATAAAAACAGTACACACACACCGTGAAAGTAAAACTTTATTACACACTACCGACACACACATACTTACCTATGTTGACACGCCGACTGCCACGGTCTCCGACGATCCGAGGTACCTGTGAAAAAATTAAACTCACCTTCCAGCGTCCAGAGATAAATCCACGTCCAGAGAGATAAATCCACGTACTTGTAAAAAAAACAAAACGCAAATACCCGCTCCATACCGGACTGAAAGGGGTCCCATGCTGACACATCAGACCCCTTTCTCCCGAATGCCGGGACATCACGTGACTCCTGTCACTGAAGTCCCTTCAGCCAATCAGGAAGCGCTACTTCCGTGGCGCTCACCTGATTGGCTGTGCGCTGTCTGTGCTGTCAGACAGCGCATCGCAAAGCCGCTCCATTACTTTCAATGGTGGGAACTTTGCGGGTAGCGGAGGGGGTTAACCCGCGGTCAGCGGCTGACCGGCGGGTGACCTCACCGCTAGCCGCTAAGTTCCCACCATTGAATATAATGGACGGGGCTGTGCGATGCGCTGTCTGAGTTCAGACAGCGCACAGCCAATCAGGTGAGCGCAACGAAGTTGTGCTTCCTGATTGGCTTTAGAGACCTTTCAGTGACAGCTGTCACTGAGAGGTCTCTCTGCATTCGGGGATAGGGGTCCCATGTGTCAGCATGGGACCCCTTTCAGTCCGTTTGGTCGGGTGTCCGGTTTGTTATTTTCTACAAGTACGTGGATTTATCTCTGGACCCTGGTTGAGGTGAGTATATTGATCTTTTATTTTCAGGTATCCGTGGATTCTACATGGAGAAGAGGACCGATGTCGGCGTGTGAACATAGGTAAGTATGTGTGTGTCGACGTATGAAATAAAGTTTTACTGTCGACGGTGTGTGTGTCCTGTTTTTATTTGGGTATTTTTTTTCCAGTAGTACTACAGGTACCAGCGGGCCCGCTTTTCTCCCGCATGCTGGTACTTGTGGTTCTCCAAGTACCAGCTTGCGGGGGAGGCTTGCTGGGACTTGTAGTACTGCTGGAAAAAACAATATTCTTTTCATGATCACAAAAGGCTATCAGCCCCCCCATCCGCAGCCCATTGGATGGGGGGGGACAGCCTCGGGCTTCACCCCTGGCCCTTGGGTGGCTGGGGGGGGGACCCCTTGATTGAAGGGGTCCCCACTCCCCCAGGGTACCCCGGCCAGGGGTGACTAGTTGGATATTTAATGCCACGGCCGCAGGGCACGGCATAAAAGTGACCCCCGGCTGTGGCATTATCTGTCCAGCTAGTGGAGCCCGATGCTGGTGTTAAAAATACGGGGGACCCCTACGCTTTTTGTCCCCCGTATTTTTGGCACCAGCACCAGGCGCAGAGCCCGGTGCTGGTTTTAAAAATACGGGGGATCCCCTGTCAATTTTTCCCCCGCATTTTTAGAACCAGGACCAGCTCGAAGAGCCCGAGGCTGGTTATGCTTTGGAGGGGGGACCCCACGCCATTTTTTTTTAGGATTTTACCGTTCCAGCAATAAATAAAAAATTTAAAAAAAATAATATTTTAAAAAATATATAAATATTTGTGCCTCCAAAAAAAAAAAAAAAGAACCTAATCCCTTCTAATATAAATAGATCTGCTATTCCCCAAAAAAAAAACACAAAAAAAAACATGTTTAAATTTTTTTTATTTGTTTTCACCCTCCAAAGTGTGGCGGATTGAAAATGACGAATTTGCTGTCTAAAAGCACTGCTGTCGAATTTCCAAACTTGAATTGAATATGCTTTGGTCGAATTGCAGCACTTATATCATTGCAGAAAAGTCGAATTTGAAAAAATTCGAATTTCAAAAAGTCGAATTTTGAAAGTCCGTTTTTTGGTCGGAAAGCACTGAATTGCATAGGCGAATTTTTTTTTTGGTCGAAAATGACCCGAAATTCGACAATTTCGGGAATTCGACCGCAATTGCATATACCCCTATGTGTGCTTACGATTTTGGCTTATGTGAGATTTTGGCTTATGTGAGATGTCATTGACATGTGAGATGAACTAGATAGTACACCGATCTAGCAAGGATTGACTTGCCTGCACAGTCTATCTTTTCTTGCGATGCCGACCTGGCGGGACCGCACATCGGGATCGAATCAGGATCGCAAGGTGACTTTCACCTTGCGATCTGCACTAACTTTTCTTGCGATTTTGACTATAGTCAAAATCGAAAGAAAATATCTCACCGTGTGTACACACCCTATCAGTAATCTAATCTGTAAACAAAACCTAGAGATTAGAGGTACTGTACAGTGGATGTTGAAACAACTTGCTAACTACACAGCTTGGATAAAATATTACTGTCATTTAATGATTAGAAACCTGCAAGAAGCTTTATTTATATAGATATTCTCTCCTATTTTCCTGGCACAACATCTAATCTGACAACTACTGAATGTTAAATACTTTGTGTATAGTGATTAACATACTGTAATGGTCCCAATTTAGGCTTTGTGAAACCTCAGCAGTATCTTAGCTAGTGGATAGCTTCTGCTTGTGCAGACTGAATGAGTCCAGTGCCAGTCAGTCAGAAGGCTGCAGCTCTGTAGGAATTGCAGAAAGATAAAAGCATTGCTGAGACAGAGTTTACCACATCCCTCTCCTCTCAGCTTCTGCTTCCTCCTCCTCCTCCTCCTCCTCATCCTGGTGCAGGTGACTGGGCACCAGATATGACTAGAGGCTTGTTGGGAGATCACCTCAGGTAAATGCCTAGTATCATTCCATTAATCTCTCAAATAACTCTTGTGTGCTGCAGTGCTGTGCAAAATATATTTGTTTTGCTGTGTCATACTGATATGGCCATAAATGTATATTTGTTTCAGGAATGTAGACATATAAACTATATTAACTTTTTAATGCTTAACGCCTACAAAGGTATTTTGTTGAAACATCACACAATAGCATTGGGCTACACTTGAGAACTAATCAGCTTGATGACTAATCTGTGACAGACTGATTCTTTTCTTACAGTAATGGTTAAAAATAACTAATGCCTTAGTTCTGTGCGTCATAGCTCAGTGAGAAGGAACACATTGCTAAGGAGCTGCCAATCAGGTTTGCTCATTCCAAGGCATTGCTTGAAATGTTGTGCCCAATATACATTACACAGGCTTTGGTGCTGAGATTATCTTTGCAGGTTATCACTATGCAGGGCTGTACTTGGTGTCACAACTGCTAAGGCATGCACAAGATGGAATTGCTTGATTGTACTAAATCAAGCATCACTGGCAACTACAAAAGCTATACTTACTCTCACTTGGAATGTTTGATCTGTTGAATAGTAAACGAGACAGGGATGTATTGTTACCACATGAGTCATTAGCTTAAGCAGTGGAAAGCTTTCTTGAGATAGATGGATTTGATTATATTCTTTATTGCAATTAAGAACAATTGGCTGTTAGCATTACGACACAGATAATAAGTAACGTGACCAGAAACTGCATTCAATACTCATATCCACTAATTAATGTGTGCTTGTAGTGCAAACATTCTTTATATACAGGGCCGTTTCTTGGGGCAGGCGAGCAGTGCAACCGCACTGGGCGCCCGCCGCGGCACTAACTGTGGCTCCCTGCTCCCCCCTCCTATTTCTCCCCGAGTAACCCGCTCGGGGGACGGAGTTTCACGGAATGACGCGGTTGCTTCGTTACGTCACAACGCAACCCCGTCACTCCGCAAAACTCCCCCCCCCCCCCCCGAGCGGAGTACAGAGGGGGATCCAAGTTAGGAAGAGGGAAAGGCCGGCGGGAGGAGCAACTGGTGAGGCGAGCCGAAGAGCGGTAATCGCCTCTGTAAGTATTCTCTCTCTCTGTGTAAAATGGGGACACCTGCCGTAATGTGTGAAATGGGGACTCTTGCCTGCCGTAGTGTGGGATTTAATGTATCAAGGGCATTGCGGTGTGTGGCATAATATGGTGCAGGGGGCATTACTGTGTGGGGCTTAATATGGTAGAATTTTTTTTCCGGTCGTGATCTGTTGGAGCAGGGTCAAAAACTGGATTGTGAGGTAGTCTTTTCAGACAAGGCCACATCCATTTAGATGAGGCCACGCCCCCTTGCCGGGTGCGCGCACAAGTTTTCTTTTTTTATCTAGGTGTGGGGGGGGGGGGCACATTTTTTTAATGTCATGGGGGGGCGCATTTTTAAATCTCTCACTGGGAGCCAAATTGGCTAGAAACAGCCCTGTTTATATAGTGAATGTAAAGTTAGGCAGACAGATTTACATTGTTGCTGTGGTCATGTGTTTAAAAGAGGAAAGAAGCTCAGTCTGACAGTTCTTGCACCCCAACTCCAGGCAGTTAATATTCAACCGCAGCATTTGAATACCTCTAATATATTATATTCTCTATGTGAAAGATAACTGAGTGCCTGCATTGCAGTAGTCAGTGCAGTAATGCATACTGCTTAAGTCACTTAGCTGTGGAGCAGGATTCCTATTTGGCTGGGACATAATGATATATTTGAATTAGCTCAGTAAGCCATGGTTCTGGTTTTTTTTTAATAATGTATTTCCTTTTAATTAGTTCTATAAGGGACTGTAAATTAAGTACAATAAAAATTGTGGCGCTTCTGTAAACACATAGGGGGTGATTCAAAGTTGATCGCAGCAGCAAATTTGTTAACAGTTGGACAAAACCAGGGCCCTCATTCCGAGTTGATCGCTCGCAAGGCGATTTTAGCAGAGTTACACACGCTAAGCCGCCGCCTACTGGGAATGAATCTTAGCTTCTTAAAATTGCGACCGATGTATTCGCAATATTGCGATTACAAACTACTTAGCAGTTTCAGAGTAGCTTCAGACTTACTCGGCATCTGCGATCAGTTCAGTGCTTGTCGTTCCTGGTTTGACGTCACAAACACACCCAACGTTCGCTCAGACACTCCCCCGTTTCTCCGGCCACTCCTGCGTTTTTTCCGGAAACGGTAGCGTTTTTATCCACACGCCCATAAAACGCCGTGTTTCCGCCCAGTAACACCCATTTCCTGTCAATCACACTACGATCGCCGGAGCGAAGAAAAAGCCGTGAGTAAAAATACTATCTTCATTGTTAAATTACTTGGCGCAGTCGCAGTGCGAATATTGCGCATGCGTACTATGCGGAATTTCACTGCGATGCGATGAAAATTACCGAGCGAACGACTCGGAATGAGGGCCCATGTGCACTGCAGGTGTGGCAGATATAACATTTGCAGAGAGAGTTAGATTTGGGTGGGTTATTTTGTTTCTGGTCAGGGTAAATACCAGCTGCTTTATTTTTACACTGCATTTTAGATGTCAGTTTGAACACACCCCACCCAAATCTAGCTCTCTCTGCACATTTTATATCTGCACCCCCCTGCAGTGCACATGGTTTTGCCCAACTGCTAATAAATTTGCTGCTGTGAACAACTCTGAATTACCCCCATAGTGCGGGATGTAATGCCGCCCAAGTTCAGCGGCAGGGTGGGATGTCGGCTAAATTTGATTGTTTATTTAAAGGGGCAATCATTTACAAGGCAAAACCATGCTTTTTACATGATTGCCCCTTTAAAAAACGCCACCTCCCCCAGTTTCACAAACAGAAATTGTGTACGCTTTGCAATTTCTGCTTGTTAGCAAAATCTAAGGGTGGCTCCTGCCGGGACAGCTTAGCTGCCCCCGCAGGAGTCCCGTCACCACGTTTGCGATCGTGGCGGCTGCATGTGACTTCACGCAGCCACCGTGATCACTCCGCCGACATGCCCCCGTTTGGCCACCTCCACCCCCCGTTCATGCCGCACCCCCCCCCCCCCCTGAAAACGGACCGGTAACCGCAAATCCCCCTCCCCCTGCCCCATGACCGCCTCTGCCTGATTGACAGGCAGAGACAATCGCATTTTCTGCACCCCCCGCAGAAAATGCAGGCGCATGTGTAGGATGGGCGCTGTGCATGCGCTTGCATCTTTTTCACAATATTTGCGGTTGGATCGCTTACTGCGATCCAACATGAATTAGGCCCCATGTACTTTATATTTTGCAAAACAAGAAACTTTATAATTTAAGAGTGTCAACTTGATACAATACAACTATTTTGCAGCCTGTCATATGTCTATACCTTTGACTTTGGTGTCTACTTATTAAGTTGAGAAAAGCCCTTTCTTAATACCAGCCCTTTCTTAATACCAGAGAAAACAGACCAATGGGTACGCCCATAACAAAAGTTCCAGGTAACCATGGCAAACAATGCATTGCACAAGGGTGTAGTACAACACATACAACCTAATGATTCATTCTGGGCCACAGTGTCCTGAATTACACATCCCCTCCCACGGGTTCTAACACTCTGAACATTATTTATTAATATGCCTGGTTATAATTCACTCTTAGGGCCTGTGTATTTGGGCATATTTTCGTTATGTCTTTGACTACCAAAACTACAAATAGTTTAAGTATATGTCTTTTCTTTTGTTGTACATGGAAGTTTTTGAAATCCAGTTGACACGTTATTATCTTCCTAGCTTCCTAGGCAATATATATCGTTGTTAACCACTGTATCTGTCAAAACAATACAAACAGAAAAGTGCCAAAAAGGTGTCTAAAGTTATTCATACAGGAAAAAAAGTAATTATTTCATAAATAATCTCATGTCAGTGGTAAGAAATGTAATATTCATCAAATTGTAATCTCAAAACTCTCTCCTAGTGAAAAAGCAAATCTATCAACAATCCAACAAAAAGAGTATCATTTAATGGGAATATGTAAAAAAAAAAAGAGCAACTCAGTTTTGTTATTTATGGACAGGAAATGTTAGAGGCAGATGCGGTTTAAGGGTGTGTACACACGGTGAGATATTTTCTTTCGATTTTGACAATATAGTCAAAATCGCAAGAAAAGTTAGTGCAGATCGCAAGGTGAAAGTCACCTTGCGATCCTGATTCGATCCCGATGCGCCCAGCCATAGCAAGGATCTCACTGTGTGTACACACCCTAAGAGAGGAGGGGGCCTGTGTGCAGGCTCTGAATTGGCCCCATCCTCTACAGTGGTGCTGTAGACTCTGGCATTCACAGGTCTCAGGGAACATGGTGCCTGCTCCGCATTACTGGAGACATCTCTATTGCGCATGGGTAAATCACCAGAAAATGGCATCAGCGTCGGCAGCCATTTTCCCAATGATATTTGCAGCATTGCAGCCAGCACTGGGACGACAGAGTAGTATGTATAATTAAATGGATTCAGGGTATGCGGTCTGTGGGCCCCCTAGGCACTAGAGATGAGCGCCGGAAATTTTTCGGGTTTTGTGTTTTGGTTTTGGGTTCGGTTCCGCGGCCGTGTTTTGGGTTCGACCGCGTTTTGGCAAAACCTCACCGAATTTTTTTTTTCGGATTCGGGTGTGTTTTGGATTCGGGTGTTTTTTTCAAAAAACCCTAAAAAACAGCTTAAATCATAGAATTTGGGGGTCATTTTGATCCCAAAGTATTATTAACCTCAAAAACCATAATTTACACTCATTTTCAGTCTATTCTGAATACCTCACACCTCACAATATTATTTTTAGTCCTAAAATTTGCACCGAGGTCGCTGTGTGAGTAAGATAAGCGACCCTAGTGGCCGACACAAACACCGGGCCCATCTAGGAGTGGCACTGCAGTGTCACGCAGGATGTCCCTTCCAAAAAACCCTCCCCAAACAGCACATGACGCAAAGAAAAAAAGAGGCGCAGTGAGGTAGCTGTGTGAGTAAGATAAGCGACCCTAGTGGCCGACACAAACACCGGGCCCATCTAGGAGTGGCACTGCAGTGTCACGCAGGATGTCCCTTCCAAAAAACCCTCCCCAAACAGCACATGACGCAAAGAAAAAAAGAGGCGCAATGAGGTAGCTGACTGTGTGAGTAAGATAAGCGACCCTAGTGGCCGACACAAACACCGGGCCCATCTAGGAGTGGCACTGCAGTGTCACGCAGGATGGCCCTTCCAAAAAACCCTCCCCAAACAGCACATGACGCAAAGAAAAAAAGAGGCGCAATGAGGTAGCTGACTGTGTGAGTAAGATAAGCGACCCTAGTGGCCGACACAGACACCGGGCCCATCTAGGAGTGGCACTGCAGTGTCACGCAGGATGGCCCTTCCAAAAAACCCTCCCCAAACAGCACATGACGCAAAGAAAAAGAAAAGAAAAAAGAGGTGCAAGATGGAATTGTCCTTGGGCCCTCCCACCCACCCTTATGTTGTATAAACAGGACATGCACACTTTAACCAACCCATCATTTCAGTGACAGGGTCTGCCACACGACTGTGACTGATATGACGGGTTGGTTTGGACCCCCCCAAAAAAGAAGCAATTAATCTCTCCTTGCACAAACTGGCTCTACAGAGGCAAGATGTCCACCTCATCATCATCCTCCCATATATCACCGTGTACATCCCCCTCCTCACAGATTATCAATTCGTCCCCACTGGAATCCACCATCTCAGCTCCCTGTGTACTTTGTGGAGGCAATTGCTGCTGGTCAATGTCTCCGCGGAGGAATTGATTATAATTCATTTTAATGAACATCATCTTCTCCACATTTTCTGGATGTAACCTCGTACGCCAATTGCTGACAAGGTGAGCGGCGGCACTAAACACTCTTTCGGAGTACACACTTGTGGGAGGGCAACTTAGGTAGAATAAAGCCAGTTTGTGCAAGGGCCTCCAAATTGCCTCTTTTTCCTGCCAGTATAAGTACGGACTGTGTGACGTGCCTACTTGGATGCGGTCACTCATATAATCCTCCACCATTCTTTCAATGTTGAGAGAATCATATGCAGTGACAGTAGACGACATGTCCGTAATCGTTGTCAGGTCCTTCAGTCCGGACCAGATGTCAGCATCAGCAGTCGCTCCAGACTGCCCTGCATCACCGCCAGCGGGTGGGCTCGGAATTCTGAGCCTTTTCCTCGCACCCCCAGTTGCGGGAGAATGTGAAGGAGGAGATGTTGACAGGTCGCGTTCCGCTTGACTTGACAATTTTCTCACCAGCAGGTCTTTCAACCCCAGCAGACTTGTGTCTGCCGGAAAGAGAGATCCAAGGTAGGTTTTAAATCTAGGATCGAGCACGGTGGCCAAAATGTAGTGCTCTGATTTCAACAGATTGACCACCCGTGAATCCTTGTTAAGCGAATTAAGGGCTCCATCCACAAGTCCCACATGCCTAGCGGAATCGCTCCGTGTTAGCTCCTCCTTCAATGTCTCCAGCTTCTTCTGCAAAAGCCTGATGAGGGGAATGACCTGACTCAGGCTGGCAGTGTCTGAACTGACTTCACGTGTGGCAAGTTCAAAGGGCATCAGAACCTTGCACAACGTTGAAATCATTCTCCACTGCACTTGAGACAGGTGCATTCCACCTCCTATATCGTGCTCAATTGTATAGGCTTGAATGGCCTTTTGCTGCTCCTCCAACCTCTGAAGCATATAGAGGGTTGAATTCCACCTCGTTACCACTTCTTGCTTCAGATGATGGCAGGGCAGGTTCAGTAGTTTTTGGTGGTGCTCCAGTCTTCTGTACGTGGTGCCTGTACGCCGAAAGTGTCCCGCAATTCTTCTGGCCACCGACAGCATCTCTTGCACGCCCCTGTCGTTTTTTTAAAAATTCTGCACCACCAAATTCAAGGTATGTGCAAAACATGGGACGTGCTGGAATTTGCCCATATTTAATGCACACACAATATTGCTGGCGTTGTCCGATGCCACAAATCCACAGGAGAGTCCAATTGGGGTAAGCCATTCTGCGATGATCTTCCTCAGTTGCCGTAAGAGGTTTTTAGCTGTGTGCGTATTCTGGAAAGCGGTGATACAAAGCGTAGCCTGCCTAGGAAAGAGTTGGCGTTTGCGAGATGCTGCTACTGGTGCCGCCGCTGCTGTTCTTGCGGCGGGAGTCCATACATCTACCCAGTGGGCTGTCACAGTCATATAGTCCTGACCCTGCCCTGCTCCACTTGTCCACATGTCCGTGGTTAAGTGGACATTGGGTACAACTGCATTTTTTAGGACACTGGTGAGTCTTTTTCTGACGTCCGTGTACATTCTCGGTATCGCCTGCCTACAGAAGTGGAACCTAGATGGTATTTGGTAACGGGGGCACACTGCCTCAATAAATTGTCTAGTTCCCTGTGAACTAACGGCGGATACCGGACGCACGTCTAACACCAACATAGTTGTCAAGGCCTCAGTTATCCGCTTTGCAGCAGGATGACTGCTGTGATATTTCATCTTCCTCGCAAAGGACTGTTGGACAGTCAATTGCTTACTGGAAGTAGTACAAGTGGGCTTACGACTTCCCCTCTGGGATGACCATCGACTCCCAGCAGCAACAACAGCAGCGCCAGCAGCAGTAGGCGTTACACGCAAGGATGCATCGGAGGAATCCCAGGCAGGAGAGGACTCGTCAGAATTGCCAGTGACATGGCCTGCAGGACTATTGGCATTCCTGGGGAAGGAGGAAATTGACACTGAGGGAGTTGGTGGGGTGGTTTGCGTGAGCTTGGTTACAAGAGGAAGGGATTTACTGGTCAGTGGACTGCTTCCGCTGTCGCCCAAAGTTTTTGAACTTGTCACTGACTTATTATGAATGCGCTGCAGGTGACGTATAAGGGAGGATGTTCCGAGGTGGTTAACGTCCTTACCCCTACTTATTACAGCTTGACAAAGGGAACACACGACTTGACAAATGTTGTCCGCATTTCTGGTGAAATACTTCCACACCGAAGAGCTGATTTTTTTGGTATTTTCACCAGGCATGTCAACGGCCATATTCCTCCCACAGACAACAGGTGTCTCCCCGGGTGCCTGACTTAAACAAACCACCTCACCATCAGAATCCTCCTGGTCAATTTCCTCCCCAGCGCCAGCAACACCCATATCCTCCTCATCCTGGTGTACTTCAACACTGACATCTTCAATCTGACTATCAGGAACTGGACTGCGGGTGCTCCTTCCAGCACTTGCAGGGGGCGTGCAAATGGTGGAAGGCGCATGCTCTTCACGTCCAGTGTTGGGAAGGTCAGGCATCGCAACCGACACAATTGGACTCTCCTTGTGGATTTGGGATTTCGAAGAACGCACAGTTCTTTGCGGTGCTTTTGCCAGCTTGAGTCTTTTCAGTTTTCTAGCGAGAGGCTGAGTGCTTCCATCCTCATGTGAAGCTGAACCACTAGCCATGAACATAGGCCAGGGCCTCAGCCGTTCCTTGCCACTCCGTGTGGTAAATGGCATATTGGCAAGTTTACGCTTCTCCTCCGACAATTTTATTTTAGGTTTTGGAGTCCTTTTTTTACTGATATTTGGTGTTTTGGATTTGACATGCTCTGTACTATGACATTGGGCATCGGCCTTGGCAGACGACGTTGCTGGCATTTCATCGTCTCGGCCATGACTAGTGGCAGCAGCTTCAGCACGAGGTGGAAGTGGATCTTGATCTTTCCCTAATTTTGGAACCTCAACATTTTTGTTCTCCATATTTTAATAGGCACAACTAAAAGGCACCTCAGGTAAACAATGGAGATGGATGGATACTAGTATACAATTATGGATGGACTGCCGAGTGCCGACACAGAGGTAGCTACAGCCGTGGACTATTGTACTGTACTGTGTCTGCTGCTAATATAGACTGGATGATAATGAGATGTAGTATGTATGTATAAAGAAGAAAGAAAAAAAACCACGGGTAGGTGGTATACAATTATGGATGGACTGCCGAGTGCCGACACAGAGGTAGCTACAGCCGTGGACTACCGTACTGTGTCTGCTGCTAATATAGACTGGTTGATAATGAGATGTAGTATGTATAAAGAAGAAAGAAAAAAAAAACCACGGGTAGGTGGTATACAATTATGGACGGACTGCCGAGTGCCGACACAGAGGTAGCTACAGCCGTGGACTACCGTACTGTGTCTGCTGCTAATATAGACTGGTTGATAATGAGATGTAGTATGTATAAAGAAGAAAGAAAAAAAAACACGGGTAGGTGGTATACAATTATGGACGGACTGCCGAGTGCCGACACAGAGGTAGCTACAGCCGTGGACTACCGTACTGTACTGTGTCTGCTGCTAATATAGACTGGATGATAATGAGATGTAGTATGTATAAAGAAGAAAGAAAAAAAAACCACGGGTAGGTGGTATACAATTATAGACGGACTGCCGAGTGCCGACACAGAGGTAGCTACAGCTGTGGACTACCGTACTGTACTGTGTCTGCTGCTAATATAGACTGGTTGATAAAGAGATGTAGTATGTATGTATAAAGAAGAAAGAAAAAAAAACCACGGGTAGGTGGTATACAATTATGGATGGACTGCCGAGTGCCGACACAGAGGTAGCTACAGCCGTGGACTACTGTACTGTGTCTGCTGCTAATATAGACTGGTTGATAAAGAGATGTAGTATGTATGTATAAAGAAGAAAGAAAAAAAAACCACGGGTAGGTGGTATACAGTTATGGATGGACTGCCGAGTGCCGACACAGAGGTAGCTACAGCCGTGGACTACTGTACTGTGTCTGCTGCTAATATAGACTGGTTGATAAAGAGATGTAGTATGTATGTATAAAGAAGAAAGAAAAAAAAACCACGGGTAGGTGGTATACAATTATGGATGGACTGCCGAGTGCCGACACAGAGGTAGCTACAGCCGTGGACTACTGTACTGTGTCTGCTGCTAATATAGACTGGTTGATAAAGAGATGTAGTATGTATGTATAAAGAAGAAAGAAAAAAAAACCACGGGTAGGTGGTATACAATTATGGACGGACTGCCGAGTGCCGACACAGAGGTAGCTACAGCCGTGGACTACCGTACTGTACTGTGTCTGCTGCTAATATAGACTGGTTGATAAAGAGATGTAGTATGTATGTATAAAGAAGAAAGAAAAAAAAACCACGGGTAGGTGGTATACAATTATGGATGGACTGCCGAGTGCCGACACAGAGGTAGCTACAGCCGTGGACTACTGTACTGTGTCTGCTGCTAATATAGACTGGTTGATAAAGAGATGTAGTATGTATGTATAAAGAAGAAAGAAAAAAAAACCACGGGTAGGTGGTATACAATTATGGACGGACTGCCGAGTGCCGACACAGAGGTAGCTACAGCCGTGAACTACCGTACTGTGTCTGCTGCGACTGGATGATAAATAATGATATAAAAAATATATATATATCACTACTGCAGCCGGACAGGTATATATTATATAATGACGGACCTGCTGGACACTGTCTGTCAGCAGAATGAGTTTTTTATAGAATAAAAAAAAAAACACCACACAAGTCACACGACGAGTGTTTAACTTTTTCAGGCAATCACAATATAGTATACTACTAACTATACTGGTGGTCAGTGTGGTCAGGTCACTGGTCAGTCACACTGGCAGTGGCACTCCTGCAGCAAAAGTGTGCACTGTTTAATTTTAATAATATGTACTCCTGGCTCCTGCTATAACCTATAACTGGCACTGCTCCCCAGTCTCCCCCACAATTATAAGCTGTGTGAGCACAGTCAGATATATACATAGATGATGCAGCACACTGGGCTGAGCAGTGCACACAGATATGGTATGTGACTGAGTCACTGTGTATCGTTTTTTTCAGGCAGAGAACGGATTATATTAAATAAAACTGCACTGTCTGGTGGTCACTGTGGTCAGTCACTACTAAACTCTGCACTCTCTACAGTACTCCTAAGCTCCAGTAAATCAAGTGTCTCTGTCTCAAATCAATCTCACTCTCTCTCTTCTAATCTAAATGGAGAGGACGCCAGCCACGTCCTCTCCCTATCAATCTCAATGCACGTGTGAAAATGGCGGCGACGCGCGGCTCCTTATATAGAATCCGAGTCTCGCGAGAATCCGACAGCGTCATGATGACGTTCGGGCGCGCTCGGGTTAACCGAGCAAGGCGGGAAGATCCGAGTCGCTCGGACCCGTGAAAAAAAACATGAAGTTCGGGCGGGTTCGGATTCCGAGGAACCGAACCCGCTCATCTCTACTAGGCACCGTACACCTTGCACCCAATATAGATACCCAGTGATTAGAGCATATTTTTATTTCTCTGTAGTACTTCTACATTGTAATATTAGTAGTTTTTATCAAATTTTTCCCAAAAAAATAAAATTAAAAGGTGAAGGCACAGAAGAAAAACAGGGGAGGGAATGGGAAGGGGGGAACCACAGTCCACTATTACATTTACACAATTTGCACAAAGCTATAAACAAGAAACAGAATACAATATTAAAGCATCATAAATATATATAGAAAAAGAATATACAAGAGCATAAAGCAACAAATACCTAGGAACATGTGACCACATCCCTAAGCATCATGTCTGCTCTTTCATGAAGGAAGGCTAAGGAAAAGGATGGTGGTAACCTAAGTCAAAAACCTCATGACACAAGACCTCAATTGAAGGACACCCCCAGAAAATATTACATATACCACGCGTAGCCATACCATTGTGTCAACAAGATTTCGATTATGCAGGCCACATTACAACCGAGCTGGTGTAAAGTATAACCTATAAAGTATTTTATATAGAAGCTCCAGATGATTATATCTTTATATCATTATATCATCTGGACAGTTAGTGGGCAGTAAGTGATTATATCATTATATCATCTAGACAGTTAGTGGGCAGTGAGTGATTATATCAGGATATCATTATATCAGTTGGACAGTTAGTGGGCAGTGAGGTAAAAAGGAGAAAAAATGTGATTAAATTATCAGCATTGGGAGCACATACAATCCAAACTAAATACCATATATAATAAAGAATATACTGTAGGTATTTTTTAGAACCAAATAAACACCTCAATCAATATTAAGCACACACAGTATACCAATAAAAACATGGATAATAAATCTTTAAAAAGGTACTCAGTGAAATATAATCACCACTGCAGTTGAATGAATGAATGAATGAATGAATGAATGAACGAACAGATGTCAGGACTCTATGATTTTAATGATCCTTATAGACAATTAGTAATGCATAAATGCTGCCAAATAAATGTAAATCTCCACAGTCATTTTAAACATATATGAGAGCTTACCACTTAACTGACGATTTTTCCCTTCAAAAGCATTAAAAACATTGGGGTATATTTACTAAGATTCGTAATTTCCGAAAATAGGTCAAAGTTCAATCACGAATGACATCGGCAGTGTAAAACTGCAACTTTTTGAATTGATTACGACTAATTTACTAAGCTGTCGTATTCGTATTTTTCTTTGCTTCCGATGTCGATGTCATTCGTGTTTTTTTACCTAATTTGACGGCAGTGATTAGCAAAACACTGCCGTTTTTTTTTACAATCAATCTCGGCCGGATCTGTGTGATCCGTGCTGGGGTTCGTATTTTTTTTTTTTTTTTAAATTAAACAAAGTAAAATCCTAAAAAAAATTGCGTGGGGTCCCCCCTCCTAAGCATAACCAGCCTCGGGCTCTTTGAGCCGATCCTGGTTGCAGAAATATGGGGAAAAAAATGACAGGGGTTCCCCCATATTTAAGCAACCAGCATCGGGCTCTGCGCCTGGTCCTGGTCCCAAAAATACGGGGGACAAAAAGAGTAGGGGTCCCCCGTATTTTTAAAACCAGCACCGGGCTCCACTAGCTGGACAGATAATGCCACAGCCGGGGGTCACTTTTATACAGCGCCCTGCGGCCGTGGCATCAAAAATCCAACTAGTCACCCCTGGCCGGGGTACCCTGGGGGAGTGGGGACCCCTTCAATCAAGGGGTCCCCCCCCCCCAGCCACCCAAGGGCCAGGGGTGAAGCCCGAGGCTGTCCCCCCCCATCCAATGGGCTGCGGATGGGAGGGCTGATAGCCTTTGTTGTAAAATAAAAGATATTGTTTTTAGTAGCAGTACTACAAGTCCCAGCAAGCCTCCCCCGCATGCTTGTACTTGGAGAACCACAAGTACCAGCATGCGGCGGAAAAACGGGCCCGCTGGTACCTGTAGTACTACCACTAAAAAAATACCCAAAAAAACACAAGACACACACACCGTGAAAGTATGATTTTATTACATACATACACACATACATACATACTTACCTTATGTTCCCACGCAGGTCGGTCCTCTTCTCCAGTAGAATCCAAGGGGTACCTGTTGAAGAAATTCTACTCACCAGATCCAGTGGTCCAGGCTCCTCGGCAAATCCAGGGATAATCCACGTACTTGAATAAAACAAAAAAACGGTTGCCCGACCACGAACTGAAAGGTGACCCATGTTTGCACATGGGTCACCTTTCCACGAATGCCAGAAACCCACTTTGCCTTCTGGCTAAGTGGGTTTCTTCAGCCAATCAGGGAGTGCCACGTTGTAGCACTCTCCTGATCAGCTGTGTGCTGCTGTCCTCACTGACAGGCGGCACACGGCAGTGTTACAATGTAGCGCCTATGCGCTACATTGTAACCAATGATGGGAACTTTCTGCCCTGCGGTTGACCTAAAGTGACGTCACCGCTGAGCAGAAAGTTCCCATCATTGGTTACAATGTAGCGCATAGGCGCTACATTGTAACACTGCCGTGTGCCGCCTGTCAGTGAGGACAGCAGCACACAGCTGATCAGGAGAGTGCTACAACGTGGCACTCCCTGATTGGCTGAAGAAACCCACTTAGCCAGAAGGCAAAGTGGGTTTCTGGCATTCGTGGAAAGGTGACCCATGTGCAAACATGGGTCACCTTTCAGTTCGTGGTCGGGCAACCGTTTTTTTGTTTTATTCAAGTACGTGGATTATCCCTGGATTTGCCGAGGAGCCTGGACCACTGGATCTGGTGAGTAGAATTTCTTCAACAGGTACCCCTTGGATTCTACTGGAGAAGAGGACCGACCTGCGTGGGAACATAAGGTAAGTATGTATGTATGTGTGTATGTATGTAATAAAATTATACTTTCACGGTGTGTGTGTCTTGTGTTTTTTTGGGTATTTTTTTAGTGGTAGTACTACAGGTACCAGCGGGCCCGTTTTTCCGCCGCATGCTGGTACTTGTGGTTCTCCAAGTACCAGCATGCGGGGGAGGCTTGCTGGGACTTGTAGTACTGCTACTAAAAACAATATCTTTTATTTTACAACAAAGGCTATCAGCCCTCCCATCCGCAGCCCATTGGATGGGGGGGGACAGCCTCGGGCTTCACCCCTGGCCCTTGGGTGGCTGGGGGGGGGGGACCCCTTGATTGAAGGGGTTCCCACTCCCCCAGGGTACCCCGGCCAGGGGTGACTAGTTGGATTTTTGATGCCACGGCCGCAGGGCGCTGTATAAAAGTGACCCCCGGCTGTGGCATTATCTGTCCAGCTAGTGGAGCCCGGTGCTGGTTTTAAAAATACGGGGGACCCCTACTCTTTTTGACCCCCGTATTTTTGGGACCAGGACCAGGCGCAGAGCCCGATGCTGGTTGCTTAAATATGGGGGAACCCCTGTCATTTTTTTCCCCATATTTCTGCAACCAGGATCGGCTCAAAGAGCCCGAGGCTGGTTATGCTTAGGAGGGGGCACCCCACGCAATTTTTTTGGCAAAAATAAGCACTTTCCCACCCCTTCCCACTGATATACATGCACGGATCTCATGGATCCCTGCATGCATCTCAAATCACGGAAAAAAAAAGCAGGTCTGTTTTTTTTTAGGACTTTTTTACGAGTTGTAATTTTTCACGGCAGTGTTTTGTGTTTTTTTGCTTTGCACTTCTTAGTAAATGACCGAGATTCATATCTAAACAGGCGTAATTTGACCGATGGTGTATTCATTCGTAATTTTTTACCTGAACTAGCAAAAAATTACGAATGCCCTCATCACTGCCGTGATTAGTGTTTAGTAAATGACCGAGATTAACCGAGATGACACTTTGAAGAAAAAACGGCATCTCGGTCAAAATCGGGAGCTTAGTAAATATACCCCATTGTTTTTTAAAATTTATTTTATTTAATTAAGTTGAAAAAGTATTTTTTAAAATATTTAAACATTATATTATGTACATCTGCAGAACGGATCTCCTCGTAAAAAACGGGGGGACAGGGTGGGACGACGCAGTTGCATGAAATCTGACCATGCCAGTTAAGTGATTTTAAATCATCAAATTGTCCAGTCCATTTAAGAATCAATGTACACAGTTAGCAATGTTACTCACACTTTGCCACCTAAACTGAATTGGGTGGTGTATCCAGAAAAAGATATGTTAAATCTCCAGCTGTTACCTCCATCACAGAGGGCAAAGACGAAAGGTGGCTGGTCCGGGGAATCCAGTGATGTCAAACAGACACTCAGTACTCGGATATAACAGAGTAGCCAGCACGGAATGTGACTCACCGCACTTAAATTAAAACAAAATCAATATGATAGGTAAACTTGATGGGGCTATCAGAACTATTATAGGCCTCCACAAATGACAAAAATTGTTCTTTGGTGTCGGTCCAAATCAAGAACAGGTCGTCAATGTATCTAGCATAAAAGGCAATCATGCCAGAAACTTGACAATCACTAAAAAAGATATCCTTTTTGCCACGGAACATGTATGCATTTGCGTACCATTGGGCCACATTTGATGCCATCACACACACGGCTGTAAAAAGAAACTGCCATCGTAAAAAAAGGTTATATCTTAGTAAGAATAATGGAAAAATCCAAAATAAGCTGTATATATAAGGGCCATTATACAGAGTTTTATTAGAAATTAACCTTTGTACGGCTTGAAGACCCTCAGCATTGGGAATGATTGTGTATAGGCTGGAAATGTCAATGATGTAAAGAAAACTACCACATGGTATATTCTGAACAGTCATTAATCTATTCAAAAATGCAGTGGTATCAAGAATATAATCAGATGCCCCACTATACATGGTTGCAGTATGGAATCCAAATATACAGATGTGGGCTGAAAGAGCGATCCACAGGCAGCAATAATTGGATGCCCGAGAAGATTCTGCATACTTTTGTGTATCTTAGGCAGCGTGTATAGTAGGGACTCCACTAGAAATTTAGGAATAAGCATATCACACAATGTCACCTTCATTAACTGTCACTTTAAGTCTATTGACAATTACTCTATTACAGTGGTTCTCAAACTCGGTCCTCAGGACCCCACACGGTTCCCGTTTTCCATGTCACCCAGCAGGTGCACTGTGTATCACCAACTGTCACATTTTAAAAATCTACAGGTGACCTGCAAAATATGAACCGTGTGGGGTTCTGAGGACCGAGTTTGAGAACATGTGCTCTATTAAATAGGTCAGTTGGATCTTCATCAAGTAAATTATAGATCATCCAGTCCAATAACTGATGATCAATATCCTTCTTAGAAAATGCCAAACCTTGTACAAAAATCGCACCTACCTTATATATTCATTACCCAAGTTACCCCCAACAGTTGGGTTATAAGCAGGACAGTTGAAACATCATCCAGATGTTTATATGGAAGCCTGTGGTTGCATTTCCATCAGCCCTAATATTAATCTGACACGGGTATCTCTAATTATTTCCAACATTAATTTTAATCTAGAGATTAATCAAATGGTTTTTATTGTATTAAAATAGTGCAAAAACAATGTTCATGGGCAATTTCTATGTTTATATTAATCACTGTAGCTGTATTTGTAAGTACATTTTGAGAAAAACTCAGCAAATATAAATATAGAGTTCTAGAGCCTTCTGATGCTGTGGCAATATAGGGGGTCATTCCGAGTTGATCGCTCGCTAGCAGTTTTTAGCAGTCATGCAAACACTAAGCCGCCGCCCTCTGGGAGTGTATTTTAGCTTAGCAGAAGTGCGAACGAAAGGATCGCAGAGTGGCTACAAAAAAAAATTGTGCAGTTTTAGAGTAGCTCCAGACCTACTCAGCGCTTGCGATCTCTTCAGACCATTCAGTTCCGGATTTGACGTCACAAACATGCCCTGCGTTCGGCCAGCCACGCCTGCGTTTTTCCTGGCACGCCTGTGTTTTTTAGAGCACTCCGTGAAAACGGTCAGTTGACACCCAGAAACGCCCACTTCATGTCAATCACTCTGCAGTGGCCATTGCGACTGAAAAGCTTCGCTAGACCTTGTGTAAAAATCCATCGGCCGTTGCGAAAGTACGTCGCGCGTGCGCACTGCGCCGCATACGCATGTGCAGAAGTACCGTTTTTTTACTTAATCGCATCGAACATTTTCAGCTAGCGATCAACTCGGAATGACCACCATAACGTGTTGTGTAAGGTTGTTAATAAGTACAAAAATTTTTATTCAGGTCTGCTGTAAGTAATTTCTTGCACAATTACTCTGTGTGTCAGTAGCCATGTGAGAGTCAGTAGGCAGCATGAAAACTAATATACACAGTCTGCTGTGAAGACTCATTCATTAATCATCTGTAAATGAGACAAACACATATAAACAATGAGCAGACAAGCACCATAGTGAATCAATTAAAGCAGGAATATACTTCCCCCCATCCTCATGTCTCTTAAATGAAGAAATAAATAATGTTTTGCCACCCCTCTCCCTGCTCAAACTCAGCCACATATACACAAATAACCACATATGCACTCACACAGCCACATAAAGGGCCAGACTGCCCATCTGCCCAGATGTGCACACGGATGCCAGAGATTAAAGCGTCCCCAGTTCGTCCCTGGCCACATATGCATACACACAGCCACATATGCGTACAACTACATACACAACCACGTATGCGCACACACACAGTCACATATGCCCACAGCCACATGTGCGCACAAGCACACAGCCACATGTGCACAGACAGCCACAGGTGGCACTCGATATCCCGGCTGTCAGGATCCCGGCGCTCAGCATACCGGCGCCGGTATCCCGACCACCGGGATACCAACAACTATTTTCCCTCTTGGGGTGTCCACGACACCCCTGGAGGGAGAATAAACGCACACCACCATGCCCGCAGCATGGCGAGCGCAGCGAACCCGCAAGGGGCTATTTTGTGTTCGCCCCGCTGCCGGCATTCCAGCGATCAGGATCCCGGCGCCGGTATGCTGGGTGCCGAGTTCTCAACAGCTGGCCAGCCGTAGTAGACCCCACAGCCACATATGTGCTCACACAGCCAAATATGCACTCACACAACCACATACATACTAGAGATGTGCGGCGGGCACTTTTTGTGTTTTGGTTTTGGTTCCATGCTCGTGTTTTGGATCTGGAGTTTTGCTAAAACCACCCTTTCGTGTTTTGGTTTTAGATCTGGATGATATTCGAAAAAAACATAAAAACCGCTAAAATCACATAATTTGGGGTAATTTTGATCCTACGGTATTATTAACCTCAATAACATTAATTTCCACTCATTTCCAGTCTATTCTAAACACTTCACACCTCACAATATTGTTTTTAGGCCAAAAGGTTGCACCGAGGTGGCTGGATGACTAAGCTAAGCGACACAAGTGTGCGGCACAAACACCTGGCCTATCTAGGAGTGGCACTGCAGTGGCAGACAGGATGGCAGATTTAAAAAATAGGCCCCAAACAGCACATGATGCAAAGAAGAAAAAGAGGTGCAATTAGGTAGCTGGATGGCTAAGCTAAGCTACACAAGTGTTCGGCACAAACACCTGGCCCATCTAGGAGTGGTACTGCAGTGGAAGACAGGATGGCAGATTTAAAAAATAGGCCCCAAACAGCACATGATGCAAAGAAGAAAAAGAGGTGCAATGAGGTAGCTGTATGACTAAGTTAAGCGACACATGTGTGCGGCACAAACAACATGGGACGTGCTGGAATTTGCCCAGATGTAATTCACGCACAATATTGGTGGCACAGGAGAGCGTACCCCTAAACCACACACACACACACACACACACACACACACACACACACACACACAGCAAACCCTGTAAAAATTATTTGGATAATAATATAAGTAATGTATATAACCCTTTTATATGGAGTAAATAATATACCACACAGGACACCACCACTGAACTTATGGCAGCACAAGACACCACCACTGGACAGATGCAGCACAAGACAGCACCACTGGACTGGACTTACACGGCAGTACCCCTGGACTTATACGGCAGTACCCCTGGAGTTGTACGGCAGTGTCAGACAGGATGGCACTTTAAAAAACTAGTCCCCAAAAGGCACATTATGCAAAGAAGAAAAAGAGGTGCAAGGTGAAATTGTGCTTGGGCCCTCCCACCCACCCTTATGTTGTATAAACAGGACATGCACACTTTAACAAACCAATCATTTTAGCGACAGGGTCTGCCACACGACTGTGGCTGAAATGACTGGTTTCTTTGGGCCCCCATTAAAAAAGAAGCAATCAATCTCTCCTTGCACAAACTGGCTCTACAGAGGCAAGATTCATCCTCATCCTCCGATTCCTCACCCCTTTCAGTGTGTACATCCTCCTCCTCACAGAGTATTAATTTGTCCCCACTGGAATCCACCATCACAGGTCCCTGTGTACTTTCAGTAGGCAATTGCTGGTAAAGGTCTTCCCGAAGGAATTTATAATTTATTTTGATAAACATCATCTTCTACACCGATCGCTGACAAGGTTACCGGCTGCACTAAACACTCTTTCGGGGTACACACTGGAGGGGGGGCAACTTAGGTAAAATAAAGCCAGTTTGTGCAAGGGCATCCAAATTGCCTCTTTTTCCTGCCAGAATACATACGGACTGTCTGACATGCCTACTTGGATGCTGTCACTCATATAATCCTCCACCATTCTTTCAATGGTGACAGAATCATATGCATTGAGAGTAGACATGTCAGAAATCGTTGGCAGGTCCTTCGGTCCGGACCAGATGACTCGCTCCTGACTGCCCTGCATCACCACCAGTGGGTGGGCTAGGAAATCTTATCCTTTTCCTCGCAGCCCCAGTTGCAGGAGAAAGTAAAGGAGTAGCTGTTGACGGGTCACGTTCCGCTTGAGTTGACAATTTTCTCACCAGCAGGTCTTTGAACCTCTGCAGACTTGTGTCTGCCAGAAAGAGAGATACAACGTAGGCTTTAAACCTAGGATCGAGCACGGTGGCCAAAATGTAGTGCTCTGATTTCAACAGATTGACCACCCTTGAATCCTGGCAAAGCGAATGAAGGGCTCCATCCACAAGTCCCACATACTTTGCGGAATCGCTCCGTCTCAGCTCCTCCTTAAATTTCTCCAGCTGCTTCTGCAAAAGCCTGATGAGGGGAATGACCTGACTCAAGATGGCAGTGTCTGACCTGACTTCACGTGTGGCAAGTTCGAAGGGTTGGAGAACCTTGCACAAGACGGAAATCATTCTCCCTTTGCCTATGTCGTAGTTGGATGTATAGGCTTGAATGGCCTTTTGCTGCTCCTCCATCCTCAAGCATATAGAGTGTTGAATTCCACCTCGTTACCACCTCTTGCTTCAGGTGATGGCAGTGCAGGTTCAGGAGTGTTTGCTGGTGCTCCAATCTTCGGCATGTGGTGGCTGAATGTCGAAAGTGGCCCACGATTTTTCGGGCCACCGACAGCATCTCCTGCAAGCCCCTGTCATTTTTAAAAAAATTCTGCACCACCAGGAGAGTCTACTTGGGGTAAGCAATTGGGGGTCATTCCGACCCGTTCGCACGCTGCGGTTCATTGCAGCGGTGCGAACGGGTCGGTTCTGCGCATGCGCAGTGGACGCAATGCACAGGCGCTTCGTTGCTCAGCGATGGCAGTCGCTGGGCAACGGCAGCGGGAACGAAGAAAGCGGTCGCAGCGCAGATCACAAGAAGATTGACAGGTGGGATGCGGATCGAGGCATCTACTCACCGTTTTCCGGGCGTGGACATCCTAGTGCAGGCGTGTCGAGGCGTTTAGAGGGCGATTGTCTGACGTCAAATCCAGGACCTTCATTGCTGGATTCATCACACAGGGTAAGTAACTGCAGGGCTAGTCTTCTTTTACACAAAACTTTTTTAGCATAGCGGGGCTGCACAAGCGATCGCAGCCTTGCTATGCTAAAATACACTCCCCCATAGGCGGCATCTAGTTGATTGCACGAGCAGCAAAAAGTTGCTACGTGCGATCAACTCGGAATGATCCCCATTGTGCGATGATGTCCCTCAGTTTCCGTAAGAGGTTGTCAACGGTGTGCCTCTTACGGAAAGCGGTGATACATAGCGTAGCCTGCCTAGGAACGAGTTGCCATTTGCGAGATGCTGCTACTGGTGCCGCTGCTGTTGTTGTTGCTGCGGGAGGCAATACATCTACCCAGTGGGCTGTCACAGTCATATAGTCCTTAGTCTGCCCTGTTCCACTTGTCCACATGTCCATTTTTAAGTGGACAGTGGGTACAACTGCATTTTTTAGGACACTGAGGACACATTTTCTGACTTCTCTGTACATTCTCGGTATCGCCTACCTAGTGAAGTGTAACCTAGATGGGATTTGGCACCGGGAACACACTACCTCAAACAATTCTCTAAGTCCCACTGAACTAATGGCGGATAACGGACGCACGTCTAACACCAACATAGCTGTCAAGGCCTCAGTTATCCGCTTTGCAACAGGATGACTGCTGTCATAATTCATCTTTCTCACAAAGAACTGTTGGACAGTCAATTGCTTAGTTAAAGTAGTACAAGTGGTCTTCCGAATTCCCCTCTGGGATGACGATCGACTCCCAGCAGCAACAGCAGCAGCGGCAGCAATAGCAGCTGTAGGCGTACCACTCAAGGATCCTCCGGAGGACATTGAGGGAGTTGGTGGTGTGGCTTGCAGGAGGAAGGGGACCGTGTGCAGGTTTCATGCGGGCCTCCTCCTCTTTCGCAGCACAGTAGACGGTGGCATGTACAAGTCTCCGGGAACATGGCGCCAAAATCTTGTTTCCTGGGACATTTTATCAGTGATTTCTGTCTGCAGAGGGTTAAGTATATTTATATGGGTACAGGGTGTGCAGTGTGGGCCCCCTGCACTACATACCTAGCACCCTTGATAGATATGCCAATAGTTTGAATGCTGTCAGCTCACCACTACCCCTAACAGTTGAATTGCTCATGTACATAGATATTCCATGATGATATGCATTGCATACTCATAACTCACTGTATAATGCTGACTTATTCCTAAATTTCAGTAGCTGTACAGTATGAGTGACTTGACAGAAAGAAAAAATATATCAAATGATCCAACAGCCAATTCATTCTCATCTCTCTTTGCTTATTTAGGTTTGCAGAGAGATGGGTGGACCACAGGTCATGCCATCAGAATTCCCCACATGCTACCCACATGCCCCTTACTTTCCCTCAGTCCTCCCCACATGCCCATCAGACCACCCAAACAGTGTTCATTTTGACAAGGATTTTCAATTAAGTTTTAGTCTTAGGGGGTTATTCAGAGTTATTAGCAAACCAAAAAAGTTAGTAATTGGGCAAAACCATGTGGCACTGCAGGTGGGGCAGATGTAACATTTGCAGAGATTTAGATTTGTGTGATCAAACTGAAATCTAAATTGCAGTGTCAAAATAAAGTAGCCAATATTTACCTTGCTCAGAAACAATATAACCCACCCAAATCTAACTCTGCGATCACAAGGTGATTGACAGGCGACAGACGTCCGGGGTAGTGACGTGGCATTGGGGAGGAGGAGATTGGGAAAAGCAGGTGTGTCATGGCCGTTTTCGGTGCCGGACGATAACATTGCCTTCGTTTTCTGTGATAGGGACCATGGCGGAGGGACCCCTGCCTATGCAGACAGGCTACGAAGGCAGGGGATACCCTAAATTCAATGCAGTTGATTTGAGATCGCATTGTGGGGCTGCGCCACATATGCTGGGTGGCCTTGCCCTGTGCTGAGCAGCCCCCAGCATGTGAGTATATGCTCCCAGATTTTGCTCTCGCAGCAAAATCTGCAACCACTCTGAATAGCCCCCTTTATTTTATGGTGGCACTGTGGCCCTTGTAATACTGGAAGTTGCAGACAGGTTTTAGATGCTGTAACGTTTAATATGTTTCTTATGACAAAATAAGAGGAAAAAAATTGCAAAACAAATCAGTGCACTTTTCCCAAACTATACATATTTAAGGTTTGTATACAAGTGTATTTGGTCTGTGTCACAGTTGTGACTTATATCACAGCAATGATAAATTATATTGATATGGTATTTTCCAGATGTCTCTTACCTGGAAACAGGCTCTGATGAGATCCTGTCCCAATGAAGAGTTAGGAGTAGTGATCATTTATGCTATCACTTTGCTTCTGGGTATGGACCTGGGGAAACTAATGTGCAGACGCAGGCTGTTCATGCACCAGTATGGGCTGATGGAGAGGGATCAAAGGTTCCATCTATGAAAAAAATCATGATAGGGTAGCCAATACACTAATATGGGCTAATACAATCTGAAACTTTTTGGATCTTAGTAAATATGGTTTGGATTCATGGGTGGATGCATGTCGATGTCAGATGCAGTGGAGTGTTTGCCTCAATGCATGAATTACATTCGTACCTCGCATGTGCGGCTGTGATGCAGATGTATTAAGGACAGTGGGTGCAATGAGGATCACAGGTAGTGATCATTTGGGTGAGATAATAGGGGGCTACCAAATTTGCGGCATGTCGCCACTGTTTTCTAGGCGTGTCGTAGTCAACCACTACAAATTAATTCCCAGTTGTACTGGCCTCGGCATCTTAGTTGGGTTCGGACATTCTGAGCAACTATTGGTTTCTTCAAAAGTTTGATGTGTGACCAATGTTCCTTATGTGTTCCTCAGACACAGCAGCAGATCAGAGAAGCCAGAAGGAGGGCATCTATTTACACAAGACACCTGCTGTGAAATTACTAGTTGTTATCAGGCCTGTGTGAACAATCTAAGCATGTGACCAAACCAGAGGCGTAGCTAGGGTTTTTGGAGCCCAGGGCAAGATGGAGAATGGCGCTTCCCCCCCCCCCCCCAAAAAAAAAAACACAGCAAAAGAAGCATGTGCGCGCGCCGAAAAAAGGGGTGTGGCCACGCCCCAGAAGGGGTGTGGCCACTGAAAATGGCCCACAGTGCCAGTTACATTGCCCCACAGTGTCAGATACAATGCTCCACAGTGCCCGATACATGCCCTACAGTGCCAGATACATGCCCCACAGTGCCAGATACATGCCCCACAGTGCCAGATACATTGCCCCACAGTGCCAGTTACATTGCCAGATACATTGCCCCACAGTGCCAGTTACATTGCCCCACAGTGCAGATACATTGCCCCACAGTGCTAGATACATGCCCCACAGTGCCAGATACATGCCCCACAGTGCCAGATACATGCCCCACAGTGCCAGTTACATTGCCCCACAATGCCAGTTACATTGCCCCACAGTGCCAGATACATTGCCCCACTGTGCCAGATACATTGCCCCACTGTGCCAGATACATGCCCCACTGTGTCAGATACATGCCCCACTGTGTCAGATACATTGCCCCACAGTGCCAGATACATGCCCCACTGTGCCAGATACATTGCCCCACAGTGCCAGATACATGCCCCACAGTGCCATATACATTGCCCCACAGTGCCAGTTACATTGCCCCACAGTGCCAGTTACATTGCCCCACAGTGCAGATACATTGCCCCACAGTGCCAGATACATGCCCCACAGTGCCAGATACATGCCCCACAGTGCCAGATACATGCCCCACAGTGCCAGTTACATTGCCCCACGATGCCAGTTACATTGCCCCACAGTGCCAGATACATGCCCCACAGTGCCAGATACATGCCCCACAGTGCCAGATACATTGCCCCACAGTGCCAGTTACATTGCCCCACAGTGCCAGTTACATTGCCAGATACATTGCCCCACAGTGCCAGTTACATTGCCCCACAGTGCAGATACATTGCCCTACAGTGCCAGATACATGCCCCACAGTGCCAGATACATGCCCCACAGTGCCAGTTACATTGCCCCACAATGCCAGATACATTGCCCCACTGTGCCAGATACATTGCCCCACTGTGCCAGATACATTGCCCCACTGTGCCAGATACATGCCCCACTGTGTCAGATACATGCCCCACTGTGCCCCACTGTGCCAGATACATTGCCCCACAGTGCCAGATACATGCCCCACTGTGCCAGATACATTGCCCCACAGTGCCAGATACATGCCCCACAGTGCCAGATACATGCCCCACTGTGCCAGATACATTGCCCCACAGTGCCAGATACATGCCCCACAGTGCCAGATACATGCCCCTTAGTGCCAGTTACATTGCCCCACTGTGCCAGATACATTGCCCCACTGTGCCAGATACATGCCCCACTGTGCCAGATACATGCCCCACTGTGCCAGATACATGCCCCACTGTGCCCCACTGTGCCAGATACATGCCCCACTGTGCCCCACTGTGCTAGATACATGCCCCACTGTGCCAGATACATGCCCCACTGTGCCAGATACATGCCCCACTGTGCCAGATACATTGCCCCACAGTGCCAGATACATGCCCCACTGTGCCAGATACATTGCCCCACAGTGCCAGATACATGCCCCACAGTGCCAGATACATGCCCCTCAGTGCCAGTTACATTGCCCCACTGTGCCAGATACATTGCCCCACTGTGCCAGATACATTGCCCCACTGTGCCAGATACATTGCCCCACTGTGCCAGATACATGCCCCACTGTGCCAGATACATGCCCCACTGTGCCCCACTGTGCCAGATACATGACCCACTGTGCCCCACTGTGCCAGATACATGCCCCACTGTGCCAGATACATGCCCCACTGTGCGCCTCCCACCCCCCGGTCACTCACCTGCTGTTGTGTCTGTGAGGGGAGGAGAGCGCAGCGCCTCTCCTTCCCCTCACCGCTCCCGGTCTCCGGCGGCTGTGTGGCGCCGGTTCGCCAGCCAATCAGAGCTCGCGGACCGGCAGCCAATCAGGAGCCGGTCCGCAAGCTCTGATTGGCTAACGCTGGAGACCGGACACACGCAGCACTGCTGGCAGCACTGTTAGTGCTCTGGCGGCGGTGAGGGGAGGGAGAGACGCTGCGCTCTCCTCCCCTCACATTTCGGCATGATGGGGGCGAGTGGGGCATGATGCCCTGGCCGCCGGCGGCGCCCCCCTCTCCTGGGCCTGCCAAGGCGCCCAGGGCACGTGCCCCACTCGCCCTACCCTTGTTACGCCTCTGGACCAGACCCCCGCTCCCCAGTAACTCATGGCCTTGAGTTTGGTGTAGGACATACATTGTATGTCTAAATGTCAGGAATTACTGTATGCATATATGAAACACTACCTAACATGAATTTTCCTGGATGGTTTCCATTCTTACTCACTAGGTTTTCACTACTTAAAATTACCAAGATTTTGGGGTTATTCCAAGTTGATCGCACGCAGCAACTTTTTGCTGCTCGTGCGATCAACTTGACGCCGCCTATGGGGGAGTGTATTTTAGCATAGCAGGGTTGTGATCACTTGTGCAGCCCTGCTATGCTAAAAAAGTTTCCTGCAAAACAAGACCAGGGTCAGACCTACTTACCCTGTGCGACAGATCCAGCAACAAAGGTCCCGGTATTGACGTCAGACATCTGCCCTCCAAACGCCTGGATCCGCCTGCGTTCGCCTCACCACGCCTTGAAACCGGTCAGTTGACGCCCCAGCTCCTAACTGCCATGTTACAGGTTGTGTTTTAAAAATGACAGTTAGGAGCTGGTTGGTTGGTACTTTATCGCTGTGCAATTTATCACTCTCCAAGACTTGATAAATCTGGGCTAGTATCAGGGTGCAAGGGGCGAGGAGCGGGGCGGGAGAAGGGCAGAGAGCAGGAGGTAAAACGGATGAAGACTGGTTAGTTTATACTTTATCACCATGCAATTTATCACTCTCCAAGACTTGATAAATCTGGGCTAGTATCAGGGTGCAAGGGGCGAGGAGCAGGGCGGGAGAAGGGCAGAGAGCAGGAGGTAAAACGGATGAAGACTGGTTAGTTTATACTTTATCACCATGCAATTTATCACTCTCCAAGGCTTGATAAATCTGGGCTAGTATCAGGGTGCAAGGGGCGAGGAGCAGGGCGGGAGAAGGGCAGAGAGCGGGAGGAAGAGGGATGAAGGCTGGTTAGTTGATACTTTATCACCATGCAATTTATCACTCTCCGAGGCTTGATAAATCTGGGCTAGTATCAGGGTGCAAGGGGCGAGGAGCAGGGCGGGAGAAGGGCAGAGAGCGGGAGGAAGAGGGATGAAGGCTGGTTAGTTGATACTTTATCGCCATGCAATTTATCACTCTCCAAGGATTGATAAATCTGGGCTAGTATCAGGGTGCAAGGGGCGAGGAGCGGGGTGGGAGAAGGGCAGAGAGCAGGAGGTAGAGGGATGAAAGCAGGAGGGAGGTTGCGGAGAGTGGACTTGGATGGGGGGGCCAGAATAGTGGGTGAGACACAGGCTGCTGAGGTTGACTCCACAGATGGTGAGTCTTTAACTACATAAATGGCTGCTAATTGGATCGGTGGGAGGGCGATCCTATTACCCGCCCAAGCCGGCATCGTTTTCTCCTGATGCCAACACTTATCAGGGATTTTGCTTCGATTGCCTCAGGCCCCTGGAGCATAATTTGTGATAAGGGGCCACTGAAGCAGCAAAAACACATGGGATCGGGGACTTATCCTTAATCCCATGTGTTTTCGTGCGATCGCGGGTCCAATTTCGGCTGATCAAAACGGCCTTAATTGGATACCATGATAATGACCATTGGTCATACAGTACATCACGATATCCGCCCATTTTTATCGGACGAAGCATCGGGGCTAATAGGATGCCGCTTAAACTGGGTAGGTAGAACAAAATACAGTGCACACCAAGAACAACAACGCTTTGGATACAGGTATTCTGTAAGTGGTTTGGAAATTATGACTAGTTCAAGAGAATTCAGATCTGAATATTTTTACTTCATCTTTACTACGGTGGTTGGGCCTGATTCAGAGATGGATTCAACCAGGGCCAGATTATGGCTTTGGGGGGCCCAGGGCACTTAAAACAGGGGGTCCCTCCCCCCTTTGCCAGTGACTAGCACATATAGCTAAAAGTTTCAAAAGCATGGCCTAATCGCGGACCGTCACGACCACGCCCCTTATGCAAATTACTGGAAACTAAAAAAAAATCATAGATTTGGCCCCCCTGCCAGGGTCAAATCCACAGGAGGGAGCGATCATTGTGATCACTTCCCCCTGCACAGGCAGAAGAGGCTGCTGCTGGTAAGCGGCAGCAGCCTCCCTGCACCATTACAGACCAGCCAGCACACAGCAGTGTGTGCTGGCTGGAGCACAATACTGCTGCTGGCAGAACGAGGAGAAGGGGGGGAGACAGGGGTCGGCAGTGGACCCGGGTAATTAGTACCCGCTCCATCCCGTCTCTGCTGCGCTGCAGTGTGTGCGGCATTTCAGTGAATCTCAGCGCTGCCTGAGAGGAGGCTCTCAGGCAGCGCGGAGATTCACTGATTCTGTAATCTCAGCCTCCGCTGGAGATTACAGAATTAGTGAGTCCCCGCGCTGTGGCACAGCTGTTCCGTCGGGGTCTAAAACAGGAGGGCCCCGGGGTACTTACCATTTGCCCCCCCCCCCCCCCTTTCATATGGCTCTGGATGCAGCTGTTATGAAAATATTTAAAAGCAGCAGAAGGTGTCTTGTGTAAATAGATGTTTTCTGCAGGCTTCTGTGATCCCCTGTTGCGGCCAAAAGCATTGGATCATTGTGTGAACATTACCGACCAGAGCCGGTCCTAGGCATAGGCAAACTAGGCAAATGCCTAGGGCATTTGGAATGCCTAGGGGCACAAGCAGCTTCTGCTGATTAAAATGATATGCGTCATGCCTATATTCTGAGTGTGACTGCAGCTGTATCTGTATACGAAATGCTACATTGCAGTGTATTCCTGGAAATCACTGTAACGTAGAATTTTGTATGCAGAAACAGCCACAGTCGCACACAGAATATAGGCATGCCGCATATCATTTTAATCAGCAGGAGCTGCTTGTGCATCCTAGTCACATAGCAGTACTAATAATATGCATTTAAAGCAAAAAAAGGCTCCCAACATTAGCAGAGCTGGCCGGGAGCTGCAGCTGACTCATGCCAGGCATCTCCTGCTGCATGGCATATTGAAGCAAGATTTATGAGGACACATATGTATCCAAGCAGAGGCAGAAGTCACAGTGTTATTGTCCATATGAGTGCTGCATGCGGGTTGGTTGTGCAAGGGGCATTATGTGTGTCATGTGTATATATGCATTAATAATGTGTGGCATATGTGTAAAAGGCAGTATGTGTGTCATTATGTGTAGAAGGGCATTAATAATGTGCGGCATATGTGTAAAGAGCATTATGTGTTTCATTATGTGTACTAGGGCATTAATAATGTGCTGCATATGTGTAAGGGCCGTTATGGGTATAAGGGCATTAATAAAGGTTGGCAAATGTGTAAGGTGCATTATGTTTATAAGGACATTAATAATATGGGCGGGATTCAATTCTTTTCACCCCTTTCCACACTCGTTCTGTTTCTGCCCTCAGGGACATTGTATCATTATTTCAGCTCGCTACCCCTGGAGTAGCGAGGCACCCAACCCTTTACACAGCTAAACCTGATTACTATGGGCGCAATATGTGCAATAACGGAGATCATTTTAGAAAGGAAATTGGGCTTGATATATGATTTGAGTCTCACCCTTTGTGTCACATGTGTAAGGGGCATTACTTTGTGGTATTAGGTGTATAAAGGAATTACTTATGTGTGGCATTATGTGTATAAGGTGCTCTACTGTGTGGTGTAATATATAGGAAGGGCACTATTGTGTGGTCTCATGTGAATAAAGAGCAATATGGTGTGGTGTAATGTGAATAAGGGGCAATACTGTGAGGAGTAACGTACATAAGGTAAAGCGGTAGTACAGTGTGATGTAACGTGAATAAAGGACACTATTGCATAATATAATGTGAATAAAGTTGCAATACTGTGTGGCGCAATTTGAATTGGGGATACTATGGTGTGGCAATGCCCCTTTCCAGCAAGAACACGTTCCTTTCGTGCGCACTGTTCCTATTAAAAATATAGGGGGTAGGAGCACCAAAATGAGGACTGTTATGGGTGAGAAGTGATGGTGCTGGGAAAGAGCTGCTGGGTCAGAGGTGGAAATAGTGGCGGTGCTAGGGAACACCAGCCAAAATCTTGCCTAGGGCATCATATTGGTTAGGGCCGGCTCTGTGAGTTACCCTCAGGTGTGTTCACATTGCCAGTAGCAGGAAATCTGCTTTGGAAGACACTACAAAACAGGGGTGACCCATATACTACACCACCCCCTCCCCTACTCCAAATGGGCAGCAGCTTAGAGGGCACTGTATGCAGAGACATGTGCAGGATTACAAACATCGGAGATGTACGCAAAGCTTCAGGTTTGCTTACATCTCTGAATTAGGCTCTTTGGAGGAAATGTACTAAGCAGTGAAAAGAGTGGAAAAGTGAGCCAGTGGAGAAGTTGCCCATGGCAACCAATCACGATTGAAGTCACATTTATACTTTGCATACTATAAAATTATATAGAGCAGCTTCTCCACTGGCTCACTTCTCCAGTCTTGTCACTAAACATATCCCTCTTGTTTATGTCATAGTCACTGTGTTCTGCCTTCTTGTACTGTCTGACACAAAATAAATCACAATGAATTGCTCATTTATCGTTATCTCTCAGTTTGTGACCTGAATTTGCACAGATTCATTTGCACGTCTGGTGACAAGATACTGCACTTTAGATTCGGTAGACAGAAACATTCTGTTTATTAACCGCTTAAATGGTAAGTTACATTATGGAAACCTGAGACACAGTGTCAGTGAAGTAGGATAGCAGCATGCATGAAAGATAACAAAGGGATACATCAATTTAGACATTGCAGTGAGATTTATTTTTGTGTATTCTTTATTTAACAATACTGATTGGAGTGCACAATGAGATGTAACATTTAAAGCAATTAATTCCAGTACACAGTTTTATGAGGAAGAAATTAATTCAGAGAAAAGTGGGAGAAGGACAACAGGAGAGATGACAGATCTCTGGGCCTGAATCAGAGATGGATGCAAATGCCTTCACAGCTGTGATCCCATATGCAGCAACAGTAAATAGGGGCATCTTGTGTACATAGACCCCTCCTGTTGGCTTCTGTCATCCGCTGCTGAAGCCGAGGACGCACCATCGGATCACCTACATGAACATTGGTCATCTAAGTTACCCTCAGGTCACTCAGGATGTCTGGTGTGCTCACATTGCCGATACCGGAGTCTCAGATCGTGTACAAAGACACAGTCATCGGACACACATGGGACTATAACAGAACTTTTCAATAATGCTATGGCCGCGTAGGAATTAAGACGCAGGAACCATATTAACTGTATACGGGATCACAGTCGCAAGATGTCACAAGCCCCCCCCCCTCCGAAACTATCAAGTGGATGCCCTCCCCCCCCCTCCCATTACCTCTTACAAATGCTCCCTGTCAGCTTCTTTATGAATATGTAACCCAAGACCTTTGTGGCACATGTGTAGTGCGACTTCGATTCAGGCGCAGTGGCACTACATCCAGCATCGATGTTGTGTCCATCTCTGAATCAGGCCGTCTGTTTTATCCTCAAATTAGGGTCCGGATGTAATAAAGTCCACGTTTTCATCCCTCCCTAGGCTTCAATAGTCCTTAATAACAATATTATTATTATTATTATTATTATTATTATTATTATTATTATTTTCAACCTTTATTTATAGGGTTTACTGAGTACACTTGCATATAATGTGCAACTATAACAGGATATAAACTGCAAAACATGATACACACAAGTCAGTGGTAGCTTAAACCTTAACTGATGGATGTAAGTTCAAGGCCACTGTAAGCATGCGTGTGATAATTATTTATTATTTATTTATTTATTAACAGTTTCTTATATAGCGCAGCAAATTCCGTTGCACTTTACAATTGGACAAATTGATAAAACAAAACTGGGTAATAAAAAACAGTCATAGAGGTAGAAAGGCCCTGCTCGCAAGCTTACAATCTAAAGGGATAATAGTAAACTTACAATCTATTAGTATGTAGGATGCAGACAAGGGTGGCACAGCGATGCAGGTCAGTGTGCTAGGACAGAAAGCGGCGGTTTTGGATGAGATTTGATTGCTTTGGTAAAGAAATACTGTAGGGTTTGTGAGCCCGGTGGAAGCTTTGCAGGAAGGTAGATACTCTGACTGGTTTTAGTTCCAGTGGTGGAAAGCAGCATGGGTAAAATCTTGGAGGCGGAAACGGGAAGTAGATGTTAGGTAGATGCTGAGCATTTGGAGAGAAAAATGAGTCGCCTTCATATCTTTAAACACTCCCTAAAAAACCCATCTTTATATTACAGTTTACTGTACTATTATTACCTATACTCAGTGGTGCAAGTATAAATACTTTATTAGTGGTACTGAGATGCACTCTGAAAAATGGCCATGGTCACGTGTCATGTGGAGATGCTAGGGGGAGTGGCTACATGACACAATCATATCCCGAGCTGAGAAAAACTGGTCTGTGGCTGTCAACCACACGCGACCAGAAGATAGTAGAGGTGCCGCCAAGCAAGTCCTCCTTGGTGCTCGGCGGGCAGAGTTTGCCATTAATACCCCTTTGTAGCTGAGGGTATTGCCGCTTTCTCCAGCAGTCTTCTCAACCTTGCTATAAGAAAGAAGTATGGGATTCATCAATTGTTCCTAATCGTGAACCACCTTTACTGTGATATGCTTTCAAAAAACCTGCGTTTGTGAGTTCAATATACAGATCATTAAAGGAAATTATACACTGTATTGGTGTACTTGCACTATTGCTCTTTTTCTTTTTTAGTTACACCATTCAAGGGATCCAATTCCCTTATGGTCCATTGTTTCATTCATTTGATTGTATGAAAGCTTCGTATCCAGAAATTTGCATCTCTGTACAGTGTAAGCGCAATTATACATTTTATCTACTATATATTGATACCCCTAACAGCAGCTATAGTGTGGGCGTGGATACGGCGTACCGGCGGACAGTTTCTTGATTGTACTCCGTACCTGAGCGTACCGCCACACTTGCAGGGCTGCCTATACTACACATAGTAAGCCAACCTCATAACTATCCCAATCTTAATTCTGAGCAAGTCCACTTCAGACCATGCATGAGACAGGTAGAGGTCCCCACCTGGTATATTGAATTACTGTGCGTGGACTACATACGATTTTCCGGCGGGTGGGATGCCGATTGTCAATATCCTGACAGCGGCATACCGCCGCCAGAATGTCGGCAGCAGGGCAAGCGCTAAGACTCCCCTTGCGGGTTCGCTGCGCTCGCTTCTCGATCTATTCCCACTCTATGGGTGTCACGGACACCCATGAGTGGGAATAGCTCTGGTGCGCCGGGATTCCAGCTGTCGGAATTGTTGGCTGTCGGGATTTCAGTGTCGATATCCTGAAAGCTGCGATCCCCGACAGCCGGCATTTTAACTGCAACCCCTGTGCACTATCAATACATTTTAGAAACACGAGTATTGTTTGCGCCATGTATACATAAAACAGTTGTTGAACTACATATTCCAGGATTCTTTAGCAAGAAAACTCACCACAGTGTACTGTATAGTGGCCAAACATCACCAAAAGGCATATAATATACAGTATGTAACTTGTACACTGTATAGATTTGTGCCCATTAACTTTTTATATACTTTTTACACCATATGGCAAGACTGCTGCCATGGTTAGTGACTTGTAGCTATATAATAATTTACAATATTTGTGGAATCGTAACCACATACAAATTTGCTTATAGTAAATAGGGGGCTCGTCTGCCATGCGGCCGGCGCTTGTATGTCTTTTAACCATTACTCTGTTGAATACAAAGAGCCAACAGGGGAGGACCCTGCAGCTCCTACACTCTCCTGGGTATATCATCTGACACTGATGCATGCGCAACAATTAATGGGTGTTGGGAAGGGTGGACATGAATGTGGGGTGCTAATGAATGCATCTATTTAGACCTGACTATAAAGGCACTATGGGGGTCTCCTTGTGGCATACTGGGGGGGAGGGCACTGGAACATAATATTGATATGGGGGCTCTGTGTGGCATACTGGAGGGCAATGTGTGATATACTGGGGAGTCACTGAGACAGAGAATTAATATGGGAGTCTGTGTAGCATACTGGGTGCAGTCGGTGGCATACTGGGGAGGCAATGGGACATAATATTAATATTGGAGCTCTGTATGGTATACTGACAGTGCATGAACGTGCATCAACCCGGGATATTGGTATGTCTGAAAGGCACCAACCCGGGAATATGTTCCCGGGTTCACCGATCCTGCAATTGACCTGGGTTTTTACCAGGTCTTTCTTTCTTTCTTAAGTCTGAATGACGCAACTGGGGAATTTGCTCTCTGGCCACATGTAAACAGTTTTAATTGGCCAGGAAGGGCCGTCTGATGCCTGCTGATGACATCATCAGCGGTAGCCGGAGAGGTACAGACGCCACACATGAGAGGAACACAGAGCTGTGCAGAGAAGTGTGCCAGTGCCAGAGGGTGCCAGTGAAAAGACTGCCATTCTGTTTATCATGTCTCATTGGAAAGAGGAGAAGGTCCTGAACCGTCCCCTTAAAATTATGACACTGCCTTCAAAACTGGAAAAAACAGCTTATGTCTGAAAGGGGCCAACCCGGGATTTTCCGGGTCTGTGGAACAGTGTGAAAGGGGGTCTCTAACCAAAACCTACGTTTTTGCAGATGAGAAAATCCCGGGTTTGAGCAGGAAAATTCCCCGGTCGTATGTCTAAAAGGGGTATTAGTGAACATTTATAGGATGTTTCTGGATGAAACAAAGTTCTTTCCTTTCATGATTTTTTTTCCAATGAAATAGCTGTGTTGCCAGCCACATTATGCTCAGTGACCTTACACAACTGTATTTTATGGTTGAACAAACTGTAAGTATTGATTTCTGCCTACAAAAGCATCCCAATATACACAGAGTGAGGGTTGATACTTATGTGGTCCAGGTCAGGGAATGAATTAGTTAAAATGTCACTGCCTAACAAGGGAAATAAATGAACATGAAGTGGATTCAAACTACATCTTGTGCTTGCTGCACTGTACCACTTTCATTCTGTGTGTATTGGGGATAGGTATCACTGGGAAGACGGCACCGGCCTGTATAGGTATACGAAGGATGGGGGCAGTGGGTCCAGGCCCCCGCCTGGCACTTTCCAGCAGCCCTGGTATGGGTAATTAGTACTCCCTCCTTCCCCCCCCCTCGACGTCATTTAGTGAGTATTGCACAGTGCTTCTGTGTCCAGTGACCCGTACTTAGCAACTAATGGTAAAGACAGTGTACTATCCCAAACTAAGGAAGGCCTAGAGGCTCAAAAAACAAATTACGGTTTACAGGATATAGAAGACATGAGGTAAAAGTTGATTTGTTGCTTTGAGCAACTTCCCCACTTGATTTCTCTCCAAGGCTTGATACATCTCCACCTTAATGAGTTACATTCAAACATATCAATAAATGTGTTAATGGGTTCAAAACATATAGTCAATCTTAATACAGCTGCCTGCTAGAGGATAGCCCAAAAATTCTACCAGGGTAACACCAAGAAAGTAGTCATATGGCCGGTAATATTGGCCTACTAGCACTTCATTCAAAACTCAGCAGTTTGTAATATTGTATAATAAGAATAGGGCCTAATTCACACTGGATCGCGGCAGCGATCCAGCGATCACAATCTGAAGACCTTTGGGGAGTGTGACCTTTGGGGAGTGCGCTCGCAAAGCGGGTGCATTGCGCGTCCGCACCCCAGGAGGCCCAGTGAGATGGTAAAAGCATCTCAGGGCCGCGATCATCTCTGCCCGATTGACAGTCAGAGGAGGTCGCGGGGTGGGAGGGGGTGTGCCAACAGTGTTAGAACGCCGTTGGTGGGGGTGCTATCCGGACAACGCAGGCGTGTCCGGACCATAGCGGGGGCGGGCTGTGGCAGCTGCGTGCATAGCGGGGGGGGGGGGGGGGGGGGGGGGGCAGGGCCTGACATGTGTGACGGACTAGCCCTGTGCTGGGCGTCCCCCCACATGTCTGAGTAATCGTAGCTGTGCTAAATTTAGTACATCTACGATCAGATCTGAATCACCCCCATAGTCTGTAGTCCTGCAATCAGTATGTTACTACCAACTAGTGGTTTACCATATCAGATTCAAACTCCACAAATCCTAAATTACACCCATACATGGAGGTACAGTATAGTATTGTGTGTTTCTCCTTTAATAACTTCTGTAGTCCATTACTGGTGCTCATAGCCAGCAACTGCCAGTGTTTGTGCCAGTGACGACTAATGTGGTGGCATTTTATAGCTGCTGTTTGCAGGCAGCACGGGTCTTTCACTTTCATGTGCCCAAACATCAATCCAGAGCATCTGCTACAACATGTGTCTTCTCATTTATAATTGAGTAGTGACTAGATATATACACACAAAACACGTTGTGTTCTATTATTTTATAGTCCATTATTTAAAGTAGATTGCTAACAATACATACTGAAGTCTAACTATTAATTCTTAAACCAAATTATAATTTTCAACTAATTAATAAAATGTTTTGTCTGTAGGCTAATAAATAATGTTGTGGACATAATGTAGCTAGCTCGCTATAGTATTTGGATAGATCCTGACCTGAGTATCATCTGCTGTAAGCAGGCGTCTCAGGAAAGCCTCCATAACTCAATCTCATTAAAAATAAAAATGTCAAGGCAGATGCACAATAGAAATGAATCTCCACCAGTTATTCGTTCCTCTCCAAAACAATGAGCTCTGCATTGAAAACTGCAATTGGGGGATCATTCAGACCCAATCGCACGCTGCATTTTTTTACAGCCGTGCGCTCGGGTCTGAACAGCGCATGCGTGTGGCCCGCAATGGCCCGCAATGCGCAGGCGCACCAGCCACCGATGAATCTAATGAAGAAAGCGATTGCACCGGTGATCGCAAGAAGATTGACAGGCAGAAGGCGTTTGTGGGCGGCAACTCACCATTTTCTGGGAGTGTCTGGAAAAACGCAGGCGTGCCCAGCCGTTCCGGAGGCGGATTTCTGTCATCACCACCTGTCTGGATCGTTGCAGCGGTTGAGTAAGTCCTGGGCTGTGCAGAAAGTGCACAAACTTTTATTTGTGCAGCTCACTGGACAGCCAATCGCATCCTTGCAAAGCGCTTACCCCCTCCCCTGTAGGCGGCGATTACCTGGTCGCAGCAGTGTAATAGCCTGCGTGCGACCAGGTCTGAATTAGGCCCTTGGTCTTTAAGTAAAGTACAGTATATTGTGCATAATTTAGATTACAGTGAACTGCTAAAGCTATACATTCTTATACATTTGATAAACATGTATTTTAGTGGGTTATACATTGTTATCTGCAGGGATTCATTTAATGAAATAATAAGCGTTCAAAATCAAAGAAATTATTTTAGTAAGATCCATTTGAACAACTACTCAGAAGGACGAACATGCACTATACAGGGCCGGTGCAAGATTTCTCTGCACCTTAGTCAACACCTCAGCCTACTGCCCCCAACTAGAATACGTATGTTTTACCGGCAGTACAGCAACAGCGGAATCCTGTCAGTCGGAATCGCTGCAGCAAGGCAGCAAGTCCCCACGCGTCAGTCTCCTGAACGCCGTGATCCCGACAGTTGGTATATTATCTGCATCTCCTTCTACCAATACCCACTTCCCAGCCCTTCAGATGAAAGAGTGACTTATTCCACAGCCAGCACTTGCATTAAGTACAACAAGAATGTGCCTTCCTGAGACAGCGATAGGCAGACTCAGTGGTGCCCCCCAGATCCAGGAGCCCTATGTAGCTGCCTAAAGCTGATTAATGTTAGAGCTTGCCCTGGCACTACAATAACCATTATGGTTGTTTCAATATTTGTAATGTGATTGTTATTTTAAATGCAGTTTCAACTTGTAAAGAAAAGATGATAGGAATTGAACCTCACATACAGAATTAGGTAATAGTAATGTACACTTATTTCTTAGCGATAACACTGGTCAACAGCATTTTTGCTGCCCAACATGTTAAAGTTGTTTTAGGACCAGTTTTTGGTGCTGATTCCAAATATGTTATCAGATTTCCCAGATTGGCTACAGTTTTGGAGATATGAGGGGTCATGCTAAAACGGTGAAAAGCAACGATTTAGCATGATCACATGGGTATGATCTTAAATAATAAATAGATAAGTGCACAAAATTAACACATTTTATTTTTTTCGAAAGCACACACAAAATTCCTTACAATAATTACAACTAACAATTTAGGAAATCCTGTAAAAATCTTTTGTAAAGCAAATATTCAATCATCAATTTCCTTAAGGCTGAGGTGTAGAGATACATCCTTCATATTCATTTCCACTGTTGTCTCCAGCAGTACCAAAGTAATTAATTTTTTCATCATCGGAACATGATGGCAGGGTGGTAAACACTGGCACAGGAACATCTTCCCCATGCTGTATAGGTCTTCTGGCTGATTCCAAGTCAGGTTAATCATACTTGAGCTTCTTGTTCCAGTTAAAAAACCTTGAATATTGAAAGCACAGAAATAGCAGTCATCATAGTGATTTTTTTGGCTCTCTCCAAACCATGGGCACACCAAAGCTTAAGCTTTTCCATTTACCATTTTTCCAGTGTCGTAGGTCCTCTACACATGGTTTGCAAACCACACATGGTGGTGCCCAAGACTTGTCCTGGTCTTCTAATATGATCCCAAAATATGCCAAATAAACATGTATCACAAAGTTGGTGATGGGTTTTCTTTGTTTCAACAGATTATAGGTACCACATATGTATCAGAATACGTCTGGGTCATTCAAACAGCTTCTATGGGAGGAATTAATTTTTTCTGAAAACAAAAAAAACAAAGTTAAATAAATTGACATTAGTTATATGTTTTACCAAAGTGTAATAAGCTGCAAAACATGTTATGTTAAAAATAGCATTAATTGAAAAAGACAACCCAAAAATTATCCACAGCAATGCAAATGTTGCGGAAAAAGCGCTTAGCTTCTAGAATAGTACCTCACATATCTCAAGGACCATAGCCAATTGCGAAAAACAGATAGCATTTTTGAAATCAACACTGCTGATATACCCCAAATTCATTTAAAGTTCCTGGGCAGAAGAAAAAAGTTACATTTTGATATCAGTGTAATTCCAGGAAGACATCTTTAAAACTTGGGAGATTCCCTGGAAAATAGGGACCGTCAGCAGTTATGCCAAGTCAGTTTAGTATATCTGTTTTGCTTTATTTTCAGGGGATGTACTTAAATTTCCTGCCTGTATTGGTACCCTGCGCCCTCAGCTGGATCTACCATGTCAGTGACTTCTTTTAGCTATAAGTACATTGAGGCCAGTGACTGAGTGAATAATGACACCAACACTAAGGGGCAGAGTTAGTACTGTATGTGTTGGATGTTCAAAGCCACTGATGATGAGCAGCTTTGACCTGTGGATTTCAAAGGGCAATAGTAATTACCATTGTCCTTTGAAATCCATTGAACAAAGCTGCTGATCATCATTAACTTTCAATAGCTGATAGTAAATCTCCCTTTAAGCTGTGTCCTCGTCTGTATGTGGAGGAAATGGAGTTCCATAGGCCTCTTTCCCTGGCAGTACAGTCCCTTCCAATAGAAACCACTGTAAGTAGGGAGAGGCTCCAACCAGTCAAAGCCTCCCTGCCTTCCCACCCCATGCCAATTGATAGCCATTTTAATATCACACTCCACCCAGCGGCAATAAATTCCCCAGTGACAAATGCTGCAAGAACATCCCCCCCCCCCCCCCCCCAGCGGTACTTGAGCACTCAATTATATTACCCCTCAACCCCCATATTGAAGGGCCCCATTGAAGAATAACCCCCACACCTCACCATCCACCCAAATGGCAGCAATGTCAAAATCACCTCCAACCCTCATGGCCGAAAGACAGTATTTGTGCCCCCCCCCCCCCCCCCCCCCGGTGCCCGCAGTTAACCTCTACTGACAATGAGTGACCATTCCCTCAAGTCAATATCCCCCCCCCCCCCCATGCAGAGCGCAGCAGAGCAGATGACAGGGGAGCGGAGGACACTTGGGGACAGAGCAGCAGACAAGGTTGCATCCCAGCTGGCTGCGGTCACATCCCATGTTGTTACTCATTCAAACAAGACTTTCTTTCTTTACATCCACCTGGCAGTGACGTGCAATCAGAGTAAGTAGAGCCTCACCTGTCATACTGCACTATACTCCACAGTTTTGACTACATAAAGGATTAGAATAATACGAAGAGGATAATTATAACTTATAAATATAATCTTTGTATTATTCAAATCTATTTTATAGTCAAAACTCACCACATTTACAGCGCTGTGCTGGTAATACAGAGACTGTCAAGGAAAGACCAGAGGTGAGGCAGCTATAGCTGGGTATGCACTAGACCAGAGGTTCTCAAACTCGGTCCTCGGGGGCACACACAGTGCATGTTTTGCAGGTCTCCTCACAGAATCGCAAGTGAAATAATTAGCTCCACCTGTGGACCTTTAAAAATGTGTCAGTGAGTAATTAATACACCTGTGCACCTGCTGGGTTACCTGCAAAACATGCACTGTGTGGGCTCCCGAGGACCGAGTTTGAGAACCTCTGCACTAGACGATCCTGGATCAGTTGGCCATACAAACTAAACAAAATTTTGGGAGTTCTATTTAAGATGGGATGTTGCCCATAGCAACCAGATTCCAGGAATTATCTTCTAGAAGGTGCTATATAAATGAGAAGTAGAATCTGATTGGTTGCTATGGGCAACATCCCATCTTAAACAGAACTCCCATCTTAGTAAATTTACCCCTCTATATAGTTCACTGGCCACATCCTGGAGCATTGTGTCACTGACGATATCTTCAGATCTGACAAACAACGCATGTGAGCGTGCTATAGTGTGTACACACTGGTCAATGTGAACGATATGTCTGTCCGATCTGCCGGATCCAATAACATACAGTATCGCCTAGTGTGTACCCAGTTTATGAGCTCAGCCTCCCCTGAGTCATTTTCAGAAACTGCCTGGAGGGCGGGGCTGCACTGTGACCAATAATACTGCAAAAAAAAAAAGGGATAAGGGAAGGCAGCTATAAGACCTGGGAGGGGAGTGGTTTGGTGCTGGCATTCTTAAATATAGAGATATCCGCTCTAGGGGCCTAATTCAGAAATGGCCACATTCGCAGTTTGCCATACATCAGCAAACTGCACATGCGCATTGGCCGCCTCACGCCTGAGTGGCCATTCAGATTGTGGGCGGATCCCCGAAGGATGCATCAGCAACATGATTGACATCGGCGGGAGTTGGGTGGGCGGTGACGCAGCGTTTCATGGGCGTGGCGGGCTGAAAGGGGGCTCACCGATAGCGTTTTTGGGGAGGCTGCGTGATGTCCGATTAAAAAAAAGGTGACGGACCACCTGACAGCGCAGCCAGGCTGCACTGGCAGGGGTCAACCTTAAATCGATGCATCCGCAATTTAATTGTGGACGCACCGTGAGGCAGCGCCACATATGCCTTGCATTGTGCTGGGCAGCCCCTAGCATGTGAAGAGATGGACACAGATATTGCTGCGTATGCAGCAATCTGCGTCCATCTCTGAATAACCCCCTAAGGTAAATTCAATGTTTGTACCATAAGTAAGAACCTAGAGGACAAAAGGGTTGGTGCAGTATAGTGGGTTTTAAAAACTTTTTAGTGTTCTCTGTCTGACTGTTTGTGGCCAGTCTTATTATAAACTTTCTGCAACAAACTGTTCTCATGTTATTTAGTTGGTAAGAAGAAAAAATAATAATATCTATCTATCTATCTATCTATATATATATATGTGTGTGTGTAAAATACACACACACACACACACACACACACACACTAGCCACTGCCTCCCCAGCCATTGATCTTGGCGCACGTCACTGCCACCTGGGTCTCTTGCTTGATCTTGATCTTGGTCAGTTGGTTGATCTTCTGATTTGGGGGATTTAAGATTGTGTTTTCTACATAACATATAAAGTAGCATAATCATAATTTTGGCCAGCAAACATAGGCCACAGCTGATTTAATACTGGTTAGAAATGAATATGTATTTGACTCATTATTCCCGAGGGACAGGGTTGTGTGTTTTATTCTGTTTACTAGAGCATAGCAGAGGTTGTTTGCCTTGGGGACCAGTGTCACTAAAAAATCCAATAACATTATAATACAGATATTGCACCATGGCAGAGCAAATTATAGCTACATCGCTTCAGGGCAAATTGTCCTTCCATCTTTCTCAAAACAACCCCTGCCATGATGTTTCATTGTAGTTCGACCATGAAAATTAAATGAGAGAATATGCTTCTTACACTAGCACGTTTTGTTTCAAATAGATGTTCAATGTTAACGTCACCTATGTAATCACTTATATAAAAACCCACCTATATGATATTTCAAGGAACACATTTTTTTAAATATTAAAGAGACACCGTGCAACTTTTATGAGTGATAAGTAATCAGGACCCATCCGGTGTTACCAATAAAACAGCTCTTATACCATACAGGCACATGTGGTGAGGGTTTATATGCACACAAATACTTGTAAAATAAAAATATACAAATAAACTTAACAAAAGTAAATAAAACAAATCTGATGTTCACGGAGTCATGATAAATTTAAGATATAAGCATCACTCATTAGCATTGCAACTTTATTATGTCTTATATAAAAGCCTAGGAGTTTCAAGAACTGGCATAATTCTGGCGAATTAAAGCCTGATTCTGATTTGCAAGCAAAGCAAAAAAAGCAAGCAACTGGGCAAAACCATGTTGCACTGCTGGTGAGGCAGATGTAATATGTGCAGAGAGAGTTAGATTTGGGTGGTGTGTCCAAACTGAAATCTAAATTGTAATATAAAAATAAAGCTGTTTATTATTGTGTGCTACATGCAAAAGCAGCCAGTATTTACCCTGCACAGAAAAAATATATATGTATTTGTTCCCCTTGCATGGCAACATGGTTTGTTCCAGACACAAAGATACTTGCTTCTTTTTATTGCTTTACTTACAAATCCCTTAGTACGTAGATTTATAACACCAAAACCAACCTTTAAATTATTGCTGCTTTAAATCTACAGTATGTGCTACAGTACATCACCAGAACTGAGGTACTTCCTTCAACTTGCAGGCTATTACATAAGGTCCAATATGCTAAACTGTGCCCATCTATTCAGACTACTTTGTTATTTCCATTTAGACTAATGTAGTAAAGAAACTCTCCACTTGATTTTTTTAAGGCATTGAACGGTTGCTGTGGGGTTATTTGTATTTTATAACATTTTATTAGCAAAATGCAATATTCACATATTTTAGTTAACACTGGCCCGGATTCTGAGTTAGGAATAAAGAAAGAGAAAGTAACTGTGTAGTGTGTACATGGACAAACCAAGAATGCAAATACGGACATTTCCTTGAATGCAGGATAAATACTGGCTGCTTTTGCATGCAGGCCACAATTGCTGGAAAGATTATATTTTACACTGCAATTCAGATTTGCGTTTGGACACACCCCTTGCAAATATAAATTTCTGCACATCTTGCCAATGGGCACAGTTAGTTGCTCCCAACTCAGAATCAGGCCCACTGTCAAGACACTATTCCATGCCTCCCAACTGTCCTGCATTCGGCGAGACAGTCCTGTTTTTCTGGGCGTGTCCAGTGGTGGGAACATTTTTGGGGAACACTGTCACTTTGCAGAGCAGAGGTTACTGTGCGCACAGCAGGTAGGGTCTGGGGGCTGCCCAGCATCTCTGAGAGTCGTGGGCACAACCCCACTGTGAAGCGAATGGGGTTTCTGCGAGGCTCCACCTCTTTTTGGGCACACATATCTGAGGTCCTGGAGCCATAATTTTGGGAGGTTTTCTATTCTCTTTGGTTTATGTAGCACATTATTACATTATATTGTGGACAAGTAGAATAATGCAACATTTTCATTTATCATGAACACCTTGTAGTGGTGCAAGTAGATTCAATTTCTTAGTGGTACTCTAAAAACTGGGTGTGATCACATGTCACAAGGGTTATGGCGATGTGTCACGAGGGCAGTGGCCATACCTCATGAGGGGTCTGGCCAATCAAAACCGGGCGTGTCAGGATGACATGCCACCTGTCTGTCGTCATTCTTGGAACATTCTTCTCCATTCCATTCAAAATACACCTTACTTATATGGTGGTTTCTTTGCAACGGAAAACCTCTGAAGAAATTGATTCTTCCTGGACAAATAGTGTCTTCAGTCAGTATTTACTATTCATGTAGGAGATTACATGGTCCGGAAGATGCCTGTCTGTGTAGGAATATCACCAGTGTCATAATCATACAACAGAGGTTTAACCAGACTTGTACCTCCTGTGTCACCTTCTGCCCCCTGTATCCCCTCCAACCTCCAGGCCACTGTGTTACTCCAGCCTCCTGTCCCTTCACTCTAGCCTTCTGTCTTTCCAGCCTCCTGCCCTCTCTATCTCTCCGGCCTCCAGCCCCCTGTGTCTCTCAGCCTCACCATCTCCCTGTGTCTCTGAGCCTCATCATTCCAGTGTATCTCAAAGACTCACAACCCCACATGTGCCTCATGCTGCAGGACGAGGCTGCTGCTCTGTCATCCGGGGCAGTTCGGCTCCTCAGCAGTGTCTAGTGGTTTGACATCATAATATCACGCTCGCTGCGTCTGGAGTATGCCCAAAACAAATGGAATTGTGCCGGCTGCTGACTGTGCTCCACCTTTTTCTCTCTCTGCCTGTGCCCAGTGTGTCCTGCCGGCGGCAAGGTGGTAGCGTATTGGCTACTAATTTATTGATGGTACACTGTACTGCCCTGTATCACCTTACTTGAACAACTGCTCTGCGCATGGCCGAAACTGGGGGGGGGGGGGGGGGCTAGGGGGGCATGTGACCTGGGCGCCGCATTGGAGAGGGCGCCGGGACTGACACTTCAATCCCCCCTAACGCCCCCTCCCTATGCGGCAGCATTTTCTGAATTAGAGCCAGTGCCGCCTAGGTGGGAAGCTAGACGCTACCTTGCCGTCTATGAAGCCGAGCACACCGCATCGCTGAAACTGAAAATAAACTACATCTCCCAGCAGTACTTGCTGCCGGGAGCTGTAGTTTACTTTCAGTTTCATCTTTGCAGCATGTGATCGGCAGAGCAGGATTAAGAGTGGGCACAGGGGACAAGTTACCCCCTCCACTCCCTCCCTGCCAGTGCATTGCAGTGCTGCACTGGAAAATATGCACCCTGTGGTCCGAAAAGGGGGCGTGGCTAAATGGCACTGTAGACAGTGTCATGCCAGCCAGCCCTCAGCATGGGAGAGAGGAGAAGAGAGCAGCAGCACAGCCTAAATAGTGAGTATGACTTAAGGAAGGGGCAGTGTATGTGTGTGTGACTACTATATACAGTATGTGTGTATGAATGTGTGCTTGCGTGTGACTATGTGAATAGGTGTATGTGTGCTCGTGTGTCATTGTATGTATATGTGTCACTATATATGTATGGGATGTAGTTATGTGTCCTGTCCGCCGGTCACAATACCAACACCTACATCCCGCCCCCTGAACATCCCGACAGTCGGCATGCTGACTAACAGGGACTATTCCCACTCGTGGGTGTCCACGACACCCATAGGATGGGAATAGAACCTGTGGCGAGGGAGTAGAACCTGTGGGAACAGAATCGTCATTGCACTCCCCACCCCCCACCCCCACCCCGCCAGCACCATTTTACGGCTGGGATCCCAGTGTCGGGCTGCTGACTGTCGGAGAAACAGCCCCGATCCATATGTATTTATACAGGTGTGTGATTATATGTACGTATGCATGTAAGTGAATGTATGTGTGCGTGTATGTGTTTAGGGGTGTGATTTTATGTATCAATGTGTGAGTTATTCTATTTTTGTCTTTATCTGTAGCCCAAATAAATAAAAAATGTAAAAATAAAAAGTGTGAAAATGTCTAGCTATCCCCTTTGCCCTTATGGAATTTATGATTATATATATATATATATATATATATATATATATATATATATACACACACACACACACACACACACACACTCACAGTTGAATGCGCGGGGGGGGGGGGAGTTAATGTCTCGCCCCGGGTGACAAAACTCCTAGTTTCGGCCCTGGCTCTATGCTTAGCAAATAAGATATGTAGGTTAAGTCAAAAACAGGTATTTGCCTTTCCTTCTCTTTTTTTTTTTTTTTTTTTTTATTTAGCCAAATGTTTGTTGGATCAGGCAACCAAAACATTAACTGTATAATGAATATAAATTCCTTTTGTGATAAACTTGCATCTGTTCCAAGTCACATAAACCTATTAGTGCACTGCAGCGACCTTGATAAATTGGCTTCAACTTTGTATAATGAAAAGATGGAGCCACGCTTAGAAAAAGAAATGTCAGCAAGAGGACATGTATGTACTGTAACCATGCCTGGAGCAAGCATCAAAAATCCATGTTCCTATTTTCGTTTTTTCCCCACTGTAAAAAGAAAGTATGCTTTATAAATCATCAGAACTGTAGATTTAGGACATTGTAATATACAAAATGTGCAGTGTTAAATCATCTTTATTTACCTGTAGGAAAAACATATGTCATTTGCTTAAATCTACAATGTAGTTTTTATTGAAAACGGATCACTGCTATTACAAATTAATAATATGGTATATTATGTATTATAGGACAAATATAGGGCTATTGTGAGAAATTCTAACTAATCCTCCAACTTAAACAAAAAAGATTAAAAAAAAAATATTAACATGTAATATTACAGTATTATTATTATTATTATTATTATTATTATTATTATTACATTTTATTAATAAGGCGCCACAAGTGTTTCACAGCACCGTACAAAGGACAGTACAGGGAGACAAAACTTAGCATTACAGTAAATAAATAACAAAAATAGAGTACAGGTAACAAAGAGCACCACAATTCTCAAAACATAATACAGCTTAGATGCAAGTAGTGAGTGAGTGATCAGGGCACTACTAGGAGTTGGTGGCCATAGATAGAGATGAGCCTTTACCAGCAGGAGAAAAAGCAGGTAAAGATGATTGCTGAGTAGGAGAAGGCTGTGAGTGAAATGTGTCAAGAAGAGGGTTTTGACAATGAGAGGAAAGAGAGCCCTGCTCTGAGGAGCTAACAATCTAGTAGAAAGGGGCAACAGACAGATGACATGAGGTGCAAGCAGGTGGGAGGTAGCCTGATGGCAGAATGTAAGCAAAGCAGAGATGGTCAAGGCATGAGACAGGGGGATGGAGGAGCAGGCTCAGGACTAGGTTATGCATCAGAAGTATACGCTTTGATGAATAGGTGGGTTTTCAGTGCCCGTTTGAAGCTTTGCAAGGTTGGAGAGTCTAATGGAGTGGGGGAGCGCATTCCACTGAAGGGGTGCAGCACGGACAAAATCTTGAACTCGAGCATGGGAAGCAGTGACCAGGGTAGAGGAGAGGCAATGGTCATTGGCCGACCGTAGGGGGCAGGAGGGAGTATGAAGGGAGAGGAGGATGGAGATGTAGGGAGCAGTGGAATTAGAGATGGCCTTGTATGTGAGGGTGAGGAGTTTGAAGAGGATTCTGTAGGGGAATGGGAGCCAATGCAGATTTTATCGAAGGGGAGTGGCAGATCGGCGGGAGAGGAAGATAAGCCTAGCTGTGGAGTTGAGGACAGATTGGAGGGGAGCAAGATGGGAGTAAGTGAGGTCAGTGAGGAGAACATTGCAGTAGTCAAGCCGTGAGATGACCATTGAGTGGATGATAAGTTTAGTTGCACTCTGGGAGAGAAATGGCCTGATGCAAGCAGTGTTGCATAGCTGGAACCGACAGGATTATGCCAGAGCTTGGATATGGGGTGCAAAGGAGAGAGAGGAGTCAAAAGTGATGCCCAAGCAGCGGAGTTGGGGAATGGGGGAGATGATGGTGTTGTCAACAGTGATAGAGATATTGGTAGGGGGTGATACTCTGGCTGGGGGATAATGAGTTTAGTTTTGTCCATGTTGAGCCTCAGAGAGCGCTCAGCCATCCAGGAGGAGATGGCGGAGAGGCAGCAGGAAAGCTGAGAGAGGACAGAGGGGGACAGATCAGGAGAGGAGAGGTAGAGTTGTGTGTCATCAGCATAGAGGTGGTATTGAAGGCAAAAGGAGTTAATGAGCGCATCCAGGTAAGAGGTGTACAGGGAGAACAGAAGGGGGCTGAGGACAGAACTCCGAGGGACACCAACAGGAATGATGGAAGGGTATGAGGTGGTGCCGGTGGCAGACACAGAGAAGGAGCGGTTAGTGAGGTAAGAGGAAAACCAGTCAAGGACAGTGTTAGAGAGGCCAATGTTTTGGAATGTGCAGAGGAGGAGAGGATGATTCACGGTGTCAAAGGCAGCAGAGAGGTCCAGAAGGATAAGCAGAGAGAAGTGGCCCCTGGATTTGGCCAAAAGCAGGTCATTGGTGACTTTCACCAAGGCAGTCTCAGTGGAGTGGAATGGACGAAAGCCAGATTGTAGTGGATCAAGGATGGAGTTGTCAGAGAGGTAACTTGTGAGATGGCTGTAGACCAGTTGTTCAAGTAGTTTGGAGGTGAATGGAAGAAGAGAGATGGGGCGGTAGCTAGTGGGTGATGAAGGGTCGAGGTTGAGCTTTTTGAGAATAGGTGAGACCAGAGCATGTTTAAATGGTGACGGAAAGATGCCGGTAGAGAGTGATAGGTTGAAGAGGTGAGCAAGGTGGAAGCAGGCAGTCGGGGAGAGGGAGCGGAGAAGTCGGGAGGGTGCGGTCCAGGGGGCAGGTTGGGGGGGGAGAATAAGATGTGGGAGTGGTCTTCCTTGTCTGTAGTGGGAAGGAAGGAAGACCGGGTGGGATAGATGGAGGGGAAGGATGATGGGGCAGGGAGGCAGCAGAGGGGTGACGGGGGGAGGGTATGGGACTCATGGTCGACACCCGTTGGTTGACACAGGGTAGGTCGACACTGGAAATAGGTCAACATGACCATTAGGTCGACATGCACAAGGTCGACATGAGTCTGTTATGTTTTTTGCTGTTGGTTTCTCCGGCAAGTGACCAGAAACCCCAGTTAGTGCACCGCGTCCTTACTCCGCTACCACTGCATTCGGCACAGGTTACCGTTCCCAATCGTAGCCCACGTGGATTGTAAAGTATAAAAAAGTCCCCCCAAAAAATTGTGAAAAACTTATGTCAACCTTGTGCATGTTGACCTAATGGCCATGTCGACCTATTTGTAGTGTCAACATACCCACTGTTGACCAATGGGTGTCGACTTAATTGCTGTCGACATGGAGTCCGGATACCACGGAGGAGATATCATGTCGTATTTCCTCAATTTTGGAGATGAAGAAGGAGGCAAAGTCAGTGGCAGTGAGGGAGGATGGAAGAGGAGGAGAGTGTTGAAAGTTTCAAAGAGACGGCGTGGACTGGAGGACTGAGAAGAGATGAGTACTTGGAAAAGGATTGCTTGGCAAGGGAAAGAACAGAGTTGTAGGAGGAGAGAATAAACTTGACATAGAGGAAGTCCGCCAGACAGTGAGATTTCCTCCAGAAGTGTTCAGCGGAGCGTGAACAGTTTTGTAAGAATCGTGTTACTTTGGTGTGCCAGGGATGGGGTTTAGAGCGGCGGAGGGGGACAGAAGAGAGGGGGGCCACAGAGTCGAGAGCAGAGGTTAGGGAAGAGTTATAGAAGGAGGCTGCCTGGTTGGGACAGGTCATGGTGGAAAGAGGAGAGAGGAAAGTCTCTAGGGAAGACAGATAGCGGGGTCGAGAGACCCGAGATTGCGTCTGGTGATGGTGGGTCTGGGCATGGAGAGGAAAGGGGAAGATGAGAGGGTGATAGAAAGCAGATGGTGTTCAGAGAGAGGGAAGGAAGAGTTAGAGAAATCAGAGAGATCAGATCGGTGGGTGAAGACAAGGTCAAGGGAGTGGCCAAGATTGTGAGTAGGGGTGGAGGTCCATTGAGAAAGTCCAAAGGAGGAGTATTATAATATTAGTAGTAAAGGCAAAGGGAAGATGGACTAAGGCAGTGGTTCCCAAACTTTTTTGAATCACAGCGCCCTAGAGTATTAGAATTTTTTTCACAGAACCCCTAGGCCAAAAGTTTCTTATTGAGAAATGTAGAAAAAATATAGAATTAAGTTAATTTTGTTTATATTTCATCCTTAGGTGCAGTTATGTGGTCATTGACAGGATTCACTTGTTTGTTAACATAGTTTATAACTGGAAGCCACAAGCACTAGTTTTGTCTATTACAATGATCATACATAATTTGTACTGGTCTTGGACCACCAACTCAGGGCACCCCTGCAAGTGTCCCGAGCAGAGCCGGAACTAGGCATAGGCAAACTAGGCAAATGCCTAGGGCATTTGGAATGCCTAGGGGCACAAGCAGCTTATGTTGATTAAAATGATATGCAGCATGCCTATATTCTGTGAGTGACTGCAGCTCTATCTGCATACAAAATGCTACGTTACAGTTTATTTCTTGAAATCACTGTAACGTAGCATTTCATATGCAGATACAACCAAAGTCACACGCAGAATATAGGCATGCCACATATCATTTTAATCAGCTTCTGCATCCTAGTCACATAGCAATGAAATTAGGATGCATTTTCTGCCAAAAAAAATGCACCCATCTTTAGTACAGCTGCCAGCTGACTCATGCCAGGCATCTCCTTCTACATGGTGTATTGAAGATCTATGAGGACACGTGTATCCAAGCAGAGGCAGAGGTCACATTGTTAGCGGCTGTGTGAGTGCTGTGTGCGGGTGGGTTGGTTGTGCAATAGTGTTTGCATATGTGTAAGGGGCATTATGTGTGTCATGTGTATAAATTAATTAATAATGTGCGGCATATGTGTAAGGGGCATTGTGTGTGTCTTTATATGTATAAAGGAATTAATAATGTGCTGCATGTGTGTAAGGGACATTATGTGTGTCATTATGTGTATAAGGGCATTAATAATGTTTGACATACTGTATGTGTAAGGGACATTATGTGTATAAGGGCATTAATAAGGTTGGCATAATGTGTAAGGTGCATTATATTTATGAGGACATTAATAATGTGTGTCATATGTGTAAGCGGCATTACTGTGTGGTATTATGTGTATAAAGGCATTACTAATGTATGGCATTATGTGTATAAGGTACACTACTGTTTGGCGTAATGTATAGAATGGGCACTACTGTTTGGTCTAGTGTGAATAAAGAACAATACGGTTTGGGTAATGTGAAAAAGGGGCATTAGTGTGAGGAGTAACATATATAAAGTAAAGTGATACTACTGTGTAATGTAACGTGAATAAGGGACACTATCGCATGACATAATGTGAATAAAGTTGCACTACTCTGTGGCGTAATTTCAATTGGGAGTACTATTGTGTGGCCTTCCAAAAAACACTCCCCGTTTTGGGTTGCGCGCCGAATGCGTGCACTGTTCCTATTTAAAATATAGGGGGGAAGAGCAATAAAATGTGGACTGCTATGGGTGAGGGGTGATAGTGCTGGGAATGGGGTGCAAGGTCAGAGGCCGAACTGGCATCGGTGCTAGGGGACACCAGCCAAAATCTTGCCTAGGGCACCATATTGGTTAGGGCCAGCTCTGGTCCCGAGGTACCCCTGGGTGCCAAGGCACACAGTTTGAGAACCACTGAACTAAGGTGTAGAGGCCATGTGGTTAATAAGGTGGGTAGCAAATCTACATAAGCAATGTACAGTAGTGCACTTCGCTATCTATCACACTTAGCAGCACTAAGAATCAAGCACACGCAGTCAGCAGCAGTGAATCCATTCATTAATGGATATATATTACTCCAGGCAAGATTCTTAATTACTCAACACTGTAAATGGAATGCAGGACTGGATATAAGGTTATAAGACAATTATAAAATGACAAAATATATTTATTGCACAGCTACGGCAGAACTACCATAGTGAAATATAAAAGTTAAAAGTACATATATAGTGAATACAAAAGTATAAAAAAAGTGTTTAAAACGAATTGTCTGCTGTGCAGGTGTCAATGTGTATTTATTTAATATTTATATCCAGTGATATATTTGTATCACAATTTTTGTACTTTTAACTTGTATGTTTTACTATGTGTTAATGTATTGGTTATTATGCCATTTTATTAGTGAATAATAAATGTTATGGTTTAAAATTGATTTAGAGGGTACCATAGAGAAATTCTATATAACCATCTGATAAACTACAGTACGTAACTGTAAGAACATTAGCTACCCTTCTCCAAGTGTGCCTATTTAGACTCATCTTGACCCATTACTATTGTATAACAGAAACCAGTCAGATGCTGCACATCCAATGGGAGGATTCCACAGATGATATGGTATCATTACATGAAGAATATAACACTATATTGTGTCATCGCACAGTGGATCAAGCAGTGTGTACAGTGATGCAATATAGCGTTACATTGCAAAGCTGAGTCGCCCCATTGTCCAGGTGTGTACTTAGCTTTAGATTTGAGAGGGTTGTGTCCAAACTCAAATCTATATTGCAGTGTAAAAATAAAGTTGTGCATTTATTAGCTACATGCAAAGCAGCAGATATTTCCCCTGCATGCAAAAAAAATGTTTGTGCTTGCACCCAGGACCGGATTAAGGGAGGGGCAACAGGGATGGCCGTCCCAGGGCCCCCACACATTCCGTTGTTGAATTGCAGGAGTCTCCCTCCAGCAGCTCAGCTGTTCATTAACAGCAGCCGCCGAAGAGGTCCTCTGTGCACAGGCAGTCTCACGGGGTTATGCAGGGAAATTCCGCAAGACAGTGTCTGTCTGCTCCGGCGTACTATCCCTGCTGCTGCTCCACTACAGGCGACCAGATGTGGGTAGATGGGTGGTGTGCGTATGTGAGTGCGCTCTGGTACGCTGTCCGTGTGTGTGTGTGTGTTGTGAGTGTGCGCATGCATGTGTACATCGGGAGGGTGGCTTTGCCAGCGATAGTGGGGACTCTACAACCTCCATCGCCCTGGGCCCCCACCTGCCTTAGGGGTTCATTCCGAGTTTATCACTAGCTGCTTTCGGTCGCTGCGCAGCGATCAGGCAAAAAAAAACGGCACTTCTGTGTATGCGGTGCAATGCGCACGCGCGTCATACTATTACAACGAACGATGTAGTTTCACAAAAGGTCTAGCGAAGCATTTCAGTCGCACTGCTGGCCGCAGAGTGATTGACATGAAGTGGGCGTCTCTGGGTGTCAACTGACCGCTTTCAGGGAGTGTTCAGAAAAACACAGGCGTGCCAGTAAAAACGCAGGCGTGGCTGGGCGAACGCAGGGCATGTTTGTGACGTCAAAACAGGAACTGAATAGTCTGAAGTGATCGCAAGCGCTGAGTAGGTCTGGAGCTACTCTGAAACTGCACAAAATTATTTTGTAGCCGCTCTGCGATCCTTTTGTTCGCACTTCTGCTAAGCTAAAATACACTCCCAGTGGGAGGCGGCATAGCGCTTGCACGGCTGCTAAAACCTGCTAGCGAGCTAACAACTCGGAATGACCACCTGATTCCGGCCCTGCTTGTACCTCTTGCATTGCAGCACGGCCTGTCCAGGTACACAGTTACTTACTCTTGTTTGCATTAAACCCAACTCAGATTCAGGCTAAGTATTGTAATGTCCTAGTATATTATTATTATTATTATTATTATCCTTTATTTATATGGCGCCACAAGGGTTCCGCAGCGCCCGATTACAGAGTACAAATGCACATAAAAAATAGGAAAACAGTGACTTACAGTTGAATACAATATAGGACAAGTACAGGGCAGCTAAGCATAACTACACCAGTAAACATAGAGATAAGTTCCAGGTGGTCAAAAAACTGTGGGATCTGGGCGGTTGAGGATTATTAAAGTAAGAAAAGTATAAGCACATGAGGGAAGAGGGCCCTACTCGTGAGAGCTTACATTCTAAGGGGAGGGGTAGACAGACAGGGATGACACAGATGGGGTACATAGAGAGCGTGGAACAGAGGGTTATGTTGAGATTTGGCTACGTTTGGTAAAGAAATGGGTCTTAAGAGCCCGTTTGAAGTTTTGTAGAGAGGTGGAGAGTCTGAGGGGGAGAGGTAAAGAATTCCAGAGAAATGGAGCAGCACGTGAAAAATCTTGGAGATAGGAGTGGGAGGAAGTAATCAGAAGACAGGAGAGACGGCGTGCATTAGCAGAGCGAAGAGGACGGGTGGGAGAGTAAAGGGAGATAAGGTCAGAGATGTAGATGGGAGAGGAGTGGGTGAGTGCTTTGTAAGTGAGTGTGAGAAGTTTGAATTGGATTGTGAAAGGGAAGGGAAGCCAGTGGAGGGCCTGTAGGAGGGGGGAGGTAGACGTAGTGCGTTTGGTGAGGAAGATGAGCCGGGCAGCAGCATTGAGGATAGATTGGAGTGGAGAGAGGTGATTGTCAGGGAGGCCAGTTAAGAGGAGATTACAGTAGTCCAGTCTGGAAATAATCAGTGAGTGAATAATGATCTTAGTGGCATCCTGTGTGAGAAAAGGTCTGATTCTAGAAATGTTTTTGAGATGAAAATGACAGGTTTGTGAGAGGTGCTGAATGTGTGGTTTGAAGGAGAGGGAGGAGTCAAGGATTACGCCAAGACAGCGTACTTGGGGGCTAGGGGAGATAGTTGTGCCATCAATGGATAATGAGATTGTGGGAGGTGAGGCTGTGCGGGAGGGTGGGAAGATGATCAGCTCAGTCTTAGACATGTTGAGTTTAAGAAAGCGCTGAGACATCCAGGAAGAGATAGCAGAAAGACAGTTTGAGGTACGAGTGAGGAGAGCCGTGGAGAGATCAGGGGAGGAGAGGTAGATTTGAGTGTCATCAGCATAGAGGTGATATTGGAAGTTAAAAGAACTAATGAGTTCACCTAAAGAGGACGTATAGAGAGAGAAAAGGAGAGGACCAAGAACAGAGCCTTGGGGGACACCAACAGTTAGTGGAAGTGGGGGGGAGGTAGCATCATGAGAGGAGACAGAGAAGGAACGATCAGAGAGGTAGGAGGACAGCCAGGAGAGGGCAGTATCACGCAGACCAAGAGAGTGAAGGATTTGCAGAAGGAGAGGATGGTCCACAGTGTCAAAAGCAGCAGAGAGGTCAAGAAGAATAAGCAGAGAGTAGTGGCCCTTAGATTTGGCTGCATGGAGGTCATTGCAGACTTTTGTGAGGGCAGTTTCAGTGGAGTGGAGAGAACGGAAACCAGACTGGAATGGGTCAAGCAGTGAGTGAGAGGAAAGAAAGGCAGTGAGGCGATTATAGACAATACGCTCAAGAAGTTTGGAGGCAAAGGGGAGGAGAGAGATGGGTCGATAGTTGGAGAGAGTGTTAGGATCAAGGGTAGGTTTTTTAAGAATAGGGGAGACAAGAGCATGCTTGAAGGCAGAGGGGACAGTGCCTGATGAAAGGGAGAGATTGAGAAGGTGGGCAAGATGGGAACAGGCAGAAGGGGAGAGGTAACGGAGGAGGTGGGAGGGGATAGGGTCGAGCGGGGAGGTTGTGGGGGGGGAGGAACGGATGAGGGCCATGACTTCCTCGCCAGATACATGGGAGAAAGATGTCAGAGTTGGTAAGAGGGAAGGGGAGGGGTGGCAAGGGATGGGTGGTGGCTGGTTGCTGGTCTGGTGGGAAGTGATATCCTGACGTATGGAGTCAATCTTGGATGTGAAATAAGTGGCAAAGTCAAGAGCAGACAATGAGGAAGGGAGAGGAGGTGGTGGTGGGCAGAGGAGGGAGTTAACAGTGGCAAAGAGGCGCCGGGGGTTGGAAGACTGTGTAGAAATGAGGATTTTGAAGTATGATTGTTTAGCAAGGGAAAGGGCAGTACTGAAGGATGAGAGCATGAATTTGAAATGGAGGAAGTCTGCTTTAGAGCGTGATTTCCTCCACTGTCGCTCGGCAGTACGTGAGCATTTTTGTAGGTATCTGGTGCATTTGGTGTGCCAGGGTTGAGGTGTTGATCTGCGAGGGTGAATAGTGGTTGGCGGAGCAACAGAGTCAAGGGCAGAAGTAAGAGATGCATTGTATAGGGATGTGGCTTGTTCAAGGCATGTGAGAGAGAGAAGAGGAGAGAGAAGGGAGTCAAACAGGGAGGACAGGGATGAGGTGTCAATAGCCTCAATGTTACGCTTCGTGATGGTAGCCTTAGGAGGGAGAGATGGGGAAGCAGAGATAGATAAGTTGAAAGAGAGCAAATGGTGGTCAGAGAGGGGAAAAGGGGAATTGGAGAAATCAGAAATATCACAGCGGTGAGTGAAAACCAGATCCAGTGAGCTCCCGTTCACATGGGAGGGTGAGGTGGTCCACTGGGAGAGACCAAGTGAAGAGGTGAGGTTAAGGAGTTTAGAGGCAGGTGATTTTGTGGGGTTATCGATAGGGATGTTGAAATCACCTAGAATAATGGAGGGAATGTCAGAAGAGAGGAAGTGAGGTAGCCAGGAAGCAAAGTTGTCAAGGAATTTGGAGGAAATGCCAGGTGGACGGTAAATTACAGCAACTTGAAGATTAGTTGGTTGGTAGAGGCGTAATGCATGGACCTCAAATGTAGAGAATGTAAGAGAAGAGATACAGAAATAGAATTCTACTATTATAGTACTACTGTACTTTGAATAGCAGTATACAAAAGCTCAGCCACTGTAATCAAGTAGTAAATATTGCAGTTTGGTCCAAAAAATATACTGGGACTGATCCTAGTTGTACGCTAATGCTGCCGCAGATGTGATAATATGCTTATGTAACAGCCACCGGGATTTGTTTTAACAAGCCACTGGAGCCCTCGCAGCTGACCGCAAGTATGTACACATTCGCAGATCAAGGAAACATCGACTCCCCGACTGAGTCTATAGTCACTCAGAAAGGCTGCCGCAACTGAGACGCTGGAGACGTGATTCCTGAGTATGTGAGCAGAGTCGGCAGCTGATACAGGATGGCAGTCGGTAGCTGATACATGACCACAGTCGACGGTTGATAGTCCCCCAAGTTTTTGCCACCACTCCCCATTACCTTCCACAAATCAGCCTGTCCCTGTCAATCGCATGCGAATGAATCCTCACTGCAAGCGCAATTCAAGCACTGTGCGTACACATTGGGTCAGTGACACATGCGCAGCCCACTGATATTCACTCACTTACAAAAACATTGGCATAGTATATAACTATGAATCAGACCCACTGTTCATAGCATTGCCTTTAAGAAATAGCTTTTATGTTGTTTCATTAATACAAATTTTTGGATCATTTGATACAAACATTTTCACTTTGAAATAACTAATTAGCCAACAGCCACAGAAGCTCTTATGGAATCATTGACCAGGCTAGGGTAAAAACTGGAATGTATCAGATTAAGCTGGAGCAGCATAGAGATTAGTGACCATTCTCTTTTGGGCAGATGCAAAAATAGAAGCACCTTACAGTAAGTCATACTGTACTGGCCTACTTTGAAAAAGCATTTCAGGGAGATTGTGACAGTAACACCTATCAGTGCAGACGTGTACTGCTACATCTGAGAGGCGTGTCCTAAATATGACATACATCCAAATGTAAATGAGCACCAAATTAGTAAGGGGATCCGATCTGAAGATCGACAGTGTCTAGGTCGACAATGTTTAGGTCGACCACTATAGGTCGACAGTCACTAGGTCGACATGGATGGAAGGTCGACAGGGTTTCTAGGTCGACATGTGCTAGGTTGACAGGTCTAAAGGTCGACATGAGTTTTTCACATTTTTTTTTTCATACTTAACGATCCACGTGGACTACGATTGGAAAAAGTGCCGAGCGAAGCGGCAGCGGAGCGAAGGCACCATGCCCGAAGCATGGCAAGCGAAGCGAGCCATGCGAGGGGACGCGGTGCACTAATTTGGGATCCCGGTCACTTTACGAAGAAAATGACACCAAAGAAAAAAAAATCCTCATGTCGACCTTTAGACCTGTCGACCTAGCACATGTCGACCTAGAAACCCTGTCGACCTTCCATCCATGTCGACCTAGTGACTGTCGACCTATAGTGGTCGACCTAAACATTGTCGACCTAGACACTGTCGATAAAACGAACCACACCCGTTAGTAAGATCTACTTGTTGAAGATATGATTTATATTTTGCAGAATTTGTTTGTGTATTGTGCTTTACAAGAGGTTCCATATGCTGTAAGTGGCCACGAGAAACTATTTAAAATGCATGTAGCAATAGGGATCATTGTGTCTTAAGTTATAACCAATGCAGGGAAATGACACTGATGTTCCTATTTGAATGTATGTATCTGTGATTTATTTTTTCTCCTCAAGAATGTAACAGCTGCACAATGGGGTTAAGGTGCAATCAGGGAGATTGCTGGACTATTCAGGGAGTCAGCGAGATTGCGTCTATTTCAGGGAGTCTCCTGCAGAATGAGGGAGCGTAGGCAAGTATGCAGTAAGTAGAAAGCTTTGGCTGCAAAGCACCACAGTGATGTAGAAAACCAATTTTAATGGTAGTATGTAGACAGAAAACAAGGGAAAAGTGTAATTGCCAATGGTTTGCAGAAAACACATCTAATGTTTAATTGGATTGTCGTTTTAAAATAAGGGTCCACTTTTCCAGAGATTTTTGTTATACAGTATATGTATATTAGGGCAGACTAGGTGGGTCAAGAGGTACTTATCTGCCATCAAAGTCTATGTTTCTATGGAACCGAATGGTGTATTTTGTGAATATGCCTCATCTAGTCATTCGTTCATTTAGGGACAGATTTATCAAGCTGACCATAGGCTGTGAGCAACTTTTCACTTCTTCATGCTTGACATAGGCATAGCAACCAATGAGCTTCAAGGTAGCATTTATCAAGTTAATTCTTGAAATAGGTAGAAGTTGTTTGGTTGCTATGGGCAACTTATCCACTTTGCCACTCTATACACTGCTTAATTCATCTCCCATATCAGTAGCAGTCATCTACCACTCCTGCAGTCTCTCCATGTTCAGTCGCATGGCTTTTCATGTCATTACAAGTACACTAGTCACTTCTAGTATGCTGTACTAATGTCATAGTATTACATACAGTAAGTAGACGATTTTATTAGCTATGGAAAGCTCCATAAATGGCGGTTTTCCCTAGGCCCTTCTTACTAGACATTTGGATAGGAATTAGCTTATATGAACCCAGTCAATATGCTCAGGTAATATGCCCTCACCATTTTTACTCTCTAGGAAAACTGAATCTGCACTATTAGTCCCAGCAAGCCTGCATACCTCAATGCCTCTGCAATTTTACACAGGCTTTCAATGGTTCTCCATTAGGAATTATAACCAGCTAAACTTTTGAGTGCAACTAAATCTCATTGTCCTCATTATCACACCTGAATCAACACTGCAGCAGTCACCAAGCATATATTAATGGGCTTGGACAAGAAGTACTGTACTGGAACATATAATCATCCCCAAACAGACTCTCGGGGGCAGATCAGGGTACAGGTCTTTTTCAGGGCTCTGAAAAATTGGGAACTGTATGTGTACAGTACTAGATTACTATATTCATTAGTAACATTATTTGGAAAAAATTTACAGAACAGTCCATCTGTACATGTGACTATAGGGTTTATGGGGGTCACTCCGAGTTGATCGCTCGCTAGCAGATTTTAGCAGTCGTGCAAACGCTAAGCCGCCACCCTCTGGGAGTGTATTTTAGCTTAGCAGAAGTGCGAACAAAAGGATCGCAGAGCGGCTACAAAAAAAATTGTGCAGTTTTAGAGTAGCTCCAGACCTACTCAGCGCTTGCGATCACTTCAGACTGTCCAGTTCCGGATTTGACGTCACAAACATGCCCTGCGTTCGGCCAGCCACGCCTGCGTTTTTCCTGGCACGCCTGCGTTTTTTCGAGCACTCCATGAAAACGGTCAGTTGACACCCAGAAACGCCCACTTCATGTCAATCACTCTGCGGCGGCCATTGCTACTGAAAAGCTTCGCTAGACCTTGTGTAAAAATACATCGGCTGTTGTGAAAATACATAGCACGTGCACATTGCGCCGCATACGCATGCGCAGAAGTGCCGCTTTTTCACTTAATCGCTGCGCTGCGAACATTTTTATCTAGCGATCAACTCGGAATGACCCCCTATTTACTAAGCCTTGGATGGAGATAAAGTGGACGGAGATAAATTACCAGCCAATCAGCTCCTAACTGCTATGTCACAGGCTGGGTTTGATAAATTACAGTTACGAGCCAATTGGCTAGTACTTTATCTCCAGCTACTTTATCTCCATCCGAGGCTTAGTAAATAGACCTATAAATCTGACATGAGCATTGCCATTAAGAAATAAAATAATTTTAAAATCCTCATTACAAATTGAACATCCTATGCAAAGAATAAGAATACTATCCGACACTGGTATGTAATTAACATACGTCTGTATTTCCAGAAGACATTTCAAATATATCAGCAATCTATCTGAAATGTTCAGGATTAATACATACTTCCCAACTGTCCCGGTTTTTCGCAGGACGATCCCGTTTTTTCTGGGACTGTAATGCTGTCCCCCCCGCGTTCGGCAGTGTCCCGCGGTGGAGGTGGGGGGGCAGTTGGGAGGCTCCTGTCACTCGCTGCACTGCCTAGCAGTGAAGCGGTGAATAGACGCTGTGCGAATGCGCACAGCATCTATTCACGGGAGACAGAAGGTCTGGGGGCATGCCAGCAGCTCACAGAGCACTGGGCATGCCCCCCAGTGACGAAAAACGGGAGGCGTGGCTCGCCAGCTCGGCACTTCTGCAAAGCCATGCTCCCTTTTCTATAGGTTACACCCCCTTTCGGACGTGGTGTGGCTGTGCCGCACCTGGGAGTCCCGATTCCCCATCTCCCGATGTTGGGAGGCATGTTAATAGATTGTAATATGGACAATCATTGGTGTATATATAATAGCTGCAGGGTTTGTGGTGCACACCCTGCACCCAGCAGCATCAGCAGCATAAATTACTGGAAAAATGGTGTTATGGCGATTTTCCTAGAGATTTTCACATGCTCTGTAGAGAGGCCACTGGGAATGCATGAAAACCATGTTTTTGGAGACCTGTGCATGCTTATAAGTCTATGGAGGTCATTACGGGTTGATCGCTAGCTGAAAATGTTTGCTGTGCAGCGATGAGGCAAAAAAACAGCACTTCTACACATGCGTATGCGGCGCAATGCGCACGCGTAACGTACTTTCCCAACGAACGATGTAGTTTCACACAAGGTCTAGCGAAGCTTTTCAGTCACACTGCTGGCCGCAGAGTGATTGACATGAAGTGGGCGTTTCTGGGTGTCAACTAACCGTTTTCAGGGAGTGTTCGAAAAAAAGCACAGGCGTGGCTGGGCGGACGCAGGGCGTGTTTGTGAAGTCAAAACAGGAACTGAACAGTCTGAAGTGATCGCAAAGGTGCTATTGCGATCGTGTAATACAGTATCAGAAAGATGGCAGCATAGTGATGGGCACTCCCAGGCGGTGACTGGAAGTTGGCGACTAGTGCACGCAAACATGGGCAATTCAGTGGGCTTATTATGGGAGTGTCGTGGATGTGTCAGAGCAAGCGTCCCAGACGTACATCCGCAAGCATAGCAGGCCGAGGCCAGATGGAGAAACTTTACCTGCCATATTGGTGGTGGTGTGACTGATGATGGTATATAAGGACACAATAATTGGTATTACAGCATGTACAGACGCTAGCAGTTGGTGTCTCAGTCACATTCGGCCGCAGTGATGTACATAAGGGAAGGAGTATGTATGCCATTTGCATAAACTCACAGACAGGCGACCACCAATACACAATGCTGTGTTCGCTTTTGTTCTTCACTCCAAATTAGGCCCTTTATCGCATGAAAGTCCATGGCAGAAACAAGAAATACATCAAATGGCTCATATTCAGCCTGGCATAAATACGAGCATAAACATATAGCACAGGGCAGTTGACAAATGAATATTAAACTCCAGACTGCATAATACCTCTTTAAATTAGATTCTCTTACTAAAATGTAAACAGTGATTTACACAACAAGCTTTCCGTTACCGCCAAGTGATAATATGGATAATGGATATACAGAAGGAGTAATTAGCAATGTCAGGAAATAATGAAGCAAACTGGGGTTTTTGGTCTTTGTTAAAATATGTATATGGCAGCCAGATGTACTGGTCACATGATGACAGAAGCAATATAAAATCAAGGAACATTACCATTTCTCTATCGTCCTAGTGGATGCTGGGGTTCCTGAAAGGACCATGGGGAATAGCGGCTCCGCAGGAGACAGGGCACAAAAAGTAAAGCTTTTCCAGATCAGGTGGTGTGCACTGGCTCCTCCCCCTATGACCCTCCTCCAGACTCCAGTTAGATTTTTGTGCCCGGCCGAGAAGGGTGCAATCTAGGTGGCTCTCCTAAAGAGCTGCTTAGAAAAAGTTTAGCTTAGGTTTTTTATTTTACAGTGAGTCCTGCTGGCAACAGGATCACTGCAACGAGGGACTGAGGGGAGAAGAAGTGAACTCACCTGCGTGCAGGATGGATTGGCTTCTTGGCTACTGGACATCAGCTCCAGAGGGACGATCACAGGTACAGCCTGGATGGTCACCGGAGCCGCGCCGCCGGCCCCCTTGCAGATGCTGAAGTCAGAAGAGGTCCAGAATCGGCGGCTGAAGACTCCTGCAGTCTTCTAAAGGTAGCGCACAGCACTGCAGCTGTGCGCCATTTTCCTCTCAGCACACTTCACACGCAGTCACTGAGGGTGCAGGGCGCTGGGGGGGGGCGCCCTGGGAGGCAAATGTAACCTATATAAAGGCTAAAAATACCTCACATATAGCCCCCAGAGGCTATATGGAGATATTTAACCCCTGCCTGGATTCACTAAATAGCGGGAGACGAGCCCGCCGGAAAAGTGGCGGGGCCTATCTCCTCAGCACACGGCGCCATTTCCTCTCACAGCTCCGCTGGTCAGGACGGCTCCCAGGTCTCTCCCCTGCACTGCACTACAGAAACAGGGTAAAACAGAGAGGGGGGGCAAATTTATGGCGATATTTTGATATATATAAAGCAGCTATAAGGGAGCACTTATTATAAGGCTATCCCTGTTATATATAGCGCTTTTGGTGTGTGCTGGCAAACTCTCCCTCTGTCTCCCCAAAGGGCTAGTGGGTCCTGTCTTCGTTAGGAGCATTCCCTGTGTGTCTGCTGTGTGTCGGTACGTGTGTGTCGACATGTATGAGGACGATATTGGTGTGGAGGCGGAGCAATTGCCAAATATGAGGATGTCACCCCCTAGGGAGTCGACACCAGAATGGATGCCTTTATTTATGGAACTACGGGATAGTGTCAACACGCTAAAGCAGTCGTTTGACGACATGAGACGGCCGGACAATCAATTAGTGCCTGTCCAGGCGACTCAAACACCGTCAGGGGCTGTGAAACGCCCTTTGCCTCAGTCGGTCGACACAGACCCAGACACAGGCACTGACTCCAGTGGTGACGGTGACGAATCAACCGTATTTTCCAGTAGGGCCACACGTTATATGATTTTGGCAATGAAGGAGGCGTTACATTTAGCTGATACTACAGGTACCACTAAACAGGGTATTATGTGGGGTGTGAAAAAACTACCTATAGTTTTTCCTGAATCAGAAGAATTAAATGACGTGTGTAATGAAGCGTGGGTTGCCCCTGATAAAAAGCTGATAATTTCAAAGAAATTATTGGCATTATACCCTTTCCCGCCAGAGGTTAGGGAGCGCTGGGAAACACCTCCTAGGGTGGACAAGGCGCTAACACGCTTATCTAAACAAGTGGCGTTACCCTCTCCTGAGACGGCCGCACTTAAAGATCCATCAGATAGGAGGATGGAAAATATCCAAAAAAGTATATACACACATGCAGGTGTTATACTACGACCAGCTATAGCGACTGCCTGGATGTGCAGTGCTGGGGTAGTTTGGTCAGAGTCCCTGATTGAAAATATTGATACCCTGGACAGGGACAATATTTTACTGTCGTTAGAACAAATAAAGGATGCATTTCTTTATATGCGTGATGCACAGAGGGATATCTGCACACTGGCATCACGGGTAAGTGCTATGTCCATTTCGGCCAGAAGAGCTTTATGGACGCGACAGTGGACAGGCGATGCGGATTCAAAACGACATATGGAAGTTTTGCCGTATAAAGGGGAGGAGTTATTTGGAGTCGGTCTATCAGATTTGGTGGCCACGGCTACAGCCGGGAAATCCACCTTTCTACCTCAAGTCACTCCCCAACAGAAAAAGGCACCGACTTTTCAACCGCAGCCCTTTCGTTCCTTTAAAAATAAGAGAGCAAAGGGCTATTCATATCTGCCACGAGGCAGAGGTCGAGGGAAGAGACAGCAACAGGCAGCTCCTTCCCAGGAACAGAAGCCTTCCCCGGCTTCTACAAAAGCCTCAGCATGACGCTGGGGCTTCTCAAGCGGACTCGGGGACGGTGGGTGGTCGTCTCAAAAATTACAGCGCGCAGTGGGCTCACTCGCAGGTAGATCCCTGGATCCTGCAGATAATATCTCAGGGGTACAGGTTGGAATTAGAGACAGATCCACCTCGCCGTTTCCTGAAGTCTGCTTTACCAACGTCCCCCTCCGAAAGGGAGACGGTTTTGGAAGCCATTCACAAGCTGTACTCTCAGCAGGTGATAGTCAAGGTACCTCTTCTACAACAAGGGAAGGGGTATTATTCCACTCTTTTTGTGGTACCGAAGCCGGATGGCTCGGTAAGGCCTATTCTAAATCTGAAGTCCTTGAACCTGTACATAAAGAAGTTCAAGTTCAAGATGGAGTCACTCAGAGCAGTGATAGCGAACCTGGAAGAGGGGGACTTTATGGTATCCTTGGACATCAAGGATGCGTATCTCCACGTTCCAATTTACCCCTCACACCAGGGGTACCTCAGGTTCGTTGTACAAAACTGTCACTATCAGTTTCAGACGCTGCCGTTCGGATTGTCCACGGCACCTCGGGTCTTTACAAAGGTAATGGCCGAGATGATGATTCTTCTTCGAAGAAAAGGCATATTAATTATCCCATACTTGGACGATCTCCTAATAAGGGCAAGGTCCAGAGAACAGCTAGAGATGGGATTAGCACTGTCTCAAGAAGTGCTAAAACAGCACGGGTGGATTCTGAATATTCCAAAATCCCAGTTAATGCCGACAACTCGTCTGCTGTTCCTAGGGATGATTCTGGACACGGTTCAGAAAAAGGTTTTTCTCCCGGAGGAAAAAGCCAAGGAGTTATCCGAGCTTGTCAGGAACCTCCTAAAACCAGGAAAGGTGTCTGTACATCAATGCACAAGAGTCCTGGGAAAAATGGTGGCTTCTTACGAAGCAATTCCATTCGGCAGATTCCACGCAAGAATTTTCCAAAGGGATCTGTTGGACAAATGGTCAGGGTCGCATCTTCAGATGCACCTGCGGATAACCCTGTCTCCAAGGACAAGGGTGTCTCTTCTGTGGTGGTTGCAGAGTGCTCATCTATTGGAGGGCCGCAGATTCGGCATACAGGATTGGATCCTGGTGACCACGGACGCCAGCCTGAGAGGCTGGGGAGCAGTCACACAAGGAAGAAACTTCCAGGGAGTATGGACGAGCCTGGAAACGTCTCTTCACATAAACATTCTGGAACTAAGAGCAATATACAATGCTCTAAGCCAGGCAGAACCTCTGCTTCAGGGAAAACCGGTGTTGATCCAGTCGGACAACATCACGGCAGTCGCCCATGTGAACAGACAGGGCGGCACAAGAAGCAGGAGTGCAATGGCAGAAGCTGCAAGGATTCTTCGCTGGGCAGAGAATCATGTGATAGCACTGTCAGCAGTGTTCATCCCGGGAGTGGACAACTGGGAAGCAGACTTCCTCAGCAGACACGATCTTCACCCGGGAGAGTGGGGACTTCATCCAGAAGTCTTCCACTTGCTGGTAACCCGTTGGGAAAGACCAATGGTGGACATGATGGCGTCTCGCCTCAACAAAAAACTGGACAGGTATTGCGCCAGGTCAAGAGATCCGCAGGCAATAGCTGTGGACGCGCTGGTAACGCCTTGGGTGTACCAGTCGGTGTATGTGTTTCCTCCTCTGCCTCTCATACCAAAAGTATTGAGAATTATACGGCAAAGAGGCGTAAGGACGATACTAGTGGTTCCGGATTGGCCAAGAAGGACTTGGTACCCGGAACTTCAAGAGATGATCACGGAAGATCCGTGGCCTCTACCTCTAAGGAGGGACTTGCTTCAGCAGGGTCCCTGTCTGTTTCAAGACTTACCGCGGCTGCGTTTGACGGCATGGCGGTTGAACGCCGGATCCTAAAGGAAAAAGGCATGCCGGAAGAAGTCATTCCTACTTTGATTAAAGCAAGGAAGGAAGTAACCGTGCAACATTATCACCGAATTTGGCGAAAATATGTTGCGTGGTGCGAAGATCGGAGTGCTCCGACGGAGGAATTTCAACTGGGTCGATTCCTACATTTCCTGCAATCAGGATTGTCTATGGGTCTCAAATTGGGATCTATTAAGGTTCAAATTTCGGCCCTGTCGATTTTCTTTCAAAAAGAATTGGCTTCAGTCCCTGAAGTCCAGACCTTTGTTAAGGGAGTGCTACATATACAGCCTCCTGTGGTGCCTCCAGTGGCACCGTGGGATCTCAATGTGGTTTTGGACTTTCTAAAATCTCATTGGTTTGAACCACTAAAGAAGGTGGATTTGAAATATCTCACATGGAAAGTGACCATGCTTCTAGCCCTGGCTTCGGCCAGGAGAGTGTCAGAACTGGCAGCTTTATCTTACAAAAGCCCATATCTGATTTTCCATTCGGACAGGGCAGAACTGCGGACTCGTCCGCATTTTCTCCCTAAGGTGGTGTCAGCATTTCATCTGAACCAGCCTATTGTAGTGCCTGCGGCTACAAGTGACTTGGAGGACTCCAAGTTACTGGACGTTGTCAGAGCATTAAAAATATATATTGCAAGGACAGCTGGAGTCAGAAAATCTGACTCGTTGTTTATATTGTATGCACCCAACAAGATGGGTGCTCCTGCGTCTAAGCAGACGATTGCTCGTTGGATCTGTAGCACAATCCAACTTGCACATTCTGTGGCAGGCCTGCCACAGCCTAAATCTGTAAAGGCCCACTCCACAAGGAAGGTGGGCTCATCTTGGGCGGCTGCCCGAGGGGTCTCGGCATTACAACTTTGCCGAGCAGCTACGTGGTCAGGGGAGAACACGTTTGTAAAATTTTACAAATTTGATACTCTGGCTAAGGAGGACCTGGAGTTCTCTCATTCGGTGCTGCAGAGTCATCCGCACTCTCCCGCCCGTTTGGGAGCTTTGGTATAATCCCCATGGTCCTTTCAGGAACCCCAGCATCCACTAGGACGATAGAGAAAATAAGATTTTACTTACCGATAAATCTATTTCTCGGAGTCCGTAGTGGATGCTGGGCGCCCATCCCAAGTGCGGATTATCTGCAATAATTGTACATAGTTATTGTTAACTAATTCGGGTTATTGTTGAAGGAAGCCATCTTTCAGAGGCTCCGCTGTTATCATACTGTTAACTGGGTTTAGATCACAAGTTGTACGGTGTGATTGGTGTGGCTGGTATGAGTCTTACCCGGGATTCAAAATCCTCCCTTATTGTGTACGCTCGTCCGGGCACAGTACCTAACTGGAGTCTGGAGGAGGGTCATAGGGGGAGGAGCCAGTGCACACCACCTGATCTGGAAAAGCTTTACTTTTTGTGCCCTGTCTCCTGCGGAGCCGCTATTCCCCATGGTCCTTTCAGGAACCCCAGCATCCACTACGGACTCCGAGAAATAGATTTATCGGTAAGTAAAATCTTATTTTTTTGTTGTGTTAAGTTATTGTAGGCAAGTAAACATCTGTCATTGACACAATATTACTATTCATTTTCTTGTGAGTTAGTGTAATAGCTTTGCACTTAATACAATCAATTAGCTGCCAGTGCGTGTCTACAGCCATATAAGTTGATATATTATGTGTTATTATTGGTCTGTTTTATGTGCACTGCTGTTAGAGATGTATTATTAGATGGTTTTTAATGTGGCTTTTTCTTACTGTGGTTTGCGTGATAGTGAAGTATATCTCGTCTATTAAACACATTATTACATTTATATTTATGGGGGAGAGGACATTTATGATACAGCTTGCTCTATATTATGAAATTATAGTTTTACAAAATGCCAATATTCATGGAGCTGAGTGATTATCGGCCGAGGGTGCATGTGTCACTGTTGCAATGCACACGTGTGGAGATTTATTCGCAAAGTGATTGGCCGGCTGGGACTGTTTATGGGGGGATAACATGGAATATCAGCCACAAATGCAGGCATGTCATAAGCATTTTCGGGGTGTGTCTCAGTCTGTGACTGCGATAGTGTATGCAGAAATATGGCACCAGCATCTCAGTTTACCCTGCAATTTTGCACGACTGTAGAGTTACTCATGACATTCAAATAATCTGCAACCGATGCTGCCATATATTACATTGAGCATCACAGTTCTCGCCTTACACTACAATGAGCATCACAGTTCTCGCCATACATTACATTAAGCATCACAGTTCTCGCCATACATTAGATTGAGCATCACAGTTCTCGCCATACATTACATTGAGCATCACAGTCCTTGCCATACATTACATTGAGCATCACAGTTCTCGCCATACATTACATTGAGCATCACAGTTCTCGCCATACATTACATTGAGCATCACAGTTCTCGCCATACATTACATTGAGCATCACAGTTCTCGCCATACATTACATTGAGCATCACAGTTCTCGCCATACGTTACATTGAGTATCATAGTTCTCGCTATACATTACATTGAGCATCACAGTTCTCGCCATACATTACACTGAGCATCACAGTTCTCTCCATATATTACATTGAGTATCATAGTTCTCGCCATACATTACATAGAGTAGATATTAGAGATGAGCGCCTGAAATTTTTCGGGTTTTGTGTTTTGGTTTTGGGTTCGGTTCCGCGGCCGTGTTTTGGGTTCGAACGCGTTTTGGCAAAACCTCACCGAATTTTTTTTGTCGGATTCGGGTGTGTTTTGGATTCGGGTGTTTTTTTCAAAAAACACTAAAAAACAGCTTAAATCATAGAATTTGGGGGTCATTTTGATCCCAAAGTATTATTAACCTCAAAAACCATAATTTACACTCATTTTCAGTCTATTCTGAATACCTCACACCTCACAATATTATTTTTAGTCCTAAAATTTGCACCGAGGTCGCTGTGTGAGTAAGATAAGCGACCCTAGTGGCCGACACAAACACCGGGCCCATCTAGGAGTGGCACTGCAGTGTCACGCAGGATGTCCCTTCCAAAAAACCCTCCCCAAACAGCACATGACGCAAAGAAAAAAAGAGGCGCAATGAGGTAGCTGTGTGAGTAAGATTAGCGACCCTAGTGGCCGACACAAACACCGGGCCCATCTAGGAGTGGCACTGCAGTGTCACGCAGGATGGCCCTTCCAAAAAACCCTCCCCAAACAGCACATGACGCAAAGAAAAAAAGAGGCTCAATGAGGTAGCTGTGTGAGTAAGATTAGCGACCCTAGTGGCCGACACAAACACCGGGCCCATCTAGGAGTGGCACTGCAGTGTCACGCAGGATGTCCCTTCCAAAAAACCCTCCCCAAACAGCACATGACGCAAAGAAAAAAAGAGGCGCAATGAGGTAGCTGTGTGAGTAAGATTAGCGACCCTAGTGGCCGACACAAACACCGGGCCCATCTAGGAGTGGCACTGCAGTGTCACGCAGGATGTCCCTTCCAAAAAACCCTCCCCAAACAGCACATGACGCAAAGAAAAAAAGAGGCGCAATGAGGTAGCTGACTGTGTGAGTAAGATTAGCGACCCTAGTGGCCGACACAAACACCGGGCCCATCTAGGAGTGGCACTGCAGTGTCACGCAGGATGTCCCTTCCAAAAAACCCTCCCCAATCAGCACATGATGCAAAGAAAAAGAAAAGAAAAAAGAGGTGCAAGATGGAATTGTCCTTGGGCCCTCCCACCCACCCTTATGTTGTATAAACAAAACAGGACATGCACACTTTAACCAACCCATCATTTCAGTGACAGGGTCTGCCACACGACTGTGACTGATATGACGGGTTGGTTTGGACCCCCCCCAAAAAAGAAGCAATTAATCACTCCTTGCACAAACTGGCTCTACAGAGGCAAGATGTCCACCTCATCTTCACCCTCCGATATATGACCGTGTACATCCCCCTCCTCACAGATTATCAATTCGTCCCCACTGGAATCCACCATCTCAGCTCCCTGTGTACTTTGTGGAGGCAATTGCTGCTGGTCAATGTCTCCGCGGAGGAATTGATTATAATTCATTTTAATGAACATCATCTTCTCCACATTTTCTGGATGTAACCTCGTACGCCGATTGCTGACAAGGTGAGCGGCGGCACTAAACACTCTTTCGGAGTACACACTTGTGGGAGGGCAACTTAGGTAGAATAAAGCCAGTTTGTGCAAGGGCCTCCAAATTGCCTCTTTTTCCTGCCAGTATAAGTACGGACTGTGTGACGTGCCTACTTGGATGCGGTCACTCATATAATCCTCCACCATTCTATCAATGTTGAGAGAATCATATGCAGTGACAGTAGACGACATGTCCGTAATCGTTGTCAGGTCCTTCAGTCCGGACCAGATGTCAGCATCAGCAGGGCCGGATTAACAATGGGGCGGATGGAGCTGCAGCTCCAGGCCCTCCATCAAAATAGGCCCACTGCATCTGCTGCGCTTCTGTAGACAGAATTTTTTTCCCTTTAAAAGCAGCCTGCCAGTGCCCATATTACAAAGGTTCTGCCCACTGAAACACTCCCACTCCTCCCATCACTGCCGCCCACTTAGTGTTCATACGCCGAGTATACTATACTGGGTCTGCACAGGGATATAACAACTGTCGGTGCTGTTGCCGAAAGTTCCCTGCGCTAGGCCATTCTCAGTGAGGAGTACTCGGACAGAGCCTCCACACAGTGTGACTGAAAGCACCCCTCCCTCTAGCAGCTCCCTACCCCGACTGCTGGATAACTGGTTCCTCCTTCCCCACTTTATTATTTGTACTGCTTGGATAAGTCTATGGTAGAGACTAGTCCCTTCCATAAGTCTAGGGCTGATCTGTCTACCTCCCACCCCCCCATGCTAGTAGCCCAATGCAGCGCTCCTCCGTGCTGCCCAGCACCCATCCTGTCACTCACATGTAGCTGCACTGTAGCACTGTGACCCCCCCAACACACACACTGTACAGTTGTGGGGGGTCACATAGGGGAATGCAGACAGCGCTTATCGGGAGCCGGCACCGGCCTCATCACAGAGTCAGAGCTGCAGAGAGGCCCCACCTCCTGTCCTCATTGCTCAGCCTCTCATAGATGGTGGCTGCTTGAAACGGACGCCGGGGCTGGTTACAACAATTATCTTCTCCTCCCACCAAACAGGCCGCACTGCATTGCCAGGGTGAGGTAGAGATCGCTCTCAGCAGCCATGAAGACGACAATCCTGATCCCAGCAGCAGCATCAGCCAGAGCTGAGGGTCTGCTCAGGAAACTGCTGTGTGAGAGTGTGGTGCTGCAACAAGTCTGCAGACCAGGAAAGGATCACCAGCACAACCCCAGGTCAGTGCTCCCATCCCAGTGTCCTCTTCTCCAGGCCAGTGCCCCCCACCATTACTGACCCCTCCATCCCAGTGTCTTACACCCTGCCAGCCCAGTGTCTCCTCACTTCCTCCCCAACCAGCCCACTATCCCCATCTCTCTGCTAGAACCCCCTAGTCAGTCCAATCACAGTGTGTCCCCTAATAAGCCTGGTGTACCCCCTTCTCCTGCCTAGTGTTCCCCCCTCCCACCCCTAACTCACTGTTCCTCCTTCCCATCTAACCCATTGTTCCCACCAACTCACTAACATCCCAATGTCTCCCACCTAGCCAGCTCAGTGTCTCCCCATACCCTCCCAACCACCCTCTGCTTCTCCCCATCACCCTCTACCTCACCCTCTCCCTGTCACCCATTGCTTCTCCGTTGCATCACCCACTGCCTGTTACCCTCTCCCTGTCACCCTTTCCCTGTCTACACTGCCTCTCCTCATCACGCTCTCTCTCTGTCATCCACTGCCTCTCCCTTACGCCACCCACTGCCTTTCCCTGTCGCCCACTGCCTGTCACCCTCTCCCCGTTACCCACTGACTCTCCCTGTCACCTTCTCCCTGTCACCCTCTGCCTCTTCCTGGCATCACTCATTGCCTCTGGCCATCACTCTCTCTTGGTGCTGTTCACATGAGGCCACTTCCCAAAATAATTTCAGGGACAAGTTTAGTTCCCAATCCACCACTGCACGTGGCACTGTATTTGTATCTGTGTTTCTGGAAGATCAGCAGAGCTAAATCTATCAGTGGTGGTGGTCATTCCGAGTTGTTCGCTCGCTAGCAGTTTTTAGCAGCCGTGCAAACGCTATGCCGCCGCCCACTGGGAGTGTATTTTAGCTTAGCAAAGTGCGAACGAAAGGATCGCAGAGCAGCTACAATTTTTTTTGTGCAGTTTCTGAGTAGCTCTAAACCTACTCAGCGCTTGCGATCACTTTACTGTTCAGTTCCTGCTTTGACGTCACAAACACGCCCTGCGTTCGCCCAGCCATGCCTGCGTTTTTCCTGGCACGCCTGCGTTTTTACGATCACTCCCTGAAAACGGTCAGTATACACCCAGAAACGCCCACTTCATGTCATTCAGTCTGCGGTCAGCAGTGCGACTGAAAAGCTTTGCTAGACCCTGTGTAAAACTACATCGGCCTGTGTAAAAGTACGTTGCGCGTGCGCATTGCGCCGCATGCGCAGAAGTGCTGTTTTTTTACCTCATCGCTGCACAGCGAACGAATGCAGTTAGCGATCAACTCGGAATGACCACCAATGTCTGTTAATAATGGCATACCATTTTGGCTATTATATATGAATGTTTTGTGCAGTACTTTCAATGTTTCCCAGTTATTTTTTATTATTTTTGGTATATCATAGTATGCCGCCTATTATTGAATTTCCATTTGACTAGTACTATTGACTTTATTTTCCTAATGATTGCAATTCCAAATCATTTAGTTATGGTGAAGAGAAAGGGATTCTATTGTCTTGATTAAATTGCCTTTAAAAATATTTAGTGGCTCATAGCAGTATTTGTGTAGACTTGAGTAATGTCACAGTTTATATACTAGTGTACCAGCTGTTCCATAAACTGCTAAAGTGAACACTATGTTGCATTGGATCCTTGCATAAGATTGTTCCACCTCCCCTTTCTCTCCCCACCAGTGTCAGTCTCGCATAGCGCATCCTGCTCCTCTGTGCCCCATCTTATCACAGGCAGCCGCTCTGTAGTACTCATGGAGGAGCTCATAGAGGCACACATACTCTGGTCATGCTGCCCAGCGCTTTCTGTCTTGTCTGAGGTCATGAGACACAGGCTGCATCATTTTACATCCTACAGTACTGCTGCAAGGGCGTATCTATAATGGGTTCGTTGCAGCTTAGTGCACTGCACATGCGCCCCTGAATCCAGAGTGGCCCACACCCTGTACCCGTGCATTATACTACCCTCACCACAGTCCGGCACTGTCCGGCACCAGGAAGATGACATGGTAGCCATTTTTGAGAAAGATTTGCACATGCTCAGTAGAGAAATCGTCAGGAACATGGCACAGGCACCATGTTTCCAGGGACCTGCACATGGCATAGTACCAGAGTCTACTCTCCTACTGTGCCCCCTTCCAATCTTAAACTGCCCCAGTACTGCTGGGGTCATCCAGAGGGGAGATTGAGAAACCTTAGAATATAAACTCTGCAGATACTGTATAATCCTAGAAGCATCTTCAAAATTTTACTATGGGGCCGACAAAGTTCTAGTTATACCCCTTCGTTTTTCCTTTTGTTCAAATACTCTCACATTGCACTAATAATATATCCCATCTGCAGACCACACATTCACAACACTGTTCAAACCTCCCAAATCACTAGTCACATCCCCATGGCTCTGGTCACACCCCTTGCGGCAGCACACAATAGGCCTTTCACAATTGTCAGCTCCAGGCCCACGTTTACCTTTATCTGGCACTGAGCATCAGCAGTCGCTCCAGACTGCCCTGCATCACCGCCAGCGGGTGGGCTCGGAATTCTGAGCCTTTTCCTCGCACCCCCAGTTGCGGGAGAATGTGAAGGAGGAGATGTTGACAGGTCGCGTTCCGCTTGACTTGACAATTTTGTCACCAGCAGGTCTTTCAACCCCAGCAGACTTGTGTCTGCCGGAAAGAGAGATCCAAGGTAGGCTTTAAATCTAGGATCGAGCACGGTGGCCAAAATGTAGTGCTCTGATTTCAACAGATTGACCACCCGTGAATCCTTGTTAAGCGAATTAAGGGCTGCATCCACAAGTCCCACATGCCTAGCGGAATCGCTCCCTTTTAGCTCCTTCTTCAATGCCTCCAGCTTCTTCTGCAAAAGCCTGATGAGGGGAATGACCTGACTCAGGCTGGCAGTGTCTGAACTGACTTCACGTGTGGCAAGTTCAAAGGGCATCAGAACCTTGCACAACGTTGAAATCATTCTCCACTGCACTTGAGACAGGTGCATTCCACCTCCTATATCGTGCTCAATTGTATAGGCTTGAATGGCCTTTTGCTGCTCCTCCAACCTCTGAAGCATATAGAGGGTTGAATTCCACCTCGTTACCACTTCTTGCTTCAGATGATGGCAGGGCAGGTTCAGTAGTTTTTGGTGGTGCTCCAGTCTTCTGTACGTGGTGCCTGTACGCCGAAAGTGTCCCGCAATTCTTCTGGCCACCGACAGCATCTCTTGCACGCCCCTGTCGTTTTTTAAAAAATTCTGCACCACCAAATTCAAGGTATGTGCAAAACATGGGACGTGCTGGAATTTGCCCATATTTAATGCACACACAATATTGCTGGCGTTGTCCGATGCCACAAATCCACAGGAGAGTCCAATTGGGGTAAGCCATTCCGCGATGATCTTCCTCAGTTGCCGTAAGAGGTTTTCAGCTGTGTGCGTATTCTGGAAAGCGGTGATACAAAGCGTAGCCTGCCTAGGAAAGAGTTGGCGTTTGCGAGATGCTGCTACTGGTGCCGCCGCTGCTGTTCTTGCGGCGGGAGTCCATACATCTACCCAGTGGGCTGTCACAGTCATATAGTCCTGACCCTGCCCTGCTCCACTTGTCCACATGTCCGTGGTTAAGTGGACATTGGGTACAACTGCATTTTTTAGGACACTGGTGAGTCTTTTTCTGACGTCCGTGTACATTCTCGGTATCGCCTGCCTAGAGAAGTGGAACCTAGATGGTATTTGGTAACGGGGGCACACTGCCTCAATAAATTGTCTAGTTCCCTGTGAACTAACGGCGGATACCGGACGCACGTCTAACACCAACATAGTTGTCAAGGCCTCAGTTATCCGCTTTGCAGTAGGATGACTGCTGTGATATTTCATCTTCCTCGCAAAGGACTGTTGAACAGTCAATTGCTTACTGGAAGTAGTACAAGTGGGCTTACGACTTCCCCTCTGGGATGACCATCGACTCCCAGCGGCAACAACAGCAGCGCCAGCAGCAGTAGGCGTTACACGCAAGGATGCATCGGAGGAATCCCAGGCAGGAGAGGACTCGTCAGAATTGCCAGTGACATGGCCTGCAGGACTATTGGCATTCCTGGGGAAGGAGGAAATTGACACTGAGGGAGTTGGTGGGGTGGTTTGCGTGAGCTTGGTTACAAGAGGAAGGGATTTACTGGTCAGTGGACTGCTTCCGCTGTCACCCAAAGTTTTTGAACTTGTCACTGACTTATTATGAATGCGCTGCAGGTGACGTATAAGGGAGGATGTTCCGAGGTGGTTAACGTCCTTACCCCTACTTATTACAGCTTGACAAAGGGAACACACGGCTTGACACCTGTTGTCCGCATTTCTGGTGAAATACCTCCACACCGAAGAGCTGATTTTTTTGGTATTTTCACCTGGCATGTCAACGGCCATATTCCTCCCACGGACAACAGGTGTCTCCCCGGGTGCCTGACTTAAACAAACCACCTCACCATCAGAATCCTCCTGGTCAATTTCCTCCCCAGCGCCAGCAACACCCATATCCTCCTCATCCTGGTGTACTTCAACACTGACATCTTCAATCTGACTATCAGGAACTGGACTGCGGGTGCTCCTTCCAGCACTTGCAGGGGGCGTGCAAATGGTGGAAGGCGCATGCTCTTCACGTCCAGTGTTGGGAAGGTCAGGCATCGCAACCGACACAATTGGACTCTCCTTGTGGATTTGGGATTTCGAAGAATGCACAGTTCTTTGCTGTGCTGCTTTTGCCAGCTTGAGTCTTTTCATTTTTCTAGCGAGAGGCTGAGTGCTTCCATCCTCATGTGAAGCTGAACCACTAGCCATGAACATAGGCCAGGGCCTCAGCCGTTCCTTGCCACTCCGTGTGGTAAATGGCATATTGGCAAGTTTACGCTTCTCCTCCGACAATTTTATTTTAGGTTTTGGAGTCTTTTTTTTTCTGATATTTGGTGTTTTGGATTTGACATGCTCTGTACTATGACATTGGGCATCGGCCTTGGCAGACGACGTTGCTGGCATTTCATCGTCTCGGCCATGACTAGTGGCAGCAGCTTCAGCACGAGGTGGAAGTGGATCTTGATCTTTCCCTAATTTTGGAACCTCAACATTTTTGTTCTCCATATTTTAATAGGCACAACTAAAAGGCACCTCAGGTAAACAATGGAGATGGATACTAGTATACAATTATGGACTGCCTGCCGACTGCAGACACAGAGGTAGCCACAGCCGTGAACTACCGTACTGTACTGTGTCTGCAGCTAATATAGACTGGTTGATAAAGAGAAGATGTCTATGTAACTATGTATGTATAAAGAAGACTGAAAAAAATCCACGGTTAGGTGGTATACAATTATGGACGGACTGCCTGCCGAGTGCAGACACAGAGGTAGCCACAGCCGTGAACTACCGTACTGTACTGTGTCTGCAGCTAATATAGACTGGTTGATAAAGAGATGTCTATGTAACTATGTATGTATAAAGAAGAATGAAAAAAAACCACGGTTAGGTGGTATACAATTATGGACGGACTGCCTGCCGAGTGCAGACACAGAGGTAGCCACAGCCGTGAACTACCGTACTGTACTGTGTCTGCAGCTAATATAGACTGGTTGATAAAGAGAAGATGTCTATGTAACTATGTATGTATAAAGAAGAATGAAAAAAATCCACGGTTAGGTGGTATTACAATTATGGACGGACTGCCTGCCGAGTGCAGAGACACAGAGGTAGCCACAGCCGTGAACTACCGTACTGTGTCTGCTGCGACTGGATGATAAATGATATAAAAAATATATATATATCACTACTGCAGCCGGACAGGTATATATTATATATTATATAATGACGGACCTGCTGGACACTGTCTGTCAGCAGAATGAGTTTTATTTTTATAGAATAAAAAAAAAAAAAAAACACACAAGTGAAGTCACACGACGAGTGTTTAACTTTTTCAGGCAATCACAATATAAGTATACTACTAACTATACTGGTGGTCAGTGTGGTCAGGTCACTGGTCAGTCACACTGGCAGTGGCACTCCTGCAGCAAAAGTGTGCACTGTTTAATTTTAATGTAATATGTACTCCTGGCTCCTGCTATAACCTATAACTGGCACTGCAGTAGTGCTCCCCAGTCTCCCCCACAATTATAAGCTGTGTGAGCTGAGCAGTCAGACAGATATATAATATATATAGATGATGCAGCACACTGGCCTGAGCCTGAGCAGTGCACACAGATATGGTATGTGACTGACTGAGTCACTGTGTGTATCGCTTTTTTCAGGCAGAGAACGGATATATTAAATAAACTGCACTGTGTGTCTGGTGGTCACTCACTATATAATATATTATGTACTCCTGGCTCCTGCTATAACCTATAACTGGCACTGCAGTAGTGCTCCCCAGTCTCCCCCACAATTATAAGCTGTGTGAGCTGAGCAGTCAGACAGATATATATAATATTATATATAGATAATAGATGATGCAGCACACTGGCCTGAGCCTGAGCAGTGCACACAGATATGGTATGTGACTGACTGAGTCACTGTGTGTATCGCTTTTTTCAGGCAGAGAACGGATATATTATTAAATAAACTGCACTGTGTGTCTGGTGGTCACTCACTATATAATATATTATGTACTCCTGGCTCCTGCTATAACCTATAACTGGCACTGCAGTAGTGCTCCCCAGTCTCCCCCACAATTATAAGCTGTGTGAGCTGAGCAGTCAGACAGATATATATAATATTATATATAGATAATAGATGATGCAGCACACTGGCCTGAGCCTGAGCAGTGCACACAGATATGGTATGTGACTGACTGAGTCACTGTGTGTATCGCTTTTTTCAGGCAGAGAACGGATATATTAAATAAACTGCACTGTGTGTCTGGTGGTCACTCACTATATAATATATTATGTACTCCTGGCTCCTGCTATAACCTATAACTGGCACTGCAGTAGTGCTCCCCAGTCTCCCCCACAATTATAAGCTGTGTGAGCTGAGCAGTCAGACAGATATATATAATATTATATATAGATAATAGATGATGCAGCACACTGGCCTGAGCCTGAGCAGTGCACACAGATATGGTATGTGACTGACTGAGTCACTGTGTGTATCGCTTTTTTCAGGCAGAGAACGGATATATTAAATAAACTGCACTGTGTGTCTGGTGGTCACTCACTATATAATATATTATGTACTCCTGGCTCCTGCTATAACCTATAACTGGCACTGCAGTAGTGCTCCCCAGTCTCCCCCACAATTATAAGCTGTGTGAGCTGAGCAGTCAGACAGATATATATAATATTATATATAGATAATAGATGATGCAGCACACTGGCCTGAGCCTGAGCAGTGCACACAGATATGGTATGTGACTGAGTCACTGTGTGCTGTGTATCGCTTTTTTCAGGCAGAGAACGGATTATAAAGTAAACTGCACTGTCCTCACTAGTAAACTCTCTCCACTCAGTCTCTACACTTCTACAGTAACAGTACTCCTCCTAGTCAGCTCCAGTAAATCTCTCTCAGTCTCTTGTAATCTAAATGGAGAGGACGCCAGCCACGTCCTCTCCCTATCAATCTCAATGCACGTGTGAAAATGGCGGCGACGCGCGGCTCCTTATATAGAATCCGAGTCTCGCGATAGAATCCGAGCCTCGCGAGAATCCGACAGCGTCATGATGACGTTCGGGCGCGCTCGGGTTAACCGAGCAAGGCGGGAAGATCCGAGTCGCTCGGACCCGTGAAAAAAAACATGAAGTTCTGGCGGGTTCGGATTCAGAGAAACCGAACCCGCTCATCTCTAGTAGATATGTGCCGCGGACATTTTTCGGGTTTTGTGTTTTGGATCTGGATCTCCATTTGTGTTTTGGATCTGGATTGGTTTTGCCATAACCACCATTTCGGGTTTTGGATCTAAATTTTTTTTTTTTTAAATCCTACGGTATTATTACCATTTTAATTCCACTCATTTCCAGTCTATTCTGAACAACCCACACCTCACAATATTGTTTTTAGGCCAAAAGATTGCACCGAAGTAGCTGGATGACTAAGCTAAGCGACACTAGTGGACAGCACAAACACCTGGCCCATCTAGGAGTGGCACTGCAGTGGCAGACAGGATGGCAGTTTTAAAAACTAGGCCCCAAAGAGCACATAATGCAAAGAAACAAAAGAGGTGCAAGATGGAATTGTCATTGGGCCATCCCACCCACCCTTATGTTGTTTAAGCAGGACATGTACAGTTTAATAAACCCATCAGTTCAGCGACATGTGGTCCCCCTGGAAAAAGCTTGCCAAGTTCTCCGAATCATAGCTAGCTACAAACATACCACCTCCATCTTTGATGACTTTTCCCATTATGAGAAGAGGCAAGAGGAAGAGGATAGTGTCAAGAAGGTGATTAAAAATTAGAGATGCACATGCAATCAGGAACAACACACAGGCTTTCACCTCTACTCCTATATTGGTGTGGAACGGAAAGGACTTTAACCAAGCAAATATATAATTGCCATATTACTGGACAAACTGAAAAACTAGGGTCCAAAGCCTCCAAATTTGTACCCTCTTCTCCATTTTCAGGAATAAGATAACCTTGGATTTAATGCTTTGATGCAAATAAACTGGTGTATACCACAGGATCAAGATTAGATATTTCCCGCTCCACGGAGTCTGGAGACTTATTTTGTGAAAATCTCGTAGGTTTCTTTATTTCCATTTTTTTATTGCATTTTTAATTACATATTTTGTGGCAGATGCCTTATTTAAATTTTTCACAGCTCCCAGTTACACATGTGAGCATACCTGTGTGTCCCAGTTACACGCATGTAAGCATACCTGTGTGTCTTGTTTATTTTATTCCTATTTTATTTTTAAACAAACCAGCCCCTTAGATGTTTTAGCAGCCCCTCCTGAGCACTCATAGCAGCCCCGGATGGGGCAAGTTGAGTTTGGGTGGGTTCGGTAAAGTATTAAGCACGACTGTGCAGTGAATTTTTTTGTTATTGAGCCCCTGCCCTAGTGGAGCTTCCCACTTTACAGTCGAAACTCATTTCATACTATAAGACTGTGGGAGGAAGCAATGCTAACCTCTGTGCCAACAGCATGCCTCATCCTGGCAAGCCAGACATCTTCCTGGCTGTAAGCCACCATGAGACTCCATACTGGGTCTTATTCAGTAACTGTTTGTGCCTCACAGGAGCTCCTGGCCCAAATAGTGCTGCAGTGCAATGGAAAGCTGATGCAATGCAAGATCACTGAAATTCTTTTCTTCTAACACAGTGAAGTCTTGCAATAACCCTACACAGCCCTTAGGAAATGAACCCTGTACAACAAATGCGCATCTTGTAAATAATCCCAAAATGTGGAACATTAATAATAAATCAAAATTAAGGTTGACTAATTGGAGCCATTCATTTGAGTGAGTCCCTAACATGAAATAATTGAGAAGAACCTCTCTCTAATGCTGGGTACACAGTGCACACTAGAAGATGTAGATAAGCGGGTTCAGACAGGGCACCCCTGGAATTATATGGCAGACATACAGTATAGACATAGGTGTTAGGAAAATCTTGTTTTCTCCGGCAGTTGCGCTGGATTATGATTCTGTCTCTTCTGAGTTTGACTAACTTTGGTCACAAACGTGGTCTCATTGGAAAACACTTCGTCAAAATTGCAATTTCCATTTTCATCTTTGTGTTACATGTTTTCACAAATATGCTTGTGATGTTGAAGCGTGTTTCATATTCTGCTCTATGCTCTAATTTAAACCTAGAATCAAGCACAGTAGCACCTCTGGAATTATACGGCAGCGTCTCTGGATTTATACAGCAGATAGGCATCACCCCTGGAGAATTACACAGCACAGCAGACAGGCAACAGCCCCCCTGGACTTAAATGGTAGTGGGGCAGCACCCCTGGACTGATAGGGCAGAGGGGCAGCATCCCATATAGGGCTTTTTCATCTTATGGCTAATAACTGTCTACACTGGTTCCTTATTCAAACAAACCACATCACCATCAGAATCCTCATTGTCAACTTCCTCCTCAGCGCCAGCTACACCAACAGTCATGAACAGTGGCCAAGGCCTTAGCCTTTCCTTGCCACTTCGTGTTGTGAATGTCATATTGTCAATTTTACATTTCTTGTCAGGTCATTTTTTTTTTTTTTTGGTTCTTAATGTTTGCTTCTTGGATTTTACATGCCCTCTATGACATTGGGCATCGGCCTTAGCAGACGACGTTAATGGAATTACATAGTCAATATCATGACTGGTGACAGCAGCAGCTTCAGCACTGGTACTAGGGACTGGAAATGGTTCCTGATCTTTCACAATTTTTTCCTCCAAATTTTTGTTCTCCATTTCATTGGACAGCACCCCTTTATTATTACAGCACACAGAACAGTGCCCCTTTATTTTCACAGCACCCTGTATTTTTACAGCATACAAGACAGGGCCAGTGTACATTTATTTTCACAGCACCCCTGTATTTTTACAGCATACAGGATAGGGCCAGTGTACATTTATTTTTACAGCACCCCTGAATTTTTACAGCATACAGGACCGGGCCAGCAATTCTGTATTTTAAAACCCCTGTAATTTTACAGCATACAAGACAGGGCCAGTCTACATTTATTTTCATAGCACCCCTGAATTATTACAGCATACAAGACAGGGACAGTGTACATTTATTTTCACAGCACCCCTGAACTTTTAAAGCTTACAGGACTGGGCCAGCACCCCTGTAATTTTACAGCATAAAAGGCAGGGCCAGTGTACATTTATTTTCATAGCACCCCTGTATTTTCACAGCATACAGGAGGACAGTGCCCCTGTACAGCACAGTGACAGCCAGAACAGCAACACTAATGTACAGCTGCAGCACCCCTAACAGCACATGACAACACAGTGAGTGACAAGACAGCACCCATAACAGCCCAGTGTAAGTACAACACCCCTAACAGCACCCCTAGAGGGAACCCTAAACAGATGCACCCCTATGATGACATGACTAATTACAACTGGGAGACTCTAATTGTAGGAATTTATAATTAATATGTAACAAGTGGATATATACAGCTCCAAACACAAATTTCAATGGAAAACACTACTTACAGTACACTACTCACCTGAAAGTCCTGATGCAGCTGTCAGCCCTGGATAGTTGCCCCTGGGTCGAGGATGCCATTGGTGCTCCTAACAGATTACAGTACAGATGCATCCTGGGCAGCGTGCCTCTTTCTTCTTCAAAACCATTCTGCTCTTCTCCACAGGTAGCAGTTGCCATGATTTTGACTCCCTCTCCCAGGTTAAAGTAAAGAGGTTAAAGATGGAAGCCACTGCCTGCTATTCTCTGTCTGCAGTCTGTGTGCAGGCGTGGAAAACTAAATCCCAAATACCAATAGTGAACCTTACAACAAGGGTACACTTATACCCCTTTCACATTGCACAAATAACCCGGTATCGACCCGGCATATTGCCGGGTCGACACGGGTCGACGTGTGGTGTGAAAGCACTATTACTTTCACAGAACCGCCTACTAGGATACTGTGACGTAGCTGCTGAGTGAGGCGCCATTTTACTCACAGCTCGGACAACCTCAGCAGCGCTGGCAGCTTGGCCGGATTCCCCCCAGTGGTGCAGCCTTTAATAAATGTCACTGACTCAGGGACAACGAATGTTGGTGCGGTGTACTCACTGTAGTGCACAAATTTTAGTATAATCATGTGATGTGAGGTTTTTGTAGTAGTTATTCTGTCTCAATCTCTAACCTTGTAGCCTTTATTATAAGAATATAATATAGCAATAATTTTCCTATAAATGCAAACATTTTTTAATATACATCTTATACCCTTTTCACACAGAAACGTCTGAAATTCCCAGCTTCTACCCAGCATTTCAGTGCAACGTTGCTTTGCCAGACACAGCCTGACCCACCTTTCACACAGGGAAGCAAATTACCATGTGAAGCAGGTCTACCCGATAATTTGCAGATCAACATGAGTATTTCTTCTATGTGAAAGGGTCAACCTGGGCCTAAATTGCCGGGTCTCCGTCCCTGGTAAATTCCTGGGTCAAAGTCCTGAGAACTTCAACCCGGCTGGACCCTTTCACACAGAAAACGAACCGGGTTGACCTGGCAAATTACCGGGTAGAAACCTCTGTGTGAAAGGGGTATACTTCTGGTTAGGATATATGCACACTAATTAATCCTTGTTTAAGATGTAAAATCTTAATTAATATTGAATCAGTCATTTTTCCTAAGGGATATTGGTTTATTAGAAGAATGATTGATTGATTGATTGATTGATTGATTGATTGATTGAATAATAATTTTGATTTATAATGGGTGCAGTGTGTACAGTGCATGTGGGTCCCTGGGTATAGAGGGGTCCACACTGCGCACCCTGCACCCATATTCAATTACATGTTTCTTCGTCGGTGCTGCTGCTACAGCAGAAATCACTCGAACAATGGCGAGTCAGCCATTTTCCCGGTGATTCACGCATTCGAAGTAGAGGTTTGTCTTCTGGAACATTGCAAACGCCATGTTTCCAGAGAAGTGTGCATGCGCAATAGAGATTAGTTGTCGGGAACATGGCAGGAGCCATGTTTCTGGAAACCAGTGCATGCGCAGAGTCCACTGTGCTACAGAGAGGTGGGGGCCCACAGAGAAGAGTGTGCACACGGGCCCCCTCCTTTATTAAAACACCCCTGTGTACCAGGATCCTAAAGAAGCATATAAGAAGTCCCACCATACCATATGGGTGGGGTTGATGTCAGACCAGAAATCCCTCTTTTTTATTCTTATCAATTACCTTAATTTGGCAGCCACTGTGACTGGAAGATCACTGCAATTTCAAGATACATGTCACCACCAAATGCCACAAACCACCAGTCTTCTAACATTTGAAACAGTGTATTCCGAGCTTAGCTTTCAATTAGCTAATAGCTATACTGTGTATGTGTGTCACCCAAGGGTTCTGACTGAGTCATATTACCAAGAGTATGAGTACAAAGCCAATCTGGATTGAGCCCTCCTTGAATTTACCATGACTCTGAGCTTAGATCAGAAGGAGCACAGCCTCAACTGTGTGAGATCGGTTTTTTAATCAGGCCTGCAAGTACTGTATGTCATTATTAAAACACATGAGACCCAAATCATGGACTCCATAGTGAATAATTACAGTCACCAGGTGTTACAAGTTTCTACTTCTGTCTGGCAAGCCAATTATGGGACAGCCTTAGCATAGTGAGGGTGATATATCAGACCCCTGGGATTTAGACATGTTATAGTGTTTAAAAGAAATCAGGACGCACCAGCTACTTCAGTGTTACTGTGCGTGTATGAAAAATGACAATTCATTTTATAAATCATTTTTATCATAATTATTATTACATTTTCAACTAATCAGGCATATGGATTACATCCCTAAAAATATACTTTGTTTATATCTGGTTTTATATAAAAACAAAATGTTAAGACTTTTATTGACATTAAATGAAATACAGACGACTTAAACGGATTCGGTATGAGATACTGGCGGTCGGGATCTGGCAGCGAGCAGAGCTTCGGGCCCTCGCCACACTATTATATTCCCCGTTGGGTGGAGGCGTGGGCCAGCACCCGAATGGTAATACCTGGCTTCTGTCGGGATTCCAACTGCCAGCATTTCCCCAACAGTCAGGATTCTGGCATCGGTATCCTGACTGCCAGGATCCCGACAGCCAGTAAATTAACCGCATCCCACTTAAACAACTACCACCCAATCTACATTACTGCAGAAAATAAAACATACATTTACAGTACTTGCCATAATGTGAAAATGTCGCACTGCGCAATTGGCAGGTGATTATCACTTGTAGTGTGTCAGGGGATGCAGTTATATGGTCGCTATACCGACGGTGGGATACCGCTCTCCCAACCGCCGGTCACACAAACCCAACCCGTGTGTCAGAACACCCTGCTGATAGGACACCACACAGTGCAATTTTTTGGAAACTAATCTATAATGAATGGATAACATATACTGCATACAGGATAAGAACAGATTGATTAAAGTGAGACACTGTTCTGGTCATAAGAACATGTTCTTATATCGATTATATCGAGAATATCTTACTTGGTATTGCTGCAAAATAAATACTGAATTTCATTGACAGCATATTTTAAGAGCTTTTTGTACTGTGCACACTTCATACCGTCATATACAGTACAGTATATCAGGGTCAGAGGCGTAACTCGAGCTTTCGGAGCCCAGGGCTAGATGAAGAGAGGCAAACCCCCCCCCCCCCCCCCCAAAAAAAAAAACACAAAAAAAAAAAACATAAAATCAACTATGTGTGTGCGTGCGCGCCGAAAAAATGGCCATGGCCACACTCCGGAAGGGGGTGGCAACATACCAGAAGGGGCATGGCTACTGAAAATGGGGTGTGCCAACATGACTATCACCTACCCCCTGTGTCGCCTTTCAGCACACTATCACCTACCTCTTGTGTTGTCTCTCAGCACACCTTCATTCAATTTTTGCACATTATGGCAGTAGAGTTCCCTAGTTACACAGTACGCAGGCAGAGTCCTCTTTTCACACAGTACACAGGCAGAGTCCCCTTTTTACACAGTATGCAGGAAGAGTCCCCTTTTTACACAGTACACACAGTGCCAGATACACATTACCCCACAGTGCCAGATACACATTGCCCCACAGTGCCAGATACACATTGCCCCACAGTGCCAGATACACATTGCCCCACAGTGCCAGATACACATTGCCCCACAGTGCCAGATACATATTACCCCACAGTGCCAGATACACATTGCCCCACAATGAGATACACATTGCCCAACACAGTGCCAGATACACATTGTCCCACAGTGCCAGATACATATTACCCCACAGTGCCAGATACATATTATCCCACACTGCCAGATACACATTGCCCCACAGTGAGATACACATTGCCCCACACAGAGCCAGATACACATTGCCCCACACAGTGCCAGATACATATTGCCCCACAGTGCCAGATACACATTGCCCCACAGTACCAGATACACATTGCCCCACAGTGCCAGATACACATTGCCCCACAGTGCCAGATACACATCGCCCCACAGTGCCAGATACATATTGCCCCACACAGTGAGAGATACACATTGCCCCACAGTGCAAGATACATATTACCCCACGGTGCCTGATACACATTACCCCACAGTGCCAGATACGTATTGCCCCACACAGTGACAGATACACATAGCCCCAAGATACAGATAGATACAGTGAAAAGATACACATAGAGCCCCCTGCTCACCGCTGCCTCTGCTATGTGAGGGGAGGGGAGCGCAGCGCCTCTCCTGCCCCTCAATACTGCTCCATGAAGTCCGACTCTGGTCTCCGGTGACGGGTATCTTCTTGGCGCCGGTTCATTAGCCAATCAGAGCTCGCGGACCGGCAGCCAATCAGGAGCTGGTCCGCGAGCTATGATTGGCTAACAAACAAAACGGAGACCGGACACAGCACTTTAATTGGCAGGAGAGGCGCTGCGCTCTCCTCCTCTTACATAGCCGCGGGATAGGGAACGGCCCGGGGGCAGGCAGAGCAACAGCGAGGGCGAGTGGGCATGATGCCCTGGCCGCCAGCAGCGCCCCCCTCTGCTGGGCCTGCCAAGGCGCCCAGGGCACGTGCCCTGCTCGACTCCCCTTAGTTACACCACTGATCAGGGTGCAGTGTTTGTCCATTTGCAGAGCATGTTTTTGCACTGAACAGAGATTGCAAAGATTTTTGTTTTTGAATAAATTGATATTAAAAAAAAAACATCTGCATAATATATATATTTCTCTAACGTCCTAAGTGGATGCTGGGGACTCCGTCAGGACCATGGGGTTTAGCGGCTCCGCAGGAGACAGGGCACAATAATAAAAGCTTTAGGATCAGGTGGTGTGCGCTGGCTCCTCCCCCTATGACCCTCCTCCAAGCCTCAGTTAGATCTTTGTGCCCGGCCGAGAAGGGTGCAATCTAGGTGGCTCTCCTGAGCTGCTTAGAATAAAAGTTTAAGTTAGGTTTTTTATTTTCAGTGAGTCCTGCTGGCAACAGGCTCACTGCTACGAGGGACTTAGGGGAGAGAAGTAAACTCACCTGCGTGCAGGATGGATTTGCTTCTTAGGCTACTGGACACCATTAGCTCCAGAGGGAGTCGGAACACAGGTCTCACCCTGGGGTTCGTCCCGGAGCCGTGCCGCCGACCCCCCTTGCAGATGCCGAAGTTGAAGAGGTCCAGAGGTCCGGAAACAGGCGGCAGAAGACTTTCAGTCTTCATAAGGTAGCGCACAGCACTGCAGCTGTGCGCCATTGTTGTCAGCACACTTCATACCAGCGGTCACTGAGGGTGCAGGGCGCTGGGGGGGGCGCCCTGGGCAGCAATGTATTATACCTTTTTTATGGCTAAAATACATCACATATAGCCCTTGAGGCTATATGGATGTATTTAACCCCTGCCAGATCTCACAAACTCCGGGAGAAGAGCCCGCCGTTTTAGGGGGCGGGGCCTATTCTCCTCAGCACACGGCGCCATTTTCCTGCTCAGCTCTGCTGTGAGGAAGGCTCCCAGGCTCTCCCCTGCACTGCACTACAGAAACAGGGTTAAAACAGAGAGGGGGGGCACTTATTTGGCGATATGATTACATATGTGAAAATGCTATAAGGGAAAACACTTGTATAAGGGGTTGTCCCTGTATAATTATAGCGTTTTTGGTGTGTGCTGGCAAACTCTCCCTCTGTCTCCCCAAAGGGCTAGTGGGGTCCTGTCCTCTATCAGAGCATTCCCTGTGTGTGTGCTGTGTGTCGGTACGTGTGTGTCGACATGTAGGAGGACGATGTTGGTGAGGAGGCGGAGCAAATTGCCTGTATTGGTGATGTCACTCTCTAGGGAGTCGACACCGGAATGGATGGCTTATTTAGGAATTACGTGATAATGTCAACACGATGCAAGGTCGGTTGACGACATGAGACGGCCGGCAAACAAATTAGTACCTGTCCAGGCGTCTCAGACACCGTCAGGGGCTTGTAAAAACGCCCATTTACCTCAGTTGGTCGACACAGACACGGACACTGACTTCAGTGTCGACGGTGAAGAAACAAACGTATTTTCCTTTAGGGCCACACGTTACATGTTAAGGGCAATGAAGGAGGTGTTACATATTTCTGATACTACAAGTACCACAAATAAGGGTATTATGTAGGGTGGGAATAATCTACTTGTAGTTTTTCCTGAATCAGATAAATTAAAGTGTGTGATGATACGTGGGTTTCCTCCGATAGAAAATTATTGGAGGTATACCTTTTCCCGCCAGAAGTGAGGGCGAGTTGGGAAACACACCTTAGGGTGGATAAGGCGCTCACACGCTTATAAAAACAAGTGGCGTTACCGTCTCCAGATACGGCCGCCCTCAAAGAGCCAGCTGATAGGAAGCTGAAAAATATCCTAAAAAGTATATACACACATACTGGTGTTATACTACGACCAGCAATCGCCTCAGCCTGGATGTGCAGCGCTGGGGGGGCTTGGTCGGATTTCCTGACTGAAAATATTGATACCCTTGACAGGAACAATATTTTATTGACTATAGAGCATTTTAAGGATGCATTTCTATATATGCGAGATGCGCAGAGGGATATTTGCATTCTGGCATCAAGAGTAGATGTGATGTCCATATCTGCCAGACGATGTTTATAGACACGACAGTGGTCAGGTGATGCAGATTCCAGACGGCACATGGAAGTATTGCCGTATAAAGGGGCGGTCCATCGGACCTGGTGGCCATGGCAACAGCTGGAAAATCCACTTTTGTTACCCCAAGTCACATCTCAGCAGAAAAGGACACAGTCTTTTCAGTCTCAGTCCTTCCGTACCCATAAAGGCAGGCGGGCAAAAGGCCAGTCATATCTGCCCAGGGTTAGAGGAAAGGGAAGAAGACTGCAGCAGGCAGCCCATTCCCAGGAACAGAAGTCCTCCACAGCTTCTGCCAAGTCCGCAGCATGACGCTGGGGCCATACAAGCGGACTCAGGTGCGGTAGGGGGTCATCTCAAGAGTTTCAGCACGCAGTGGGCTCACTCGCAAGTGGACTCCTGGATCCTACACGTAGTATCCCAGGTGTACATTGGAAATTCGAGACGTCTTCCCCTCACAAGTTCCTGAAGTCTGCTTTACCAACGTCTCCCTCCGACAGGGAGGCAGTATTGGAAAAAAATTCACAGGCTGTATTCCCAGCAGGTGATAATCAAAGTACCCCTCCTACAACAAGGGAAGGGGTATTATTCCACACTATATTGTGGTACTGAAGCCAAACGGCTCGGTGAGATCTAAAAGATTTGAACAATTACATACAAGGGTTCAAATCAAGATGGAGTCACTCAGAGCAGTGATAGCGAACCAGGACGATATGGTGTCACTGGATATCAGGGACGCTTACCTACATGTCCAAATTTTGCCCTTCTCACCAAGGGTATCTCAGGTTCGTGGTACAGAACTGTCACTATCAGTTCAGACGCTGCCGTTTGGATTGCCCACGGCACCCCGGGTCTTTACCATGGTAATGGCCGAAATGATGATTCTTCCTAAAAGAAATATGGACGCTTTCCTGATAAGGGCAAGGTCCAGAGAACAGTTGGCGGTCGGAGTAGCACTATCTCAAGTAGTTCTACGACAGCACGAGTGGATTCTAAATATTCCAAAATCGCAGCTTTTTCCGACGACACGTCTAATGTTCCTAGGAATGATTCTGGACACAGTCCAGAAAAGGATGTTTTCTCCCGGAGAAGAAGACCAGGGAGTTATCCGAGCTAGTCAGGAACCTCCTAAAACCAGGAAAAGTATCAGTGCATCATTGCACAAGGGTCCTGTGAAAAATGGTGGTTTCTTACAAAGCGATCCCATTCGGTAGATTTCACGCAAGAACCTTTCAGTGGAATCTGCTGGGAAAATGGTCCGGATCGCATCTTCAGATGCATCAGCGGACAACCCTGTCTCCAAGGACAAGGGTGTTTTCTTCTGCGGTGGCTGCAGAGTGCTCATCTATGAAAGGGCCGCAGATTCGACATTCAGGACTGGGTCCTGGTGACCACGGATGCCAGCCTGAGTGGCTGGGGAGCAGTCACACAAGGAAAAAATTTCCAGGGAGTGTGATCAAGTCTGGAGACTTCTCTCCACATAAATATACTGGAGCTAAGGGCAATTTACAAGGCTCTAAGCTTAGCAAGACCTCTGCTTCAAGGTCAGCCGGTATTGATCCAGTGGGACAACATCACGGCAGTCGCCCACGTAAACAGACAGGGCGGCACATGAAGCAGGAGGGAAATGGCAGAAACTGCAAGGATTCTTCGCTGGGCGAAAAATCATGTGATAACACTCTCAGCAGTGTTAATTCCGGGAGTGGAAAACTGGGAAGCAAACTTCCTCAGCAGGCATAACCTCCACCCGGGAGAGTGGGGACTTCAGCGGGAAGTCTTCCACATGATTGTAAACCGTTGGGAAAAACCAAAGGTGGACATGATGGCGTCCCGCCTGAACAAAAAACTAGACAAATATTGCGCCAGGTCAAGGGACCCTCAGGCATTAGCGGTGGACGCTCTGGTAACACTGTGGGTGTACCAGTCAGGGTATGTGTTCCCTCCTATGCATCTCATACCAAAAGTACTGAGAATCATAAGAAGGAGATGAGTAAGAACGATACTCGTGGTTCCGGATGGGTCAAGAAGGACTTGGTTCCCGGAACTTCAAGAGATGCTCACGGAAGAACCGTGGCCTCTACCTTTAAGAAAGGACCTGCTCCAGCAGGGGCCTTGTCTGTTCCAAGACTTACCGCGGCTGCGTTTGACGGCATGGCAGTTGAACGCCGGATCCTGAAAGGGCATTCCAGATGAAGTCATCCCTACCCTGGTCGAAGCCAGGAAGGATGTAACCGCAAAACATTTTCACCGCATTTGGCGAAAATATGTTGCGTGGTGTGAGGCCAAGAAGGTCCCTACAGAGGAATTCCAACTGGGTCGTTTTCTACATTTCCTGAAAACAGGACTGTCTATGGGCCTAAAATTAGGGTCCATTAAGGTTCAAATTTCGACCCTGTCAAATTTCTTCCAGAAAGAACTGGCTTCAGTGCCTGAAGTTCAGACGTTTGTAAAAGGGGTACTGCATATACAGCCTCCTTTTGTGCCCCCAGTGGCACCTTGGGATCTCAATGTTGTTTTGAGTTTCCTAAAGTCACATTGGTGATCCACTCACCACTGTGGAATTAAAATATTTCACATGGAAGGTGAAGATTCTATTAGCCCTGGCTTCAGCCAGGCGTGTGTCAGAATGGGCGGCTTTATCATATAAAAGCCCTTACTTAATTTTTCATTCTGACAGGGCAGAATTGAGGACTCGTCCTCAATTTCTCCTTAAGGTGTTTTCTGTTTTTCACATGAACCAACCTATTGTGGTACCTGCGGCTACTAGGGACTTGGAGGACTCCAAGTTACTTGACGTTGTCAGGGCCCTGAAAATATATGTTTCCAGGACGACTGGAGTCAGAAAATCTGACTCGCTGTTTAGCCTGTATGCACCCAACAAGATGGGTGTTCCTGCTTCTAAGCAGACGATTGCTCGCTGGATTTGTGGTACAATTCAGCTTGCACATTCTGTGGCAGGCTTGCCACAGCCAAAATCAGTAAAAGCCCATTCCACAAGGAAGTGGGCTCATCTTGGGCGGCTGCCCGAGGTGTCTCGGCTTTACAACTTTGCCGAGCTGCTACTTGGTCAGGGGCACACCCTGACTGAGGAGGACCTGGAGTTCTCTCATTCGGTGCTGCAGAGTCATCCGCACTCTCCCGCCCGTTTGGGAGCTTTGGTATAATCCCCATGGTCCTGACGGAGTCCCCAGCATCCACTTAGGACGTTAGAGAAAATAAGAATTTACTTACCGATAATTCTATTTCTCGTAGTCCGTAGTGGATGCTGGGCGCCCATCCCAAGTGCGGATTGTCTGCAATACTTGTACATAGTTATTGTTACAAAAATCGGGTTATTCTTGTTGTGAGCCATCTTTTCAGAGGCTCCTTCGTTGTGATCATACTGTTAACTGGGTTCAGATCACAGGTTGTACGGTGTGATTGGTGTGGCTGGTATGAGTCTTACCCGGGATTCAATATCCTTCCTTATTATGCACGCTCGTCCGGGCACAGTATCCTAACTGAGGCTTGGAGGAGGGTCATAGGGGGAGGAGCCAGTGCACACCACCTGATCCTAAAGCTTTTATTATTGTGCCCTGTCTCCTGCGGAGCCGCTAAACCCCATGGTCCTGACGGAGTCCCCAGCATCCACTACGGACTACGAGAAATAGAATTATCGGTAAGTAAATTCTTATTTTTCCATTTTGTTCCATATTGGTGACTGCAAGCATTATCTGCACCATAGCCAGATTAAGGGGTACCCCGGGACCTTTGTCAGGCAACACCCCCCCCCCCCCCCCCACCCCCAGCAAAGCACACTGAAATCACTAGTTTTCCTTCTTATGCAGCAGCAGAGCCAGGCAGCCAGAATGCGAGCAGGACAGTATGCGGTGCAGGCAGAGTCAGACACAGGAGTATCAGGGTTAATGAGCTACCAACAGAGCTTTCCGACCAGAGGAGAGATAGGAGGGTGGAGAGAGCTGTAAGTGACACAAGGATCCCACCTTCTCCTGAGTCCTGTCCTAGTGTGTTAGTAGTACAGAGGTTGCTGCTATTCTTGCATGTGACAAGATAAATTATAGATTTTATTTTTCTATTGGTATTTAAGGTTGTTTAAGTTTTCTTTGTTCTACAACAAGAACATTTAAGAAAATAGTTGTCTCTCAATTAGGTAGAGCTATAAAACTATTAGTTTAAATCTAATATGCACCATTGGTCAAATTTAATATACACAATCCTATCTACCTGGACTTCCCTCTTAAGTTATGACTGCCATCACCTGTGTTGAAATGCCTTTCTTATCAGTTAAATAGTTCAACACAAGTGACACCAATCATACAGTATATTAAGAGGGGAATCCAGGTAGAGAGCATTTTATCCTTCCTGGAATGGGTCATGTTGGGACTCGGTATGCATAATGTAATATAAACCCACCTCCCTTCCACTGGGCCCCCCGTCTTATGTGCCCAGTGCTTAATCCGGCCCTGATCTGCACTCATTGTGTGCATGAGCGTTTTGGAATGGAAATGATACAGTATCTCTCAAGAGGTACAAAGGAACATTCCTGCGATTGGACATATCAGGCGACTCTAAGGGGCTGAATTCAATTGTATGAAAAGTCAGTTGGGTGTCTGTTTTTTCCTGTCTATTAGTTAGGAATAAACAGACACCCAGCTGACTTTTCAAACAATTGAATACCCCCCTAAGTACTACATTTACTTTGTGACTGAATGTCAGATCTTTGGAGAAGAACAGACATATTATAGGTGATGTGAACAATCACTATCCTGAATAATATATATGGTACATTCGTTAGGTTTGCTCAAGCTCTGGTATATTCTTAAGCTAAAGACTCTTATTTTATATTGGTAGCATTCAAGGTGTTTTCAGTATTTCTTTGGTTATCTCTATATGGTGGTTGGGTTCCACCAGAACACATCTAGTCTGCTTATACCAAGGGCGCAATTGCATTCTCCATTTGTTTTTATTTACCATGTACTGGTGAGTTATATGCATTTTAAACGCATCTCCACTTGTGTGATTTTCCATCTGATTATGGCCTCCAAAGTGACCACTTAAGTGTATATGCAAATACTCCATGATATGCCAGTGACACTCCAATAACACTCCCATAATATGGACCATCTCCCTGTGTCTGCTTAGCCGCCTACCAGGAACACCCAGCACTTTTCCAAGTAATTTCTAATACCTTGCATCCAGGGCTGGACTGGTCATGTGGCAGTTTTGGAAAATGCCAGAAGGGCCGATGGCCAGGTGGGTCGGTGCAGCCACTGCCACTGAGGGGGGCCTAGGTGGTAGGTGCAGCAGTGTAAAATGGATTTGGAACCTCTGGGATGTCAGTGCACAGGCAGCCGTATTCCTTAAACAACGCCGCCGTCATTCAACAATGCCAGTCTCAAGCCCAGTGTCGTAACTAGACATTTTAGCGCTGTGCGCAAGAAACAGCATCGGCCCCCCATGTGTAAAATAGGGCCAGTGCGCGCTGAAGGCGCGCGCCAAAAATATAGGGACATGGCTTCAAAGGAAGGGGGATGGCCACAAAATAATACCAATTCATATTACACTGCACAGTAGTCTCCATAATTCAAATTATGCCACACAGTAGTGCCACTTACATACATTACACCAGGTAGAGCCCCTTTAACACATTAGACCAGGTAGAGCCTCTGTCACACATTACGCCAAGTAGAGCCCCTTTTACACTGTATGGCGGATAGAGTCCCCTTTTACACAGTACGGCAGGTAGAGTCCACATTACGGCAGGTAGAGTCCCCTTTTACACATTACGGCATGCAGAGCCCCTTTTACACATTACGGATGGTAGAGTCCCCTTTTACACATTACAGCAGGTAGAGTCCCCTTTTACACATTACGGCAGGCAGAGCTCCCTTTTACACATTACGGCAGGGAGAGCTCCCTTTTACACATTACGGCAGGTAGAGACCCATTTTACACATTACGGATGGTAGATGTGCGCCCACAGTGCAAATGCGCTGTGTGCGAAGGACCATCCACCCACACCTAGTTACAGCCCAGCTCAAGCCAATTGGAGTTTGTGGACTAGTAGCCAATCAGCAGTGGCTGATCGATAAGCACGGCAGGACCCCCTACCCAGCTGCTGCAGACAATTGCAGTCGCTGGGGAAGTGTAAATCAACCCCCCAGCACCCCCCTGCGTACCTGGCGACTGTCCCCGCTGTTAAAAGGAAAGTTGCAATGTTTCCGATGTTCCCAATGTTTTGATGGTGCTGCCCAATGTTCCAATGTTTAGGGGCAAAACGACTTAAAAAAATAATCATTTTCCTTTTTTTAACTAAAATCATTTTGGATAAGGTTAAATTCATGTTCTTGACCTAATTCACTCATTCCAAAAAAAAGCAACACAATTTTCTGAGCAGTTTTTGGGGAAAAATATCGTCAGTTAAGTGGTTAAAGACACAAAACCTCCCCTAAATATATGAATTAAAGGGCACCTGGGAAATTGGCTAACAAGAATTGGCTTACATATGGGAAAATGGGGTTCAAGAGTTAAAGTGTCCACAACATTTTATTCTAAAAAATATAACTATATATATATATATATTTTATTAAAATAGTGTTGTCGCACAACTCAGGCACGGCAGATAGTTGAATGCCATGGATTAAAGCCTATTGTGTATTGTGTGTTGAAGGTGGGAACACCTGGACTAGTATTCTCCCTAGGGCCAAGTGAGGACTTAACCTGTCTCTACATCCTGATACATAAAACTTTTGGATCTTAAAAAGCACAAAATCCTATACTTGGTACATCTTTAATGGAATGGTTTAGCTTTACAATTCAACAACTGTGACTGACTGAACAAATGAGTCAGTTAATTAATCTCAGCTTTAACGTTAACTTGCTCTGCCATCTAGTGGCCAGCAGGCATATTTAGATGTCACTTTAGGTTAATTATTTGCCAGCCATATTTGTATTTATTATTTTGTTAACATTTACTTATATAGCACCAGCATATTCAGTTGCGAGTTACATTTTTGAACACAACAGTAAGAAGGGTAATAACAGACACACAAAAAGGTATGAGGGCCCTGCTCACATGCTTACACAATTTTAAGATGAAACTACAGTATATGTGTATAAAAGTATTAGTGTATTTGTGCCATCCAAAAATTATAAATCCTTTCTCAAATTAATTTTAGTAACAGTTGTTTTTATACTAATACTAGTAAAATGTTTGTTTGTTTGTTTGTTTGTTGTCTTCTTGTATAATTAAGAGAAGGCATCGACCTATACTGCATACAAATATGTCAAATGCCCATTGGATGGTCAATATTCCTAGCTTTTTGCAAACAAAAGCAAAGCAATATCTCATGGCAGTGTTGGGAGTCCTATTTACCTATAGATGTGCTTATTTTCTTCTGTAATCTAGTGAGTGAAAACTATGCTGATAGATAGTGCACAACATATTTTAAAGGGGTTGTAAAGGCAATAAATAAAAACACTACTAATATGATGGTTAGTGCCATAGGTAATATAAGAATATCGCCCAACATTGTGCATACACGAAAGGACAAATGGCATTGTACCCACAAGGCCATGCCCTTGGGATGACATTTTGTCATTGTCACCATGTGTCATGCTCCCTTTCTCATCAGGCTGGGGAAGCCCTCAGCATCTATTGACACAGAGTAGATGACTCACGCATCATCCATTCACCACCGCTCTGCTGTGTTGTGGTGAATGGATGCCCGTGGCACACCGCACCACGTGGGTGATGCAGCGTGGTGGTGCCAAAAAAGCAGGAAAGTCCTACTGAAACGGGAAGGTTGAGAGGTATGGTATACTGTAAGTTGTTTTAGTTACAAGTGCCTTCTATGGGGGAGATTCAAATGTTTGAAAAGTCAGTTGGGAGCCTGTTTTTTCATATCTAATAGACAGGGAAAAAAAGACACCCTACCGACTTTTCAAACATTTGAATCTCCCCCAAAATGTGTATTTGTGGGGTTGTTCTTCCCTTCCTATTTCTCATTTGTTTGGTATACTCCTGTATTCATGTAATACAATTCAATCAATCAAGCAAGTTGGATTGGATCTTTCAACAGAGGAGTCCAAGGAAGACAAATGACTGTCAGTGTCAATACTGGGCACTGTCCCACCCATTGGCCACAGTGTCCCTGGGGGTTGCGGGAAGATTGGGCAGACACTGTTACACACTGCTTTGCATAGTAGAGCACCGGTGAATGGACCGGGGTGAGCCATCTGTCACACTGTGTGGGGAGAGGCTGGGGGCTGCCCAAGCAGCTCCCAGAGTGCCGGGCAAGCCACCAGTGTGACGAGAATCATCATCCGCCAAGGGTTATAGTCTCACAGGTACGATACCAAGTCCCCTTTTGCATGGGTGTACCGACTTGGGTCTTTAAAATGCTGGGAGGTATGTGGAGGAGTGGGAGAGTCCTGTCTCGTAAGGTGTAACATTTCAGCTGTGCAGAGCTCCTCAGATAATATATATATATATATTATTTTTTTATTATGCTAACACTCACTGTCAATCAAAATCTAAAAAGAAATTGATGGAATTACCCCTTTTACGACTTTTCTAGAGATAGCGATAGGTGTTCATGATGTATTTAGTACGAATAAGACCTATGCTTGCTGTCTGGCTGTTGTTATAGCAGCTCCTCTATCTAACAAAAAGAGGTTAAATGATTTCTGCCTTTCTTATCATGGTGGTGTCAGTATATTAATCTTGCATCACTCCAGGCTGTTATGTGAGTTTAAGCTTCTAACAGTAACAGTACACTATAGCTATATACGTTTGAGCCTAACAAGAAAGCACATTTTGTAAAATTTTAATGTAGAGATGTGTGGCAGACACTTTTCGTGTTTTGTGTTTTGGTTTTGGATCCCCGCTCGTGTTGTTGATCTGGATTGGTTTTGACAAACCCACACTTTCGGGTGTTGGTTTTGGATGATTTTTTTAAAAAAAACCATAAAAACAGCTAAAACCACAGAATTTGGGGTTAATTTTGATCCTACGGTATTATTAACCTCAATAACATTAATTTCCACTCATTTCCAGTCTATTCTGAACACCTCATACCTCACAATATTGTTTTTAGGCCAAAAGGTTGCACTGAGGTCACTGGATGACTAAGCTCAGCGACATAAGTGGGCGGCACAAATACCTGGCACATCTAGGAGTGGCACTGCAGTGGTAGACAGGATGGTAGATTTAAAAACTAAACCCCAAAGAGCACAAAATGCAAAGAAAAAAAAAGAGGTGCACCGAGGTTGCTGGATGACTAAGCTAAGCGACACTAATGGACAGCACAAACACCTGGCCCATCTAGGAGTGGCACTGCAGTTGCAGGCAGGATGGCAGTTTTAAAAACTAGGCCCCAAAGAGCACATAATACAAAGAAGAAAAAAAGAGGTGCAATGAGGTCGCTGGATGACTAAGCTAAGCGACACAAGTGGGCAGAACAAGCACCTGGCCCATCTAGGAGTGGCACTGCAGTTGCAGACAGGATGGCCGTATTAAAAACTAGGCCCCAAAGAGCACATAGTGCAAAGAAAAAAAGAGGTGCAAGATGGAAATGTCTTTGGCCCTCCTACCCACTCATATGTTGTTTAAACAGGACATGCACAATTTAATAAACCCATCATTTCAGCGACAGGTGGTCCCCCTGGAAAAAGCTTGCCAAGTTCTCCGAATCATAGCTAGCTACAAACATACCACCTCCTTCTTTGATGACTTTTCACATTATGAGAAGAGGCAAAAGGAAGAGGACAGTGTCAAGAAGGTGATTAAAAATTAGAGAGGCATACGCAATCAGGAACAACACACAGGCTTTCACCTCCACTCCTATGTTGGTGTGGACAGAAAGGAATTCAACCAAGCAAATACAGTATATAATTATTAATTACCACATAACTGGACAAACTTAAAAACTAGGGGACAAAGCCTCCAAAATTGTATCCCTTCTCCATGTTCAGGGATAAAGATAATCTCGGATTTAATGCTGGGAAGCAAATAAACTGGTGTATACCACAGGATCAAGCAGAGCCGTAACTAGGTGTGTGCCGATGGTGCCTTGCCCACAGCGCAAATGCACTGAGGGCGCACCATCGGGCATCACATCCGCACGGCCGCTAGCTCCGGGTCCAGACTCACTGCTGAAGGCGGCGCCGCCTGTGTCCCGCTGAAGATGCCTCCCACCAGCCTGCCTGCCTGTGTCCCGCTGAAGCCGACGCCGCCCGCCTGCCTGTGTCCTGCTGAAGCCGCCGCCACCCACCTGCCTGTGTCCCGCTGAAGCCACCGCTGCCCACCCGCCTGTGTCCCGCTGAAGCCGCCTGCCCGCCTGTGTTCCGCTGAAGCAGCCGCTGCTGCTGTAAGGTCCTGGCAGCACTGCGGCTGAGATGTGTGTCAAGGCACTGCTCTTCTCATTGGCGCAGCGGCAGCCCTGGCCTGAACGCCGGCTCGTCCCCCCTCCCCTGCAATTCGGGAGAGACGTCACGTGATGACGTCAGACGTCTCTCCCACACTGCCCTGCCCCTACTGCTGCACAGCGAGGAGCTGCCGAGCTAGTGTGGTTGAGGAAGGAGAAGAGATCCAGAGCCTGTGGAAGAGCCTGTGCTGCTGACTGTGACGCCGTCTGTCATAATACTGTATGTAAAATGGGGACGCTGTCTGCCGTAATGTGTAAAAAGGAGGACCCTGTGTGCCGTAATGTGTAAAAAGGGGATGCTGTCTGCCGTAATGTGTAAAAAAGGGGGACGCTGTCTGCCGTAATGTGTACAAAGGGGGATGCTGTTTGCCTTAATGTGTACAAAGGGGGATGCTGTCTGCCGTAATGTGTAAAAAGGGGGACGCTGTCTGCCATAATGTGTAAAAAGGGGACGCTGTCTGCCGTAATGTGTAAAATGGGGGAAGCTGTCTGCCGTAATGTGTAAAAAGGGTGACGCTGTTTGCCGTAATGTGTAAAAAGGGGGACTGGCTGCCGTAATGTGTAAAAAGGGGGACTGGCTGCCGTAATGTGTAAAAGGGATCTACCTGTTGTAGTGGCGCTACTGTGCGACGTAATTTGAATAATGTAGACTACTGTGCACCGTAGTATGAATTGGTTTTATTTTGTGGCCACACCCCTTCCCAGTGAAGCCACGCCCCTAATTTTTTTTCAAGCGCACTGCCCATATTTTGCATGAACGGGGGGGTGCCAATGCCGTTTCTTGCACACAGCGCTAAAATGCCTAGTTACAGCACTGGTCTCAAGATTGGATATTTTCCCCTCCACGGAGTCTGGAGGCTTATTTTGTGAAAATCTTCTGCGTTTCTTTTTTTTCCATTTGTTTATTGCATTTTTATTTACATATTTTGTGGCAGGCGTCTTATTTTTTTTTCACAGCTCCCAGTTACACATGTGAGCATACCTGTGTGTCCCAGTTACACGCATGTAAGCATACCTGTGTATCTTGTTTATTTTATTCCTATTTTATTTTTAAACAAAGCAGCCCCTTAGATGTTTTAGCAGCCCCTCCTGAGCCACTACAGCAGCCCCGGATGGGGCAAGTTGAGTTCGGGTGGGTTCGGTAAAGTACTCAGCACGACTGTGCAGTGAGTTTTTTTGTTATTGAGCCCCTGCCCTAGTGGAGCTTACCACACTACAGCGAAACTCATTTCATACAGAGGTCTGTCTCCCTTACTCTCCAAGTCTGGAGTGAAAATGGTGGCAATGCGTGGCTGTTTATATGGAATCCAAAACCTGTGAGAATCCAACAGTGGGATGATGACATTTTGCCTGGTTTTGGTTTCCGAGTCTGGTGGGAAGTCCCGAGCTGGACTCGGATCCGGGCTTAGAATGGGATGTTCGTTGGGGTTCGGTTCTCTGAGAACCAAACCCGCTCATCTCTAATTAAATGTATGTAAAGTCTAATGAGCAGCATCTTAAATAGCTGCATAGTCAGTTTACATAACTCATTATCATCATCATTGTTTATTTATAAAGTACCCCACCAATCAGTGGTATCACAATTCATACAAAAACACAAATACATAGAAGCTGCAGACCTGAGACTATAGAGAGGGCTTGCTTATGAAGGCTTACAATCAATCTTTGTCTTGTTCATGTTTTACACCATAACATGAATGTAAGTGGTGGATGTTATTGATTATGCTGTCAAATGTATACAAAGAAGTTAAAGAAAGGCTCTCTCCATTGCCATATACAGTACCCTACTGGTGGGGGTGTCTGACAGGCTCTGTGCTCCTGACACTAAGAAACAACACATCTGGTCCCAATGCAGAGTTGTACGCTAAGCTGATATTTATGGAGTGGAGCAACTATTTGCTGTCCATTACCATAGTCGCTCACAGTGAGGAATCATGTCAAGTGATTGACAGGAGGAGGCCGTTTTGTGGGATCGGTGGCAAAAATGCAGGCATGTTGTAGCCATTTTCAGGGTGTGTCTCAGACTACCACATATGCAGATAAATGGAGCAGGTGTCTCAGATCCATCGGCCATAGGGTTAGTCAGTGTTTGCATGATCTGCGTCCAATGATGTCTATGTGTATGCAGATGCGGACAGCTGCGATGACTTTGGGGATGGCAGCATTAGCATACAGTATTTCTGCACATCTGCTGTGTACAGGGTCTAAGCTGCGAATGCATTAGTATACAGCTCTGAATCAGGCCATCAGTCACATACATTTGAATTATTATTAACCGGGCTGGGACACAAAAGGTGCAGAAGAAGCCTCCAGTAATTGGTAATTGTCTGTATCACTGATCTGCATAGTCAGACTTCTGGGCAATTCCATCAAAATCATTGAGCCTATAACATAAAAGTCAACACAGGTATAAGATGCTGGCATTATTGATCATTTGAAGTGCTCTGTTATGCTAATAGAGGAAAATAATTTTAATTTGTGATGTAGCAATTCATATTGCCGCTCTTTATACTATTAGTGTTAACCATACTTGCCTACTCTCCTGGAACGGCTGGGAGGCTCCTGAAGATTGTGTGGCACTCAGAAAAGTGGCCAAGTCTTCTGGAACCTGCTTACACCCGCCCACACACCCTCCAACGCCCCAATATCCAACCCCCACCCCCTCAGAAGAAAAGACTGAACTACTGTACACACTCTCCAGATATCAGGCTCTTGCTTGTGGAGCATTGGAAGAATGATCAGACAGAACGGTGAAATGTGCTTAAACACCGCACCTTTTGATCGATATTGTCTCATCCAGCCTGATGAAAATTAAACTACACATAAAACCAGATTTTTAGATTCAACCAGTTTTCTTCCAATAAACTATGGTTGAAGGTGCATACACACTCTTGAGACATCACATGAATGGGTCAGGAATCGAGAGAATGGGTCGATGATTGTATATGTGTATACCCATCTTTACAGTCACAGTTGTCTATTCCCCATAAAACTCCATGTTACCTTGATTAATATAGGCTGCAAAACCATGCATAAAGTTGCTATAGGGAAGCAGGGAGTGAAGCTCTCAGACGTTTACCAGACTACCAGATGATTGTCCATCCAAAAAGTAACTGCTCAAAGCTTCTTAAAATTGTCAATACTATTATGTAGGGCAATGAAGAAACCAATGGCAGACCATAGACAATGTCTCTGTTGCTCAGGAGGAATACTGCATGAGCAGGAAAACCAATTTTTAAAAAAACGCAAATGTGGATATAATTACTTTTCAATGGACACCCCACTCACACCCCTGTAGTCATATTAAAAGTGATGAACAAGCATGTTCGTAATTTTAGAAGGAAACACAGCTTTACTAAAACAATGTGCATAATTAAATTTGTTATAGTGTGTGCTATAACCTACTAGAACGCATGATGGTGTGTAAAGCAGCATTTACAGTATGCCTTAAATTGCCTGTTGAAAACTGAAAAACCACATTGTTGCTGCTACTGTATTTCACACAGTGATTCTGAATAACTGACCTTCCTTATCAGCACATGTACCTATGGAAGCAGACTTGTCTGCAACATTGTTTTCATGGCTATACCAAATGTTGCTAAGGAAAGTCCGTTATTGAAAACTACCATATTTTACCCAGCGAATGTTCCCCTCTCCTTCCCTGCACTCACCCAGGTAGTGTCATCATTGAGCCACCCCTTCTCTTTGTTCCCCATAGTGTGGGAGCTGTTGGTATGGAACATGCCCTATAGTATTTCATATCGTGCCTCCCCCTATTTAATACTTTTTTATCATGTTCTGCCTCAATGTCCGAGCATAAATTATAATATACATATACAGTGCATCTGTAATGTATTCACAGTATTTTGTCCTCAAAATTCGACACATAATACCCCTTAATGACAACGTGAAAAAAGTTTTTTTTAGATTTTTGCAAATTTATTAAAAATAAAAAATAAAGAAATCACATAAGTATTTACGACCTTTGCCATGAAGCTCAAAATTGAGCTCAGGTGCGTCCTGTTTCCACTGCTCATCCTTGAGATGTTCCTACAGCATAATTGGAGTCCACCTGTGGTAAATTCAGTTGATTGGACATGATTTTGAAAGGCACACACCTGTCTATATAAGGTCCCACACTTGACAGTGCATGTCTGAGCACAAATCAGGCATGAAGTCAAAGGAATTGTCTGTAGACCTCCAAGACAGGGTTGTCTCGAGGCAGTAATCTGGGGAAGGGCACAGAAAAATATCTGCTGCTTTGAACGTCCCAATGAGCACAGTAACCTCCATCATCCATAAATGGAAGAAGTTCGGAACCACCAGGACTCTTCCTGGAGCTATCGGGCCGTCTAAACTGAGCGATCAGGGGGAGAAGGACCCTAGTCAGGGAGGTGACCAAGAACCCAATGGTCACTCTGTCAGAGCTACAGTATTCCTCTGTGGAGAGACAAACTTCTCTGGTCTGATTAGACAAAGATTGAATTCTTTTGTGTGAATGCCAGGCGTTATGTTTAGTGGAAACCAGGCACCGCTCATCATCAGGCCAATACCATCCCTACAGTGAAGCATGGTGGTGGCAGCATCATGATGTGGGGATGTTTTTCAGCGGCAGGACCTGGGAGACTAGCCAGGCTAGAGGAAAAGATTAATGCAACACTGTACAGATACATCCTGGATGAAAACCTGCTCCAGAGCGCTCTTGACCTCAGACTGGGGCGATGGTTCATCTTTCAGCAGGACAACGACCCTAAGCACACAGCCAAGATATCAAAGGAGTGGCTTCAGGACAACTCTGTGAATGTCCTTGAGTGGCCCAGCCTGAGCCCACACTTGAATCCGATTGAACATCTCTGGGGAGATCTGAAAATGGCTGTGCACCGACGCTTCCCATCCAACTTGATGGAGCTTGAGAGGTGCTGCAAAGAGAAATGGGCAAAACTGCCCAAAGATAGGTGTGCCAAGCTTGTGGGATCATATTAAAAAAAGACTTGAGGCAGTAATTGTTGCCAAAGGTGCGTCAACAAAGTATTGCGCAAGGGCTGTGAATCCTCATGTATATGTGATTTCGAAGATTTTTATTTTTTTGCAAAAATCTCAAAAAACTTTTTTCATGTTGTCTTTATGGGGTATTGTGTGTAGAATTTTGAGGACAAAAATGAATTTATTCCATTTTGCAATTAGGCTGTAACATAACAAAATTTGGAAAAAGTGAAGCGCTGTGAATACTTCCGGATGCACTGTATATACTTTTTTTTTGCCACCTTTTTGACAAAAAAAGGTTTATCTGATTTGCACTGGGGCGCTTTCTCTCCTGTATGGTCAGACCACTCCTATTCAAGTAGAAAATAACGATAGACACTAGAGCTCACGATGCAGCTGCCAATGGAAGAAGGCCAAATCTGCAAAAAAATTCTAACAAAAAAAATTGACTGCACATTCAACCATACTATTTTTGACATAAATATCAATCACATTTATTACATATAAAATAGATAATCAAATAAGCCAATGGAAATACAAATTACGGTAATACAGTTCTCACTGACATTAAAACATTAAAAATGCATAACTTTGGAATTTTATGGGCCCATAGTTGAAATAAAAATTATACTAAATTGTCTTTGACACTGACACTGACCAAATGATTATAAGCCTTAGTAGACGGTGCAGCTCCTATTCATGGCCCTCTACACTGTCAGCCAGACGAAACAATGTGATGACATGACGTATTTGCACTGCAACATAAGCAATCCTTTATTAAGCTGGGTGTCCCTGAATGTATGTATGTACGTATGTATGTATGTATGTATGTATGTATGTATGTATGGAGCTGCGTTTTATACCGGTGAAGGTGGCTGGTATAATTTTTTTCTTTTCGTTTTTTATTATCCACTTTTTGTGGATGGAATCTGTAACTGGAAGTCCAAGTCTGCTCCTTGACGGGTGTGGTTCATCAAATCGACAGTGTCTAGGTCGACAATGTTTAGGTCGATCACTATAGGTCGACAGTCACTAGGTCCACATGGATGGAAGGTCGACAGGGTTTCTAGGTCGACATGCCTATCCAAAGCATGTTTAAATTGCTCTACTATCTTAGCCACTACCACCTCTGATGGGAGGCTATTCCACTTTTCTCTGACGTCCTAGTGGATGCTGGGAACTCCGTAAGGACCATGGGGAATAGACGGGCTCCGCAGGAGACTGGGCACTCTAAAAGAAAGATTAGGTACTATCTGGTGTGCACTGGCTCCTCCCACTATGACCCTCCTCCAGACCTCAGTTAGATTTCTGTGCCCGGCCGAGCTGGATGCACACTAGGGGCTCTCCTGAGCTCCTAGAAAGAAAGTTTATTTTAGGTTTTTTATTTTACAGTGAGACCTGCTGGCAACAGGCTCACTGCATCAAGGGACTAAGGGGAGAAGAAGTGAACCTACCTGCTTGCAGCTAGCTTGGGCTTCTTAGGCTACTGGACACCATTAGCTCCAGAGGGATCGACCGCAGGACCCGTCCTTGGTGTTCGTTCCCGGAGCCGCGCCGCCGTCCCCCTTACAGAGCCAGAAGCACAAAGATGGTCCGGAAAATCGTCGGCAGAAGACTTCAGTCTTCACCAAGGTAGCGCACAGCACTGCAGCTGTGCGCCATTGCTCCTCATGTACACCTCACACTCCGGTCACTGATGGGTGCAGGGCGCTGGGGGGGGGGCGCCCTGAGCAGCAATTAAAAAACACCTTGGCTGGCAAAATAATCACAATATATAGCCCCAGAGGCTATATATGTGATAAATACCCCTGCCAGAATCCATAAAAAAGCGGGAGAAAAGTCAGCGAAAAAGGGGCGGAGCTATCTCCCTCAGCACACTGGCGCCATTTTCTCTTCACAGTGCAGCTGGAAGACAGCTCCCTAGGCTCTCCCCTGTAGTTTTCAGGCTCAAAGGGTTAAAAAGAGAGGGGGGGGCACTAAATTTAGGCGCAATATTGTATATACAAGCAGCTATTGGGAAAAATTCACTCAATATAGTGTTAATCCCTACATTATATAGCGCTCTGGTGTGTGCTGGCATACTCTCTCTCTGTCTCCCCAAAGGGCTTTGTGGGGTCCTGTCCTCAGTCAGAGCATTCCCTGGGTGTGTGCGGTGTGTCGGTACGGCTGTGTCGACACGTTTGATGAGGAGGCTTATGTGGTGGCAGAGCAGATGCCGATAAATGTGATGTCGCCCTCTGTGGGGCCGACACCAGAGTGGATGGATAGGTGGAAGGTATAAACCGACAGTGTCAACTCCTTACATAAAAGGCTGGATGACGTAACAGCTGTGGGACAGCCGGCTTCTCAGCCCGCGCCTGCCCAGGCGTCTCAAAGGCCATCAAGGGCTCAAAAACGCCCGCTCTCAGATGTCGACACGGAGTCGGACTCCAGTGTCGACGAGGTTGAGACATATACAAAATCCACTAGGAACATCCGTTACATGATCCCGGCAATAAAAAATGTGTTACACATTTCTGACATTAACCCAAGTACCACTAAAAAAAAAAGGGTTTTATGTTGGGGGAACAAAACACTGCCTGCTTTTTCTCCCCAATCAAATGAGTGAATGAAGTGTGTGAAAAAGCGTGGGTTCCCCCGATAAGAAACTGGTAATTTCTAAAAAGTTACTGATGGCGTACCCTTTCCCGCCAGAGGATAAGTTACGCTGGGAGATATCCCCTAGGGTGGATAAGGCGCTCACACGTTTGTCAAAAAAGGTGGCACTGCCGTCTTAGGATACGGCCACTTTGAAGGTACCTGCTGATAAAAAGCAGGAGGCTATCCTGAAGTCTGTATTTACACACTCAGGTACTAGACTGAGACCTGCAGATAGTGCTGCTGCAGCGTGGTCTGTGACCCTGTCAAACAGGGATACTATTTTGCGATAAGAGCATATTAAAGACGTCGTCTTATATATGAGGGATGCACAGAGGGATATTTTGCCGGCTGGCATCCAGAATTAATGCAATGTCCATTCTGTCAGGAGGGTATTAGAGACCCGACACTGGACAGGTGATGCTGACTTTAAAAGGCACATAGAGATTCTGCCTTATAAGGGTGAGGAATTGTTTGGGGATGGTCTCTTGGACCTCGTATCCACAGCAACAGCTGGGAAGAAAAATTTTTACCTCCGGTTTCCTCACAGCCTAAGAAAGCACTGTATTATCAGGTACAGTCCTTTCGGCTTCAGAAAAGCAAGCGGGTCAAAGGCGCTTCCTTTCTGCACAGAGACGAGGGAAGAGGGAAAAAGCTGCACCAGTCAGCCAGTTCCCAGAATCAAAATTCTTCCCCCGCTTCCTCTGAGTCCACCGCATGACGCGGGGGCTCCACAGGCATAGCCAGGTACGATGGGGGGCCACCTCAAAAATTTCAGCGATCAGTGGGCTCGCTCACAGGTGGATCCCTGGATCCTTCAAGTAGTATCTCAGGGGTACAAGCTGGAATTCGAGGCGTCTCCCCCCCGCCGTTTCCTCAAATATGCCTTGCCGACAACTCCCTCAGGCAGGGAGGCTGTGCTAGAGGCAATTCACAAGCTGTATTCCCAGCAGGTGATAGTCAAGGTGCCCCTACTTCAACAAGGACGGGGTTACTATTCCACACTGTTTGTGGTACCGAAACCGGACGGTTCGGTGAGACCCATTTTAAATTTGAAATCCTTGAACACATACATAAAAAAATTCAACATCAAGATGGAATCGCTCAGGGCGGTTATTGCAAGCCTGGAGGAGGGGGATTACATGGTATCCCTGGACATCAAGGATGCTTACCTACATGTCCCCATTTACCATCCTCACCAGGAGTACCTCAGATTTGTGGTACAGGATTGCCATTACCAATTCCAAACACTGCCGTTTGGACTGTCCACGGCACCGAGGGTCTTTACCAAGGTAATGGCAGAAATGATGATACTCCTTCGAAAAAAGGGAGTTTTAATTATCCCGTACTTGGACGATCTCCTTATAAAGGCGAGGTCTAAGGAGCAGTTGTTGGTCGGAGTAGCACTATCTCGGGAAGTGCTACAGCAGCACAGATGGATTCTAAACATTCCAAAGTCACAGCTGGTTCCTACCACACGCCTACTGTTCCTGGGGATGGTTCTGGACACAGAACAGAAAAAAGTGTTTCTCCCGCAGGAGAAAGCCAAGGAGCTGTCATCTCTAGTCAGAGACCTCCTGAAACCAAAACAGGTATCGGTGCATCACTGCACACGAGTCCTGGGAAAAATGGTAGCTTCTTACGAAGCAATTCCATTCGGCAGGTTCCATGCAAGAACCTTTCAGTGGGACCTCTTGGACAAGTGGTCGGGATCGCATCTTCAGATGCATCGGCTGATAACCCTGTCTCCAAGGACCAGGGTATCTCTACTGTGGTGGCTGCAGAGTGCTCATCTTCAAGAGGGCCGCAGATTCGGCATACAGGACTGGGTCCTGGTAGCCACGGATGCCAGCCTTCGAGGCTGGGGGGCAGTCACACAGGGAAGAAATTTCCAAGGACTTTGGTCAAGTCAGGAGTCGTCCCTACACATAAATATTCTGGAACTGAGGGCCATTTACAATGCCCTAAGTCTGGCAAGGCCTCTGCTTCAAAACCAGCCGGTACTGATCCAATCAGACAACATCACGGCAGTCGCCCATGTAAACCGACAGGGCGGTACAAGAAGCAGGATGGCGATGGCAGAAGCCACAAGGATTCTCCGATGGGCGGAAAATCACGTCTTAGCACTGTCAGCAGTGTTCATTCCGGGAGTGGACAACTGGGAAGCAGACTTCCTCAGCAGACACGACCTACACCCGGGAGAGTGGGGACTTCATCCAGAAGTCTTCCAACTGTTGGTAAACCGTTGGGAAAGGCCACAGGTGGACATGATGGCGTCCCGCCTAAACAAAAAACTAGATATTGCGCCAGGTCAAGGGACCCTCAGGCAATAGCTGTGGACGCTCTAGTGACACCGTGGGTGTACCAGTCGGTTTATGTATTCCCTCCTCTGCCTCTCATACCAAAGGTACTGAGAATAATAAGAAAACGAGGAGTAAGAACGATACTCGTGGTTCCGGATTGGCCAAGAAGAGCTTGGTACCCAGAACTTCAAGAAATGATATCAGAGGACCCATGGCCTCTACCGCTCAGACAGGATCTGCTACAGCAGGGGCCCTGTCTGTTCCAAGACTTACCGCGGCTGCGTTTGACGGCATGGCGGTTGAATTCCGGATCCTAAAGGAAAAGGGCATTCCGGAGGAAGTCATTCCTACGCTGATAAAAGCCAGGAAAGACGTAACCGCAAACCATTATCACCGTATTTGGCGAAAATATGTTGCGTGGTGTGAGGCCAGGAAGGCCGCAACAGAGGAATTTCAGCTGGGTCGTTTTCTGCACTTCCTACAGTCAGGAGTGACTATGGGCCTAAAATTGGGTTCCATTAAGGTCCAGATTTCGGCTCTGTCGGTTTTCTTCCAGAAAGAACTGGCTTCACTGCCTGAAGTTCAGACATTTGTAAAGGGAGTGCTACATATTCAGCCCCCTTTTGTGCCTCCTGTGGCACCTTGGGATCTCAACGTGGTGTTGAGTTTCCTAAAATCACATTGGTTTGAGCCACTTAAAACTGTGGATTTGAAATATCTCACGTGGAAAGTGGTCATGTTATTGGCCTTGGCTTCGGCCAGGCATGTGTCAGAATTGGCGGCTTTGTCATGTAAAAGCCCTTATCTGATTTTCCATATGGATAGGGCAGAATTGAGGACTCGTCCCCAGTTTCTCCCTAAGGTGGTATCAGCTTTTCACTTGAACCAACCTATTGTAGTGCCTGCGGCTACTAGGGACTTGGAAGATTCCAAGTTACTGGACGTAGTCAGGGCCTTAAAAATTTATATTTCCAGGACGGCTGGAGTCAGGAAAACTGACTCGCTTTTTATCCTGTATGCACCCAACAAAATAGGTGCTCCTGCTTCTAAGCAGACTATTGCTTGCTGAATTTGTAGCACAATTCAGCTGGCGCATTCTGCGGCTGGATTGCCGCATCCTAAATCAGTAAAAGCCCATTCCACGAGGAAAGTGGGCTCATCTTGGGCGGCTGCCCGAGGGGTCTCGGCTTTACAACTTGGCCGAGCTGCAACTTGGTCAGGGGCAAACACGTTTGCTAAATTCTACAAATTTGATACCCTGGCTGAGGAGGACCTTGAGTTCTCTCATTCGGTGCTGCAGAGTCATCCGCACTCTCCCGCCCGTTTGGGAGCTTTGGTATAATCCCCATGGTCCTTATGGAGTTCCCAGCATCCACTAGGACGTCAGAGAAAATAAGATTTTACTCACCGGTAAATCTATTTCTCGTAGTCCGTAGTGGATGCTGGGCGCCCATCCCAAGTGCGGATTGTCTGCAATACTTGTATATAGTTATTGCCTAACTAAGGGTTATTGTTGAGCCATCTGTTGAGAGGCTCAGTTATATTTCATGCTGTTAACTGGGTATAGTATCACGAGTTATACGGTGTGATTGGTGTGGCTGGTATGAGTCTTACCCGGGATTCAAAATCCTTCCTTATTGTGTCAGCTCTTCCGGGCACAGTATCCTAACTGAGGTCTGGAGGAGGGTCATAGTGGGAGGAGCCAGTGCACACCAGATAGTACCTAATCTTTCTTTTAGAGTGCCCAGTCTCCTGCGGAGCCCGTCTATTCCCCATGGTCCTTACGGAGTTCCCAGCATCCACTACGGACTACGAGAAATAGATTTACCGGTGAGTAAAATCTTATTATCCACTACCCTTTCTGTGAAGTAATCTTTTTCTACATTTCCCCTGAACCTACCTCCCTCTGTCAGATCTGGGTGTTTTTGTGAATCCGTTAACCCGGGACCAACCACAGGTGTGGGTGCTGGGGTATGAAGAAAGCAGGGAGGACGAAGAAAGTTCCGTTTCATATATTTATTAAAAATAACAATTCAGTAAAGAGTTAAATGACAAGTTGTTAATCATCATATTATACTGAAGTATTGCAGGAATGGCAGAAATAATATGCAGGATAAATCTCAAAAACAAATAAAAGAAATGTTCATGGAACTGTATATAAAACAAGCTGATGAATAAATGTTGAATTGTCCAAATATAAACAAGCTTTGATGCTGAACTGCAGAATGTGTTTAACTGGGTAATGCAGACATGAAGAAATAACTGTAAGGATTTGCAATGAAGTTTTGAGAGTTAACTGAGAGGCTGTGAAGAATTATCCTTGTTATGGTAACAAAAAAAATAAAAGTACTGAATTGGGTTACTTGCGGGTTCCGGAGATCACTGTGAAAACTGTAGCAGATGACAAGGTGATGAACGGGTTAAATGCAGAGTAGAACAAACGAACAGCTGAGGGTAGTGGAATCCTCCAAACTTTGTATGGTTGAAGGCAGGCAGACAAGGTAACCTCATGCAAGACTCTGGGAATCCAACTGTTTCCAGTAGGTGTGCAATTAACTGACAGCACAGCGGAGAGCCGGTGGATCTTTAGCAGTAAAGGCTGCAGACGGACCTCTGGGAACGGAGGCGATATCTGGACCACGGGAATCACACAGGAATGCACGGAGAGAGCTTAGAGCTAGAGCACAGCATTGATACAACAAAGCACTGGCCCAGAGTAACATAATCCCAGCCTACTTAAAGGCAGCACAAGCACGGGATTGGCTTACACCTGCCCACAGGTGTTTTCACAAGTGCTCTGTATTACCTATTTGGTCTCCAACATGGCCACCTCCTATACAGCAGACACACCGCAGTGCCTTAGGCCATTTGGTCCCCGCACTCCCAGTTCCCAGACTCTGCATTACCTGTGCCACTGATCACGCCGCGTCCCCACACGGGCACACAGCACCGCGAGCAACCGCACTGGCAAGGGACGAACCCCAGAACCCGCAGAGGTGAGAGACCGGTTCGTGACAGTACCCCCTCTTCTAAGGGTGGTCTCCGAACACCTTTGAACCTTGTCAGGATTTTTGGAGAAGTATTTCTGTACCAGTCTTGGAGCATGAACATCTTCAGAAAAAACCCAGGATCTCTCCTACGGACCGTAACCCTTCCAGTCGACCAAAAACTGTAAACGTCCATATCGGGAACGTGAGTCCACAATCTCTTTAACTTCAAATTCCTCATCCTGCAAAGAGTGAACTTTAGGAGATTTGGACTGGGTAGTACGGAATTTATTGAGAATCAAAGGTTTCAATAAAGATGTATGAAAGGCGTTAGGAATTCTCAAAGACGGTGGCAACTTGACTTTGTATGACACAGGATTGAGTACCTTTACAATGGGAAATGGACCAATAAACTTGGGAGCAAATTTCTTAGAATGAACTTTGAACCTGAGATTGCGCGTAGAAATCCAAACTTGGTCTCCCACCTTGTAATTCGGTACAGCTTTACGTTTTCTATCTGCAAAAGATTTATAAAGAGCGGAAGTTTTGACCAACGACTTACGCACACAACTCCAGATTCTAGATAGACGTTGAAGCTCTTGATCTGCTGCTGGAACCTCTAGGGCTGGCAATGGATGGAACTCTGGCACACGAGGATGAAAGCCGAAGTTAATATAAAAGGGCGTAGATTCTGAAGACGAATGGAAGAGATTATTATGAGCAAATTCTGCCAATGGAAGGTAGTCAACCCAGTCATCCTGTGAGGACGATATATATAGCCGGAGAAATGTTTCAAGGTCTTGGTTTACTCTCTCAGTTTGTCCATCTGTCTGAGGATGATATGCAGAAGAAAAATTCAACTTGACATTTAAAGATGAACAAAGCGACCTCCAGAACTTGGCCACAAACTGTGTTCCCCGATCAGAGATGATCTCTCGAGGAAGGCCATGCAACTTGAAGATTTCAGAGATGAACAATCTGGCTAGTAAAGGGGCTGATGGTAATCCAGTTAACAGAATGAAATGTGCCATTTTCGAAAATCGATCCACTATCACCCAAATGGTATTTCGCCCTTTTGATGGAGGTAGATCGGTCACGAAATCCATTGAGATATGAGTCCATGGTTGTTTGGGTATGGATAATGGATGTAATAAACCTGGTGGGGAACTTCTTGGACTCTTATGTTGGGCACATTTAGGACATGCTGCTATAAACTCTTGGACATCGGCTTTGAGACGTGGCCACCAATAAGACTGTTGAATAAATTTGAGAGTCTTTAGAACCCCAGGATGACCCATGAAGGAAGAGGAGTGAGCCCAGGTAAGCAGCCGTTTACGAAGATTTGTGGCGACAAAGGTCTTACCAGGCGGAGGAACTGGAGAGGTTCGAGTCATTAAAAAGGACGTAGGATTCACAATGGCTTGATTCGTGGTAGCATCATTTAATTCAGAAGAAGCAAAGGACCGAGAAAGGGCATCTGCCTTTTTGTTCTGAGACCCTGGTCGATAGGTGAGCTTGAAATTGAATCGTGTGAAGAAAAGCGCCCATCTAGCTTGTCGTGGATTCAAGCACTGAGCTGACTGCAGATATAGAAGATTCTTATGATCAGTATAAACTGTAATGCGATGTTGTGCTCCTTCTAGAAGGTATCTCCACTCCTCAAATGCCAGCTTGATGGCAAGTAATTCTTGCTCACCGATTGCATAATTACGTTCGGCCGGGAGGAACTTACGGGAGAAATATCCGCAGGGATGGACCTTTTTATCTTCAAAGACTTGTGACAACACAGCTCCTACTGCTTCTGTAGATGCATCCACCTCTAGTAGAAAGGGACGATTCAAATCAGGCTGTCGAAGAATGGGGGCTGACACAAAGGCTTGCTTTAAATCAGAGAAGGCTTTGATTGCTTCAGAAGACCAGTTCGTAGGATTTGCTCCCTTGCGAGTTAGGGCTGTAATGGGAGCAGCTAACGTAGAATAATTCTTAATGAATCTCCTATAGAAATTAGCAAAGCCAAGAAATCGCTGAATCCCCTTGAGAGTTGTAGGAGTGGTCCAATCTCGGATAGCTTGTACCTTACCGGGATCCATACATAGCTCTGATCCAGAAATGATGTAACCAAGCAACGGTATGGAAGATACTTCAAAGGTGCACTTCTCTAACTTACAATAAAGTTGATTTTTCCTCAGACGTGTCAGTACCTCTTTAACTTGGTGACGGTGAGACTTTAGATCCTTAGAGAATATTAGGATATCATCCAGGTACACTACTAGACACTTGTAGAGAAGATCACGAAAAAGTTCATTCACATAGCTTTGAAAAACTGCAGGTGCATTACAAAGACCAAAAGGCATTACAAGGTATTCGTAATGCCCATCCCGGGTATTAAAAGCAGTCTTCCACTCGTCCCCTGCCCGGATGCGGATTAAATTGTAGGCCCCTCGGAGATCCAATTTTGTAAACACAGTAGCTCCCTTTACCCGATCAAATAATTCTGGAATTAAGGGTAATGGGTACTTGTTTTTCACAGTGATCTCATTGAGTCCACGGTAATCTATGCATGGTCGTAACCCACCGTCCTTCTTCTTAACGAAAAAGAATCCGGCTCCTGCAGGTGAAGAAGATGGTCTGATAAATCCTTTGGTTAGATTTTCCTGTATATAATCAGACATAGCTTGCGTCTCTGGGATGGATAGCGGATAAATTCGTCCCCTAGGAGGGGTTTTGCCCGGAACCAGGACGATTGGGCAGTCCCATTCGCGATGAGGAGGTAGAGAGTCTGCTGCTTGTTTACTGAAAACATCCGCAAAGGATTGATACACCGGAGGTAGGTCGGGAAGGCTAATTGACCGGAGAGGTACAATTGAGGCTAAACAGTCCTTGGTACAAGATTTACCCCACGAAAGGACTTCCATGGTTTGCCAATTAAGTTGAGGATTATAGGGGGTGTGTGGGTGAAAGGAGTTGGCGCTGGAAAGGGGGTGGGGGAATGGAACTGATGATTCAGTTGGGAGGTTTTGGATTGGAATGATGGAAAAATGAATACTTATCTGTGCGATTTTTGATGAAATCCTGATTCTTAAAGAGGAGACGTTTTTCCTCCAGAAAGCGGTGAGATCATAAAACCTGTGGGATTTTTTATGAAATCCTGATTCTTAAAGAAGGGACGTTTTTCCTCCAGAAAGCGGTGGGATCATAAGACGTGATGGTATGAAAAACACAAATTAAAGGGTTTTTTTTTCAAGGTGGAAAATCTTCAAATGAATACAATAGATGTTTGATAGTAATGAATGTATAAATGAGTTTCAGGAAAGGTAATCATACCTCACTTACAATAAGTGAGCGAGGTTTGAAACATATAAAGGTTTCTTTAGCATGCATGTGCTGAATTGGTTGGCGTACCTAACTTACAATATAAGTTAAAGCTAAAAACACATCAAGGTATCTTTATGGGCTGAGCTGCGTACCGGTACTCACTGGTAGAAGCGTGTTCCGTCTGCACATCAAGGTATCTTTATCCAAAAAGCATTCATATATGGCCACCCGTATAAAAAAGGGAATTTATTGGATAAAAACAAATAAAAGAATTTTCTACAGGGGGAGTGTTGGCCACGAGGAAGGGGAGCTGCCAGGCAGGGGAAACTGCAGGACCATTGAAATGGAGTCCAACAAGGTCCGGTACCAATAGGACTTAAAAAATTAATTAAGAGGGTCGTACCTTTCCCCCGCCGTGCAGGTGACAGTCCAAGTGAGCAAGAATCCTCCTCCCAGCCAACGCGTTTCGAGATAACTCTCTTTATCAAGGCTGGTGCTGCATGTCTGATGATACATATTTATAGTGAATCTAGAAAGTCCTCCACGTGCGTCACTTCCGGTCCCAGAGCTGACCGGAAATTAAAGTCCGTTCGGTAAAACTATCTTTCCACTATAATATGGTGACCAAAAAGTGAATGCCAAGGTCTCCTAATCTCGGTGGTCTTCATCCTCTGTGAATAATGACAGTAGGAAGGTTAGAAAGCCCAGAAACAAAAATGTTCACGATCGCGACCGGAAGTGGCCGCCGGGCGTTGTGGGGGATGTAGTCCAGAGATATACACGGAAGTCTCGTCGGCGGCTTGGAGTGTGCCGCGGTCGGAAGTTGTCATCTAACTTTGTGGATGTAGCTGTGAGTAGCAGGAAGGCTCTTGACCGGAAGAAGCCGCATGGACTTGTGGGAAATGTAGTCTTGTAGCGAATGCTTTAGTTTAATGCTGTAAATGAATTCCGTATAAGCTTGACCGGAAAAGGCCCCGGAGACTTGTGGGAAATGTAGTCTCATGGCGGATTCTTTAGTTTAATGCTGTGAATAAATGGAAAAAAGGGTTTCTATGTGTCCTTTGTTAATGATCTTCAAAACATAACAATAAAGGGAGCTATAGAAAAAGGGAGAAGTGTGGATCATGGGGAAACATAAGAAACTGACAAAAATATGACAAATGGTGCTAAAATAAAGATATTTTTGAAGGATTGATGAATGGATTGGAAAGTGAATTTCAGAGAAACCATTTTAGTTCAAAATCATGGTTGAGTCCCTGTGGACTTAGCGTCTTTAATTCAAAGATGGTTCGCATTTCTGTTTGTGCCAGTTTTTTTTCTATATTTCTGTCTTTCCATGTTGTTTTCACATGTTTCAAACCAACAAATCTCTTTATGTGGTTGGTGGAGCAGTTGTGAACATTTTTAAAGTGATTGGAGAGATAGTGGGTGGTGAGTCCATTTTTTATGTTCCTTAAATGTTCCCATATTCGCGTTTTTAACGGTCTTGAAGTTCTTCCCACATATGCGAGACCACAGGAACATTCCACTAAGTAAATAACATTGGATGTGTTGCAAGTAATAAAGTCTCTGATCTTAATTTTATTGTTATTGATAGGTATTTCTGTATGTTTGCTGGTGGTGTCACTAATGTTTCTGCAACCCATGCACATCCCACATCTGTAGAACCCCTTACTGCATACTAAATTCTTTGGTGGGAAGTAGCCACTCTAGAAAAGTACGTAGCGGAACAAATCATTCCGAAAGGACTGAGGATGAACAAACCAGCTACATTTCAGGATGCTTCGGACTCCTTCTGGACAGAGTGGGAAAAAACTCTTGAAACCTGCTCATTTTCCCTAATGGAAATCATCTTAAAAGAACGGACAGCCAAACTTAAAGAGACCAGTGAAAGAATAGAAATCCTGCAGAGTCTCATTCAACCAATCAAGTCCCCATATATGAAATTTTGGAAAAAGAGATATCAGAAAAAATTCGGAAAAATACAGAATTTCTGATTTTAAAAAAGCAAAACAAATTACAAAGGGATTTCGACTATTATAAATTTGGCATAATTAGAAATAAAAAGAGATGGCAAAATAATCACAACACATCGGATAGACCAAGTTCCAGAGAACGAAGAGAAGGATCACCTGTTAAAGATAAAAGACCTAACAATCAAAATCAATACAGGGAAGGAAGAATTACTCACCGGCAAGATCAAAACCAGTGGGAATCCAAAAGAAAATTTGATTATACACGAAGACCTATCATTAACTTCGGAAGGGGACATCGATACAGGAAGTACGATTCAGATGATCGCTACCGACCATCAAGAAACCATCAACATGAGAGGCACGATTTTTATCGAAGAAGATCCCCTAGTAGAGCGAGAAACCCAGGATTTTCGAAGGATCAGGACCATCAGAGAAGAAATATCCCTGTATCGGATGATGTCTACCAGCCCTCAGGATCACCTTTTTTAGGAGAAAGGCCAAGGAGGGACAGACATTGGACCAACCGGAATTGGGACGTAAGAAGGAGATCACACAGGAGATAGAGGTCATCAGTTCCCAAACCAATTCCAATAAAGCCACCTATAAAAAGAGAGGATGTAGAGCAGGAATTAAAAAGAAGGAAAAGAAAAAATCTATGAAGAAAAAAAAGAACAACAAAAAGCCGACTCCAAATGGAGACCCTGTACCAACAAACAATGATACCACAGAGGAAGTGAAAAGCCAGATTTTCAATCTGAGCAGTAGGATTCTGACCAAGGATGAGGAATGTATACTAATTAAGGGCCTCAAGTTTGCCCCCACTTCATATACCAAAGAGTTCGATAAGTTCATTGACATCCAGAAGTTTATCAGAAAAATAACATTGCGAAAATTCTTTGCTATGAAAGAAACTGGCCATCAAACCACCAACGAAGAACACACCATCCAGGGAGACAATGAAGAGAAAAAGAAAATAAGAAAAAAATCCGTCTTCTATCCCACCTATATTAAAGGCAACTTCTTGGAAACCTTTTCCAAAGTTGTCTTGGATGAAATAGAACACCTTAAAAAACCCAAAATTAGATCCAACTTGACCAGAAAGGAAAAAGAAATATTGCAGAATCTTGCAGAGGATGATCAAATCATTATAAAACCGTGTGACAAGGGAGGCGGGATTGCCATCCTCAATAAGGAAAACTATGTTAAAGAAGTCTATAGACAGTTAGAAGATGTGAAAACATATAAGAAACTGAAGAACGATCCATCTAAAGGCATCACAGAACATTTTCATCAACTCCTGCAGAAACATCTGGAGAGTGGGGGAATCACGCAAAATGAGTTTGATTATGTAAATATCCCAGATGCTCTCACTCCCACCATATATTTACTTCCTAAAGTACATAAGAGCTTAATTGATCCTCCCGGTCGACCAATTATTGCCGGGACTAATTGTTTAACTTCCAATCTCTCAGCATTCATAGACTCTCTCCTTCAGCCGCTTGTTATCCGGACACAATCCTACCTTAAAGACACTGGAGACACCCTCAGAAAACTAAAGAATTTCAAGTGGGGACCTAACATGCTTCTAGCATCTGCAGATGTAACCTCCCTTTACACTTGTATAGACCATACTAAAGGTTTGGAAGCCATTACATGGTTTCTAAACCAATCAGAATACCCACAGGAAAGGAAGAATTTCATCATCGATGGAATTAAGTTCATTCTTGAAAAGAATTTTTTCTTTTTCAATGGAGAATTCTTTTTACAATGCAAAGGGACCGCAATGGGAACCAAGTTTGCCCCAAGCTACGCTAATTTATATATGAGCTATTGGGAGAGATTCCACATTTTTAATGGCGTAGCTTGGGGAACCAACTTGATGGAGTGGCATCGTTATATCGATGATGTTTTATTACTATGGACGGGAGGGGAAGAAGATCTTAACATCTTCTTTCAAGAATTGAATATCAATGCTTTCAATCTACATTTTTCATTACTTTACAGTCAGAAACAGATCAATTTTCTTGACCTGACCATTTATATTGAAAATGACACCATCCAAACTAAAACTTTCAAGAAACCCACGGATTGTAACACCTATATACCCACTGATAGCCAACATCACCATCTTTGGCTGAGGGGAGACCCAAAAGTCAATTCTTGAGAGTTCGACGAAATTGCAGCCAGAAAGATATTTGCAAAGAACAAATGGAACAGATGAAATCAGATTTTTTGAACAAAGGGTATAAAGAAGAAGCCCTCGACCACATCATGGAAGAAACCTATAATAGAGATAGAGACACTCTATTAACTTCAAAGACCCACTCCACCGACACCAAAGAAGGGCTCCAATGGTCATTCATTACCCAATTTGATGCCCAACACTCACAGGTAGAACGTATCATCCGGAAAAACTGGCATCTATTACAACGAGATCCAATACTGAAGGAGATCATCCCGGTAAAACCCACCTTCATATACCGCAAATCCAAAAACCTAAAAAATCAACTGGTCAGAAGTGCACTACCCATACCCACCAAGAATTTAGTACGCAGTAAGGGGTTCTACAGATGTGGGATGTGCATGGGTTGCAGAAACATTAGTGACACCACCAGCAAACATACAGAAATACCTATCAATAACAATAAAATTAAGATCAGAGACTTTATTACTTGCAACACATCCAATGTTATTTACTTAGTGGAATGTTCCTGTGGTCTCGCATATGTGGGAAGAACTTCAAGACCGTTAAAAACGCGAATATCGGAACATTTAAGGAACATAAAAAATGGACTCACCGCCTGCCATCTCTCCAATCACTTTAAAAATGTTCACAACTGCTCCACCAACCACATAAAGAGATTTGTTGGTTTGAAACATGTGAAAACAACATGGAAAGACAGAAATATAGAAAAAAAACTGGCACAAACAGAAATGCGAACCATCTTTGAATTAAAGACGCTAAGTCCACAGGGACTCAACCATGATTTTGAACTAAAATGGTTTCTCTGAAATTCACTTTCCAATCCATTCATCAATCCTTCAAAAATATCTTTATTTTAGCACCATTTGTCATATTTTTGTCAGTTTCTTATGTTTCCCCATGATCCACACTTCTCCCTTTTTCTATAGCTCCCTTTATTGTTATGTTTTGAAGATCATTAACAAAGGACACATAGAAACCCTTTTTTCCATTTATTCACAGCATTAAACTAAAGAATCCGCCATGAGACTACATTTCCCACAAGTCTCCGGGGCCTTTTCCGGTCAAGCTTATAAGGAATTCATTTACAGCATTAAACTAAAGCATTCGCTACAAGACTACATTTCCCACAAGTCCATGCGGCTTCTTCCGGTCAAGAGCCTTCCTGCTACTCACAGCTACATCCACAAAGTTAGATGACAACTTCCGGCCGCGGCACACTCCAAGCCGCCGACGAGACTTCCGTGTATATCTCTGGACTACATCACCCACAACGCCCTGCGGCCACTTCCGGTCGCGATCGTGAACATTTTTGTTTCTGAGCTTTCTAACCTTCCTACTGTCATTATTCACAGAGGATGAAGACCACCGAGATTAGGAGACCTTGGCATTCACTTTTTGGTCACCATATTATAGTGGAAAGATAGTTTTACCGAACGGACTTTCATTTCCGGTCAGCTCTGGGACCGGAAGTGACGCACGTGGAGGACTTTCTAGATTCACTATAAATATGTATCATCAGACATGCAGCACCAGCCTTGATAAAGAGAGTTATCTCGAAACGCGTTGGCTGGGAGGAGGATTCTTGCTCACTTGGACTGTCACCTGCACGGCGGGGGAAAGGTACGACCCTCTTAATTAATTTTTTAAGTCCTATTGGTACCGGACCTTGTTGGACTCCATTTCGATGGTCCTGCAGTTTCCCCTGCCTGGCAGCTCCCCTTCCTCGTGGCCAACACTCCCCCTGTAGAAAATTATTTTATTTGTTTTTATCCAATAAATTCCCTTTTTTATACGGGTGGCCATATATGAATGCTTTTTGGATAAAGATACCTTGATGTGCAGACGGAACACGCTTCTACCAGTGAGTACCGGTACGCAGCTCAGCCCATAAAGATACCTTGATGTGTTTTTATCTTTAACTTATATTGTAAATTAGGTACGCCAACCAATTCAGCACATGCATGCTAAAGAAACCTTTATATGTTTAAAACCTCGCTCACTTATTGTAAGTGAGGTATGATTACCTTTCCTGAAACTCATTTATACATTCATTACTATCAAACATCCATTGTATTCATTTGAAGATTTTCCACCTTGAAAAAAAAACCCTTTAATTTGTGTTTTTCATACCATCACGTCTTATGATCCCACCGCTTTCTGGAGGAAAAACGTCCCTTCTTTAAGAATCAGGATTTCATCAAAAATCCCACAGGTTTTATGATCTCACCGCTTTCTGGAGGAAAAACGTCTCCTCTTTAAGAATCAGGATTTCATCAAAAATCCCACAGATAAGTATTCATTTTTCCATCATTCCAATCCAAAACCTCCCAACTGAATCATCAGTTCCATTCCCCCACCCCCTTTCCAGCGCCAACTCCTTTCACCCACACACCCCCTTTAGTTCTTTTTTCCTTGGATTATTCTTGGGATTAATCCAGTGGTGTAAAGGGGAGGCAGCAGGATTTTTCCATTTATCAGGAGCGCCTTTTTCATTCTACCAAACCCCTTCTCAAAAGTTGAGGATTATGTTTCTGCAGCCAAGGTAAACCAAGTATCACATCTTGAGAGGCTTTGGGAATCACGTAGAAGGAGATGTATTTGGAATGGAGCACACCAACTTTCATCTTGAGCCATACGGTTCGATGAGTAATTATACCATCTGGAATTCGACTTCCATCCACTGCTGTAACAGCAACTGCTGCTTCCAGAGGCATGGTTTGAACTTTAGACCGTAAGACAAAGGCTGAGGAGATGAAGTTCTCGGCTGCCCCGGAATCTAGGAGAGCTGAAACTTTCACTGTAGAACTTGGAACTTCTAATTGAATAGACAAGGTCGGCTCTTTCCCAGAACGTGATTCTAAAGTAACTCCTAGCTTAACCTCTCTTGAATAAGCTAGGAGCGAGAGTTTCCCGGTCGGAGTTTGCAGAATTTAACTAAATGTTCGGAGGACCCACAGTACATGCAGAGGTTACCCTGTCGACGACGAAGTCGTTCCTCCTCTGTGAGGCGAGAGCGCCCAATCTGCATAGGTTCTTCTGTCGTTACCGGAGACTGTGATGAAGAATCTTGTCGAGGGCTAGGATGATAACGTGGACTGGATCGCTCTGCCCTGGATTTCTCTAAACATCGCTCCCTGTAGCGTAGGTCAAGTTTGATACAGAGAGAAATCAATTCATCCAGTTTAGTTGGCACATCCCGGATAGTTAAATCATCCTTGATTCTCTCTGAAAGTCCATTCCAAAACGCGGCGATCAGGGCCTCCTCATTCCAGTTTAACTCTGAAGACAACGTGCGAAACTGAATAATATATTGACTGACAGGACGTAAACCTTGACGTAGACGGAGAATCTCCAAAGATGCTGAGGTGGTCCTGCCTGGTTCGTCAAAGATTCTCCGGTATGATGATACGAACTCCTTGTAATTAGAGAGGATAGGATCACCTCTTTCCCATAATGGTGATGCCCACTCCAGAGCCTGTCCGGAGAGGAGGGCAATAATATATGCAACCTTAGAACGAGCTGATGGGAAACTGGCGGACAACAGTTCGAACTGGATCTCGCATTGATTCAGGAATCCTCTGCAAAGTTTTGGAGTTCCGTCAAACTTACTCGGAGAGGGTAACTGCAAGCGGGACGTAGGCAGCGTCACAGGAGAAGCTGTAGTGGTAACTGGGACAACCGAAGTTGGAATCTGGACTTGAGACGTTTTAATAGCCGTATGAAGAGTCTCTAAACGGTCTGCCATAGTTTGCATAAACTGCACTATTTGTGTCTGTATAGACTCCTGGTTTTCCAGACGGGAAAGGATATCTGACGTAGCACCGCCTCCTGCGAATTGGTCACTTGACGGATCCATGTGGCCAGTGCTTACTGTCAGATCCGGGTGTTTTTGTGAATCCGTTAACCCGGGACCAACCACAGGTGTAGGTGCTGGGGTATGAAGAAAGCAGGGAGGACGAAGAAAGTTCCGTTTCATATATTTATTAAAAATAACAATTCAGTAAAGAGTTAAATGACAAGTTGTTAATCATCATATTATACTGAAGTATTGCAGGAATGGCAGAAATAATATGCAGGATAAATCTCAAAAACAAATAAAAGAAATGTTCATGGAACTGTATATTAAACAAGCTGATGAATAAATGTTGAATTGTCCAAATATAAACAAGCTTTGATGCTGAACTGCAGAATGTGTTTAACTGGGTAATGCAGACATGAAGAAATAACTGTAAGGATTTGCAATGAAGTTTTGAGCGTTAACTGAGAGGCTGTGAAGAATTATCCTTGTTATGGTAACATAAAAAATAAAAGTACTGAATTGGGTTACTTGCGGGTTCCGGAGATCACTGTGAAAACTGTAGCAGATGACAAGGTGATGAACGGGTTAAATGCAGAGTAGAACAAACGAACAGCTGAGGGTAGTGGAATCCTCCAAACTTTGTATGGTTGAAGGCAGGCAGACAAGGTAACCTCATGCAAGACTCTGGGAATCCAACTGTTTCCAGTAGGTGTGCAATTAACTGACAGCACAGCGGAGAGCCGGTGGATCTTTAGCAGTGAAGGCTGCAGACGGACCTCTGGGAACGGAGGCGATATCTGGACCACGGGAATCACACAGGAATGCACGGAGAGAGCTCAGAGCTAGAGCACAGCGTTGATACAACAAAGCACTGGCCCAGAGTAACATAATCCCAGCCTACTTAAAGGCAGCACAAGCACGGGATTGGCTTACACCTGCCCACAGGTGTTTTCACAAGTGCTCTGTATTACCTATTTGGTCTCCAACATGGCGACCTCCTATACAGCAGACACACCACAGTGCCTTAAGCCATTTGGTCCCCGCACTCCCAGTTCCCAGACTCTGCATTACCTGTGCCACTGAATACACCGCGTCCCCACACGGGCACACAGCACCGCGAGGAACCGCACTGGCAACGGACGAACCCCAGAACCCGCAGAGGTGAGAGACCGGTTCGTGACACCCTCCATTTAATGTGCATGTCCTCGTGTTCTAATACTTCTCTAGCTTTGAAAAATGTTTACCTCCTGTACTTCGTTAAAACAGGAGGCATTCAAGTTGCCGGCTGCCGGGATCCCAACGGTCAGTGTACCGATGCCGGAATCCCAACACACCGTGAAATACCGGCAGTTGTAATCCCGACCACCGCCCATACTCTCCCTTTGGGTGGTGGTCCACGCCACCACCCGAGGGGGAATGTAACCCTGTGGCAACCGAAGGTCATCACTGGGCCCAAAGCGTGGCAAGCGCAGCGAGCCCGTGAGGGGACACGCTGTGCTCACCGCCGGTATTCCGGCTGTTGGGATATCCGTTAAAACCCTTATTTGAAAGTCTCTGGCATGTCACCCCTTTCCCTTCTCTGCTACAAACTGTACAAACTATACATGTTAAGATATTTTAGTCTTTCCAGGTAAGGTTTGTGATTTAAGCCTTGCACCATTTTAGTTACCCTTCTTTGTTCGCTCTCTAATGTATCTATATCTTTCTGAAGATATGGTCTCCGGAACTGGACACAGTATTCCAGATGAGGCGGTACCAATGACCTATACAGTGGCATTATTACTTCTTTTTTTCTGCTACTGATTCCTCTCCTACACAGCTAAGCATCTGACTTGCCTTCCTGATTACATTGCTACATTACATTGTTGCATCGCTTTCTAGCCTTTAAGTCACTTGACATAGTGACTCCTGAATCACTTTCCTCCTCAGTAGTTTCTATTATAGTACCCTTGATATGTCAACATTTTGCCCATATCAACATTTTCCGGATGCCTACATTTTTAGATGTCAACTTTTTAATCATGTCAACATCATAGGTTTATATATTTTGGTCTCAACATTATGAATGTGGCAACATAGTGAACTTTAATGTACTGACTGCATGACGCCTGCTGATATTTTTTGTTACCGATAGGCGTCTCTTTGATCACATTTATTGTTTTAACTTATATCTGTGATTAAGAGAAAAGTCTAATCAGTGCATTGTTCTGCATCATATGTGTTAATCTGTTATTATAGAAAGCATATTACAATTACATAGACACAGCAACAGGAGTTATACACTTATTGTACACTTATACAGTTTATTACTACACAAAGCAGAAATATTAGCTGAAATACAAACACATAGATTTACATTCATATGCTGTTATCTGTACATAAATAAAGACGTTCCTGGTATACAACAGAGAGTCACAATCTTGCAAGTTGCCACACAATTGTACACATACGATGAGTGTGTTGCCTTCTCTATACTGTTTGCTGCATTGGGGAATCCACAGGATCAGCTGGCCAATGTAAGCTAGATAAACTGGTGATCTGATTAAGATTGTTTTATAAATTGCTCTACATTCCATCAGTAACATTCTACAGTATTCTCAATTATACCTATTCTACAGTTACTCGGTCTAACCACTTGGTGTCAGAAATGTAAAAGATTGTAATAACTGCCTTTATCTCTTAAAGAAAACATCCTTTGGAAGGAGAATTTGGATTACTTACCAAAGCAGACGTCTCTAAAAACTGTTTTGAACATGAAGAATAGAAAATCTGGAACATATTATTTGGAATGCAGAACTAGTACAGTAAAATTGTTAACAGGCTCCGTCAACGAATCTGAAATCATGCAATACTCTCAGCCTTCTTAAGAAGAAGAGATGGAATACATAATGTTCCAAATACAAAACAAACCAAAGCATATGACTTAAATTATACATTGCTGCAGAGGAGAACAAAACAGACTATTCCTGGGGCATGAAGTCCTAATGTTAACACAGTGATCTGCTTGGCTGCTGTTTGATATTCCATGCCGTTTGCATGCCACCAGAGCAGATGTGAAGCTCACACGAACAGATGTGCTGAAGATACAGCATGCAGACCTGCTGTACCAGGTACACTCATCTCTCTGAATGTTACGAGAATCTTGTTAAAGGGCCGTTATTAGAATTCCTATCAATGCATGCCATAAAAAAAGGAACAACTTAACCATTTATTTATTTTTTGTTACACAATGGTTATGCTCTGATGTTATTTTGTTGTACAATTTCAGTCAGTAATAAAACTTTCAAGGTACTTAAACTAATAAAGGATAAAAATAAAAAATAAATAGAAAACTAGCATGTCAAGCAGACCTTTCAGTAAGTTGGCCTGGATTTGCAATTGGGAAACATAAATGTACAAATGCATTGATACAAGCCAAGGAGACATGCTAATGGTCTTCCCACCTTTCAAATTTCTGAAGAGCTATTTGCCAACTGTAATGCAACAGATTCTGACTCTCTCTTACTGGTTCCGCCGCTGTTGCTTCATTTGCTGGGATGCTCCCGCTGGCCACTACAGTAAACATAAAGAATCCAGTTAGCTGCTGGTTATTTGGCACCTATTTCTGGCTTCAGTACTACATGGGCACCGCCATGTTGGATTGATCAACTGACTCCGGTTTCTCCCAATCACAGAGGGACTAGCTTTCCCATGACCAGAGGTGCTAAATATAGATCAGAGCACCCTTTTTAAAGTAAACTACTCAAATCTGCTCGTTGACCATACAACTTGTATCTTGCCAGTTCCTGGCTCCAGTATCAACAGCTCTGCTTTCTGATTCCTGGTCGGATTGTTGTTTCTGCCATCCGATGCACATTTCTATGGTGCACACTTAAGTTCTGAGTTCAGTTCCAGCTTTTCCTAGCTTGTGTCTGTCTGCAATCCTGTGCTGCTCAGCAACTCCAGCTTGTATAGCCTGTGCAGTTACCCACTGCAGTCCTGATCTGTTTCCACACTGCACATCCTCTCCAGCTAGTATAGCCTGTGCAGTTACCCACTGCAGTCCTGATCTGTTTCCACACTGCACATCCTCTCCAGCTAGTACAGCATGTGCAGTTACACACTGCTCTCTTTTGCAGAATCAGATTTCATATTGATAATCATTGCCAGCTTGCACAACCTGTGCAGTCTACTACTACTGCTGTCCTGTGCAATTCCAGTCTGCTATCATTACCATATCCAGTACATGTGTGCATTATCATTCAACATACAGAGTTAACACTATCACCTACAGAGTACACAATTTAACCAATGTGTGAATACCATCCATCACCAGCAAAATCTACTCCTGTACACCTGATTGCAAGCTCCTCTAGAAAGTGTCTGCTTCCATTGCAGGTCAGGATATCAGTTACTCTCAGCTTATTGCTTCATCCTTACTTACATTCCTGTTCAGATCTGATACTGCAAGGCTGGCTACACACCAGACATACTGCAGATGTTGGTGAACCCACCATCACACAGAGTGGCTGATCCAGACAAGCATAGACACTTACTGATCGGTTACTTAATGTGTCATCCTGGCATCACAGCTGGGCAGGGGTATTTGAATTTACCCACCCAGCTTTAACTTCAATCCCTGCAGCAAGTGTAAGCGTTGTCGGCAGACCACCTGTATACACAGCCAGATGTGCCAATATATCTGTATATATATGTCACTCATGGGCTGTGCTGCAATATATTGCCCATTGTGTGCACAGCAAAAGAGTAGCTCATGTAATATTTCTGTTGGAGGAAGAGTATCATAAGACCTCCTAAACCTCATCACCCCAGGCCCAACCAGTCTTGCTCACTGGTCCCAGTCCAGAGTCCAAACAAGACACAGCTTCTGACACCAGTCGGTGTGCACAAAAAAAACCCTTTTGTTTTTGACAGATTCTCTTTATGCCACCTTCAAAAATATTTGTTACCTTTGCATGACATCAGGCCCGCCATAAGGGGGGTGCTGCGGGCACAGATGTCCCAGGCCCGACCTCTCTGACAGAGGGGAGAGGGCATGGGCCGCTCATGCCGCCGTCCGCCGCCGCAATGCTTCGCCCACTTTTCATTACTGAGTTCTGGCTGTCAAAGGACGGGGAGAGGACGCTGAAAGCTTCTATTGTAAACGTCCCTCCAAAAATGGGCACCACCTCAGATGAGACAGTTATTAAAGAAACTAGAGGAGGCTCCTCTAGTATCTTTAATAACCGTCTCCTCTGAGGAGGCAGCCATTTTGGTACAGACTTTTCAATAGAAGCTTGCAGCTACTCTCCCCTCTCCTGTGACTGTGCCAGATCTGGGTCATCAGAAGGGGGCGGAGCTACACGAAATGGAGGGGGCGGGGCTACACGGGACCAGGCTTCTACATCTTCGGCCAGCCTGTGATAGGTAAGTTGAGGGAGAGTAAGTGGGAGAGAGAAAGTGTGTGTGTGTGTGTGTGTGTGTGTGTGTGTGTGTGTGTGTGTGTGTGTGTGTATGTATATATATATATATATATATTTCTCTATCGTCCTAGTGGATGCTGGGGTTCCTGAAAGGACCATGGGGAATAGCGGCTCCGCAGGAGACAGGGCACAAAAAGTAAAGCTTTAGGATCAGGTGGTGTGCACTGGCTCCTCCCCCTATGACCCTCCTCCAAGCCAGTTAGATTTTGTGCCCGGCCGAGAAGGGTGCAATTCTAGGTGGCTCTCATAAAGAGCTGCTTAGAGAGTTTAGCTTAGGTTTTTTATTTTACAGTGATTCCTGCTGGCAACAGGATCACTGCAACGAGGGACAGAGGGGAGAAGAAGTGAACTCACCTGCGTGCAGGATGGATTGGCTTCTTGGCTACTGGACATGAAGCTCCAGAGGGACGATCACAGGTACAGCCTGGATGGTCACCGGAGCCACGCCGCCGGCCCCCTCACAGATGCTGAAGCAAGAAGAGGTCCAGAATCGGCGGCTGAAGACTCCTGCAGTCTTCTTAAGGTAGCGCACAGCACTGCAGCTGTGCGCCATTTTCCTCTCAGCACACTTCACACGGCAGTCACTGAGGGTGCAGGGCGCTGGGGGGGGGCGCCCTGGGAGGCAAATGAAAACCTTTAAAAAGGCTAAAAATACCTCACATATAGCCCCAGAGGCTATATGGAGATATTTACCCCTGCCTAAATGTACTAAATAGCGGGAGACGAGCCCGCCGGAAAAGGGGCGGGGCCTATCTCCTCAGCACACGGCGCCATTTTCTGTCACAGCTCCGCTGGTCAGGAAGGCTCCCAGGTCTCTCCCCTGCACTGCACTACAGAAACAGGGTATAACAGAGAGGGGGGGCAAAATAAATGGCTATATATATATTAATATAAAAGCAGCTATAAGGGAGCACTTAATCATAAGGCTATCCCTGTCATATATAGCGCTTTTTGGTGTGTGCTGGCAGACTCTCCCTCTGTCTCCCCAAAGGGCTAGTGGGTCCTGTCTTCGTATAGAGCATTCCCTGTGTGTCTGCTGTGTGTCGGTACGTGTGTGTCGACATGTATGAGGACGATATTGGCGTGGAGGCGGAGCAATTGCCTGTAATGGTGATGTCACTCTCTAGGGAGTCGACACCGGAATGGATGGCTTATTTAGGAAATTACGTGATAATGTCAACACGCTGCAAAGTCGGTTGACGACATGAGACGGCCGACAAACAATTAGTACGGTCCAGACGTCTCAAAAACACCGTCAAGGGTTTTTTAAAACGCCCGTTTACTTTAGTCGGTCGACACAGACACAGACAGGGACACTGAATCCAGTGTCGACGGTGAATAAACAAACGTATTCCTTATTAGGGCCACACGTTAAAGGCAATGAAGGAGGTGTTACGTATTTCTGATACTACAAGTACCACAAAAGAGGGTATTATGTGGGATGTGAAAAAACTACCATAGTTTTTCCTGAATCAGATAAATTAAATAAAGTGTGTGATGATGCGTGGGTTCCCCCCGATAGAAAATTATGGGCGGTATACCCTTTCCCGCCAGAAGTTAGGGCGCGTTGGGAAACACCCCTTAAGGTGGATAAGGCGCTCACACGCTTATCAAAACAAGTGGCGGTACCGTCTATAGATAGGGCCGTCCTCAAGGACCAGCTGACAAGGCTGGAAAATATAATAAAAAGTATATACACACATACTGGTGTTATACTGCGGCCAGCGATCGCCTCAGCCTGGATGTGCAGAGCTAGGGTGGCTTGGTCGGATTCCCTGACTAAAAATATTGATACCCTTGACAGGGACAGTATTTTATTGACTATAGAGCATTTCTATATATGCGAGATGCACAGAGGGATATTTGCACTCTGGCATCATGAATAAACGCGATGTCCATAACTGCCAGAAGATGTTATGGACACGACAGTGGTCAGGTGATGCAGATTCCAAACGGCACAGTATGGCCGTATAAAGGAAGAGGACTTGTTTGGGGTCGGTCCATCGGACCTGGTGGTCACGGCAACTGCTGGAAAATCCACCGTTTTTTACCCTAAGTCACATCTCTGCAGAAAAAGACACCGTCTTTTCAGCCTCAGTCCTCTCGTCCCTATAAGATCATATCTGCCCAGGGATAGAGGAAAGGGAAGAAGACTGCAGCAGGCAGCCCATTCCCAGGAACAGAAGCGTTCCACCGCGTCTGACAAGTTCTCAGCATGGCGCTGAGACCGTACAGGACCCCTGGATCCTACAAGTAGTATCCCGGGGGTACAGATGGGAATGTCGAGACGTTTCCCCTTCGCAGGCTCCTGAAGTCTGCTTTACCAAGTCTCCCTCCGACAAGGAGGTAGTATGGGAAAAAATTCACAAGCTGTATTCCCAGCAGGTGATAATTAAATTACCCCTCCTACTACAGAAAAGGGGTATTATTCCACACTATATTGTGGTACTGAAGCCAGAAGGCTAGGTGAGACTTATTCTAAAAATTTTTTTTTGAACACTTACAAAGGTTCAAATTAAGATGAAGTCACTCAGAGCAGTGATAACGAACCAGGAAGAAGGGGACTATATAGTGTCCCGGGACATCAGGGATGCTTACCTCTATGTCCCAAATTTGCCCTTCTCACTAAGGGTACCTCAGGTTCGTGGTGCAGAACTGTCACTATCAGTTTCAGACGCTGCCGTTTGGATTGTCCACGGCACCCCGGGGTCTTTACCAAGGTAATGGCCGAAATGATGATTCTTCTTCGAAGAAAAGGCGTCTTAATTATCCCTTACTTGGACGATCTCCTGATAGGGGCATAGTCCAGGGAACAGTTGGAGGTCGGAGTAGCACTATCTCGGATACTGCTACAATCAGCACGGGTGGATTCTAAATATTCCAAAATCGCAGCTGATCCCGACGACACGTCTGCTGTGCCTAGGGATGATTCTGGACACAGTCCAGAAAAAGGTGTTTCTCCCGGAAGAGAAAGCCAGGGAGTTATCCGAGCAAGTCAGGAACCTCCTAAAAACAGTGCATCATTGCACAAGGGTCCTGGTAAAAATGGTGGCTTCCTACGAAGCAATTCCATTCGGCAGATTTCACGTAAGAACTTTTCAGTGGGATCTGCTGGACAAATGGTCCGGATCGCATCTTCAGATGCATCAGCGGATAACCCAATATCCAAGGACAAGGGTGTCTCTCCTGTGGTGGTTATAGAGTGCTCATCTTCTAGAGGGCCGCAGATTCGGCATTCAGGATTGGATGCTGGTAACCACGGAGCCCAGCCTGAGAGGCTGGGGAGCAGTCACACAAGGGAAAAATTTCCAGGGAGTGTGATCAAGTATGGAGACTTTTCTCCACATAAATATACTGGAGCTAAGGGTAAATTTATAATGCTCTAAGCTTAGCAAGACCTCTGCTTCAAGGTCAGCCGGTATTGATCCAGTGGGAAAAACATCACGGCAGTCGCCCACGTAAACAGACAGGGCGACACAAGAAGCAGGAGGGCAATGGCAGAAACTGCAAGGACTTTTCGCTGGGCGGAAAATCATGTGATAACACTGTCAGCAGTTTTTCATCCCGGGAATGGAAACTGGGAAGCAGACTTCCTCAGCACGACCTCCACCCGGGAGAGTGGAAACTTCATTGAGAAGTTTTTTCCACATGATTGTAAACCGTTGGGAAATACCAAAGGTGGACATGATGGCGTCCCGTCTGAACAAAAAACGGGACAGGTATTGCGCCAGGTCAAGAGACTCTCAGGCAATAGATGTGGACGTTCTGGTAACACCGTGGGTGTACCAGTCGGTGTATGTGTTCCCTCCTCTGCTTCTCATACCTAAGGTGCTGAGAATTATAAGACGTAGAGGAGTAAGAACTATACTCATGGCTCCGGATTGGCCAAGAAGGACTTGGTACCCGGAACTTCAAGAGATGCTTACAGAGGTCTTATGGCCTCTGCCGCTAAGAAGGGACTTGCTTCAGCAAGTACCATGTCTGTTCCAAGACTTACCGCAGCTGCGTTTGTCGGCATGGCGATGGAAAGCCGGATCCTAAGGGAAAAAAGGCATTCCGGAAGAGGTCATTCCTACCCTGGTCAAAGCCAGAAAGGAGGTGACCGCACAACATTATCACCACGTGTGGCGAAAATATGTTGCGTGGTGTGAGGCCAGGAAGGCCCCACAAAGAAATTTCAACTCGGTCGTTTCCTGCATTTCCTGCAAACAGGAGTGTCTATGGGCCTCAAATTGGGGTCCATTAAGGTTCAAATTCGGCCCTGTAAATTTTCCTCCAGAAAGAATTGGCTTCAGTTCCTGAAGTCCAGAAGTTTGTCAAGGGAGTATTGCATATACAAACCCCTTTTTTGTGCCTCCAGTGGCACTGTGGGATCTCAACGTTGTTCTGGGATTCCTCAAATCACATTGGTTTAAAACCAGTCAAATATGTGGATTTGAAGCATCTCACATAAAAAGTGACCATGCTCTTGGCCCTGGCTTGGACCAGGCGAGTGTCAAATTGGTGGTTTTTTCTCAAAAAAGCCCATATCTGTTTGTCCATTCGGACAGGGCAGAGCTGCGGACTCGTCCCCAGTTCTCTCCCTAAGGTGGTGTCAGTGTTTCACCTGAACCAGCTTATTGTGGTGCCTTGCACCTACTAGGGACTTGGAGGACTCCAAGTTGCTAGAAGTTGTCAGGGCCCTGAAAATATGTTCCAGGACAGCTGGAGTCAGAAAATCTGACTCGCTGTTTATACTGTATGCACCCAACAAGTTGGGTGCGCCTGCTTCTAAGCAGTCGATTGCTCGTTGGTTTTGTAACACAATTCAACTTGCACATTCTGAGGCAGGCCTGCCACAGTCTAAATCGGTTAAGGCCCATTCCACAAGGAAGGTGGGCTCATCTTGGGCGGCTGCCCGAGAGGTCTCGGCATTACAACTCTGCCGAGCAGATACGTGGTCAGGGGAGAACACGTTTGTAAAATTCTACAAATTTGATATCCTGGCAAAAGAGGACCTGGAGTTCTCTCATTCGGTGCTGCAGAGTCATCCGCACTCTCCCGCCCGTTTGGGAGCTTTGGTATAATCCCCATGGTCCTTTCAGGAACCCCAGCATCCACTAGGACGATAGAGAAAATAAGAATTTACTTACCGATAATTCTATTTCTCGGAGTCCGTAGTGGATGCTGGGCGCCCATCCCAAGTGCGGATTATCTGCAATACTTGTACATAGTTACAAAAATCGGGTTATTATTGTTGTGAGCCATCTTTTCAGAGGCTCCGCTGTTATCATACTGTTAACTGGGTTTAGATCACAAGTTGTACGGTGTGATTGGTGTGGCTGGTATGAGTCTTACCCGGGATTCAAAATTCCTCCCTTATTGTGTACGCTCGTCCGGGCACAGTACCTAACTGGCTTGGAGGAGGGTCATAGGGGGAGGAGCCAGTGCACACCACCTGATCCTAAAGCTTTACTTTTTGTGCCCTGTCTCCTGCGGAGCCGCTATTCCCCATGGTCCTTTCAGGAACCCCAGCATCCACTACGGACTCCGAGAAATAGAATTATCGGTAAGTAAATTCTTATTATATTTTGCATGGTTTTATTTATATATATATATATATATATATATATATAATTTCTTTTCTTAATTGATTATATACACTTTATTTTATTTTATTTTATTTTTATTTTTTTATTTTTTTGGGGGGGCTGCCTATTTTGCGAGTCCCGGGCCCCAGAATTTCTGATGGCGGCCCTGCATGACATTATGATGTGCTATATACAGTATAGTACACTAGTCACAAATAGCATCTGGAATATAGGAAAGTAACACTCTATCCATCTTGGATTGCGTTGAATCAATTATAGAAAATCTGACTAACCTACATTTTGCTGGGTTAAGAATAGCACTGTCCATACAAATGTGGTTTTTCCGTTGTATTAGAAAGGAATGCATGTAATTATAGTATAATACAGAAAACTTGACTAGAATTAATGTATCATCTTGCAATCATTTTAGTATTAAGAAACATGACATTTTCCATTCTTCACCGATGAGACATTTGTTCTTCCAAAGAACGCTGTAAATATGGGTCAATTCAATTTTTGCATGGACTGCGCATTTTCTGTACTGGAACAACAACAGGTGAATTTGAGTTACAGGATATGCAGTGACTGTTGTTTCCCAGACCAAAATTAGCATAGTGGAGCTGGATAAAACATGAGCACTAACTGTACCTTAAAACATTTTTACATTTTATTTGAAGACTGGTGGGTGTCAGTGGGATCGTAAGCTTACTAGGGATGAGCACCGTGTATCACAGCCGCATCTGCTGGGACAGAGCAATCAGTGCCTTCCCCCTGTATCTGACCGGCCTCCAGACTCCCAATGGTTAGTTGACACAGGAGTCTGGGGGTGGGCAGATAGACCAGACAGGCGCTGGAATTTGGGGAAAAAAGTTACACTAACCAATCATCTAACTCTCAAGTTACAGGCTGTGTTTGAAAAATGTCAGGAGCTGATTTGTTGGGGTTTTATCTCTGTCCACTTTATCTCGCTCCATGCCTTGATAAACACCCTATTACATAAATTGGGTAAAGTAGAGAACGCATTGTAATATATCGTTCACTATAATCTGGCATTTTTACAACTGTATGGGTGATGCACCGTTTTACAGCAGCAGAGCAAACTGGTAAAAATGTAGATCCAGTAGGAAGAATTAATTATTTAAATATGTTTTATTAAAAATTTAGAACAGTCAAGAAACAAAAAACCTGACTTACATACTACAGTTGTATGCAATTCTGTCTGCATGCAGATGTCACATTATTTATTAGCACACTGCGTATGTGTAGGGTTTGTGCATACAGCAATTACCAGTGATTCAGAGTCATACCAATCTCAGTATACCACCACCTGTGACTCAGTTGGGAAAATTCAAATGTTTGAATAGTCAGTTGGGTGTCTGTTTTTTTCTATCTAATAGACAGGAAAAAACAGACACCCAACCGACTTTTCAAATATTTGAATTCCCCCCAGTGGATGTACCTGGGTGGCAATGTGTCATTCACATGTAGGATAAGTTTGGCGTGACTGGAATTGTGTGCTATTCAAAAGTGGGTGAATGCAGAGGTCCATCAGGCTTCATTTGGAACTTAGCATCAAAGATAGGGCTGGTAGAAATGAGTGCTGTTGATGATGATGACTGCTTTCCCCAGTGGATGGATGGGGGCAGATGTATAGATGCAGCTCACTATGACTGCAGAAAGCGGACACTTTGGTCAGTATTCAAATGATTTATCATGCCCAATTTCCTTTCTATAGTGATCTCCATTAAAGCACATATCGCGCCACAGTAATCACGTTTAGCTGCGTAACGTGTTGGGTGCCCTCGCTACCACGGGGGTAACAAGCTGAAATGATTATTCCACGCCCATCAGTAGAAACAGAACGGGTGTGGAAGGGGGTGAAAAGAATTGAATACCGCCCTTTACGTGTAATTCTGAATCAGTCAGGAGGTAACAGACGCTCAGATAATACATTACAACTCAGATCTATTCAGAGGCGGATTGGCCATAGGGTCTACAGGGAAGATTCCCGGTGGGCCTGTTTTGTTTGAGGACATGTGGTCCTTTTTATAGACATAATGAATAAGATGCTAAATAATTTGCATATATGAAAATTACTTTGCCACTTAGCCTGTGATTGCAGATGATCTAGTGTATGCTCTGTCTGCCTGCTTGACTGACATATAAGATTGAGTGAATAGTGATTGGGATACGGTTGGTGTAATAAGCAAGAAAATATATATTTCTAAAGAATGATATAGTTTCCTAAATTCTGAAGGTGTATCATATAACGTGCTCATAATATTTAATTTTATTTCTTTTTAACTTCCCCCTTGATGCTGGACATGCCCAATATCTGGAAAGTTTTGGGGGGAGGGTGCTGCTGCCATGGCCCATGGATAGACCTTACACCTCTGGTGCTGCCCATGTGGGGCCACTAGTACAAATTTTTCCAGGGCCGCTTTTTGTTCCCAATCCGCCCCTGGATCTATTAGTCATACCGTCAGTAAACTGCATCTGTCGCTTATTTACTCTAAATAGAAGTTCAGACTTAAGTTTCAACATCCTGATTTAATAATCAAGTATTTTACTTTCAGGTGTGAATAATTTCCAGATTTACATTTGTAAATGCTAATAAACAGTGTAATCTACCACTGCCTTTATTTCAGATTAAAGACACAAGGTAGCCTGGTGTCCAATAAGTGGATTTATTAGTGTACCCTCATACATCAGACTGTCATAGAGGTCATACTAGGTTGTGTTTCTTGGTTCTATTACAGAAATCATAGCTAATGTCCCGCTGCACCTTTTCTTCTGGCAACATACTGACTGAGCTCTGACACATTCACATTGTGCCAGCACTGACTAAGGAATAGTAACATAAGCTGCCAACAGGGCATTTCGGTTTTAATTACACTTCCAAGTGTAAGGTATACAATTTAGAAAAAAAGAACTGAAAGTTACTTTAATATACATGCCACCCTAAGTAAGTTATTTTGAAGTGTCGTCAACCCCAACATCAATTATTTTCTGTACTGCCCATGGTGCTCTGTGTGGCACAAATTGGCAATTTCTTAAGATTCCAGAATATTTTGATAAACATTGTAATTCAGCATTTGTCAGTTTGTCTTCAAGAATTATTACACTGCCCAAAAAAAAAATATTTTTGTTTGGTGCCCGGAATGCATGCTAATTCCAAATACAAAAGCAGTTTTTCTCTATCAGCTATACTTTTTGTGCATGCCCAGGGTGCGGCACATTGCAATCTGGGCGACCTTCAGTCTGAGCTAAGTGTTGCGGTGGTGTGATACCCCATTAATGTAACTGCCTGTGATTATATATTTATATATGGGGCATCACTGTGTAAAAGGGAAATAAACATTTATGAATGTGCACATGTATCATAACAGTTTGTAAAGGCTCTTGATCAGGATGGACAATGCTTTGGATATATAACACGAAAAAAGCCTGGGCTAAGTACAGAAAAACTGAAAGCCGGATTTTTTGATGGACCTCAAATAAGACAGCTCATAAACGATCCTGGCTTCGTAGATTCCATGAGTGAGGGTGCAAAATGCATGGACGTCATTCGTCCTGGTTGTCAGAAACTTTCTGGGCAACCACAAAGCTCAAAACTATGCTGAGCTAGTAAACAATATGCTCATTAATTTCAGAGACCTTGGATGTAATATGAGCATAAAAGTTCATTACTTACACAGCCACTTGGACCGTTTCCCAGAAAATTCGGGTGATATGAGCGAAGAGCAAGGTGAAAGATTTCACCAGGACATCAAAACAATGGAAGATCGCTCCCTACATATGATGGCAGATTACAGCTGGAATTTACAAAGATACTTTCCAAACAAAGGGGATCATTCAGACTGGATCGCTGCTAAATTTAGCACATCTATGATCAGATCTGAAATACCCCCAAAGTCCATTCAAGAATGTCCCTCAAAAGAAGCTTCCTAAACTAATTTTCTTTTCATTTACAGTATGGTTTAATTGTATTATTTTGAAGAAAAACTGTTATTTGAGACACTATAGTGTTACTGTAATGTTAGTATGTTTTATTGATGTCACTAAAATATTCTAGAAAATATTTTTAGACTATGTGGTATATTCAATTAAAGTCTGATCCATTCCGACATGCATTTGTCGGAATGGATCCGACAAGGGCTATTCATTAAACGGCCAAATCCGATAGGATTTGGCCATTCCTGACCATCTCAATCCGACTTTAAAAAAAGTCAGATTGAGATGAGGGACCTGAGAGGAGGAGACTGGGAGAGCAGCTGGGAAACGGGGGAGAGCAGTGGCTACAGCAGTGTAGCGCCAAAGCAGGAGGATTACTGGAGCCGGGTGGATGCTGCTGTGAGCAGCGGCGGTGCCCCAACCTCCTGCTATGCTGTACTGTAGCCGCTGCTCTCCCCCGTCTCCCGGCTGCTCTCCCCCATCTCCCTGCTGCTCTCCCCCATCTCCCCGCTGCTCTCCCCGTCTCCCCATGACTCTCCCCGTCTCCTCCTCTCAGGTCCCTCATCTCAATCCAACTTTTTTTAAAGTCAGATTGAGATGGTCGGAAAGGGGGCCAAAACCTGGCCCCGTTTTCGTCAGAAGCACGCGGATCGGCGGCTATTCCGCCGACCCACGTGCTTTCCGACAAGTCAGAATTCCCGGCTTGTCAGATAATTTTGGGGTGTATTGCATAGGTCGGAACCCCTTCCGACCTAAAACAGTCGAAAACTGCCGTCTTTCCGACAGACGGCAGCTTTCGACTGCAATTGAATATACCCCTATGTTTTTTAACATTTTGTGTTTTACTATGTGAATCATAGGCCTAATATGAAATAGGGTAACACAAATCAGATGATGTTTATATCTCAAAAATTAGAGCTGATAGGCGAAAATTAATGTTATATTTGAAATCAGCACACCAAATATACATAATATCAGCTGAAATATCCTCTGCACCAAAACACGTGTTGGGCTGTGTTGTTATTATTATTTATGATGTTCCAAAATATTACGTAGAACTGTACATTGAGAGGCTCATGAAACAAACAAGTTACATAGGGGCAGATTTATTAAGCCTGGTGAAGTGATAAAGTGGAAGGTGATAAATGACCAGCCAATCAGCTCCTAACTGGCATGTCACAGGCTGGGTTTGTAAAATGACAGGAGCTGATTGGCTGGTCATTTATCACCTTCCACTTTATCACTTCACCAGGCTTAATAAATCTGCCCCATAGTTACATGAAACAGAAAGTAAGATGATCCTGTTCAAATAAGCTTCCAGTTTATGAGGTATAGGCAACAATTGATACATGAGGCACAGAAGCAGAATAGTCATTATTAGGGACAAAGGGGCAACTAGAACACTTTTTATACTGGGTCTGCCTACATAACTCCCTCAGTCAACCTATAAATACAGTACTGTAGGTTACTTTTGCAAAAAAACACATTACTGATAGTTAGAAAAGACAAGGACTGGGATTAAAGTCATCTTTTTTCATCTTTTATATCTTAAGCTTAATGGGTCGTACAGCTCCTGTTCATTTGTACTGTTTGTAGATGACTGGGGGGAAAAAACATAAGAGTAGGAACATAGAGGAAGTTGAATCAGTGTTAAGTAGATTGGTAATTAGGTTGATAAATATGTAGTATATTATATATAATATATTGGGTATATACAGAATGCAGAGCCAGACTAAGGGGACACTCTCAGGGGGCCCTGGAAACGGGATCACCAGTTATGCCACCCACCTAGTATGCCTTGTGGGTGACTTGCATCAACTGTGCACTCTGGGTCTGAGTGAGATGTGGTTGGAGTACAGCAGCGATAGCACCTATATCAGCGGTGGCCAACCCACGGCTCTCAAGCCGCATGCGGCTCTTTCATGCGCTGCATGCGGCTCGGCCGGCTCCTGGCCACCGCTGCCCCCAGCCCCAGACACACATGCACGCCTCTCCGGCAGTGGTGTCTCCCTTCAATTCGGCGCTGGCCCATGAGCCAATCAGTGCTCGCGGACCGGCAGCTAAGGCTCCTGATTGGGGCCTAATTCAAGAGAGACACTGCCGCCGTAGAGAAGCAGCAGCAGTGCGGGGAGCGGAGGGGAGCGGAACAGGGTCTGGTGAGCACTGTGGGGACATGTGTATCTGTACTGGGGGCATAGCAGGCACTGGGGGCATATCTAGCACTGAGGGCATATCTGGCACTGGGGGCATAGCAGGCAATGGGGGTGCATATCTGGCACTGGGGGTGCATATCTGGCACTGGGGGTGCATAGCAGGCACTGGGGGTGCATAGCAGGCACTGGGGGCATAGCAGGCACTGGGGGGGCATAGCAGGCACTGGGGGGGGCATAGTAGGCACTGGGGGGGGCATAGTAGGCACTGGGGGGGGCATAGTAGGCACTGGGGGGGCATAGTAGGCACTGGGGGCATATCTGGCACTGGGGGCATATCTGGCACTGGGGGCATATCTGGCACTGGGGGGCATATCTGGCACTGGGGGGCATATCTGGCACTGGGGGGCATATCTAGCACTGGGGCATATCTAGCACTGGGGCATATCTAGCACTGGGGGGGCGTATATAGCACTGGGGGGGCGTATATAGCACTGGGGGCATAGCACGCACTGGGGGCATATCTGTAACTGGGAGCATATATGGCACGGGGGGCATATCTGGCACTGTGGGGACATGGGTATCTACACTGGGGGCATATCTGGCACTGGGGCATAGCAGGCACTGGGTGGACATGTGTTTCTGGCACTGGGGGCATAGCAGGCACTGGGGGCATATCTGGCACTGTGGGGATATGTGTATCTGGCACTGGGGGCATATCTGGAACTGGGGCATAGGCACTGGGAGCATAGCAGGGACTGGGAGCATAGCAGGCACTGTGTGGACATGTGTATCTGGCACTGGGGGCATATCTGGCACTGGGGCATAGCAGGCACTGGGAGCATAGCAGGCACTGGGAGCATAGCAGGCACTGGGAGCATATCTGGCACTGTGGGGACATGTGTATCTGGCACTGTGGGGACATGTGTATCTGGCACTGTGGGGACATGTGTATCTGGCACTGAAATAAAAAAAATTGATAATAATTTTGCCATAATATGATTATTGCACATTTAATATGCTATTATATACTATATATATATATATATATATATATATATATATATATATATATACTATAATAGCATATTAAATGCGTTATCAGAGGGCTCACTGCGGATCCTGTACTCCTGCACAGCTTTCTCTGCCGGTTGAGAAAACTATGCAGGTACTCGGCAGCGTGATCAGCTATGACACACAAGCTGATCACTGTGTAAAAAAACAAAACCCTATGTTTACTTACGTTCCACAGTGATTGGTGTCCCGGTGCTCTCCTCCGGCTCTGGTCTTCTGATCCCCGTCTCCTGAACTGTGACCCCGGTCATCTGCTGTAAACTGGCATTTACAGCAGTTTACTGCATTAGATGACTGGATCACAGTGCAAGAAGCTGACAATCACATGACCAGAGCCGAAGGAAAGCATCGGGACACCGATCACTGGGTAAGTATATGGGGAAGGGGGGTAGCTGTGTGGGGGTAGTAGCGACGGTGGTAGGTGCCCGGCAGTAATAGCAACAGTAGAGGAGGCACATGTGCAGCCATTACTCTGGGTATTTTCTAAATATACCCCGATAAGGCTGCAGCGTGGCATTACAGGGACAGAGCTTTCTCCCAAGCTGTGTTGCTTCATGTGATAATTGATACATCCATGTGATATAATCAATTATCGCATTGCGGATTGGGGATATTTTATCACAACACATCCGCACCCTCAGATGCAGATGGTGATAAATCTGCCTCTAAATCTTTACTGAAAGCACTGACATTAATATGCACTGTGTACCCTATAACACGTCTGCACAAATTTCATCCATAACGTTGAGATTAAGGAATTTGTTTTAGTACATAGTAGGCCCTACACACTGGGCGATATCACTCACACGCGATACCGTTCATATCTTTGAGTGTGGAGGCACCAGCGATGAACGATGTGCGGCCCCGCGCTCGTTCATCGCTGGTGCCCCGTCGGCTGTGCATGCAGGCCAATATGGACGATCTCGTCCATATTTGCCTGCACTTCTATGGAGCCGTGTGACGGGGGGAGTGAAGTAACTTCACTTCCCCCGTCACTGCCCCCCGCCGCCGGGTCAGCCGTATCCGCTGTAGGGCCCTTAAGATGCAAGTCTGTTCATTTTCCATTTACACGGAAATTCGAGAACACACACAGCTCAATTTCACGAAACTAATTTATCTTCCTGAAACCGCATTAACCCTGTCCAGCTTCCCTTTCTATCACCCAGCATGGTACCATTTCTTCAAATAACCTCTAATGTGGCTGTAATAGCTATTGTGGTACAAAATTACGACTTTGCTATTTTTGTTGGAATATATCTTAATGGTTTGGTAATGTTGCTGTAATTGCTGCAATGTGATGGGTTTTTTTTTCCATAGGGGCATGAATTATCTTTTTGAAGCAGAAAGAGAACAAAGTCTGTTTCCAGCAGTGTGGAAATTACCATTGGCAAGAAATTATTTACAGTCTGAGTGTATTGTAAATTAGTATAGAACATGTAAATGGTTTTGAATACATGAGTAGCTGTGCACATTCGGTCAAATTATGTGTATATACATAATACTAGCTATTAGAGAAACACGCCATCCAGACTAATTGTTATTGACCCTCCAGGAATGCCATGGAAAATATTGTATGCACTATTGCAATATTGTATGCGCCAGATCAGTTAAACTGGGTATACACCTCAGCAATGTGGCAACACAGCAACGCGTCAAAGTGATGTAACAATATATTGCATCAATATATTCACTCCCTGATCTGCCGTATGACTATTCACTATATCTTTACATACTTCATATAACAATGACGCATCTTCTGTGACATCATCCCATCTGCCGTGTATCAGATGGGACAATGCAACCACATTATTCATCAAACAATGAATTCAGTGCATTTGGGATACACTTTTATCTTGGGTAAGAACAATAACACATCTAAAGGGAGTTTATTTTTCTGCCTCTAATATTAAGTCATTATATTTTTAATAAGAAACAGACCATTACATGTCAGCCTTGTGCAGCAATTATCTTCAGAACGCTGACACAGCCATATTACAGGAACCCCTTTTCAGATACTTATTGGTTGTTTTTTCCCTGCCTACAATTGACATTATGAATAATCCCAAGAATAATAGGCAGATTTGGTACTCTGGAAGTTTTCAATATTAGGTAGACTTACAACAGGACATGCTCCACCCGGCGCTGACAAACTTTACCAGGCCTAACCTCCAGGTGGGCCTTTCCCAGATTCATGCTGTCAAAAGGCTGGCACTGAAGAGAATAATCTGCTTCCTTCTCTGCCCCGTCCCACCTCTTATACTGCACAGTGCTGTAAATGCTGGGATGACAAGCCAAGCTCCGCCCGCTGTATAGGCTGACTCTATTCCAAAGGGTCCTAGATCTCCCTGCTTAGCTTCTCACTCGCCTTAGGGCTCCTCCTTTAAGGTGAAAAGGTAAAGGATTTCGCATAACACTTAAGGTCACTGGGAGAGCTGTCGGAAATCTCTCTCTCTCATATATATATATATATATATATATATAAAAAAGGCAAATACCACTGACTCATCACAAAATCTCCTGAACCATAAAGCTGCACTTCCTTGCCAGTGGCAGTTTTAGAGCAGTCCATTATTCAAATAGCGGAGCCATACTGAACGATGTTTGACAGTGTTTAGGGGTGCCAGTTGATGTGGCTCCCCTATTTGAAAAATAGAGTTCTCTGCAACTGCCACTGCAAGGAAGCCCAGGAACAGAGCATTGTGTCCTCCTCACTCTGCTACTTGGTATCGTCTACACCATGCATTCTTTATAGCCCCAGTTGGGTGGGCTGTCTTAACTCTCCTCTGTGAGGGGGGAATTATCTCACCCCTTTTAACCCCTTTGTGGGTGGAATTTTGAAAAATCCCTTCTTAGTGGGTGCCTGCATCACAAAAGCAGGCTACTGTCCAAATGACAAGTTCCTAGTCCTTATGGTTCAGGAGATTTTGTGATGAGTCAGTGGTATTTGCCATTCATATACAGTATATAGATACCAGTTTTCTTTTTTCTTTTAAATCTACCTGTCCTCCACTCCATTTCAGGTTCCTCCCCTTCCCCCAACTCACAGGCACACTCATATCTGTGCTTACAGAGCTCACGATTAAGTAGAGCACCATTCTTCTCTAATTTACCTCTGTTCAGGTATTAGTCTCATTTACCCGTTATTTATATAGCATACACATATTCCACAGTACTTTACAGAGAATATTTGTCCATTCACATCAGTCCCTGCCCCAGTGGAGCTTACAATCTATATTCCCTATCACATGTACACACAGACACATTCATACTAGGGTTCATTTTGATGGGAGCCAATTACCCTACCAGTATATTTTTGGATTGTGGGAAGAAACCGGAGTACCCGGAGGAAACCCACGCAAGCACAGGGAGAATATACAAACTCCACACAGTTAGAGCCATGGTGGGAATCAAACCCACGACCTCAGTGCTGTGAGGGAGTAATGTAACCATTACATCCTCCGTACTGCCCTAAAGATTTATCTGTCCAATCGGTCTGGTGGGAACAAAAATCTGGTAATATATGGAGCAATTAACAATTGATCATTTACTCCCAAACACTGGAAAACAGACAATGGTCATTCAGACAAATTCGTTAAATCCGTTTGATTTAATACATTTATCTGAACAATCGGGTTTTTTTTGTCCATTTTCCAGCGTTTGGTAGCAAATGGTTGATAATTATTGCTCCTATCCGTTTCCAGGTTTTTGTTCCCACCAGACAGATTGGACAGATAAATCTTTAGGTCTGTACCCACCTTATATATGATAATCCGCTCACAAAACCTACAAAGGTGGCACCTTGGAGTAGAGTATAACATAAATAAAATAAGCCATGGATCAAGCATGCTGTATGCACATACTTGCCTACCTGACCCTCTCCATGAGGGAGAAAATGCTCTGTTCCTGGACTTTCCTGGTAATGTATGATTGCCATCACCTTTCTTATCAATTAACTAGCTCACCACAGGTGATGGCAATCATACATTACCAGGAAAGTCCAGGAACAGAGAATTTTCTCCCTCAAGGAGAGGGTCAGGTAGGCAAGTATGTGTATGCACGAAGACAAACATAACTTGGTGGTAAACTCTGTACATTTCCAGCCTAAACACTACATAGAGTTGCTGCATAAGGCTATTTTTTCACCTGTGCTTTCCCCTATACCACAGGTTCTCAAACTCGGTCCTCAGGACCCCACACAGTGCATGTTTTGCAGGTCTCCTCACAGATCACAAGTGAAATAATAAGCTCCACCTGTGGATCTTTTAAAATGTGTCTGTGAGTAATTAATACACCTGTGCACCTGCTGGGTTACCTGCAAAACATGCACCGTGTGGGGTCCTGAGGACCGAGTTTGAGAACCACTGCCCTATACTAAGCAAATCACTTTTTGAGGTTAGAGTACCTTTAAGATGTAAAATACTTTCCAGTCACTAAAGGGTTTTTAAATTCCTCTATGACCTCAGAAAGCTTTTTTCTCTGACGTCCTAAGTGGATGCTGGGGACTCCGTCAGGACCATGGGGATTAGCGGCTCCGCAGGAGACAGGGCACAAAACTAAAGCTTTAGGATCAGGTGGTGTGTACTGGCTCCTCCCCCTATGACCCTCCTCCAAGCCTCAGTTAGGTTTTTGTGCCCGTCCGAGCAGGGTGCAATCTAGGTGGCTCTCTTAAGGAGCTGCTTAGAAAAAGTTTTTAGGTTTCTTATTTTCAGTGAGTCCTGCTGGCAACAGGCTCACTGCATCGAGGGACTTAGGGGAGAGAAGTTCAACTCACCTGCGTGCAGGATGGATTGGCTTCTTAGGCTACTGGACACCATTAGCTCCAGAGGGAGTCGGAACACAGGTCTCACCCTGGGGTTCGTCCCGGAGCCGCGCCGCCGACCCCCCTTGCAGATGCTGAAGATTGAAGGTCCAGAAACCGGCGGCAGAAGGCTTTTCAGTCTTCATGAAGGTAGCGCACAGCACTGCAGCTGTGCGCCATTGTTGTCACACACTTCACACCAACGGTCACGGAGGGTGCAGGGCGTTGCTGGGGGCGCCCTGGGCAGCAATGTATAATACCTTATTCTGGCTAAAAATACATCACATATAGCCCCTGGAGGCTATATGGATGTATTTAACCCCTGCCAGGTCTCAGAAAAACGGGAGAAGAAGCCCGCCGAAAAGGGCGGGGCCTATTCTCCTCAGCACACAGCGCCATTTTCCCTCACAGAAAGGCTGGTGGGAAGGCTCCCAGGCTCTCCCCTGCACTGCACTACAGAAACAGGGTCAAAACAGAGAGGGGGGGCACTTATTTGGCGATATGTATATATATATTAAAATGCTATAAGGGAAAAACACTTATATAAAGGTTGTCCCTGTATAATATAGCGTTTTTGGTGTGTGCTGGCAAACTCTCCCTCTGTCTCCCCAAAGGGCTAGTGGGGTCCTGTCCTCTATCAGAGCATTCCCTGTGTGTGTGCTGTGTGTCGGTACTTGTGTGTCGACATGTATGAGGACGATGTTGGTGAGGAGGCGGAGCAATTGCCGGTAATGGTGATGTCACTCTCTAGGGAGTCGACACCGGAATGGATGGCTTATTTAAGGAATTACGTGATAATGTCAACACGCTGCAAGGTTGGTTGACGACATGAGACGGCCGGCAAACCAATTAGTACTGGTCCAGGCGTCTAAAACACCGTCAGGGGCGTTAAAACGTCCTTTTACCTCAGTCGGTCGACACAGACACGGACACTGACTCCAGTGTCGACGGTGAAGAAACAAACGTATTTTCCTTTAGGGCCACACGTTACTTGTTAAGGGCAATGAAGGAGATGTTACATATTTCTGATACTACAAGTACCACAAAAAAGGGTATTATGTGGAGTGTGAAAAAACTACATGTGGTTTTTCCTGAATCAGATAAATTAAATGAAGTGTGTGATGATGCGTGGGTTTCCCCCGATAGAAAATTATTGGCGGTATACCCTTTCCCGCCAGAAGTTATGGCGCGTTGTGAAACACACCTTAGGGTGGATAAGGCGCTCACACGCTTATAAAAACAAGTGGCGTTACCGTCTCCAGATATGGACGCCCTCAAGGAGCCAACTGATAGGAGGTTGGAAAATATCCTAAAAAGTATATACACACATACTGGTGTTATACTGCGACCAGCGATCGCCTCAGCCTGGATGGGCAGCGCTGGGGTGGCTTGGTCGGATTCCCTGACTGGAAATATTGATACCCTTGACAGGGACAGTATTTTATTGACTATAGAGCATTTAAAAGATGCATTTCTATATATGCGAAACTCTGGCATCAAGAGTAAGTGCGATGTCCATATCTGCCAGACGATGTTTATGGACACGACAGTGGTCAGGTGATGCAGATTCCAAACGGCACATGGAAGTATTGCCGTATAAAGGGGAGGAGTTATTTGGGGTCGGTCCATCGGACCTGGTGGCCACGGCAACAGCTAGAAAATCCACCTTTTTTACCCCAAGTCACATCTCAGCAGAAAAAGACATAGTCTTTTCAGCTTCAGTCCTTTCGTCCCCATAATATCTGCCCAGGGATAGAGGTAAGGGAAGAAGACTGCAGCAGGCAGCCCATTCCCAGGAACAGAAGCCTTCCACCGCTTCTGCCAAGTCCTCAGCATGACGCTGGGGCCGTACAAACAGGTGCGGTGGGGGGTCGTCTCAAGAGTTTCAGCACGCAGTGGGCTCACTCGCAAGTGGACCCCTGGATCCTACAAGTAGTATCCCAGGGGTACAGATTGGAAATTCGAGACGTCTCCCCCTCGCAGGTTCCTGAAGTTTGCTTTACCAACGTCTACCTCCGACAGGGAGGCAGTATTGGAAACAATTCACAAGCTGTATTCCCAGCAGGTGATAATCAAAGTACCCCTCCTACAACAAGTAAAGGGGTATTATTCCACACTATATTGTGGTACTGAAGCCAGACGGCTCGGTGAGACCTATTCTAAATGGAGTCACTCAGAGCAGTGATAGCGAACCAGGAAGAAGGGGACTATATGGTGTCCCTGGACATCAAGGATGCTTACCTCCATGTCCAAATTTGCCCTTCTCACAAAGGGTACCTCAGGTTCGTGGTACAAAACTGTCACTATCAGTTTCAGACGCTGCCGTTTGGATTGTCCACGGCACCCCGGGTCTTTACCAAGGTAATGGCCGAAATGATGATTCTTCTTCAAAGAAAAGGCGTCTTAATTATCCCTTACTTGGACGTTCTCCTGATAAGGGCAAGGTCCAGAGAACAGTTGGAGGTCTGAGTAGCACTATCTACAAGTAGTTCTACGACAGCACGGGTGGATTCTAAATATTCCAAAATCGCAGCTGTCTCCGACGACACGTCTGCTGTCCCTAGGGATGATTCTGGACACAGTCTAGAAAAAGGTGTTTCTCCCGGAGGAGAAAGCCAGGGAGTTATCCGAGCTAGTCAGGAACCTCCAAAAACCAGGAAAAGTGTCAGTGCATCATTGCACAAGGGTCCTGGGAAAAATGGTGGCTTCTTACGAAGCGATTCCATTCGGCAGATTTCACGCAAGAACTTTTCAGTGGGATCTGCTGGACAAATGGTCCGGATCGCATCTTCAGATGCATCAGCGGATAACCCTGTCTCCAAGGACAAGGGTGTCTCTTCTGTGGTGGCTGCAGAGTGCTCATCTACTAAAGTGCCACAGTTATGCATTCAGGACTGGGTCCTGGTGACCACGGATTCCAGCTTGAAAGGCTGGGGAGCAGTCACACAGGGAAAAAAAAAAAAAATTTCCAGGGAGTGTGATCAAGTCTGGAGACTTCTCTCCGCATAAATATACTGGAGCTAAGAGCAATTTACAATGCTCTAAGCTTAGCAAGACCTCTGCTTCAAGGTCAGCCGGTATTGATCCAGTGGGACAACATCACGGCAGTCGCCCACGTAAACAGACAGGGCGGCACAAGAAGCAGGAGGACAATGGCAGAAACTGCAAGGATTCTTCGCTGGGCGGAAAATCATGTGATAGCACTGTCAGCAGTTTTCATTCCGGGAGTGGACAACTGGGAAGCAGACTTCCTCAGCACGACCTCCACCCGGGAGAGTGGGGACTTCATCGAGAAGTTGTTTCCACATGATTGTGCACCGTTGGGAAAGACCAAAGGTGGACATGATGGCGTCCCGCCTGAACAAAAAACTGGACAGGTATTGCGCCAGGTCAAGAGACCCTCAGGAAATAGCTGTGGACGTTCTGGTAACACCATGGGTGTACCAGTCGGTGTATGTGTTCCCTCCTCTGCTTCTCATACCAAAGGTACTGAGAATTATAAGACGTAGAGGAGTAAGAACTATACTCGTGGCTCCGGATGGGCCAAGAAGGACTTGGTACCCGGAACTTCATGAGATGCTCACAGAGGACTCAGGGCCTCTGCCGATAAGAAGGGACTTGCTTCAGCAAGTACCATGTCTGTTCCAAGACTTACCGCGGGTGCGTTTGACGGCATGGCGGTTGAACGCCGGATCCTAAGGGAAAAAAGGCATTCCGGAAGAGGTCATTCCTACCCTGGTCAAAGCCAGGAAGGAGGTGACCGCACAACATTATCACCACATGTGGCGAAAATATGTTGCGTGGTGTGAGGCCAGGAAGGCCCCACGAAGAAATTTCAACTCGTCGATTCCTGCATTTCCTGCAAACAGGAGTGTCTATGGGCCTCAAATTGGGGTCCATTAAGGTTCAAATTTCGGCCCTGTCGATTTTCTTCCAGAAAGAATTGGCTTCAGTTCCTGAAGTCCAGAAATTTGACAAGGGAGTACTGCATATACAACCCCCTTTTGTGCCTCCAGTGGCACTGTGGGATCTCAACGTAGTCCTGGGATTCCTCAAATCACGTTGGTTTAAACCGCTCAAATCTGTGGATTTGAAATATCTCACATGGAAAGTGACCATGATGTTGGCCCTGGCCTCGGCCAGGCGAGTGTCAGAATTGGCGGCTTTGTCTCACAAAAGCCCATATCTGATTGTCCATTCGGACAGGGCAGAGCTGCGGACTCGTCCCCAGTTTCTCCCTAAGGTGGTGTCAGCGTTTCATCTGAACCAGCTTATTGTGGTACCTGCGGCTACTAGAGACTTGGAGGACTCCAAGTTGCTAGATGTTGTCAGGGCCCTGAAAATATAGATTTCCAGGACGGCTGGAGTCAGGAAAACTGACTTGCTGTTATCCTGTATGCACCCAAAAAACTGGGTGCTCTTGCTTCTAAGCAGACGATTGCTAGTTGAATGTGTAGTACAATTCAGCTTGCACATTCTGTGGCAGGACTGCCACAGCCAAAATATATAAATGCCCATTCCACAAGGAAGGTGGGCTCATCTTGGGCGACTGCCCGAGGGGTCTCGGCTTTACAACTTTGCCGAGCTGCTACTTGGTCAGGGGCACACCCTGGCTGAGGAGGACCTGGAGTTCTCTCACTCGGTGCTGCAGAGTCATCCGCACTCTCCCGCCCGTTTGGGAGCTTTGGTATAATCCCCATGGTCCTGACGGAGTCCCCAGCATCCACTTAGGACGTCAGAGAAAATAAGATTTTACTTACCGATAAATCTATTTCTCGTAGTCCGTAGTGGATGCTGGGCGCCCATCCCAAGTGCGGATTGTCTGCAATACTTGTACATAGTTATTGTTACAAAAAAATCGGGTTGTTATTGTTGTGAGCCGTCTGTTCAGAGGCTCCTACGTTTGTCATACTGTTAACTGGGTTTAGATCACAAGTTATACGGTGTGATTGGTGTGGCTGGTATGAGTCTTACCCGGGATTCAATATCCTTCCTTATTGTGTACGCTCGTCCGGGCACAGTATCCTAACTGAGGCTTGGAGGAGGGTCATAGGGGGAGGAGCCAGTACACACCACCTGATCCTAAAGCTTTAGTTTTGTGCCCTGTCTCCTGCGGAGCCGCTAATCCCCATGGTCCTGACGGAGTCCCCAGCATCCACTACGGACTACGAGAAATAGATTTATCGGTAAGTAAAATCTTATTATTGCACTTAAAAATTCACAACATGCGTCTCATTGTGAGGATAATTGCAAGTAATCATCTTCCTTCTCTGTAAACACATGTAGTTTAAAAGTATTGCATTTCTTTTGACCAGCTCAAATGCATACACAATTAGCTTTAATGACAATACACTTACAAGCGAATCCAGCTGTCTAAATGTGTAAGCGTGCATGTTCAGAAGAGCTCCAGCCAGAATTGTTCATTCTCTTTGTACCTATTCCAATTTTAAACTTTTTTTTTCCAACGGACACAACTCACATAAAACATAAATAATGCATAAAGTATAAAAACAGTTTTCATATTTTTACCACTAATACTGTATGAAACAAATCTTCTGCAAGAGACTCAAGATTCCCAAGTATTACTGTTGTGTACTGACTGGTTACAGATTTGTTATTGTATCTAAAGTATAAACCATACTTGCCTACCTGACCCTTTCCATGAGGGAGAAAATGCTCTGTTCCTGGACTTTCCTGGTAATGTATAATTGCCATCACCTGTGGTGAAACACCTTTATTATCAATTACCTAGCTCACCACAGGTGATGGCAATCATACATTACCAGGAAGGTCCAGGAACAGAGCATTTTCTCCCTCGTGGAGAGGGTCAGGTAGTCAAGTATGGTATAAACTTACATACCTCCCAACATGACCCTCTCCAGGAGGGACAGAATGCTCTGCTCCTGGACTTCCCTCGTAATCAATGATTGCCATCACCTGTGCTGAAACACCTTTCTTATCCATTAACCTGTTCAAAACAGGTGCCGGCAATCATACATTAAGAGAAAAGTCCAGAAGCAGAGCATTGTGTCCCTCCTGGAGAGGGTCATATTGGGAGGTATGAACTTAGGATAGATAGATAGATAGATAGATAGATAGATAGATAGATAGATAGATAGATAGATAGATAGATAGATAGATAGATAGATAGATAGATATTCGTATATTTTTATATACTGTATATATGGTGGCAGTCCAGTCCGGATGCCATCCCGGTTGTTTGAAGGACAATGCCAAAGCGACCTGGGTTTAGGACTGGACAAAGAGGAAGCCCCAGGGGGGGTGTTGGGTACATTCAGGTTGTCTCTTTAATATTGTATCAAAGATTATCTGGCAGTTGGAAATTATATTATTGTATTGCTGTTGATACTAAGAAATACCCTGCAATTTCCTACATGAGATCCTATCCATGTAGGTCCGGTCCAGGTTTTGGAGCAAGCGCTCCCAGCACCTGTGCTATACTTTTATAAAGCTTGTTAGGGCAACGGCTCAGGGCTCCTGATGCCAACAAGTGGCCAGGCGATAGAGGGTGGACCAGTGGGTTAGAGACAGGGAGCCTGAGATTTGTGTATATGCCGTCTGTGGACCTGTGTCTGGTTAAGGTATCCGGTAAACTTGCTGTGATAATGACCTGTTTACTGTGCTGTGAAAGTAAATGGACTACTTTTCCCTACAACTGTGTCAGCAATATATATATATATATATATAAACAGATATAAAACCACAGTGCTTGCCACCCCAAAAGCAAGGTACATGACCTTTTGACCTGTTGACCTAGAACATGTCGACCTAGAAACCCTGTCAACCTTGAAAACATGTCGACCTAGTGTAAACTTGCCTACCTGACCCTCTCCATAAGGAAGAAAATGCTCTGTTCCTGGACTTTCATGGTAATGTATGATTGCCATCACCTGTGGTGAAACACCTTTCTTATCAATTAACTAGCTCACCACAGGTGATGGCAATCATACATTACCAAGAAAGTCCAGGAACAGAGCATTTTCTCCCTCATGGAGAGGGTCAGGTAGGCAAGTATGACATAGTGATTGTCGACCAATAGTGGTCTACCCAAACATTGTTGACCTAGACACTGTCGATCTTCAGACCGGATCCCCAAAAAGACAATAGACTTAACTTATTCAATTTTCCAAACAAATAAATAAGCAGGCTTATCTCTGTCATGGACTCCACTGCTCCAGCTGCTGCCTCCATCAGTCCATACTCTAACCATGGCTTGCCAAATGCACCCACTACATGCACAAATGCTCCTGCACTGCTAAGGAGTACTGGAGGAAATTGCGCTATATCTGCAACTTCCTCCAGTTCATGTACGTGCTCTTTTCCAATAGCTCTGCACTATCTCTCTAAAAACAATCTTATTAAACTGTAAGTCTCACATTTCCTGCTCTCACTAAAGTTCTTATTACAGCCAACTACAATGGTCATTTTTTTTTCTACGAGTCCTTCTTAACTTGATTGCTGATTTTGGTACTGTGGACCACCCTCCCCTTCTTCAAACTTTCCACTCTTTCGGTTTTCACTTATGATTGACTTTCTACCTCTCTAACCACTCTTACTCTGGGACAGATGTACAAAGTCTTGGAGAGTGATAAAATGGAGAAAGATAAACTACCAGCCAATCAGCTCCTGAGTCCTAGGTGCCATTTTTCAAACATAAGGACAGATGTACTAAGCCTTGAAAAGTGGTAAAGTGGAGAATGATAAAGTACCAGCCAACCAGCTTTTAACTGTCATTTCTCTGGCTGGGTCCACAGGATTATCCACAGGATAACATTGGGATATTGTCGAGCGACAGCTAAAATGGCACCAACACGGTCACGAGCTTTCTGGCCTCCCAGGATGCATTGGGGCCTCCACTATATAGTCCCGCCCACTGACTCAGTCAGATCAGTTTTTTGCTTGGTGCGGCAGGAAGCCGCATGGTCACAGGGCTGCTGTGAAAGCAGCCTCAAGTTTTCATTACTTTATTTTTATAGACTTACTGTTTTGGTTTGAGCGACTTCTCTTAACAGCGTCTTAAACGTGTATTAGAAAGAGTCGCTCCAACAACTCCCCACCGGGTCGCAACAACGCTTACCTTCGCGGTACAGTGCTGTCTCGACGGGCGTCTGTGTCGGATGTTCTAGCAGGTCCAGCAGACGTTACCAGGCTGTGGCCGGAGCATGGGGAGACAGTGAGTATATGGACTTCCTCTTACTAGAGGGGTCAGGACACAGCTACGCTGATTTGGTGGAGACTACAAACAGCGTGTTGATGCGCCGAACATCTCGAGTGTGACAGCGCTACGCTCCGGGGATCATAGGCGCCAGGACTAGGTGAGGCCGCGATCCTGGGAGTTTAAGTCAACAGGGGGTTTCAGACGCTCTCCTGGCCGTCCCTCCTCCGAGTTCATGGCCAGTTCCCGCGGGTCTCTCGTTTCATGAACTGAATGACCTCACTTCCGGCTCAGACGCTACCACGAGGGTACTCGGTCGCAGCTTAGACGCTGCGGTTGTGTACACTGGATATAAACCCGCCCAGACCGAGTCGCAGGCCTTTAGTGTCTGCATGCACGTGGAGTCGCTCAGCGTCCGTGTCCGTTGGTGAGCGTCCGTGTCCGTTATCAGTTACCAAGAGCGGCAGTGTACACCAGTAGCGTCTGAATCCACTCAGCGTCTTTCGAGCGTCTTTGCTTGGATATGGAAGTGTGGTGAGTCTCCCTGTATCCCGCTCCCTGGAGGCAGGGTATACAGTACTAAAAATTCCTTCTACTTCTTAGTGTGCACTGTTAATTTTTAGTACCTATTGCATATGAGACCTGTATATTACTGTGTTTTCTGCATGTTATGTTGAAAAAGAACCAGTTAAACAGAAGTACAAATTTCCTACTTATGTATAAGTTATTATGGAGGTTGTATTCTCATATGACAATGTCTAATGCTTTAACATGTGACTGACTGCTAGTATGTGTGCTGACTTTTCTGTGTAATGTCAGTCCTGTTCTGACCCTCAAATCAGGTGCACTGTGGTCAGATTGATTTCACCTCTATATACTGATTATAGGGTGTGGTTCAGTCACAAAATTGTGTAGTCAATATCAGAAAAAATGTCTGTGAGCGGCAAAAGTGATGAGGAGAATTTGTCAAGCACTCCTACAGCCCTAACATGCTTATCTTGTAAGTCAGGGGTAATTGATATGATTCAATTGGTCACTTATGAGGGTTTGTGTGCAAACTGTTTCGCTTTTCAGCGAAGTAAAAAACAGGAGTTAGTTCAACCTCCAGTAGAGCCACCATGGAATATGTTTGCAAAGACTCTGTCTTCAATAGCGGACAGGTTAGCCCCAGTAGCACCACCTCAGGGGTTAGGTTACACTATGAACCCATACATGCAGCTCCCTTCCTATGGTTTGGTTCCAGTAGCCTCTACAAGCAACCAAGGGGTAGGTAAGACTAAGACAGATACGTCTGTATGGCAGACTACACAAGAGGATACATCGGATGATGATGCGGAAACAATAGATTCAACTCCGTATGATGATCAGTCGCAGAGCTTTAGTTCAGATGATGTAGCTGAACTCATTAATGCAGTAAAGGCTGTGCTTTCTCTGGAAGAACCAGCCAAGACGGCGTTAAAAGCAAAAGCACCTGTATTCAAACGAACAAAGTCAGTGAAAGCTGAATTTCCAGCGTCAGAGGAGTTGACGGAAATGATGGATGAGTCTTGGGCAGCGCCCGGTAAAAAGTATAAGATTCCTAGGAGATGGGATTCTTATTATCCATTTCCTGCTGGAGATTGTTCGAAGAGAGAAGTTCCTCCAAAAGTAGATGCACATGTTCTGCGACTCGTGCACAAATCTGCTTTGCCACTGTCATCTACCTCTTTGAATGATGTCACAGACAGGAGGGTAGAGAGCCTATTGAAAAATATTTTTTCTCTTGTGGGTGCAGTGGTAAGACCTGCTATGGCTTCGGCCTGGGTAGCAAAGGCAATGGGCGAATGGATAGAGGAACTAGAGAATGACATCCCCTCTCCTACTAGGGAGCAAGAGGATCGTCTTTGCCGTTTAAGACAATCTGCCCAGTATTTAGAAGAAGCAGCCATTGATGTAGGCACTGTTGCTTCTAAAGCTTCAGCCCTGGCAGTAGTCGCTCGCAGAGCAGTCTGGCTACGGACCTGGAAGGCAGATGCGGAGTCCAAGAAGGAATTGGAAGCATTGCCTTTCATGGGTAATATATTATTTGGAAAACCTTTATCGGATATCCTAGAGTCAGAGGCTGAATCGAAGAAGGTCAGATTTCCGGCTACCTACAACCCTAAGTCCAAGGGTTTAAAATTTCGCTCATTTCGCTGGCAAAGCAAAGCGAAAGGTAAAGAGGAGCCTAAACAACCCCAGTTTAAATCCAGGGGTAAGAAGCAGTGGGCTAGCAAAAAGCCAGCTTCCAAACCTGAACAAAAGCCCTCAGCCTGAAGAGACGGGCCTCCGCCTGGAGGATTCCAGGGTTGGAGGCCGACTCCTGCAATTTGCACACACATGGCAACAGTCAACAACAGATACCTGGGTGCAGAAGGTAGTATCTCAGGGGTATGGGTTCCCATTCAGGAGGCAGCCTCCTCAAAGATTTTTTTGCACCAGCCCGTCTCGTATAGAGTCGAAGGCCAATGCCCTGCAAGAAGCAGTCCAAAAATTACTGCAGTCAGGTGTGATTGTCCCAGTACCTCCATCACAAAAGGGACAGGGGTATTACTCCAATCTGTTTCTAATCCAGAAACCAAATGGGTCATATCGACCAATTCTAAATCTGAAGATGTTGAACAATTACATATGGATCCCGAAGTTCCACATGGAGATGTTACGCTCCATAATGTTGGCTATGGAACCGGGAGACTATATGGTATCTCTGGATGTGCGGGATGCTTACCTACATGTGCCTATAGCACTATCACATCAGTGTTACCTCAGGTTTGCCATCCTCAAGGAACACTTTCAGTTCCAAGCTCTGCCCTTCGGGCTAGCTACAGCACCCAGGGTGTTTACCAAGATCATGGTGGTTATGGCAGCTTGTCTGCGCAAACAAGGGATAAGGATATTCCCATACCTAGACGACCTATTAATCTTAGCACAGTCGCAAGATTTACTGTTGAGCCATCTCCAACAGACGATAGTTTGTTTACAGAGACACGGGTGGCTCATAAATTGGGAGAAGTCGTCCCTGAATCCATCACAGCGGATGGTTCATTTGGGAGCCATATTGGATTCAGACCTACAGAGAGTTCTCTTACCAGAGAAGAAAATAGTCAAGGTGCAGGTCATGGCTCAGAAAGCGTTGCAAGCCCAGACAATGTCAGTCCATGCAGCCTGACGACAGATGCCAGCCTGCAAGGTTGGGGGGCGGTACTCGGAAGCCTATGGTTCCAGGGAAAATGGACCGCAAGGGAAAGTCGCCTGCCGATAAATCTGTTAGAAATAAGAGCCATTTACTTGGCCCTAGTTCAGGCAAAGGACAATCTACAAGGAAGACCAGTCCTGATCCGCTCAGACAATGCGACGGCAGTAGCATACCTAAATCATCAAGGAGGGACTCACAGCAAGAGTCTGATGGAGGAAGTAACTCCCATTCTAAAGTGGGCAGAACTCCATCTCCCAGCATTGTCAGCAGTATTTGTCCCGGGTGTACTAAATTGGGAAGCGGATTTTCTCAGTCGGCACACCATTCAGGAAACCGAATGGGCACTACACCCAGAAGTGTTTCAGACACTGGTGAACAGATGGGGTCTACCGGAGATAGACCTTATGGCGTCTCGTCTAAACAACAAAGTTCTGAGGTACGGATCAAGAACAAGGGACCCAGGAGCAGTCCTGGTAGACGCACTGTCAGTAGAATGGAGGTTTCAGCTGGCATATCTGTTCCCTCCAATATCTCTGTTACCCAGAGTAGTGAGAAAGATAAAACAGGCAAAAGGAGCAATCATTCTAATAGCTCCAGCTTGGCCAAGAAGGCATTGGTACACAGATCTGTGGAGAATGTCCGTGGAAGCACCGATACTGCTCCCTCAACGTCCAGATCTGTTAATGCAGGGTCCTTGTTGTCACAGTCATCTGGATCGCCTGTCTTTGACGGCGTGGCTGTTGAAACCTCTATCTTAGAGGCTAAAGGATTTTCAAAGCAAGTAATCCAAACCATGCTTAGAGCAAGAAAGCCTTCTTCGGCCCGTGTATATCATAGAATATGGCAAGCCTGTATTCATTGGTGTTCTGGAAAAAATTACAATCCAAGAGCCTTTAAAGTAGCTAGAATTTTGGATTTTCTGCAGGCAGGATTGGATAAGGGGCTGAAGGTTGCTTCCTTGAGGGTGCAAGTCTCAGCGTTGACTGTATGGTTTCAGCAGAAGATTGCTGACCTACAGGATGTACGTACTTTTTTCCAAGGAGTAGTACATATTCAACCTCCATTTGTTCCTCCTGCAGCTCCCTGGGATTTGAATTTAGTTCTTAAATTTCTCCAGGGTCCTTTGTTTGAACCACTTGAGAGAGCAGATCTTAAGTGGTTAACGGTTAAAGTTCTTTTTTTACTGGCAATGGCGTCAGCCAGAAGAGTGTCAGATTTAGGAGCATTATCATGTAAGTCTCCTTTCCTAAGTTTTTTTCCAGACAGAGCAGTTCTCAGAACGAGATCTAGTTATCTTCCAAAGGTGGTGTCAAAGTTTCACCTGAATGAAGAGATTGTAGTCCCAGCTTTTCAGGTATCGGGACTATCTGCGGGAGAAGCGTCACTGGACGTGGTCCGGTCTTTAAAAATCTACATAGATCGTACTAGTGCCATCAGGAAAACAGATTCCCTCTTCATCCTCTACGGATTCCATAGGAGAGGTTGGCCTGCTAGTAAACAGACGCTGGCGAGATGGCTCCGAATGGTAATATCTGAAGCTTATTCTCATACAGATCTCCCTATTCCGGCTAATGTCTCTGCACACTCTACACGTAAGGTAGGTCCTTCTTGGGCAGCACAACAGGGTGCATCAGCAGAACAGATATGTAAGGCAGCCACATGGTCTTCCATAAACACATTCATCAGACATTATGCCTTGGATACTTTTGCCTCTCATGATGCAGACTTCGGGTGAAAGGTCCTCCTGTGCAATCAGGAGCGTCCCCACCACTAAAATGGCTTTGGGAATCCCAATGTTATCCTGTGGATAATCCTGTGGACCCAGCCAGAGGAATGAACGTTATGGTAAGAACTTACCGTTGATAACGTGATTTCTCTTATGTCCACAGGTATCCACAGGGATCCCACCCGGACGCATCTGATTTGAGGATCTAGACAAACACTAAAAACCTCTTCCTTCTTGTATGGAAGGGTGTGCATGTGTGTTCTTATCGCCTGTACAGGTCTCTACCTAATGTTCCTGCCTATAATCGCTGTGGAAAGAACTGATCTGACTGAGTCAGTGGGCGGGACTATATAGTGGAGGCCCCAATGCATCCTGGGAGGCCAGAAAGCTCGTGACCGTGTTGGTGCCATTTTCGCTGTCGCTTGACAATATCCCAATGTTATCCTGTGGATACCTGTGGACATAAGAGAAATCACGTTATCAACGGTAAGTTCTTACCATAACGTTCATTTTTCAAACAGGGCCTGTGTACTTTAGCACTCTCCACTTTATCACATTTTTAGGCTTATTACATCTGGCCCATAATAGTCTGTAACATGGCAGTTACATAAGGAGCTGATTGGTTAGTACTTTAGCTCTCTCCACTTTATCACTCACCAAGGCTTAGTACATCTGCCCCTCTGTCTTTTCCACTGGCTTCTCCTCCCTACCTCTTCCTCTACCTATTGGAAGCCTCCAAGCTGCTGTTTTGCACTTTCTCTTCTCTGTTTGTGCCTTCTCGCATCAGCTCTTTCGACCTCCAGTTCCATCTCTACACTTCTACCACCCAAATTTACATCTCCTTCTCTGACTTCTCACCCTCCATTCTCCCTTGTGCCACTGTCTCTCTCTTATCTCCCTTGGAAACTTTTCTCAAACTAAAATTATTCAAAACTGACATTTTTGTCCTCTGTCCTGCAAGTCCCCTCCTGGGGATCAATCTTGACTTCTTCCTTTCCTTCATTAACTCTATCTCAAAATCATGCTGCTTCCACCTTAACATCAAACCTTTCTCAGTATAGATGTCACCAAGCCATCATCAATGCACTTATGATTCCCTGCATTGAAGTCTCATCACTTTTATCTATCCGCAATGCTGCCTCTCATCTCGATTACCATTCCTCTGTCAACTCACTGGCTCCCCAACTGCCCTAGCATACAACTTAAACTCCTCGCCCTCACATACAAAGCATGCAAACACTCTGCCCCCCCCCCCCCCCCTCCTCTCCCCATCTCTATCCCCATTTCTGACCACACTTCCTCCTGCGCACTGCACTTCTCTAACAACCGCTGCCACACCTTTGTTCTGGTCATCTCCCCCCCCCCCCCCCCCCCATCCAACATTTCTCCTGTGCTGTATTACTACTCTGGATCAGTTTCTTTACTAGAATACACATCCATCACTCAACACTTCATGAAAGCCTATTCTCATTCTGACCAGTGTCAGATTAAGGTCCACATGGGCCTGGAGCTGAAATTTATGAAGGGCCTATTTTGTGCTTTGGCAGGATGCGGGACAAGCGATGTGGCGGTATGATTAGTGATGTGGGGACATGACCAGTGTGGTGTGGGTGTGGTCTACATAAGGGGCATGGCTATCTCTGTGACATACATAGCTAGTGCCTACCTTCAACCACTTAATAGTGCAGCTATAACAAGAAAATTTTGTGACCACCATATAATACAAAGAATCAGTGACCACCATATGATACATAGAGCATCGCAGTGACCACCATATAATACAAATTGCATCACGGTGAATGCCATGTTACACAGAAAGCATTGCAGTGAATGTCATATAATACAGAGAGCATCACAGTGGCTGCCCCATAAAGAGAGAAGATTTACAGTGACCAAATTATAATACAGAGAGCATCACAGTAACTGCCATATAATACACCAATCATTACAGTGACCTCCATTGCAATGAATACCATATTATATATAGAACTCCCAAGACCTATTACACTCCATCCACAAGCAACTTTTTCTAACAGGCATCCCCAGTTTACCCCTAGCTGCAGGAGGTGAACTATATCTGAGTATAGCGAGACCTAGGTCCAATCACAGGACCACGCACCTGCACGCATCAGGCGTCCCTGGCCGGCAGCGACGAACAATTGAAAAAAAGTTTTTAAATAATTAACAATTAGAAACTGTATATTTTTTGTATGGCAAAACCTTGCTGAAATAGAGAGTATACTCCTGCAGCGACGGTCATAGCACCAGCACACCCCAATGGTCACAGCACTCGCACCACTTCGACCTTTCTTTCCTCGCTAGTGGTCACAGCATTCACAAAATCCCTTCCCCCTTGCAACCCCCGATGGCCACAGTATCCACACCAGCATCGATGGTCAAAGCACCAGCACACACCCCTCCCACCCCGCAATCCCTGATGGTCACAGTATCTGCATGCACCCATCCACCCTGCAACCACAGTTGGTCACAGCATCCGCATCCACACTCCCCCCACACCAAAGATCACAACACACGCACTTCGTACCCCCCACCCCACACTCTCTGATGGCCACAGCACATGCAAAAACCATCCGACTTCCCCCCCTTGCCGTGTCCCAGACTGTGAACTCCACTGCCAAAGTTGCTGTGGACTTTCTGATGGCTCTGCTATGTGGCAGCGGGATCCAGTCTTGTAGTGCAGAATCTGCTGCTCCCATGCGGACTTCAGGACATCATTAGCATAATCCGGCCCATCCTGGTGATGCACTGAACTGCCGACCAATCGAGTGATCGGCAGGTCAGCCATACACACAGCACGATGCTCTAATACAGAGCTGGCCAAACCAGTCCTCGAGATCTACCAACAGTTCACATTTTCCAGATCACCTAGATGGTGCTCAGGTGTAGTCATTACTAATTAAGATGTGCTGCATTCATTACTAACTGACACTTCTACAGAACTCCAGGAGGCCTGGAAAACATGAACTGTTGGTAGATCTCGAGGACCGGTTTGGCCAGCCCTGCTCTAATATATCTGCATATATATATTTTGGTCATCGTCTGTGCTGCAGGTCCGACGAGATTTCTCTGTAAACAACATTGTTCACAGATATATCGCTGGTACACACGCGGCGATCAGTAAACGATATATATTGTCCATTCAACTGAATAGCCGATATATCGTCCAGTGTGTACCCAGTATTTCTGACACGGACCAAATTTACTGACAGATACCACTTACACACATTCAACTAACTGACACAAATACTTATTGACAGATACATATTAACACAGATTCCACTAACTGATACACACTGACACTACCACACACATCACTCACTGACAAATACCCCTTACTGACAAACACCACTTACTAACACAGATACAACTCACTGACACCGCCTATAATGACAGACACCCTTACCAACACGGACACCTCTTACTGACAAAACATTGACACACACACACAATGAACTTACTGACACAAACCACTTGCAGTCAGACATTACTTACTGACACACACACACAGCAGATAAACTTACTGACACAGACCACTTACTGGCAGACATTACTAACTGACACACACACACACACACACAGATAACTTACTAACACAGACCACTTACTGATAGACATTACTTATAGACACACACACACACACAGATAACTTAGTGACACAGACCCAGAGGCGTCACCGGGTGTGGTGACACTCGGTGCGCACCCCTGATCTCCTGTCGCGATCGTGGCAAAAAAGGGACTTAGTCTTACACTTAGGGGGCGTGGCTTAGTGGGGATCCCGGAATCATCACTCCGGGGGCGTGCCATGCTTCCCCCAGAGACAGTCTCCGTGCGCTGTAGGCTCCTCTTCTATGACAGGAGCCGGGTGCTGTAGGAGACTTTCTCACTGCAGCACCTGGCTCCTGTCACTGCGGAGGAGCTGACATTTGGTGTCACCCCCCTCCAGGTGTCACACCCGGGTGCAGGCCGCACCCCCCGCTCCCGCCTTGTTACGCCGCTGCACAGACCACTTACTGAAATAGGGCGAGAGGGAGATCCTGGTGTGTTCTGTGCCTAGCAAGGTGTTATACATCCCCTCCAAAATCCACGACCATGCTTTTCTCACAGATAGCAGCCTACTCCCCCAGGACAGGTCTTTCCCCTTTTTCATTCTTCATCACATACTTCAGAAGAGGCCAGAGAGCGATGCTACCATTGGTATAAGGAGAAAGCTTCAGACTGGTCCAGGGGTGGAGCTTCGTCAACTCTGGGCCCAAAATTTAAATGGGTATGGGGGCAGAGCTTCAGTTGGAATGTGAAGATGCTTCTGACTTGTCTGTGGGCGGAGCTTCAGAGGGTCTTGAGGCAGGGCTTAGACTGGTTTGAGGGTGGGGCTTCGGTTGAAATGAGGAATACGCTTTTGACTGGACTGTGGCGGAGCTTCGGCGGGACTGGGAGCAGGGCTTCAGGTGGGTCCGTGTGGCCGGGCAGCAGAGTATCAGACAGGCCAAGGGGAGAACGTCACTTCGGCCAGCTGGTGCTACGTTGGGCACCTGGGAGGTAAGTGAGGTGAGCTGCTGGTGTTGACAGGAAAATAAATGTTCTTGTCAACACTGGCTGCACTGCAGGGATCCTGTGGGCCTATTTTCAATGCGGGGCCTGTAGCTGCAGCTCCATTCGCCACATTGTTAATCCAGCCCTAATTCTGACTAGCACTATTCCAATTCACCCACCTAATTAGACTTTAGGTCCTCATGGGCATAACTCTATTCCCTTGTACTCTCCTCCTTGCACTATCCTTGCCATCAGTACGCCTCTGTACTCCAGACTGCCACCAGCGACTTTGAGTCTGACTTACCTACTACTTTTGAAGGTATAAGTTCAAGATCCCAGCTGTAGGGATACCGGCAGCCAAAATACTGATGCCAGAATCCAAACACCAGCCAGAACACCGAAGTTGGAACCAGAGCTGGATTAAGGCTTCGGGTGGCCCAGGGTACTTAAGACAGCGGGGCCCTAAGGTATAAAATTAAAATCATAATACATACAATAATATAATATAATAATAATAATAACAGGATTTTGATACCTACCGGTAAATCCTTTTCTCCTAGTCCGTAGAGGATGCTGGGTTCCACTTCATGACCATGGGGTACAGACGGTTCCGCAGGAGCCATGAGCACTCGTAAGACTTTTCAATGGGTGTGAACTGGCTCCTCCCTCTATGACCCTCCTCCAGACCTCAGTTATAGGAGTTGTGCCCAGGGAGACGGACATTTTGAGGAAAGGATTTACTTTAAACTAGTGGTGAGATACATTCCAGCTCACACCTCAACCATGCCTCACAACATGGCATTCAACAGAACACACGCCAACAGGCATGAACCAATTACAGCAACATGCTGAAACTAATATAACACAACTTGTGTAACTCTAATAACAAAACTGCAGGTAAAGTACGCACTGGGACGGGCGCCCAGCATCCTCTACGGACTAGGAGAAAAGGATTTACCGGTAGGTATCAAAATCCTGTTTTCTCATACGTCCTAGAGGATGCTGGGGTCCACTTCATGACCATGGAGTTTATACCAAAGCTCCAGTACGGGCGGGAGAGTGCGGATGACCCTGCAGAACCGATTGACTGAACTTGAGGTCTTCATCGGCCAAGGTGTCAAACTTGTAGAACTTGTGTTTGACCCTGACCAAGTAGCTGCTCGGCAAAGTTGCAATGCCGAGACCCCCCGGGCAGCCGCCCAGGATGAGCCCACTCTCCTAGTGGAATGGGCCTTCACCGACGTCGGTAACGGCAATCCAACCGTAGTATGAGCGTGCTGAATCGTACTTCTGAACCAACGCGCAATAGTCTGCTTGGAAGCAGGACACCCAATCCTGTTGGGAGCATACAGGACAAACAAAGACTCTGTTTTCCATATTCGAGCTGTTCTAGCGACATAAATCTTCAAAGCCCTAACCACATCTAAAGACTTTGACTCAGTGAACGTGTCAGTAACTACTGGCACCACAATAGGTTGGTTTATGTGGAAAGATGAAACCACATTCGGAGTCCTCAACTCTGCCCTATCTTCATGGAAGATCAGGTCAGGGCCAGATTAACAATGGGGCGGATGGAGCTACAGCTCCAGGCCTCCACATAGAAATAGGCCCATCATCATAACTATTAAGATTGTATTTCTATTTTTCACAAAATTATGCAATTTTTTTATGTTTTTACATATTTAGGGAGACATTGGAGCTGATAGTGTAGTGGGCAGTGGCAAACGCAGGATTTTCAGGGGGGGGGGGGGTTTCCATACATGTATATAATGCATGAATACATATATATATATATATATACATATATTGGAAGCCGGCACTCCTGATTTCCTTATGGTCACTTTGCACCATTGCACAGCTAATACTGAACTCCTACCGGTGGTCATTTAAAACATGTATGCATCGAGGCGGCAGTCAGAGACTTGCAATAAAAAGACTCTCAGTCCTGTTGTAATTAACGTTTCAGAACTCTTAATGTGCATACTCACGGTGTAATATGCACTAACTTTCCTTACGATTTTGACTATAAGGTCAAAATCGAAAGGAGAGTTATTGCATATCGCACCGTGTGTACACAGCTTGCGATGCCGATGCGCGGTTACGCGGGATCAGCATCACAAGAAAAAACAGACTGTGCAGGCAGCCCAACATTGACTATGTTGGTGGCGCCAGGTTCCGGCCACATCGCATAGTCAATGTTGGGCATTGAGTGCATTGCACCCTGTGTATGCCCCATTGCTTTTTTCTTTCATCAGGACCCTATAAATAGAAAAAAAAAGAAAAAAAATATATTAAAAAATACACACACACACACACACACACACACACACACACACACACACACACACACACACAGTATATATACATAGGCATACATTCAGCATACTATCAAACATACACACAGCATACATACATGTAGCATTTACAGTACATACACACAGAATACATATATACATTCTGTATACACCAGACACACACATACCACATCACACACACACACACACACACACACACACACACACACACACACACACACTTCATTTATTATAGACTGCTTCACCTCACTGAGTCTCCCCAATGTATGAGGCACACACACCTGGCAGCTGCAGTCAGTGAGTCAGTCACTGCCTCTCTCTGGTTCAGCCTCTTTTCCTCCACTGATACCTTGCACCTCGTTGGGCTCTCAAGAACTGCCTGCAGCCTGAGAGGAGCTAAGCTGCGTGCTTCCGCTACAGCTCCCTCTACTGGCAGCCAGCGGATCACTGTCAATGTTAGGAAGCAGCTACAGTACTGCAGCGGCATCGCAGATACTGGCTGCTCGTGAGTAAAAATAATAAATTAAATGCTCTGCAGCGCTGACAGTTCAGGGGCCAGGGGGGATTTCTAGGTACTCGGAAACCCCCCCTGCGTGCGCGTATGGTGGGTGAACATGCCCATATGGCTCTGGCCACAGCCACACCACTGATCACACCTCCCATTTCTCACAGTAGGCCCTTCAATGTTTTCAGCTCCAGGACCATGTGGCCCTTAATCCGGCCCTGGATCAGGTAAGGGCTCTTGTGAGACAAGGCCCCCAATTCAGACACCCGCCGCGTGGATGCCAATGCCAAAAGCATCACCACTTTCCAAGTGAGAAACTTCAACTCTATCTCTTGTAGAGGCTCAAACCAATCTGATTGAAGGAACTGCAACACCACGTTAAGGTCCCATGGTGCCACTGGAGGCACAAATGGAAGCTGGATGTGCAGAACCCCTTTCACGAAGGTCTGAACCTCTGGAAGAGAGGTCAATTGGTTTTGGAAGAACACTGACAAGGTCGAAATCTGGACCTTGATTGATCCCAATCGTAGGCCCGCCTCTACACCAGCCTGCAGAAAATGGAGAAAACGTCCCAACTGAAACTCTTCCATAGGAGCCTTCTTGGATTCACACCAAGACACATATTACTCCAAATACGGTGGAAATGTTTCGGCGTTACTCCTTTCCTGGCCTGAATAAGGGTGGGGATGACTTCCTTGGGAACACCCTTTCGGGCTAGGATCTTGATACACGCACGGCCCCTGCGGCAGCAGGTCCTCGCAAAGAGGAAGAGGCCAAGGATCTTCTATGAGCAACTCCTGAAGATCTGGGTACCAAGCCCTCCTTGGACAGTCTGGGGCAATGAAGATTGCTCAAACTCTTGTTTTTCTTATGATCCTGAGCACTTTTGGGATCAGCGGAAGTGGAGGGAAGACATACACTGACCGGAACACCCACTGGGCCACCAGCGCATCCACTTCTATTGCTTGAGGGTCTTTCGACATGGAACAATATTTCTGAAACTTCTTTCTGAGACGAGATGCCATCATGTCTACTTGAGGAACTCCCCAAAGACTTGTCACCTCTGGGAAGACTTCTTGGTGTAGGCCCCACTCTCCTGGATGGAGATTGTGTCTGCTGAGGAAGTCTGCTTCCCAGTTGTCTACTCCCGGAATGAAAATTGCAGACAGAGCCTTTACATGTCTTTCTGCCCAGAGGAGGATCTTTGTCACCTCTGCCATTGCCGCTCTGCTTTTCGTTCCGCCCTGCCTGTTTATGTACGCGACTGCTGTTACATTGTCCGACTGGATCTGCACGGGATGATCTTGAAGAAGATGTACCGCTTGTTGAAGGCCGTTGTAAATGGCTTTCAATTCCAGCATATTTATGTGAAGGCAGGCTTCTTGACTTGACCATTTTCCCTGGAAGCTTTCTCCCTGAGTGGCAGCTCCCCAGCCTCGGAGACTTGCATCCGTGTTTACCAGGAGCCAGTCCTGAATCCCGAACCTGCATCCCTCTAGTAGGTGAGAACTGTGTAGCCACCACAGGAGTGAAATCCTGGCTTTTGACAACAGGATTATCTTCCGGTGCATGTGTAGGTGGGATCCCGACCACTTGTCCAACAGGTCCCACTGGAATACCCTGGCATGGAACCTGTCACACTGTATGGCCTTGTAGGCCGCCACCATCTTCCCCAACAACCGAATGCCCTGATGGATCGACACACTTGATGGTTTCAATATCTGTTTTACCATTTTCTGGATTTCCAGAGCCTTTTCCACCGGAAGAAATACTCTCTGAACTTCTGTGTCCAGAATCATCCCGAGAAAAGACAATCTTGTCGTCGGTTCCAACTGTGACTTTGGATAATTTATGATCCAACCGTGATGTTGGAGTATTGACAGGGAGAGTGTGATGTTTTGTAACAACTGCTCCCTGGATCTCGCCTTTATCATGAGATCGTCTAGATAAGGAATTATATTGACTCCTTTTTGATGCAGAAGAACCATCATCTCCGCCATCACCTTGGTGAATACCCTCGGCGCCGTGGAGAGACCAAAAGGTAACGTCTGGAATTGGTAATGGCAATCCTGAACCACGAATCTCAGATAAGCCTGGTGAGGAGGATAAATGGGAACATGCAGGTAAGCCTCTTTTATGTCTATAGACCCCATGTAGTCCCCCTCCTCCAGACTGGAAATCACTGCCCTCAGTGATTCCATTTTGAATTGAATCGTTTCAAGTACATTTTTTAGGTTTAGGATCGGTCTGACCGAGCTGTCCAGCTTCGGAACTACAAAAAGGCTTGAATAAAACCCCTCCCCTTGTTGTGACAAAGGTACCAGGACTATGACCTGATCCTGACATAATTTTTAGATTGCCGCTGTTACTGCTTCCCTTTCTGGAAGAGAAGCTGGCAAGGTCGATTTGAAAAATCGGCATGGGGGAACGTCTTAAAACTCCAACTTGTATCCCTGGGATACTATTTGCAACACCCAGGGATCCAGGCCAGACAGAATCCAACCTTGGCTGAACAGTTTGAGACGTGCCCCCACCCGAGCGACCTCCCGCAAAGGAGACCCAGCGTCACGCTGTTTTTTGTATTTATTGGGCCGTAAGGACTGCATGTGCGGGTGATATGTCTTTTTTGCCGATGCAGGCGCAGAGGGCAAAATGTTGACTTACCTGCGGTAGCCGTCAAGACTAACGCATCCAGTCCTTCGCCAAATAAGGCCTCACCTTTATATGGGAGAGCCTCCATATTTCTTTTGGAATCTGCATCCGCGTTCCACTGGCGAATCCACAACGCTCGCCGAGCCGATACTGCCATGGTAGCGGCTTGTGAACTCAAGAGTCCAATATCTTTCATCGCTTCTAGCATGTTCGCGGCAGCGTCTTTGATATTCCCTTACTTAAAGAGTATCTCATCTTTATCAATCATGTCAATTTCTGATGACACGCTTTCTGACCATTTTTCAATAGGCCGACTCACCCACGCGCAAGCAATTGTGGGCCTGAGCAGCGTACCATTGGCAACATAAATGGATTTCAATGTAGTTTCCATCTTTCGGTCTGCTGGCTCTTTTCGTGAAGCCGTGCCAGGTGCAGGGAGAATTACTTCCTTTGTCAACCTGGACAGTGCACTGTCTAACACAGGGGGTGACTCACATTTTTTCCTTTCCTCCACTGGGAAAGGATCAGCTATCGGAATTCTCTTGGGAATACGAAATTTATTTTCGGTATTCACCCACATCCCTTCAAAGAGTGTATTAAGCTCGTGGGAAGGAGGGAAAGTGACCTTAGATTTCTTTTCTTTATAGAAATAAGCCTTCTCCTGAGGTACAGGAGTGGCTTCCGTGACTTCCAGAACTTCCCTTATAGCCACAATCATATATTGTATATTTTTTTTGCCAATTTATGATCTACTTCTCTGGAGTCACTATCGTCGACACAAGAATCAGTGTGCGTGTCGGTATCAGTATTCACAATATTCGCAAATGGTCTCTTATGTGACCCAGAGGGGTCGCCTGCGGATGGAAGAACAGAGCCCTGAAAAATCACATCCTCCACAGATTTTCTCCAGCACTCAGCATGAGATTCAGACTTATCTAATCTCCTATTGATATGATGCATACTATCACGTATTTCTTTCACCCATGCAGGCTCTTGGTGTGCCGGCAGTGCCACCACATTACACTTCTGTGTCCCTAAAATGGTTTCCTCCGGGGAGGAACTCCCTGCCTCTGACATGTCTTACACACGTGTACAACACACACACAGACACACTGGGACTTATAGGGGACAGACCCACAGTAAAATCTGTCAGAGGGACACAGTTTAGGAGCAGCCAGTTCACAACCCCAGCACCAGTATCTAATGCCTGTGAACACAGAATGCCCACTGACATGCAGCGCGTTTTACACAGTAATATACACTTGTAAAGCACCAGATTCGCTTGTGCCCCCCCCCCCTGTTTTGCACCGTGATACTTGTAGTCAGAAGTGAAGGAGGACCAGCGATGTCTCTGCAGCCTGAGGAGAGAGAACATGGCACTGAGCAGTGTGCTGGCTGCCTAAGAAGCTCCGCCCTTTTTACCTCAGAAACGTTTCAGAATATTTATACTGGCGGGGGTAGGGCTGTGGCTGGGCATCTTATGCCCCCTTTTTGCCAGTTTATAGAGGTGTTTTTGCTGCCCAGGGCGCCCCCCACGCCCTGCACCCTGCAGTGCCTGTTTGAGTGGGCAGCAATGGCGCGCTGCGCTCCCGCCAGCCGTGCTGTACCTCAGCCGTCACTTTTCTTGATAGAAGATCTGTCTTCTTCTACTCACCTGTCATCTGACTTCTGGCTCTGTGAGGGAGGTGACGGCGTGCTGTGGGAGTGAGCATCTAGGTACGGCTAGCGTTCAGTTCCCTTCAGGATCTAATGGTGTCCTGTCAGCCAGAAGCAGAGCCATGAAACTCTTCAGGAAGTTGGTTCCTACTTCTGCCCCCTCAGTCCCACGAAGCAGGGAGTCTGTTGCCAGCAGTTCTCCCTGTAAATAAAAAACCTAACATAAGTCTTTTCAGAGAAACTCAGTAGAGCTCCTCAGAGTGCATCCAGTCTACCTGGGCACATTTCTAAAACTGAGGTCTGGAGAAGGGGCATAGAGGGAGGAGTCAGTTCACACCCATTGAAAAGTCTTAAGAGTGCCCATGGCTCCTGCGGAAACGTCTATACCCTATGGTCATGAAGTGGACCAAAGCATCCTCTAAGACGTATGAGAAAATAATAATAATAATAATATAAAATATATATATATATATATATATATATATATTACACACACATATATATATATATATATATATATATATATACATACTGTATATTTAAATCCACACCCAGAGGCTCCAGCAGAGGCTATGATGCAGACGAGACCAGCACTCCATTTATAGCATAAAGTTATTTAATGTCATCCAAGACAAGAATAGTGCAAAATAAGCATATGGCATATTAGAAATAGAAAATAGGAATATTCTCACAAACAGCATCCATGCTGAGCACTTATATCCAACCCATCTGCCGCTCCCAACGCCCATTTCGACTCCAGCCGTCGTCACTCCCCTGAGTCCGCCTAGAACTCTGCATCTCTGTCTCACTTGAATGGAGAACGTCTCCGTCCGCATGCCCGGACAGAGACGCTCTGAATGGGAGCGTCTCTGTGCACTCCCGGCGTGACTAGGGGGACGGATCGCCTAGTCACGCCGGGAGTGCACGCCTGCGACTTGGCAGGCTCCATCTGTGTGTAGATATATATTTATAAAGAAGGAATGTGAACATGGACGAAACTACGTGTATGCGGAGTGTGCCACCGCACATAGCACTGCAGGATAGGGGGCACTGTTGTTGGCACTATCAAATATCTGTTTTAATTACTCCACTTGTAACTCACTCCGCTTTTGAAGCCCAGCATCTCCTGGCCTCCCGTCTTCTTCCCTCCACCCCTTCCATTGATAATACCAGCATTAATGAACTCAACTTGACAGCTCGTTGTTATTCAGTCACACTGTCCTTTATTACATTTCAAGATGCTGACATGCCTGGGATTCAAACCCACTGCCAGTGGCATTACAGTCAGACACTCTATTCATGGAGCTATCTGCCCTTACATACAAAGCTAGAGAATATTACGTATTTGAAGCTTACAGTCCACATCCATTTTCTAGCAGTGTGTATAACATAAACAGTGGTGCATGAAAGTTTATGAACTCTTTAGAATTTCAATATTTCTGCTGAAATTTGGCCTAAAATTACCTCAAATTTTTACTCAAGTCCTAAAAATATATAAAGAGAACCAAATGAACAAATGAGACAAGAAAAATAGACTTGCTCATTTTGTTTATTGAGGAAAATGATCCAATATCTATCTATCTATCTATCTCTCTATCTATCTATCTATCTATCTATCTATCTATCTATCTATCGATTTATCTATCTGTCTACATATAATATATAATATATATATATATTGGAAAAATGGGGTGTGGGGTGCCAATTCTCTTTCTGGCACAGGGCACCAAAAAGTCTAGTTAAGGCTCTGATGAAAGAAGGCCTCTTGTATATTTCAACATGCAAAAAAACTATTGTGTGTGAATAAGATATTTAAGGGCCCTACAGACTAGGTGATCCACCGCCGAGCTGCCCGATGCTGGATACGGCCGACGGGCGACCCGGCGGTGGGGGGAGGTGACGGGGGAAGGGAAGTTTCTTCACTTCCCCCGTCACCCGGCTTCATAGCAGTGCATGCCAATATGGACGAGATTGTTCATATTGGCCTGCATGCATAAGCGACCCGGCACCAACGATTAACAAGCACGGGGCCGTGCAAGTCTTTTTCTGTGTGTCTAAAACAAGTGTGCACTATAAAAGCAAATATAGTATTTCATGCATGAATGTCTTTGCCATAGCCTTAAAAAGAAACGTGTCTGTAACCACATTATTTCACTTAATTGTTTTTCCTTCTGTACTCTTTCTGTTCCAGTCACAGTGGTATAATTAGTTATCTAGTATAATCCATTTTGAAAGCCAAATGTAGAATACAAATGCGTATCATCCCCTACATAAAAACAAATGTCAGAACTGTGCATGAACAATAGAACATGGGTTATGGAGAGGTGAAAGGTGCATAAAAACTGAGCTAAACTGTTTAGCACAGTCAGTGTGTGCCTGTTAGGAGTTCCTCATGTTTAAACCTGGATCTTTGTTTGCACAACATTGCTAGTATAATAAAAGTAGGATGGGAGGTTTGGGAGAATGGTGCATCCTAGGTAAGTACAACTGCAGATGTTATCTTATGTTTGTGAACTTCAACCGATATTAGTAGTTTAAGTTTCAGGTGATCTTTTTTTAAAAACTAAGAGGTCAAATTAATCAAGTTTTCATATAGAAGGAATTAAAAAAAAAAGAAAAAAGAAACAAACATAGGCTTTATGTATAACATACTGTATATTAAGTAAAATGCAAATGTCTTATACTGTACATGGGCCGTAAACAGTATTGGAGCAATGAGTAAGTAAAGCATACTAATATTTTGTGTCAATAGCACAAGAATAGGAACATCTTCCATGGAGTCCTAGGAATACAGCAACCCCTAAAATAGAAATATAGCATCTGCACGGGTATACCGATAACTAGCAAATCAATTCCTCATTGCCCCATTCTAAAGGACTATCATGGTGAGGATGATGGAGGGGAGGACTGGCATTACACAGGAGGGTTAACATACCTAGATTCCTGCCATCCACACTAAATTCGGTCAAATTTAGATTCTGTAATTTGAGAAATATCATGGGTAAGTGTGACATTAACCAGGGAGACCCAAGCACTGAAGACAGGACTTGAGGTTGCCATTCATGAGCAAGCTACACAAACCTTAGCCAACATGCACAGGGTAATAATATGATGTCTATTGTACCTATCTATGGCATCTATAGCTAAAGCCCCAAGAGAGCACACCACAGATGTAAGAACAGAACGGAAAATGTATTTAAAAGTGATTACCCTTGTAACCTTATGCCAAAAAACATTAACCAGGGAGCATTCCCATAAGAAATGCCATAAGGTGCCGCAGGAGTTCTGACACTTAGAACACTCATTGTCATGCCTTCAGCATTTGCTTTGTGTAGATCTGATTACTTTTACTACAGAAAGTTGTATTATTGCCCCATCTGGTGGTCAGTCCCATCAATTAATTTGACCCTCATAGCCTCTTGTAGCCAGTCTTGCAATGCATTCTGGGATGAAGAAGCTGGGATCAGCCTTTCTACTTCCCTCATGGTCCCAGACAGTCATGCTTTACATGGGTCCAACTCTCATATAGCATTCGATGGTGAGTTTGTATATTAAATGTCTCATCTCAACCTGTTTAGCCAGTGAGTAATGTTAGCTGCACTGTAGTTTATACTTGCACATGTAATCACATGTTTGCACAGCCCATGTTATATGTACTTGTGTATATCCATTTTGCTTTTCACATGCATATCATAATTGCATATTCTTGTTTCATTAACAGTTTTACCTCATTATCACACATCATCATATCGTATTGTACATCAAATCAACGCATCATATCTGTGATCCCTTTACTGAATAATAAAACACCGTTCTACAAACACCTCTTCTGAACAGATTATTGAAAAGTAAAGGTGGTTATACTGTAGGCTTCAAATTTGCCAGAAAGGGCTTAGTGAGAGGCTGAACAGTAAAACATCGAATGCTACAAGCAGATGGACTCTCTTACACTGACTCCGTCAGTAAATCATTGCCTGTCAGCAGTGGGGACATATACTGACTTACAGAGCCGTTACACTGCCAGCCACAGCTATCTGCATATGACAGCCACACAGTTTCTATACAGTCTACCAACTATGGCAGCTCAGCAATAGGAGTACCGCCATTTGACTACACAGAAACCTGTACAAGTCAGTGCAGCCACGCTTATAAGGCAACACAACAGTCTCTTCACAGTCAAGCAGCTTCATAACAGTTCAAAGATACTGACTCCTCAGAGATCTGCGACACAGTCTGAACAGTTACTTGCAGACAGCATTACAGCAGTCTCTACACAATCAAACATCTCTACCAGATCACCATGTCACAGAAAACAATATCCTCATACAAAACAAGGTCCCAAGTCTCTGGTTCCTCCAAATCCTTGTCTGTCAGTAATGCAGCCATCATGGCACGTGCAAAAGCGGAAGCCGCAAAAGTAAGGGCTAACTTTGCCGAGCAGGAGATGCAATTAAAAATCGAGAGCAAACGCTTAGAAGCAATCGGCGAGAAGCTCGCTGCAGAGAAGGAGGCAGCGGCTGCCATAGCTGAATCTTGGAGACTGCAGAACTCCCTGATATAAGAAGAACCAATGTACTCGACACAGAGAATGGATCTCAGGATTCACTGCAACGCACATCAGAATACGTACGTCAAGTCTCAAAAAGGAGTAGCAACCCTCCATCTTTACAAGGTACGCATTCAGACTTCATGCAAACAAATCAAGTACACTCTACAGCGCCACCACCAGTGGACAACAGACCACACATTTGCAAGCAAGAGAATCCTAGACACTGTGAACCTATGAGGGACAACTCTTCCCCACCTCAGATGTCTGAATCTGCAAACTCCAAGAAAGACACAGCCTACTTCACACAGAAGCGGTGTGATACCAACCGTCGGGAACCAGACAACACTAACAGGTATGACTACACACCATATACCTACCGTGTTAATGTACCGACATCTCCAAGAGCCAATCAGGACACATTAGACTTTGCTAAATTTCTCACCCGCCGTGAATTAGTCACGATTAGTATTTCAAAGTTCAATGATCGCCCTGAGAACTTCAGAGCCTGGCAGTCCTCTTTTCAAAATGCTATCAGAGGAATAGACCTTTCTCATAGTGAAGAGATAGACCTCTTAATTAAATGGCTTGGGAATGAATCTGCAGAACATGCTAGAAGGATAAGAGTGATTAACATTAACCACCCTGAGAATGGACTTAGGATGATCTGGGATAGACTTAATGAGTGCTATGGCTCACCAGAGATAATAGAGAGTGCTCTGTTCAAAAGAATAGACGATTTCCCCAGGTTACCCAACAAAGGCTATCAGAGACTCAGAGAACTAAGTGACTTACTAAAAGAACTTCAAGTAGCTAAATGTGAGGGAGATTTACCAGGACTTGCCTTCCTTGACACAGCCAGAGGCGTTAACCCTATAGTGCAGAAACTACCGTATAATCTGCAGGAACAATGGATCAACCATGGCTCCAAATATAAGCGGCAGAACAAAGTGCAATTTCCACCATTCTCAGTTTTCGTGGACTTTGTACACCAGCAAGCTATGACCAGGAATGATCCTAGTTTTGCCTTTACCTTGACAAATACTGCACCTATGGTACCTAACCCCCGCAAAACATCAGTTGCAGTTCACAAGACTAATGTGCATTATTCAGATTCTTTCCGCAGGTCTACCAGCTTTAATCGCCAAGAGACCACAGACAAAGATCCAGCCAAGCAATGTCCTCTGCATCACAAACCGCATCCTCTCCTGAAATGCAGAACCTTCAGAGAAAAGTCCCTGGAGAACCGCAAAGCCTTCTTAAAGGAGAATAGGATCTGCTACAAGTGCTGTTCCTCCACATCACACCTCGCCAAGGACTGCAAGGTTAGTGCTAACTGCACAGAATGCCACAACACAGACCACAATACCGCTCTACACCCTGGTCCTCCCCCATGGGCTTTGCAACACAGTTATACCGATACAGAGCATGGCGGGGAGCACAGTGTAGAACAAAAAGACACTGTTGCAGTCACACCAGAAATAACTTCACAATGTACCGAAGTCTGCAAAGATGCCATTAGCGGTAGATCCTGCTCCAAAATATGTTTAGTCAAAGTTTACCCCAAAGGCCATCCAGACAAAGCCGTTAAACTTTATGCAATCCTAGATGACCAAAGTAACAGGTCTCTAGCCAGATCAATCTTCTTTGAGACCTTTAATGTTAAAGGACCCAGCACTCCTTACTCCTTAAGATCCTGCGCAGGGAGTTTTGAGACAACAGGAAGGAGAGCAACTGGCTATCAAATTGAGTCCTTGGATGGGAAGACATGTCTCTCTTTACCAACTATCACAGAGTGTGACGAGATTCCAGACAATAGGAGTGAGATTCCTACACCAGATGTAGCTAAACACCATACACATTTGAAACGCATAGCACATCTGATACCAGAACTGGATCCACATGCCCAAATAAATCTACTCATTGGGAGGGATATCCTACAAGTCCACAAAGCCAGAAGTCAGATTAATGGTCCACATAACGCACCTTACGCTCAAAGACTGGATCTGGGATGGGTAATAATAGGAGAAGTATGTCTTGGAGATGTGCATAAACCAGATTCTGTCAACAGCATGCTTACCTGTACTTTAGAAAATGGACGCCCTTCTCTATTCCAGCCATGTCATAACCATTTCCTCATAAAGGAATTACCACACTGTACCTTCATAGACTCAACTAGTGACAACCATATCTGTGACAACTATCAAGATCATCTGGGACACGCAGTCTTCCAGAGAACAAAGAAGGATGACCAGGTGGCAATGTCCATAGAGGACAAACTATTCTTGGAAATAATGGAGAAAGGACTAGTCAAGGATGATGCCAACAGCTGGGTTGCTCCTCTACCCTTTAGAACACCCAGACAACGCCTTCCTAATGACAGAGAACAAGTACTCAAATGCTTCTCTTCACTTAAACACAACTTTCACAGGAAACCAGAGATGAAAGATCATTTCTTCTCCTTTATGGCTAAAATATTTGAGAATGGTCACGCCGAGATAGCTCCCATTCTTAAAGACACAGAAGAATGCTGGTACCTGCCAATGTTCGGAGTATATCACCCGAAGAAACCAGGTCAGATAAGAGTGGTGTTCGATTCCAGTGCCCAGTTTGAAGGTGTTTCTTTAAATGACGTACTCCTGACAGGACCAGACCTTAACAACAAACTCCTAGGAGTACTCATCCGTTTCCGAAAAGACTCTATTGCCTTCACAGCTGACATTCAACAAATGTTTCATTGCTTTCTTGTGAGAGAAAAAGACAGGAATTTCCTAAGATTCTTCTGGTTCAGAGACAATGACCCCTCAAAAGACATCACGGAGTATCGCATGAAGGTACACATCTTTGGTAACAGCCCTTCACCTGCAGTTGCCATCTATGGACTCAGACGTTCAGCTCAAGAGGGTGAGCTAGAGTATGGTTCTGATGTTAGACAACTTGTAGATAAAGACTTCTACGTGGATGACTGCCTAAAATCTATGCCAACAGCCGAGACAGCAATCAGCCTCCTCAAAAGAGCTCAGGAAATGCTTGCTTGTTCAAACCTGAGGCTTCACAAAATAGCTTCCAACAGCAAAGTAGTGATGGAAGCCTTCCCTTCCCAAGATCATACCAGCGATTTAAGAGACTTGGATTTAGGAACCGATTCCCCACCAGCTCAACGTAGCCTTGGACTCTTGTGGGACTTAAAATCTGACACCTTTACCTTCCAAGTAAACAGCGAAGAAAGACCCTTCACTCGCAGAGGTGTTCTCTCTACTCTAAACAGCTTGTACGACCCCTTAGGATTTGCAGCTCCTGTCACTATCCAAGGTAAAGCTTTGCTCAGAGACCTAACCTGTGAGTCAATTGACTGGGATGCCCCACTGCCTCCCCAGAAAAGAAACTTGTGGCAAGAGTGGAAAGATTCTCTATCTACCTTAACCAACCTCCGCATTACACGTCCATATGCCCCCGTGCCTTCTACAGCAGTACAAAACCAGAGACTATGTGTATTCTCTGATGCCTCAACCCAAGCAATTGCTGCAGTTGCATATCTTAAGACCATGGACATCAAGGGACAATGTCATATTGGATTTGTCATGGGCAAAGCAAAGTTAGCTCCACGTCCAGAACACACAGTGCCCAGACTTGAACTTTGTGCTGCAGTACTAGCTGTAGAATTAGCTGAGCTCATTTCATCTGAGTTACCAATTGGACTCTCTGAAGCAGATTTCTACACAGACAGTAAGGTAGTATTAGGCTACATATGCAACGAGACCAGACGGTTCCATGTTTATGTCAGCAATCGTGTGCTAAGAATCAGAAGATCCACCAATCCAAAACAGTGGCACTATGTATCTACTGCTCACAATCCAGCAGATCACGCTACAAGAGCTGTCCCAGCCAGTATCCTCAAAGACACTACATGGCTCAGAGGACCTGAATTCCTGTACAAGGCAGATTCGAACAATCCTGAAAGTAGCATATTCAAGCTAGTAGACGCAGACTCAGATGTTGAAATTCGTCCACAAATAACTACAATCCATACCGTAACTTCAGATTGTCAACTTCAGCCTCACAGATTCCAAAGATTTTCAACTTGGAAATCACTTGTCAGAGCCATTACCTGCTTAACTCACATAGTCCATTCATTTAAACGCAACGCATCTGTAAGTGTGAATGGATGTAAAGGTTGGCACCACTGTCAAAATGTTTACGCACCAGAAGAAACACAACGATCCAAGAACCTTATCATCCGTGTTGTGCAGCACCAAATCTTTTCCGGAGAGATCGACTGCATTAACAGTGGAAATCCTATTCCCAAAGACAGCACCTTAAAAAAGCTAGACCCTTTTCTTGATGAAAATCATTTATTGAGAGTAGGAGGCCGTCTTCAAGAAGCAAACTTGGAGACAAATGAGAAAAATCCTTTAATCATTCCTGGGAGTCACCACATAGCTTCTTTAATTGTGCAACACTATCACAACGAAGTCAAACACCAAGGACGATTGTTTACCGAAGGAGCTCTACGATCAGCTGGGTTCTGGATTATTGGAGCGAAAAGGTGTGTAAGCAGCACAATCTTCAAATGTATCATTTGCCGTAGACTTCGTGGTACTTCCCAAACTCAGAAGATGGCTAATCTTCCAACAGACAGACTTAGTACAGACCCTCCTTTCTCCAATGTTGGTCTTGATGTATTTGGTCCATGGACTGTCATCACACGACATACTAGAGGTGCGAATGCGAACAGCAAGCGCTGGGCGGTTGTATTCACTTGTATGAGCATCAGAGCTGTTCACATCGAAGTTATAGAATCAATGGACACTTCAAGCTTCATCAATGCCTTTAGACGCTTCATTGCTATCCGTGGCCCAGTAAAACACATCCGGTCCGACAGAGGTACCAACTTCATTGGAGCAGCCAAAGAATTACAAATTAATTCGAACATTGACACTAAAAGCATAGAGAGATATCTCAGTGAGCAAGGTTGTACATGGACCTTCAACCCGCCTCATTCTTCTCATATGGGAGGTGCCTGGGAAAGGATGATCGGCATGATACGCAGAATCCTTGATTCCATATTCTTGCAAGTGGGAACTGCAAGACTTACTCACGAGAGCTTAACAACCTTCATGGCTGAAGTCTCAGCTATTGTCAACGGAAGACCATTGACTTCAGTGTCTAATGACCCAGAAGACCCACTTCTACTTACTCCGGCCACTCTTCTTACACAGAAGACCGGGATTACCTATGCTCCTCCTGGAGAATTCAATACCAAAGACCTGTTCAAACGTCAATAGAGACAAGTTCAAAGCCTTGCAAACACCTTTTGGGACAGATGGAAAAGACAATACCTTTCTACCCTGCAGTCAAGGCGCAAGTGGCAAGTTGCCAAACCCAACTTAAAACCAGGTGACATTGTGCTCGTCAGAGATTGCCAGTCACAACGCAACGAATGGCCTTTAAGTCTTGTCACCAAGACGTTCCCAAGCAAGGATGGGAAGGTTCGTAAGGTTGAGGTCAAGATCTGTAAGCGAGGAGAGACTAAGTTGTTCCTCAGACCAGTGACTGAACTATTCTTATTGTTATCTGTTTAGAGTTTAAAATATGGTACCAGTGATACCAGACGGGGAGTGTCATGCCTTCAGCATTTGCTTTGTGTAGATCTGATTACTTTTACTACAGAAAGTTGTATTATTGCCCCATCTGGTGGTCAGTCCCATCAATTAATTTGACCCTCATAGCCTCTTGTAGCCAGTCTTGCAATGCATTCTGGGATGAAGAAGCTGGGATCAGCCTTTCTACTTCCCTCATGGTCCCAGACAGTCATGCTTTACATGGGTCCAACTTAGAGATGAGCGGGTTCGGTTTCTTTGAATCCGAACCCGCACGAACTTCACTTTTTTTTTCACGGGTCCGAGCGACTCGGATCTTCCCGCCTTGCTCGGTTAACCCGAGCGCGCCCGAACGTCATCATGACGCTGTCGGATTCTCGCGAGACTCGGATTCTATATAAGGAGCCGCGCGTCGCCGCCATTTTCACACGTGCATTGAGATTGATAGGGAGAGGACGTGGCTGGCGTCCTCTCCATTTAGATTAGATTTAGAAGAGAGAGAGAGATTGCTGTGATACTGTAGATTAGAAGAGAGTGCAGACAGAGTTTAGTGACTGACGACCACAGTGACCAGTGACCACCAGAGACAGTGCAGTTGTTTGTTTTATTTAATATATCCGTTCTCTGCCTGAAAAAAACGATACACAGTCACACAGTGACTCAGTCTGTGTGCACTGCTCAGCCCAGTGTGCTGCACATCAATGTATTGCATATAAAGCTTATAATTGTGGGGGAGACTGGGGAGCACTGCAGGTTGTTATAGCAGGAGCCAGGAGTACATGATAAATAATATTATATTAAAATTAAACAGTGCACACTTTTGCTGCAGGAGTGCCACTGCCAGTGTGACTAGTGGTGACCAGTGCCTGACCACCAGTATATTAGTAGTATTGTATACTATCTCTTTATCAACCAGTCTATATTAGCAGCAGACACAGTACAGTGCGGTAGTTCACGGCTGTGACTACCTCTGTGTCGGCACTCGGCAGGCAGTACGTCCATCCATAATTGTATTATAATATATACCACCTAACCGTGGTTTTTTTTTCATTCTTTATACCGTCGTCATACTAGTTGTTACGAGTATACTACTATCTCTTTATCAACCAGTGTACAGTGCGGTAGTTCACGGCTGTGGCTACCTCTGTGTCGGCACTCGGCAGGCAGTCCGTCCAACCATAATTGTATTATATACCACCTAACCGTGGTTTTTTTTTCATTCTTTATACCGTCGTCATACTAGTTGTTACGAGTATACTACTATCTCTTTATCAACCAGTGTACAGTGCGGTAGTTCACGGCTGTGGCTACCTCTGTGTCGGCACTCGGCGGGCAGTCCGTCCATCCATAATTGTATTATAATATATACCACCTAACCGTGGTTTTTTTTTCATTCTTTATACCGTCGTCATACTAGTTGTTACGAGTATACTACTATCTCTTTATCAACCAGTGTACAGTGCGGTAGTTCACGGCTGTGGCTACCTCTGTGTCGGCACTCGGCAGGCAGTCCGTCCAACCATAATTGTATTATAATATATACCACCTAACCGTGGTTTTTTTTTCATTCTTTATACCGTCGTCATACTAGTTGTTACGAGTATACTACTATCTCTTTATCAACCAGTGTACAGTGCGGTAGTTCACGGCTGTGGCTACCTCTGTGTCGGCACTCGGCAGGCAGTCCGTCCAACCATAATTGTATTATATACCACCTAACCGTGGTTTTTTTTTCATTCTTTATACCGTCGTCATACTAGTTGTTACGAGTATACTACTATCTCTTTATCAACCAGTGTACAGTGCGGTAGTTCACGGCTGTGGCTACCTCTGTGTCGGCACTCGGCAGGCAGTCCGTCCAACCATAATTGTATTATAATATATACCACCTAACCGTGGTTTTTTTTTCATTCTTTATACCGTCGTCATACTAGTTGTTACGAGTATACTACTATCTCTTTATCAACCAGTGTACAGTGCGGTAGTTCACGGCTGTGGCTACCTCTGTGTCGGCACTCGGCAGGCAGTCCGTCCATCCATAATTGTATTATAATATATACCACCTAACCGTGGTTTTCTCTATCGTCCTTGTGGATGCTGGGGTTCCTGAAAGGACCATGGGGAATAGCGGCTCCGCAGGAGACAGGGCACAAAAAGTAAAGCTTTTCCAGATCAGGTGGTGTGCACTGGCTCCTCCCCCTATGACCCTCCTCCAGACTCCAGTTAGATTTTTGTGCCCGGCCGAGAAGGGTGCAATCTAGGTGGCTCTCCTAAAGAGCTGCTTAGAGAAAGTTTAGCTTAGGTTTTTTATTTTACAGTGAGTCCTGCTGGCAACAGGATCACTGCAACGAGGGACTTAGGGGAGAAGGAGTGAACTCACCTGCGTGCAGGATGGATTGGCTTCTTGGCTACTGGACATCAGCTCCAGAGGGACGATCACAGGTACAGCCTGGATGGTCACCGGAGCCGCGCCGCCGGCCCCCTTGCAGATGCTGAAGTAAGAAGAGGTCCAGAATCGGCGGCTGAAGACTCCTGCAGTCTTCTAAAGGTAGCGCACAGCACTGCAGCTGTGCGCCATTTTCCTCTCAGCACACTTCACACGGCAGTCACTGAGGGTGCAGGGCGCTGGGAGGGGGGCGCCCTGGGAGGCAAATGAAAACCTTTTTTGGCGAAAAATACCTCACATATAGCCCCCAGAGGCTATATGGAGATATTTAACCCCTGCCAAGATTCACTAAATAGCGGGAGACGAGCCCGCCGAAAAAGGGGTGGGGCCTATCTCCTCAGCACACAGCGCCATTTTCTCTCACAGAAAGCCTGGAGAGAAGGCTCCCAGGCTCTCCCCTGCACTGCACTACAGAAACAGGGTTAAAACAGAGAGGGGGGGCACTGATTTTGGCGATATTGAGATATATATAAAGATGCTATAAGGGAAAACACTTATATAAGGTTGTCCCTATATAATTATAGCGTTTTGGTGTGTGCTGGCAAACTCTCCCTCTGTCTCCCCAAAGGGCTAGTGTGGGTCCTGTCCTCTGTCAGAGCATTCCCGGTGTGTGTGCTGTGTGTCGGTACGTGTGTGTCGACATGTATGAGGACGATGTTGGTGAGGAGGCGGAGAAATTGCCTGTAATGGTGATGTCACTCTCTAGGGAGTCGACACCGGAATGGATGGCTTATTTAGGGAATTACGTGAGAATGTCAACACGCTGCAAGGTCGGTTGACGATGTGAGACGGCCGACAAACTATTAGTACCGGTCCAGGCGTCTCAGAAACACCGTCAGGGGCGTTAAAAACGCCCATTTACCTCAGTCGGTCGACACAGACACAGACACGGACACTGAATCCAGTGTCGACGGTGAATAAACAAACGTATTTCTCATTAGGGCCACACGTTAAGGGCAATGAAGGAGGTGTTGCATATTTCTGATACTACAAGTACCACAAAAAAGGGTATTATGTGGGAGTGAAAAAACTACCTGTAGTTTTTCCTGAATCAGATAAAATAAAATGAAGTGTGTGATGATGCGTGGGGTTACCCCGATAGCAAATATTGGCGTTATACCCTTTCCCGCCAGAAATTAGGGCGCGTTGGGAAACACCCCTTAGGGTGATAAGGCGCTCACACGCTTATCAAGTGGCGTTACCGTCTCCAGATACGGCCGCCCTCAAGGAGCCAGCTGATAGGAAGCTGGAAAGATATCCTAAAAAGTATATACACACATACGGTGGTTATACTGCGACCAGCGATCGCCATCAGCCTGGAGATGCAGTGCTGGGTTGGCTTGGTCGGATTCCCTGACTGAAAATATTTTATTCATATAGAGCATTTAATAGGATGCATTCTATATATATGTACGTGAGATGCACAGAGGGATATTTGCTCTCTGGCATCAAGATAAGTACGTTGTCCATATCACCCAGAAGATGTCATGGACACGACAGTGGTCAGGTGATACAGATCCCATACGGCACATGGAAGTATTGCCGTATAAAGGGAAGGAGTTAGTTGGGGTCGGTCCATCGGACCTGGGGACCACGGCAACAGCTGGGAAATCCAACCTTTTTACCCCAAGTTACATCTCAGCTGAAAAAGACACCGTCTTTTCAGCCTCAATCCTTCCTTTCCCATGAGGGCATGCAGGCAAAAGGCCAGTCATATCTGCCCAGACATAGAGGTAAGGGAAGTAGACTGCAGCAGGCAGCCCCTTCCCAGGAAAAGAAGCCCTCCACCGCGTCTGCCAAGTCCTCAGCATGACGCTGGGGCCATGCAAGCGGACTCAAGGTGGGGGGGTAGTCTCAAGAGTCTCAGCGCGCAGTGGGATCACTCGCAGGTTGACCCCTAGATAGTACAAGTATTATCCCAGGGGTACAGATTGGAGAGTCGAGACATCTTCTCCTCGCAGGTTTCTGAAGTCTGCTTTACCAACGGCTCCCTCCGACAGGGAGGCAGCATTGGAAATAATTCACAAGCTGTATATCCAGCAGGTGATAATCAAAGTACCCCTCCTACAACAAGGAAAAGGGTATTATTTTTCCACACTATATTGTGGTACTGAAGCCAGACGGCTTGGTGAGACATAGTCTAAACTGAAATCTTTGAACACTTACATAAAAGGTTCAAATCGAGATGGAGTCACTCAGAGCAGTGATAGCGAACCGGAAAAAAGGGGACTATATGGTGTCCCTGGACATCAAGGATTACCTCCATGTCCAAATTTGCCCTTCTCAACAAGGGTACCTCTGGTTCGTGGTACAGAACTGTCAATATCAGTTTCAGACGATGCCGTTTGAATTATCCACGGCACCCCGGGCCTTTTACCAAGGTAATGGCCGAAAAGATGTTTCTTCAAAGAAAAAAGGCATCTAAATTATCCCTTACTTGGACGATATCCTGAAAAGGGCAAGTTCCAGAGAACAGTTGGAGGTCGGAAGAGCACTATCTAAAGTAGTTCTACGACAGCACGACTGGATTCTAAATATTCCAAGAATCGCAGCTGTTTTCCGACGATACGTCTGCTGTTCCTAGGAATGATTCTGGGCATAGTCCAGAAAAAGGTGTTCCTCCGGGAGGAAAAAGCCAAGGAGTTATTCGACCTAGTCAGAAACCTCCTAAAACCAGGCCAAGTATCAGTGCATCAATGCACAGGAGTCCTGGGAAAAATGGTGGCTTCTTACAAAGCGATTCCATTCGGCAGATCTCAGGGGATTTGCTGGACGAATGGTCCGGATCGCATTTTCAGATGCATCAGCGGATAATCCTGTCTCCAAGGACAAGGGTGTCTCTTCTGTGGGGGCTGCAGAGTGCTCATCTTTTAGAGGGCAGCACACTCAGCATTCAGGACTGTGTTCTGGGGACCACGGATACCAGCCTGAGAGGCTGGGGAGTAGTCACACAGGGAAAAAATTTCCAAGGAAGTGTGGTCAAGTCTGGAGACTTCTCTCCACATGAATATACTGGAGCTAAGGGCAATTTACAATGCTCTGAGCCTAGGAAGACTCCTGCTTCAAAGTCAACCGGTGCTGATCCAGTAGGACATCATCATGGCGGTCGCCCACGTTATCAGACGGGGCGACACAAGAAGCAGGAGGGCAATGACAGCAAGGATTCTTCGCTGGGCGGAAAATCATGTGATAACACTGTCAGCAGTGTTCATTCCGGGAGTGGGCAACTGGGAAGATTTCCTCAGCATAAATGAATTCCACCCGGAAAAGTGGAAACTTAATCTGGAAGTTTCCACATGATTGTAAACCGTTGGGAAAGACCAAAGGTGGTTATGATGGCGTCCCACCTGAAGCGCCAGGTCAAGAGACACTCAGGCAATAGCTGGGACGCTCTGGTAACACCGTCGGTGTACCAGTCGGTGTATGTGTTCCATCCTCTGCTTTTCATACCCAATGTATTGAAAATGATAGGAAGGAGAGGAGTAAGAACTATACTCGTGGCTCCGGTTTGGCCAAGAAGGACTTGGTTCCCGGAACTTCAAGAGATACTAAGAAGGGTCTTGATTCGGCAAGAACCGTGTCTGTTCCGGGACTTACCGCAGCTGCGTTGACGCCAAGGCGGGTGAACGCCGGATCCTAAGGGAAAGAGGCATTCCGGAAGAGGTCATCCCTACCCTGGTCAGAGCCAGGAAGGAGTTGACCGCACAACATTATCACCACTTAGGTGAAAATATGTGCCAGGGTGTGAGTCCAGGAAGGCTCCACGGAAGAATTTCAACTAGGTTAATTTCTACATTTCCTGCAAACAGGAGTGTCTATGGGTCTCAAATTGGGTCCATTAAGGTTCAAATTTCGGCCTGTTGATTTTCTTCCAGAAAGAAATTGGCTTCAGTTCCTGAAGTCCAGAAGTTGTTAAGGGAGTACTGCATATACAGTCCCTTTGATGTCTCCAGTGGCACTGGGCGATCTCAACGTAGTTTTGGGATTCCTAAAAAATCACATTGGTTTAAACAACTCAAATCTGTGGATTTGATATATCTCACATGGAAAATGACCATGCTGTTGGTCCTGGCCTCGGCCAGGCGAGTGTCAGAATTGGCGGCTTTATCTCACAAAGCCATATCTGATTGTCCATTCGGACAGAGCAAAGCTGCGGACTCGTCCCCAGTTTCTCCTTAAGGTGGTGTCAGCGTTTCACCTGAACCAGCTTATTGTGGTACCTGCGGCTACTAGGGACTTGGAGGACTCCAAGTTGCTGGATGTTATCAGGGCCCTGAAAATATAGTTTCCAGGTTGGCTGGAGTCAGGAAATCTGACTTGCTGTTTATCCTGTATGCACCCAACAATGCTGGGTGCTTCTGCTTCTAAGCAGTCGATTGCTCGTGGGATTGGTAGCACAATTCAACTTGCACATTCTGTGGCAGGCCTGCCACAGTCTAAATCTGTTAAGGCCCATTCCACAAGGAAGGTGGGCTCATCTTGGGCGGCTGCCCGAGGGGTCTCGGCATTACAACTTTGCCGAGCAGCTACGTGGTCGGGGGAGAACACGTTTGTAAAATTCTACAAATTTGATACCCTCGCAAAAGAGGACCTGGAGTTCTCTCATTCGGTGCTGCAGAGTCATCCGCACTCTCCCGCCCGTTTGGGAGCTTTGGTATAATCCCCATGGTCCTTTCAGGAACCCCAGCATCCACAAGGACGATAGAGAAAATAAGAATTTACTTACCGATAATTCTATTTCTCGGAGTCCGTAGTGGATGCTGGGCGCCCATCCCAAGTGCGGATTATCTGCAATACTTGTACATAGTTATTGCTAACTAAATCGGGTTATTGTTGTTGTGAGCCATCTTTTCAGAGGCTCCGCTGTTATCATACTGTTAACTGGGTTCAGATCACAGGTTGTACAGTGTGATTGGTGTGGCTGGTATGAGTCTTACCCGGGATTCAAAATTCCTCCCTTATTGTGTACGCTCGTCCGGGCACAGTACCTAACTGGAGTCTGGAGGAGGGTCATAGGGGGAGGAGCCAGTGCACACCACCTGATCTGGAAAAGCTTTACTTTTTGTGCCCTGTCTCCTGCGGAGCCGCTATTCCCCATGGTCCTTTCAGGAACCCCAGCATCCACTACGGACTCCGAGAAATAGAATTATCGGTAAGTAAATTCTTATTTTTTTTTCATTCTTTATACCGTCGTCATACTAGTTGTTACGAGTATACTACTATCTCTTTATCAACCAGTGTACAGTGCGGTAGTTCACGGCTGTGGCTACCTCTGTGTCGGCACTCGGCAGGCAGTCCGTCCAACCATAATTGTATTATAATATATACCACCTAACCGTGGTTTTTTTTTCATTCTTTATACCGTCGTCATACTAGTTGTTACGAGTATACTACTATCTCTTTATCAACCAGTGTACAGTGCGGTAGTTCACGGCTGTGGCTACCTCTGTGTCGGCACTCGGCAGGCAGTCCGTCCAACCATAATTGTATTATAATATATACCACCTAACCGTGGTTTTTTTTTCATTCTTTATACCGTCGTCATACTAGTTGTTACGAGTATACTACTATCTCTTTATCAACCAGTGTACAGTGCGGTAGTTCACGGCTGTGGCTACCTCTGTGTCGGCACTCGGCAGGCAGTCCGTCCATCCATAATTGTATTATATACCACCTAACCGTGGTTTTTTTATACCACCTAACCGTGGCAGTCCGTCCATAATTGTATACTAGTATCCAATCCATCCATCTCCATTGTTTACCTGAGGTGCCTTTTAGTTCTGCCTATAAAATATGGAGAACAAAAAAGTTGAGGTTCCAAAATTAGGGAAAGATCAAGATCCACTTCCACCTCGTGCTGAAGCTGCTGCCACTAGTCATGGCCGAGACGATGAAATGCCAGCAACGTCGTCTGCCAAGGCCGATGCCCAATGTCATAGTACAGAGCATGTCAAATCCAAAACACCAAATATCAGAAAAAAAAGGACTCCAAAACCTAAAATAAAATTGTCGGAGGAGAAGCGTAAACTTGCCAATATGCCATTTACCACACGGAGTGGCAAGGAACGGCTGAGGCCCTGGCCTATGTTCATGGCTAGTGGTTCAGCTTCACATGAGGATGGAAGCACTCAGCCTCTCGCTAGAAAACTGAAAAGACTCAAGCTGGCAAAAGCACCGCAAAGAACTGTGCGTTCTTTGAAATCCCAAATCCACAAGGAGAGTCCAATTGTGTCGGTTGCGATGCCTGACCTTCCCAACACTGGACGTGAAGAGCATGCGCCTTCCACCATTTGCACGCCCCCTGCAAGTGCTGGAAGGAGCACCCGCAGTCCAGTTCCTGATAGTCAGATTGAAGATGTCAGTGTTGAAGTACACCAGGATGAGGAGGATATGGGTGTTGCTGGCGCTGGGGAGGAAATTGACCAGGAGGATTCTGATGGTGAGGTGGTTTGTTTAAGTCAGGCACCCGGGGAGACACCTGTTGTCCGTGGGAGGAATATGGCCGTTGACATGCCAGGTGAAAATACCAAAAAAATCAGCTCTTCGGTGTGGAGGTATTTCACCAGAAATGCGGACAACAGGTGTCAAGCCGTGTGTTCCCTTTGTCAAGCTGTAATAAGTAGGGGTAAGGACGTTAACCACCTCGGAACATCCTCCCTTATACGTCACCTGCAGCGCATTCATAATAAGTCAGTGACAAGTTCAAAAACTTTGGGTGACAGCGGAAGCAGTCCACTGACCAGTAAATCCCTTCCTCTTGTAACCAAGCTCACGCAAACCACCCCACCAACTCCCTCAGTGTCAATTTCCTCCTTCCCCAGGAATGCCAATAGTCCTACAGGCCATGTCACTGGCAAGTCTGACGAGTCCTCTCCTGCCTGGGATTCCTCCGATGCATCCTTGCGTGTAACGCCTACTGCTGCTGGCGCTGCTGTTGTTGCCGCTGGGAGTCGATGGTCATCCCAGAGGGGAAGTCGTAAGCCCACTTGTACTACTTCCAGTAAGCAATTGACTGTTCAACAGTCCTTTGCGAGGAAGATGAAATATCACAGCAGTCATCCTACTGCAAAGCGGATAACTGAGTCCTTGACAACTATGTTGGTGTTAGACGTGCGTCCGGTATCCGCCGTTAGTTCACAGGGAACTAGACAATTTATTGAGGCAGTGTGCCCCCGTTACCAAATACCATCTAGGTTCCACTTCTCTAGGCAGGCGATACCGAGAATGTACACGGACGTCAGAAAAAGACTCACCAGTCTCCTAAAAAATGCAGTTGTACCCAATGTCCACTTAACCACGGACATGTGGACAAGTGGAGCAGGGCAGGGTCAGGACTATATGACTGTGACAGCCCACTGGGTAGATGTATGGACTCCCGCCGCAAGAACAGCAGCGGCGGCACCAGTAGCAGCATCTCGCAAACGCCAACTCTTTCCTAGGCAGGCTACGCTTTGTATCACCGCTTTCCAGAATACGCACACAGCTGAAAACCTCTTACGGCAACTGAGGAAGATCATCGCGGAATGGCTTACCCCAATTGGACTCTCCTGTGGATTTGTGGCATCGGACAACGCCAGCAATATTGTGTGTGCATTAAATCTGGGCCAATTCCAGCACGTCCCATGTTTTGCACATACCTTGAATTTGGTGGTGCAGAATTTTTTAAAAAACGACAGGGGCGTGCAAGAGATGCTGTCGGTGGCCAGAAGAATTGCGGGACACTTTCGGCGTACAGGCACCACGTACAGAAAACTGGAGCACCACCAAAAACTACTGAACCTGCCCTGCCATCATCTGAAGCAAGAAGTGGTAACGAGGTGGAATTCAACCCTCTATATGCTTCAGAGGTTGGAGGAGCAGCAAAAGGCCATTCAAGCCTATACAATTGAGCACGATATAGTAGGTGGAATGCACCTGTCTCAAGTGCAGTGGAGAATGATTTCAACGTTGTGCAAGGTTCTGATGCCCTTTGAACTTGCCACACGTGAAGTCAGTTCAGACACTGCCAGCCTGAGTCAGGTCATTCCCCTCATCAGGCTTTTGCAGAAGAAGCTGGAGGCATTGAAGGAGGAGCTAACACGGAGCGATTCCGCTAGGCATGTGGGACTTGTGGATGCAGCCCTTAATTCGCTTAACAAGGATTCACGGGTGGTCAATCTGTTGAAATCAGAGCACTACATTTTGGCCACCGTGCTCGATCCTAGATTTAAAGCCTACCTTGGATCTCTCTTTCCGGCAGACACAGGTCTGCTGGGGTTGAAAGACCTGCTGGTGACAAAATTGTCAAGTCAAGCGGAACGCGACCTGTCAACATCTCCTCCTTCACATTCTCCCGCAACTGGGGGTGCAAGGAAAAGGCTCAGAATTCCGAGCCCACCCGCTGGCGGTGATGCAGGGCAGTCTGGAGCGACTGCTGATGCTGACATCTGGTCCGGACTGAAGGACCTGACAACGATTACGGACATGTCGTCTACTGTCACTGCATATGATTCTCTCAACATTGATAGAATGGTGGAGGATTATATGAGTGACCGCATCCAAGTAGGCACGTCACACAGTCCGTACTTATACTGGCAGGAAAAAGAGGCAATTTGGAGGCCCTTGCACAAACTGGCTTTATTCTACCTAAGTTGCCCTCCCACAAGTGTGTACTCCGAAAGAGTGTTTAGTGCCGCCGCTCACCTTGTCAGCAATCGGCGTACGAGGTTACATCCAGAAAATGTGGAGAAGATGATGTTCATTAAAATGAATTATAATCAATTCCTCCGCGGAGACATTGACCAGCAGCAATTGCCTCCACAAAGTACACAGGGAGCTGAGATGGTGGATTCCAGTGGGGACGAATTGATAATCTGTGAGGAGGGGGATGTACACGGTGATATATCGGAGGGTGAAGATGAGGTGGACATCTTGCCTCTGTAGAGCCAGTTTGTGCAAGGAGAGATTAATTGCTTCTTTTTTGGGGGGGGTCCAAACCAACCCGTCATATCAGTCACAGTCGTGTGGCAGACCCTGTCACTGAAATGATGGGTTGGTTAAAGTGTGCATGTCCTGTTTTGTTTATACAACATAAGGGTGGGTGGGAGGGCCCAAGGATAATTCCATCTTGCACCTCTTTTTTCTTTTCTTTTTCTTTGCATCATGTGCTGATTGGGGAGGGTTTTTTGGAAGGGACATCCTGCGTGACACTGCAGTGCCACTCCTAGATGGGCCCGGTGTTTGTGTCGGCCACTAGGGTCGCTAATCTTACTCACACAGCTACCTCATTGCGCCTCTTTTTTTCTTTGCGTCATGTGCTGTTTGGGGAGGGTTTTTTGGAAGGGACATCCTGCGTGACACTGCAGTGCCACTCCTAGATGTGCCCGGTGTTTGTGTCGGCCACTAGGGTCGCTAATCTTACTCACACAGCTACCTCATTGCGCCTCTTTTTTTCTTTGCGTCATGTGCTGTTTGGGGAGGGTTTTTTGGAAGGGACATCCTGCGTGACACTGCAGTGCCACTCCTAGATGTGCCCGGTGTTTGTGTCGGCCACTAGGGTCGCTAATCTTACTCACACAGTCAGCTACCTCATTGCGCCTCTTTTTTTCTTTGCGTCATGTGCTGTTTGGGGAGGGTTTTTTGGAAGGGCCATCCTGCGTGACACTGCAGTGCCACTCCTAGATGGGCCCGGTGTTTGTGTCGGCCACTAGGGTCGCTAATCTTACTCACACAGCTACCTCATTGCGCCTCTTTTTTTCTTTGCGTCATGTGCTGTTTGGGGAGGGTTTTTTGGAAGGGACATCCTGCGTGACACTGCAGTGCCACTCCTAGATGGGCCCGGTGTTTGTGTCGGCCACTAGGGTCGCTTATCTTACTCACACAGCGACCTCGGTGCAAATTTTAGGACTAAAAATAATATTGTGAGGTGTGAGGTATTCAGAATAGACTGAAAATGAGTGTAAATTATGGTTTTTGAGGTTAATAATACTTTGGGATCAAAATGACCCCCAAATTCTATGATTTAAGCTGTTTTTTAGTGTTTTTGGAAAAAAACACCCGAATCCAAAACACACCCGAATCCGACAAAAATAATTCGGTGAGGTTTTGCCAAAACGCGTTCGAACCCAAAACACGGCCGCGGAACCGAACCCAAAACCAAAACACAAAACCCGAAAAATTTCAGGCGCTCATCTCTAGTCCAACTCTCATATAGCATTCGATGGTGAGTTTGTATATTAAATGTCTCATCTCAACCTGTTTAGCCAGTGAGTAATGTTAGCTGCACTGTAGTTTATACTTGCACATGTAATCACATGTTTGCACAGCCCATGTTATATGTACTTGTGTATATCCATTTTGCTTTTCACATGCATATCATAATTGCATATTCTTGTTTCATTAACAGTTTTACCTCATTATCACACATCATCATATCGTATTGTACATCAAATCAACGCATCATATCTGTGATCCCTTTACTGAATAATAAAACACCGTTCTACAAACACCTCTTCTGAACAGATTATTGAAAAGTAAAGGTGGTTATACTGTAGGCTTCAAATTTGCCAGAAAGGGCTTAGTGAGAGGCTGAACACTCATCAGTAGCAGCCCTCCAAATTTCATTAACTGTACAGGGGTCAGACGTCAGGTTCTGGGATATTTGTGTATCCGACTCTGTCTCAGAACTAGTATGGTATGTAAAGCTGAAGGAATTGATATAGCTTCTTCGCATTCAGGTGGTAGTGGCTGGGACAACAGAGCAGGTACAATACCATGGATATAAAAACTAGCAACGGGTAGTTGGCGAAGACCCAGAGCAGGGGCACAGAATCTTACCCTACCGATGGTCTTCACCAGGGATTCCCGCAAGGAAATTTGGTCTCAGCTGCCGGTCACAGATCCCTGTCTGGGTCACCTGTGCTAGCACTAGAAGGTGTGAATGGGAATCGGTCTAGGGACCGATGTCCAAGTGATATTGGACTGGTTCTGATGACTGAAAACTGAGAACTTGCACTGATTGTCTGGAATATCGGACATTCACCGATGGTCTGGAATATACACTGACACCAGGTTTAACACTGGAAAATAATAGGTCACGGGAAGTGTCCTCAATAGCAGTCTTGTTCAGCAGGGGAGCACAGCTGCAACCCTCACACACAGAACTGTGTGACTCATGGATCTGGCAACCTGTGCCCTGGAAAGCATGAAGCTTTATACCCCTGGGTTGTTCTGGATTAGCTGGAAATGTCAGCTGAGCACCAGACTGGACAGGATTGGTCAGTAGAGAATCAACTGACTGGAACCAAGATGGCGACGTCCATGACTGAGTTTGGAAGGAACTTTAGGTTAGGCACAAACACCAGGAAGTCTCATAAGGTAATTCTGACCCAGGTGACCAATCAGGAGTTCTCAGCAACGAGTAAAACAGGTGGTCATTCAGACCTAAACGCAGCCGCGCGTCTGTACACAGCGGCTGCATTCTAGTGGTCTACGCATGTGCACTGGCTGCAGTGCACATACACGACCTTACACACTGCGGCTGCAACGACTGACAGCGGCGGACGTTTTCAGGGCAGCTGCGTGATGTCACATGCAGCCAATCCGATTTTTAAAAGAGGTCGACTGCCTGACAGCACAGTCAGGCTGCACTGCCGGGGGTCAACCTTAGTTTGATGCATCCGCAATCTAACCGCGGACGCATCGGGAGGCGGCCCTTCTCACATGCTGGGCGGCCTTGCCCTGTGCTGGGCGGCCCCCAGTATGTGAGGAGATGGACGCAGATCTGGCTGCATATGCAGCAATATGTGTCCATCTCTGAATAAGGTCCACAGACTGCAGCTTGTATGCTGAACTGCTGGAGTGATGGCAAAGGTAAGACACAAAACATGAGAAATTTAGTCAGGATTGTGACATATTTCTATGTAGGAAAAACTGTTGTATTTGTTGAAATCTAATGGAAGCAATGGATACCTGTGGACTTTCAAGAGCTATACAGTAGTTCACAAATCCTTGCATAATGGACCCCCATATGACTTTCAACTTAACCTGAGGTGTGGTAAATCTGTTGAATGCTCAGCAGACAAAATAAAGGAATAGAGGCAGTAAATAGTTCTACAGGAACCAAGAGAGGAGTAAAACTCTTTTAATGGGGAATCCTGTATATGAGGGGTTTTAACAAAAATAGGCAGCCAGGGCATGTCCAAGTTGCAAAATATCAATAAAAGTGCATTGAAAGAAGTTGATATTCATTGTAAAGTTGAATAAAGTATTGCAGAATGTGGTTATCATACTTTTACCCCACTGTAGAGATACCACAGTCACCCCATACCACCATAGACTGAAGATAGTAGGAGAGATCACACAGCCACATAGAATTCCATAAGGTAGTGTCGGGATCAATACCCTGAAAATGCACCAAGTTATTGACTACTGTAAAACCCAAATTTTAATTGCATGTATAACTAATTAGGGTCACGACCGATGCATTTTACCACTTAGTAAAGCTTGCAGAGATGTATGCCCAGGAGCTCCCTAATCAACTAACCATAGAGATTGGAAGGAAAATTAAGGATGAAAAATGTATAGAGTTTGGGTCGAGACACCATTTTGACCAAATTAACATGTCCAGTAACGGAAAGGGGAAGCTTACATCAAGAATGTTTTTTATTTCCTAGATAAATGAGTAGTGATTGTACATTTACGGTTATATAGTCTTGTGGGGAATTAGTAATCCAAATACCCAGATATTTGGAGCGGTTAACCCACCGAAGGGGAAGAGGCAATAGTGGAGAAATGGAACAGGAACCTCTAAGAGGAAGAACATAATATTTATATCAAACATATGTAAGGCCAGAATACAGTATATGCCAAACTCATCCTTTATCTGGAGGATAACAGGCACAGACACCAAATAATCTGATAAGAATTAAAGATCATTTACATATAGAGTCACAGTGTCCATCCTACCACCACTACCCTGCTGTGTTCTGGGGAGAGAGGCAGCAGCTGTCAGTCCTCTCTACCTGCGTGATGTGAGGAAGGGGAGCAAACATGTATTTTTAATGTTTTACAATCAACAGAGGCTAGCCACAGCTCCCCCATTGGGAACGCCTCCTCTCAGTACCAGGGCCAAAGAGAGCTGTCGGCAACCCCTGCTTAACAGCCAACTGAAGTCCTCTAATACCGGATGGGCATACCTAATACAAGCCAGGGGCTCATTAGCTAATGCAAATAGAAATGGAAAAAAAGGACACCATTGTCTCATACCCCAAGACAAGGAATTGGGGGGAACACAACCCATTAATGGCTCAGTATTTAACAGTTGAACCAATTAAAAAAAAAAAAAAAACAGGTCTCACCCCATAACAGCACATAACCTCCCACAGGAAATGTCACTCTGTGGAATCAAACACTTTGGCAACGGGAGGCGAAATACCGACGCCGGAATCCCGACCGCCACAATCCTGACATATTCTCCCTCCGTGGGTGTCCACGACACCCATAGAGGGAGAATATAATAGTGTGCTGAGCATGGCGAGCGAAGCGAGCCCGCAAGGGGCTGCGTTCCGCTCGCCACCCCTGTCGGGATTGTGCAGTCGGGATTCCGGCGTCAGTATTTCGACCGCCGGGATCCCGTCCAGCGGGATTACGTACTGATCCCTTGGCAACATCAAAAGAAACAATAATTGAGAAGGACTCCTACCTGTGGGAGACCTGCAAATGGGTAAAGAGAGATCTAATATTCACTGAGGTAGATTTCCCCGGCATAAATCACATCTGGTCTGAATAGACTATAGTAGTAATAACCTGACTGACTCCGATGGAAAGGAGTTTAGTTAAAATCTTTGCATCAGTAGGGGTATGAGTCGGGTAGCCTATTATCTTTCTCAGGTTTTGGTAAAACAATAATCATTGCCTCAGACATAGAAAAGGAAAAGGAGCCCTCAGCATAAAGATCATTAACAAGTTCCAAGAATTTAGGAACATAAAAAAAGCATGTTTCTATATACTTCCATGGGAATAACATTAATGCCTGGAGCCTTACCTCCAGGGAAGGATTGTATGGCAATTTCTACCTCTTCTAAGGACAAGGAGGCATCTAAGGAAGCCTGAGCTTCTGGAGATAAAGAAGGGAGGTCAACAGTGGCAACATTAGACTTCAAGGCAGCATGGCTACATGACAAGTGACTTGCATACACAGATTTGTGGGAGGACATGAAAGCTTCAGCAATGGCAGGTGCACTCATAACAACTGAACTATCTGCTGCATCAAGTTTGGTTATAGCGGCAGATTGATGGTCAGCATAACTAAATGAGTACCCATTCTGTCAGCGTAAGTGTATTGAGAATGGGATGTAAACATCAGCTTTTGACTAGCTCTGTCCAAAAGATGATCAGTCCAAGAGGCCTGATACTGTAAGTCTACCAATTAAGTGTAGAGGAACCTAGACTATCACTAAGGTCAGTGGTGTAGCTAGAAGCTTGGAGACATCTGTCAAACTCTCAAGGTGGGCTTCCTATTTGATTTCTATAGACCCTTAAGTCTATATGTTTTATAATATCCAACAGGGCTGTAACTACGTGTGGGCGAATGGTGCGTCGCACACAGCGCAGATCTCTGTGGGCGGCACTGTCACTGGGGATCCGGTCTGAAGATCGACAGTGTCTAGGTCGACAATGTTTAGGTCGACCACTATAGGTCGACAGTCACTAGGTCGACATGGATGGAAGGTCAACAGGGTTTCTAGGTCGACATGTGCTAGGTCGACAGGTCTAAAGGTCGACATGAGTTTTTCACATTTTTTTTCTTTGTTTGAATTTTTTCATACTTAACGATCCACGTGGACTACGATTGGAACAGTAAAGTGTGCCGAGCGAAGCGGTAGCGGAGCGAAGGCACCATGCCCGAAGCATGGCGAGCGAAGCGAGCCATGCGAGGGGACGCGGTGCACTAATTTGGGATCCCGGTCACTCTACGAAGAAAATGACACCAAAAAAAAAATCCTCATGTCGACCTTTAGACCTGTCGACCTAGCACATGTCGACCTAGAAACCCTGTCGACCTTCTATCCATGTCGACCTAGTGACTGTCGACCTATAGTGGTCGACCTAAACATTGTCGACCTAGACACTGTCGATTTGATGAACCCCACCCCTGTCACTGTCCCACAGCCAGAACTTGCTTTCTCACCTATTGCCATCCACTACAGTTCCGCCCCACAGTGGGAACCCGCCGCTCTCACCCGCTTCCGTTGTCACAATCTGTTGCTGGACGCTCGCTGCCTGTTACTTTAGTTGTGTGTTCAGCTCCACTCTACCTGTCCCCGAGTCCCGGCTCCTCTGTAGTACACCAATTGGTTGACACACCTTAGGTCGACACCTGAAATAGGTAGACATAGACAAAAGGTCGACATGAAAAAAGGTCGACAAGAGTTTTTCAACAAAAAAATTATTTTTGTAACTTTTTCATACTTTACGATCCACGTGGACTACAGTTGGGAACGGTAACCTGTGGTGAGTGCAGCGGTAGTGGAGCAAGGCACCTTGCCCGAAGCGCAAGCCATGCGAGGGGACACGATGCACTAATTGGGGTTCCCGGTCACATTACGGAGAAAACGACACCAAAAAAACATTAAAAACTCATGTCGACCTTTTTCCATGTCGATCTTGTTCATGTCGACCTTTTGTCCATGTCGACCTATATCAGGTGTCGACCAATTTGTGTCGACCAAAGTGGTGTCGACCTATTTGGTGTCGACCTGGAGTCCCATACCTATAAGAAAAACAGTACGGCTGTGTGGCAAGATAGGGTAAAATATAGTGTATCAGCTCCGCTTACCCAGCTGCTAGTCGTTATCATTGGTGGATGCTGCACCTGGGCTGTCCACATGGGGAAGGGGGTGTATTAAACATCTAAGCATATCTTTAATATGTTTGAATGTGTTTTGCAGATGCTGTTGCCCTTGGAACGCACCACTCAGCTTCAGTTCTCCTAGGCCCACCCCCAGACTCCCATTGGTTAGATACATTAGGAGTCTGGGAGCAGGCTTATACAGGAAGGACAGCACTGCCAATCCTCAGGGCCATCATATGGTTTTATTAGAAGTCACAACTCTAACTGAAGTGAATAGTAACTTAATAGCACCATGTACGCAGAAATGAATTGCCAAATGACATATTTAGTGTACAGTATTCAGTGAATGTTTTTGGGGTGGGCCTCCTTCACCTTGTGTAGCCACCCTGCTGTTATGCCTTTAACTATGGTAAGCCAATTCAAGATTCCAACAATTAGCCTCAAGTTGTGCATACAGTATGTCTTCCGGAAAAAAAAGTTTTAAACCACCCACACTCTTTTCAATAATGTCCCACGAAAGAACACTCTAAATGCACCCCAACCCACAGAATTTGAGGTCGACCCTATATTGTCAGAAAAAAACATCCAAAGTGCCTCTAATTCTGACCCCGTACCCATCTGTAGCAACCAAGAGAGATTAAGGGGGTCATTCCGAGTTGATCGCTCGCTAGCAGTTTTTAGCAGTCATGTAAACACTAAGTCGCCTCCCTCTAGGAGTGTATTTTAGCTTAGCAGAAGTGCGAACGAAAGGATCGCAGAGCGGCTACAAAAAAAATTGTGCAGTTTCAGAGTAGCTCCAGACCTACTCCTACCTTGTGATCACTTCAGACTGTTCAGTTCCGGATTTGACGTCACAAACACGCCCTGCGTTCTCCCAACCACGCCTGCGTTTTTCTTGGCACACCTGCGTTTTTTCGAACACTCCCTGAAAACGGTCAGTTGACACCCAGAAACGCCCACTTCACGACAATCACTCTGCGGCCAGCAGTGCGACTGAAAAGCTTCGCTAGACCTTGTTTAAAAAATGCATCGGCCTTTGTGAAAGTACGTTGCGCGTGCGCGTTGCGCGTGCGCATTGCGCCGTATACGCATGCGCAGAAGTGTCGGCTTTTTGTTTTGCTTCATCACTGCGCAGTGAACATTTTCAGCTAGCGATCAACTCGGAATGACCCCCTAAGTTTCCAAAACACCTGCTGTAGGGGGCCAGCCAGATCTAAATCTAAAATAAGTTGTGAATAATTGGAAATACCTCAGGTTTTATATTAATTTAAAGACAATTTGATGAGCAAGGTGCAAGAGACCAGATCCAGGTCAATTCTCAAAAAGGAGTGATAAGTATGTAAAAAAAAAACCAGGAAAACTGAGACACTCCAGTATGTTTTATAAAACAAGCATCAACCCAGGCCAAATCCGCCACAAAATTTGTGAACCAGCTTCTTGCAGATGGTGACCAGTGCGATTACTGCCATCTATCCAGATTTGGATCAAAAACATTATTATAATCAAAAGAAATACAATTGGTACTGTGCTAATAAAAAAATCAGTGTTCTATGGCAGAATAAACTGCAATCCAAAAGTAAAATTGCAAGTTCATTACTAAAAGGCCATCAATGGGACATTCTTGCACAGAGCAGTACTGAAGTTACAGTGTGTACAACTGGTCACGTTGATTGATACAGTAACGATATTGAATTTTGTATCTATTCCTCCACAAACGATTGTTTATGTACGTATCTTATTGAATTGAAATTGATTGCTTATAATGTATTCTTATTTGAAGTAATTCACAATAAATTTTATCTTTGTATATATATATATATATATATATATATATATAAGTCCTTGTATGGGCGGCACTCAGAGACTGTAACAAACAGTATATGTGAAAAGAGATTTGCCCTGCGGGGCTTTGTTCACATATACTGCTTGTTACAGTCTCTGAGTGCCGCCCATACAAGGACTTTATATGCAGATTCAGATCTGCAGGGAGGGCACCGGAGCAAGGTGAACGTAAGTCCGGAGTGCCAGGGACTTTTTGTGCATAATATACATATATATATATATATATATATATATATACTGTATGTTGGTTTTATATTGCAGTTTATTGGCCACAGCACACTGTTTTTTATTAGGACAGTACCATTCGTATTTTTCTTATTCTTAGAGAAAATCAGTTGCCATTCATTTCGACAACTTTTTTTCAAAGAGGGGTGCGTCCACAGGCATCACATGGGTATCTGTAACTTATTAAAGATATTGGGATTTTGCATCCACAGTATTCATTGTATCATTGTGAGATCATATTAGACCATATTAGCCCCTGAACTATTAGACTATTCTATTGTTAAAATCACCCAGCCACCCCACAGAAAGAGCAGGGGATTGAGCACCAAACTTAGCAGCTCTCTTTAGCACATCATAAGAAGTGTGTGGGAAGGGGGGGGGGGGGGGAATAAATGGCCACGAGTAAAAGATGAGCACAATTTATTTTGTAGTCAAGGAAAACTTATTCCCCCACTGGAGCTAGTTTTAACAAAGTATACTTTTGTTTTGGGGTGTGAGAGCCATGGGACATCCAACATATCCATGGCCTTTTAAAAGAGGGAGATATTCCCCCAATCAAATGAGTCTAGGTCAAAAAGCCAATAACACTCCGAACATTCCATGTAAGTACTGCCAAATTGACAGGTATAGCAGAGTAACCTCAAAAAAACAAGGCAATATACAGTAGAACCAAACAAGATGAGGGTCACTGCATCCCGGGGGCTCCATCCATATATACTAGTGAGACATAAATAGAAAGCTATATACATTACTTGGCAGTGCACCATGTGAAATGTGAAGGATTATGGGAAAAGCCCAAAACAGGTATAATAGAACACAGTTGTAACAAAAAAACAAAAACCCCGCCACTTAAAGTTTGGCATACCAAGATCTCTAAACAACTAACAAAAATTTTAAGTGAAGGCCATACCGGACTAATTGTAAATTCTACAGTGTTGTAGGGCAAGAATGACAATAACCATCAAGGCAAGGATGTTCTCCAGCAAAAACAGGCCTGGCAGTGTACGTGAAAATACCCCGAAGCAGTAAGATGTGCGGTAGCTATTAATGCTATATAAGAAAAAGTAACCCCTAAAAAATATCAAGAATCAATAAACTATAGGTGGCCCTGAGGGCAACTAGCTAGTAGGAGTACTGAGAATTACTGTAGAAATAAGAGGCAGTGCTATAGGGTCAGTCAATGGTCATTTGTCTGCCTTCGGACATGCGATTATCCAACCAGGGCAGCCTACCATGGTGTTGTGAAGAATTTTGCATTACAATCAGCCACTACACGTAGTTTAGATGGAGACATTTTTGTTACAACTGTAATCTACAAAAAGTAATAATGATAATGGGCGAGATGTAATGAAGTCCGAGTTTGCTGGATGCTGGCCGTGCTGGATGCTGGCAGAACTTAGACTTTTTTTTAAAGGTGCAATCATGTACAAAGCATGGTTTAGTTTTGAACATGATTGCCCCTTTAAAAAAAAATCAGAGTTCGGCCAGCATCCAGCATGGCCACCGAACTCGGAGTTCATTACATCCTGGCTTATGTGTTAATACCCATATAATGGTGACATAGTATGTTTCCCTCATTATTAAGGATTTATTAAATTGATGGAGGATTTGTTTGATTCATTATGCTTGCAAAACAGGTGTAATTTATTGTGCCACTATCAACCTGAAATATATATGTGTGTTTTTTTAATCACTCTCAGTACATGCTTCTGATGAAGTTGGTAACGCATTAAGGGGGGTCATTCTGAGTTGATCGCACACTGCTGATTTTAGCTGCGCTGCGATCAGGTCTCTACTGCGCATGCGTATGCACCGCAATGCGCATGCACGTCATACGGGTACAATGCGGATTGTAGCTGAGCTATGGATTTAACGAAGAATCCATTCGCACAGCCAATCGCAAGAAGATTGACAGAAAGAGGGTGTTTATGGGGTTCACTACGGCTGGCCGGCGGTCGGGCTCCCGGCGCCCAGCATACCGGCGCCGGGAGCCCGACCGCCGGCTGACCGACAGTGTGGCGAGCGCAAATGAGCCCCTTGCGGGCTCGCTGCGCTCGCCACGCTACGGGCACGGTGGCGCGCTACGCGCGCCACACTATTTTATTCTCCCTCTATGGGGGTCGTGGACCCCCACGAGGGAAAATAAGTGTCGGTATGCCGGCGGTCGGGCTCCCGGCGCCGGTATACTGAGCGCCGGGAGCCCGACCGCCGGTATACAGAAGACCACCCGTGTTTATGGGTGTTAACTGACCATTTTCTGGGAGTGGTAGGGAAAACGCAGGCGTGTCCGGGCATTTGGAGGGCGGGTGTGTAACGTCAATTCCTGCACCAAAAAGACTGAAGTGATCGCAAGGGCTGAGTAAGTTCAGACCTACTCTGAAACTGCACAAAATGTTTTTGCAGAGCTCGGCTGCACAGGCATTCGCACACTTGCAAAGCGAAAATGCACTCCCCCATGGGCGGCGACTATGCGTTTGCACGGCTGCAAAAAACAGCTAGCGAGCGATCAACTCGGAATGAGGGCCTAAGTCTCAAGCTCCTTGCCGTCTGGACTTCTCAACTATAACCTTCTGGACACACTTTGGACTATCCTACCTAACCTTTGGAACCCCGTTTGTAGCGTTTGCCTAGTTGTGGTTTATCCCTTCAACCCTATACACAGTGGGGGCCTATACATCTGCAAATTCAGCTGCTAAGAGACTGCTGGGAACTGCTTAATCATGATCCGTTAAACCTTGCTGCTGTTAGTGGACTTTTATGGACACAATTTGAAGAGTCTCCTAATACAGTATATGGTAACCAAACAGGAACTAGACCAAAGGCATTTCTGAAATTACTGCAGATGGAAAATGCATGGCATATGGTAAATTCGGTCTCTAAGTTTGCACTTCATAGGGAGAAAATTGTCCCTGTCTTTCTGGACTTCCACAGCAAAATCAGGGTACACACAGATTTTGCCCTCATTCAATTGGGCTAGCCAGGTGAAGCACTGTATCCCAGTCTTGGTAGTGTGGAAGCTTGGTAATAAAAAGTGTACAATGAGGCACCAGATAGCAAAAGTCTGAAATAGATGCTTTGAGCCCACTCCACCGCAAACTGGGAAGTAAAGGAGTCACGTCCATAAGTAGCAATTAACCAAGTTTCCAAAAAGTACTCAGCAGAAGATCCCTCTTATTTTTCTCACACTGAGTAGTAGGTTGCCCTCCATGTAGTGCTGCAAGTATGGCGGTACGGGGTGGTACTGCGTATCGGTAAAAAATTGTCAGCCGGTACGCATACCTGCAGCCACTGATATGTGAGGGGAGGAGAGCGTAGTGCCTCTCCTGCCCTTCAATGCTCAGTGAAGTCCGGTCTCCAGCGGTGGCCGTGGCTCCTGATTGGCTGCCGGTCCGTGAGCTCTGATTGGCTGGGTGGTCTTCTGTTTGCCGGCGGTCGGGCTCCCGGCGCTCAGTATACCGGCGCCGGGAGCCCGACAGCCGGCATACCGACACTTATTTTCCCTCGTGGGGGTCCACGACCCCCATAGAGGGAGAATAAAATAGTGCGCGCCACCGTGCCCGTAGCGTAGCGAGCCCGCAAGGGGCTCATTTGCGCTCGCCAAGCTGTCGGTAAGCCGGCGGTCGGGCTCCCGGCGCCGGGATGCTGGTCGCCGGGAGCCCGACCGCCGGCCAGCCGTAGTGAACCCGATTGGCTAACCCGGCGGCGGGTTAAGGAACCTGCCGCTGGAGACCGGACTCACTTCACTGAGCATTGAGGGGTAGGAGAGGCGCTGCGTTCTCCTCCCCTCACACAGCAGCAACAAGAGAGGCAGCATTGAGCAGCAGGGTGGGGGGGGGGGACATATGCACTGTAGGGCAATGTGTATCTGGTACTGTGGGGCAATGTGTATCTGGCACTGAGGGGCAATGTATATCTGGCACTGTGGGGTAATGTGTATCTGGCACTGTGGGGCATATGTGTATCTGGCACTGTGGGGCATATGTGTATCTGGCACTGTAAGAGTATATCTGTCACTAGGGGGATATGTGTATCTGGCACAGTGGGGGCATATCTGGCACTGTGGGGGCATATGTGTATCTGGCACTGTGGGAGTGTATCTGGAACTGTGGGGGCATATATGGCATATATGCTGGGGGTTTATGTATCTGGCACTGTGGGGCATTTGTGTATCTGGCACTGTGGGGCATTTGTGTATCTGGCACTGTGAGGCATATGTGTATCTGGTACTGTGGGGGCATATCAGGCACTGTAGGAGCAAATCTGGCACTGGGGGCATATATGTATCTGGCACAGTGGGGGTGTATCTGGCACTGTGGGGGCATATGTGTATCTGGCACTGTTGGAGTGTATCTGGCACTATGGGGGGCATATATGGCACTGCTGGGGGTATTTGTGTATCTGCCACTGTGGGACATTTGTGTATCTGGCACTGTGGGGCATTTGTGTATCTGGCACTGTGAGGCATATGTGTATCTGGTACTGTGGGGGCATATCAGGCACTGTAGGAGCATATCTGGCACTGCGGGCATATATGTATCTGGCACAGTGGGGGTGTATCTGGCACTGTGGGGGCATATGTGTATCTGGCACTGTGGGAGCATATCTGGCACAGTGGGGGCATATGTGTATCCTGGACTGAGGGGGAATATGTGTATCTGGCACTATTAGGGTCATATGTGTATCTGGCCCTCCATATGTGTATCACGCCCCCATTTTCATTGACAACGCCCCATGTGGCATTTGGCCACACCCATTTTTTGACGCGCATACAGTACCACTAACACATTTTTTTCTACTTGCACCACTGCCTCCATGTCAGAAATTTTATTCTGCATAGTGGTCATTTCAGTGAGGAAGGCCGCAACTTGGGTCTTTAAAGGTGAGAGAGAGTCCTCCAAAGCAGAAATTCAAGTCTCAGTCTCCCCAACCCACTCACAGACCCTCTGTAAATCTTGAAAGGTCAGATTGAACTCTCTCAGTTTTCTCAGAAAAGTGTTTCTCATTACTGGTGACAGCCTCCAGTGCCTGCTGCAGTTCGACCTCCGGAGGTGTAAATTGTCCAAGGTCTTGTGAAAAAGTAGAGGCAGAGAGTATAGGAGGGCCCTGGGCATGACCCACAGAATATGCCTGCTGGGTAGAGGAACAGGCGCAAAGTTCCAGTTTAGCTGCAGCATGAGCAATTTTGAAGTGGGATGATTGTAAAAATATAAATATACTGGTAACTAGGCATGCAGGCAGAGAATGAAAAGGAAGGGAAATAACCTCAGTCCAGAGATGGAAAGGTAATGGTGGCATCTGCCTGCAGAGCTAACTCTGCCAAGAAACAGAAGAGTCAGTTACCTGTATAAAGGAGAGTCTCCTGCCATCTCCCCAGGCAGTGAGAAAGCCTTGAGAAAGAGATCTGTTAATAAGTTTGAGAAGCATTTGGCGTTACCGCATACTACATCATCACAGCCAGGTCCAGTTAGACATAAAGCGCATTCGGAATGGGATGTAGTTATGTGAACAGCGGTCAGGAGACCGCCAGTCACAATACCGACCACTACATCCCGCCCTTTTCTGTCCAGTTTCTGGTATGGGTCCAACTGTTCATCATTTATTGTTAATTGTTTTTTCCCCTATTTGAGCTCAATTCACTGTGATATTTGTTTGCTTGTTATGAGCTCTTTGTTGTTTTGCTCTACATTAAATAAACTTACTTTATTTTTTAATTCTCTGAATGAGCTAAAGTGGAAATACATCTATTAATTTTACCTATCACTTGCTTAGAAGATTATCTAACATTTGTTACTACTATTTATGATTTGAAAGTTGCATTATTCGATTTGAAAGTATCACACTATTGTGGATATTTTGTTTATCTTTTATCCACATATTGCTGAATTATCCGACACATTCCAAAACTTGTATCAAGGGAAGTATTCATTTTATTATATTTTCCCACACCATATATTCTTTGGTGCACCTCGTTGTGGACCTGCCACTCAGCACCCAGGACACTTATACCACCTCTGTTTACTGACATCATTATTACTATGATTTTATACCCAATGGGTCCCTTGGGATATAATAGTGCTGTTTACAGACGACTCTGCCCTCTGGAATGCTTGGCATTTTCACATCCCTTGGCAGCCATAGGGTTTGAAATAGAAAACAAAATAGCTTGAAGATAAAAAGTGCCCAGGGCAAGTCGTGAAACATTAATATGCCACTTCTCTGCAACTGTAGTCCTTCTAGTTATACTGACAGAGATGGCCAGTACTGAGAAAACAATTGTGAACCGTGATTACTTATAGGCGAGTAACATGGGTTTAGTTTTTGTGCTTATGTAAACTGCAGCAGAATTGATCTTGGCACTGAGATATTCACATGGGGATTACGTAAAGTAGAAAACAGATGAGAATGAGCATGAAGAGCAATAACGCCAGCCAGATATCTTATAGCAGCTTGAAGTTTAGACTGAGCATGCTTGGGCACATGAGATCAATAATTTGTCAGAACAAAAGGCAGCTCGTAGATCCAGAGTTCGGTCTATTCCCGAAGCTGGCTGAAGGGGATGCAGAGTTTCATATGTTTAACTGCTGACTTTGTAAGGAACTGAATAATGGGGTCATTCCGAGATGATCGTAGCTGTGCTACATTTAGCACAGCTACGATCATTCACACTGACATGCGGGGGGACGCCCAGCACAGGGCTATCCCCCCCCCCCCCTCCCGCCCGCAGAAGTGCAAAGGCATCGCACAGCGGCGATGCCTTTGCACTTCAAGAGTAGCTCCCAACCAGCGCAGCTTTAGCGTGCTGGCCGGGAGCTACTCATCGCTCCCCGGCCCGCAGCGGCTGCGTGTGATGTCACGCAGCCGCTGCGGCCCGTCCCCCGTTCGGTCCGGTCACGCCTGCATTGGCCGGACCGCGCCCACGAAACGGCCGCTAAATGCCGCCATTCCGACTTCCCTGTCCAGTGACCGCTTCTGCCTGTCAATCAGGCAGAGGCGATCGTAGCGGCCCGACGGCCTTCGGCTCAGTTCTGACCCGATCGCACCGCTGCGATAAACTGCCAATGTTTCCAGCTCAATATACTGTAAAAACTGCTGTGCGTTTATTAAAATACTCAAACAATGCATTTACTAAAAAAATAACATATTCATATTAATATCACCTCTCCTTGTGTATCCATGCCTATTTCCCTATAGATTGTAAGCTTGTGAGCAGGGCCTTCCTACCTCTATGTTTGTCTGTTATTACCCAGTTTTGTTCTATCACTGTTGTATCCAATTGTAAAACACACAGGAATATGCTGCGCTATATAAGGAACTATTAATAATAATAATAATAATAATAATAATAATAATAAAATAAGTAGTATCAGTAGCTGTAGCTTCATTAGCAACCACTCCATTTACATTATTACTTTGACAGTGCCCATCTCCCTTGAATCGCCTTTGCTGAAAAGTGTTAGGGTGCATACATACTAGGCGACATCGCATACAATCTGGCCGATATCATCAGAACAATATCATCGAGTGTGAGATGATTAATTGCTAATAAATTTGAAAAGTTGAGTGTGTGAGCAGCTGGGGGAGGGGCAGTCTTGTGTAGCGGTCGCCTAGAAACCTTGCACCGGCCCTGTGTACAGTGGCAGTGGCGTCACAAGGTGAGTGCGGGGGATGTGGTCCGCACCCGGGTGTGACACCTGGAGGGGGTGATACCAAGTGTCAGCTCCTCTACAGTGACAGGAACCAGGTGCTGCAGTGTGAAAGTCTCCTACAGCACTCGGCTCCTGACATATAAGAAGAGCCGACAGCGCGTGGAGACTGTCTCCGGGGGCAGCCAATCATCTCCAGAGATGCTGGGCACACCCCCAGAGTGACAATTCCGGGATCCCCATGAGGCCACGACCCTTGAATATAAGACCACACACCCTTTTTGCCGAGAGCGCACTGGGAGATCAGTGGTGCGCACCGGGTGTCACCACACCCGGTGACGCCTCTATACAGTGGGGATGTAATTGGGTAGGAAAGGTTATGAAGGTTATGAGGGCGGTTCTGGAATTTGATAAGCTTGCCTGGAGAGGTGACTTTTCAGGGAACGCTTGAAGGTTTGGAGACTAAAGAAAAGTTTTATTTTGGGAATCACTGATCTATAGCATCTTCCTATAGTTACCGTGAGGATTACTACTGAATAAATGGATAAGGAAGGGAATGACATGGACACTGTATGACAAAGGATAATAATAAATGCAATTTAGAAATTAGACATGGTTCTTGCAAAAACCTTGCCTAGAAAACCCTAACTCCCAAGCACTCCATATAATAAATCCCATCTCTTATAGCACGAAATATGAATGTTTCACAATTCAATTCATGCATATTAATATTGAGAATTGGTTACATCATTAAAAACCTGCTTGGCCAGTATTGGCTAGGTTTATTGGAAAAGCTAGAATTAAGAATATACATAATCAGGATTTCAAAGGAGGATTTGGCTAATGTCAAAACTAGATCAAATGGTAGGACTGGGATTTGCAGTTTAATTGTGATATTTATTATAGTTTATCCTTGAATTTCCATAGTAATGTTAAAAAGTTTAATAGCAATTTGTTTTGAGAGAGAATACTACAAATTTAAAATGAACTGCGTTTGCTGCAGAAGTTGCTACAGTGATACAATCATAGGGGCCAATTCTATTAATCCCAAAATGTTTGGCTGCACATGTTAACTAGCCTATTGTGGCTAGTTATTAAGTGGCAGCTAATATCAATAGCAGTGTTATACCTGTGTTAAACCGAAGGAAAACAGAAGGTAAACAAACTAATAAGATAACAAACGGACTGCATTACAACCTAAAAACTCTGGAACTTTATGTGGCCTCTCCTCGCCTCAAACATGAGAACACCAAGACCAAGCTTACCACCTCTCTGGCTGAGAACTTCAAGTCTGCCCCTGTGCCTAACCATCAAGATGAACAGGGAACTGTGAGGGAAGAGCACCAGGACCAGGATCAGCAGGGACATCCCCATTGCGTCTGAGTATGCCCCCCACATTCTCCTACCCACCCGTACTAAGATCCGATCAAAATGTTAGCCCACTCCTACTTCTGCCACTAGTTACCTGCTATTGTGTTTTTTTTTTTTTCTCTCTTCATTGCTCGCTTCCAACCCACCATGTGTTTTTCCTGTAATGTTTACCTCCACTGATTGCACACCTCTCCATTGTGCCCTACATGCAGGGTACATCATACTACTACATAAGCATCAGTTTTCCCATATATGAACTTGGCCCTTGTATGGCTCACCTCCCACAGTGTAACCTTCAAAGTGCGCCCAACATGGCTGCCCTATATGGTACACTTGTGGATGGGATGAAAAATACATGGACCTTGTGGTTTTGTTGGAACCCTACTCTAAACTGTAGGACTCTGAAATTACCCCCATTTTGTGTCATCTCTTCTAGGGGTAGACTATTCCACCCTGGGTAATCCTACGCTGAGCGCCCAAGATGGCTGCTGCACTTGGTACCTATGAGGGTGGAATACACAACCCTTGGAAGTTATTACCCAAAATGCCTGCACCAATCCTGCGTTATGCTTTCTGTGGGCTTAAGGTTTTTCTTTTATGTCTGTGTTGCTTGTCTATTGTTGTATTACTCAAATCCTCTGTATCATGTGCATTGTTTTTGATGTCTGTAAAGCGCCTTGAGTCCTGTTGGAGAAAGAGCGCTATATAAATAAAATTATTATTATTATTATTATTATTATTATGGCCCACTGAATGTTGCCAGTTTTTTTTAACTGAAGAGATTTTATTAGAGAAGGTTTTCAGTACAGAGCATACACAACAGTTTGAAAACAAACAAAGCCAATATCATGGTGGTAGTACGTCTGTAAATCATGATACAGGGTAACAAGGTAACAATACTAGAAAGCATAAAAATCAGAAACAAAAGGAGAATAGGGGAAAGGAGGAAGAGAGAAGATAGAGAAAGAGAGAAACATAAAATAGGAGAGATGCTGACAGTCAGTATTCCAGGGAAAGTATAGAGAACCTACAAATATATATGTATAACCTGAACTAAGCAGTGGGCAGATACTTAGAAAAAACAGAAAAGGCTCATGTAAATAATCCATCCTTTGACATTTAGCCCTACCCGGGCTATGTCAAGAGGGCTCGACCTCAGCGTTTCAAAGGTTCATAGCAACAGAAAAGTAAAACAGTCACACAATACAAGACAAGGCATTTCGGGGAGCAATAAAGGAGGAATAATAATCAGACCAAGGCAACCATTTGAGTAGAGGGGATTGAGGAGCTAATTAATATTTAACACTCATAGTTTCCATTTCGAAATTGCGCTGGATTGACGCTATAATTTTGGACATATGCGGTGGGTCTGTTCTTTTCCAATATTGAGCAATGGCGGCCCTAGTGGCTATGAGAATATGTCCTATAACATAAGAGTGTTCAGAGGGTACAGAGGGAGGGAAATAATGCAAAAAAACAATCTAAGGACGGGGAGGGAGGAGCACCTTTGTAACCTTTTCAATCAGTCCAAAAACGTCCGTCCAAAGTGGCCTAATAATCGGGCATGTTCAGAATATATGTATTAAGGTACCATCCAACCCACAATGTCTCCAACAGAATTTAGAGGAATCAGGCCAGATCCTATGGAGTTTATCTGGTGTGTGATAAAGGCCATGAATTAACTTAAACATCATTTCAGTGTGATTAATGCACTGAGACATTTTAAAAATATTCATGAAAATTTTGTTCCATTCATGATCTGTCAGAGGGGTATTAAATTCTGTCTCCCAACGCACTTGAATATGTAATTTCACATCATTGTACGGAGAGAGGAGAGTAACATACCACTGAGATATACCACCTTTGTGGTTTATGGAGGAAAACTTAGCCAAGATATATGGAGGGGGAGTAGGGGAGGAGAGAGGATCAGGTATGTTCGCCATTATCCAATGTCGAATGTGTAGATATTTATAAAAGTCCTTTGACGGTATCGAAGTTTGGGATTGTAGCTGTTGGAAAGTTTTAAGCCCTGAATTATCGTATAAGTCCCAGATCAGTTGAATGCCAAGCTCCTGCCAGTTCCGCAAAAAGAGATCTGGGAGCAATTTAGAAACCACTAAAAGGGATAGGTGTGAGGAGGGCAGAGGGCAGTCACCCAAATTAGTAACCAATCTGTCCCAAACTTTAAGAGAATTAGAATTACGCTCCTCATCATTTTAGCAGAAGGGGGTCTATGTGAAGGTTTGACCCAAATTAAGTCTGGGAGAGAAAAATCAGAGCATATATGTCTTTCAATATCTACCCAGGGTTTTACAGAATCTGTCCGAAGCCAGTCCTTCAACTGATCAAGGAGACACGCATGCTGGTAAAGTTCAAGATTAGGGAAAGCAAGACCGCCTCTACCTTTGGATCTAAACAAGCGAGTTCTAGCTAGCCTGGGTTTTTTACCCTTCTAAATAAAAGTAGACATGACAGAGTAGAATTTGTTAAGTAGAGCAAGCGGGACTAAGTAAGGTATGGCTCTGAGCAGATAAATAATTTTAGGGAGGAGCATCATTTTAATCGTGGAAAGACGTCCTAACCAAGAAATTTCATAATTCGTCCACTGTTTAGTGAGGGTTTTGAACTGGTCTAAGAGAGGGAGGTAGTTACAATCAACCGCGGAATGAGATCTGGAGGGGATCCTGATCCCAAGATATTGAAGGGAAGAGTCTTGCCAGGTATAAGTATATGTAGATTGTAGGGAGTGAAGTGGGATTGGATCGATATCGAAGGCGAGCGCCTCTGTTTTAGTCATGTTCAGTTTGTAGTAGGAGACTTCAGAGTAAGCCTGGAGAATATCGTGAATAGCTGGGAGAGAGGACTCAGGTTTAGTTACAAACAACAGGATGTCATCTGCAAACAGGCAAGTCTTATGTTGTGTAGGACCTATATAAACTCCACTAACAAGGGTAGAAGAATCTAATTTTCTCTGCCAAAGGTTCTATTGCTAGGATGAAAATTAATGGCGACAGTGAGCATCCCTGGCGAGTGCCGTTGGTGATAGGGAAAAGATCGGATAGAAACCCATTACTAAAAACGCGCGCTGAGGGTTGTGTGTATAGACGTAGAACATTTTGTAAGAATTGTCCCGAGAACCCAAATCTGGCAAGAACTTCGGACATGTATAGCCAATTAATCCTGTTGAAAGCTTTCTCCGCGTCAAGAGAGAGCAGTAGTAGGGGCTCCCGAAGTGTGGAGTGAGCTTCTAGAAGAGAGAATACTCTCCTAGTATTATCAGGGGCTTGGCGACCGATAGTGAAACCCACTTGATCTCGATGTATCAAAGTGGGGATCAACGGATTCAGTCTATTTGCAAGCAGTTTGGCATACAGCTTAATATCTGTGTTTAAAAGTGCTATGGGTCTATAATTTGCGCAGAGAGACGGGTTCTTGCCAAGCTTGAGAATCGTGATCACCTGTACCTCCAACATTTCTCCAGGGAAAGGGTTAGAGGAGGCGTCATTGTACAAATTAAGAAGAAGTGGGGAAAGTGAATCCTGGAAGGTAATATAAAAGAGATTAATAAACCCATCTGGGCCGGGGGCCTTGTCCTTTTTGAGAGCTTTCAGAGAGGCCTGGATTTCGTTCTCAGTCCAGGGTGTGCAAAGTATGGAGGCATCATCGGGGGAAATGGAAGGTAAATTAATGGAATCCAGGAAAGACCGTATAAGGAAGGTTGAGGGGTGAGGGGGTCATGTTTAAGGTTGTATAGTTTTCTATAGTATGAAGCAAATTGGTTTGCAATATCTTTAGGGTTCAGGGACAGTGATCCATCCGGGTTAGTCAAATTTTTAATTCTATTGATAAGATTTTTCCCTCTAAGTATCCGCGCCAATAATTTACCAGCCCTATTGCCTAATGTGTAATATTTTGGTTTAAGTTGGAGACCGCTCTTTGTACGTGCGAAAGGTACAGACTGTTCAGTTTCCTCTTCGCTTCAGTCAGGGACGTGAGAATGAGATCGTCTGCAGGGGACTGTTTATGTTTAATTTCTAAAGTCGTCACCTCCAACTCATAGGCCAATTGGACTTCCCGGTCACGGCGCACTATATGAGCTGAAGCATGGATAGCTGCACCTCTCAGGACTGCCTTAAGGGAACACCAATGATTGGAAATAGAAGTATCAGCAGGACTATTGGTGTCCAGTTAAGAAGGCAAGGCCTCTCGTAATATAGAGACTCCGTCCTCATCTTTCAAAATTTAATCCCGCAGCCTCCAAGGGCATGGAGGAGAGGTAGACGGTTTGTATGACCAGGACCAAATTAAAGGTGCATGGTCTGACCACGAAATCGGCAATATTTTAACGGTAGGGATCGATTGCAATGTCCATTTATCAGTCAGGAGCAAATCGATCCTAGAATAGGATCTGTGCACTGCCGAATAAAATGTGTAGTCTCTGGCACCAATATTCCTGACTCTCCAAGCGTCATATAAATCGAATTCAGTCAGTAAGTGTGAGAAGGAGGAGGCTAGCGATTTGGCCACGTTGGCAGATTGTTTCGAGGATTTGTCTAAATTAGGGTCAGGAGCCAAATTAAAGTCACCCATAAGAAAAGTCGCACCTTTCCTAACACTATACAACTTTTGAAAAAAGGATTTTAGGAACCGGGGTTGATTGGATTTAGGGGCATAAAGGGAAACCAAAGTGACATACCCAGTTCGCAACTTCCCCACTATAATCAGATATCTGCCATTGCCATCCACCCACCTACAAAAGAGCACAATTTATGGAATAGAAAAGCAACTCCATTTCTTTTAAATGGTCCACAAGAGACATAGTGAACTGTGTAATTGGTATTGGAGAACTGTGGGGAAGAGTGCAACGGAAAGTGGGATTCCTGTATAGCCACTACATCCGCCTTTTGATCAGCAAAATATTTCAGAGCCAAACGCCTCTTGTGGGGTGAGTTGAGCCCTTTGACATTAAGACTTAAAAAAGTGGCCATGGGGGAGGGTATGACAGAGTGGTACACAGCACAGCGAAAAGCATCAGTAGCAGTCGTGTCAAAATGTAATACATATCGACATAGCTCTCCAAGAAAAAAGAAGCAAAGTCAGCATCAGTAAAAAAAAGGACATAAGAAGAGGAAACAGAACAAAAAATAAAACGGGAAAAAAACAGAAATAGCATCCATAGAGAAGCTAGAGATACCGTCACACGGGTATCGTGACGGGCAAATATGGGTGGGTGGCGTGTCGGCCAAAAATACCCACCGTCGCTTCCAAACCAGAGCATACTTAGCAGGTAATAATCAACCACAAAAATAAAAAAGATAAGCAAGGTCATCCCAAAATGAGAAGAAATGAACATTTGCTACATAATTAAAACAAGAAACAAGAACAATTCTACCTTAGCATAAGATTAACGAAAACATTGGAACATCAGGCAAATAGCAAGGCCTGTAGGGTAATAATCATGTAAACACAGATAAACCGGTAAAGAAAAAAAGTTAAATAATAGCTGTCTTATGGATAGCCCAAGGCAAGCTTCAGCCCGGAGCCAATGTCCATTCTTGGGCAATTCGTTTCGGTGATGTAGCGGGGGGAGTAGGTTGTATATCAAGAAGGATGGGCTATACATTTTTTCAGGATTTTAGGCCCATCCTCAGGGGTGTTGATGATAGTGGTAGTACCATTACGTAGTACTATCAACTTAGTAGGGAATCCCCACTTATATTGGACTGTAGCTTTCCGTAAGGCTGACGTAATAGTGGAAAATGAACGCCTTTTGGCCAGAGTCGCTGGGGACAGGTCCGGGAAAAGTTGAAGAGAATCCAGACAAGTCGCCGTAGGTGAAGAGGGCATTGCTGCACGCAAGATCTTCTCTTTAATGTGAAAAAAGTGAACCCTGAGAAGGGTGTCACGGGGGGTCTGAGCAGGTGCTTGTCTTGACTTTGGAAGTCTATGAATCCTGTCGATCAGAAGATCAGGTAGCGGAGCATCTGGTAACAATTTATGGAAAAGATCAGTGGCGTAGCCATATAGGTCAGCAGTAGAAACAGCATCAGGGATGCCTCTTATTTTGATGCTGTTCCTACGTGAGCGGTCCTCTAAATCCGTAGTTTTCTCACGGATGTAGGAGACTTCCTCTAGGAGAGAGTTGTGTGCGGGGATCAGATCATTGTGCGATGCGACCAGCTCCTCCATCTTATGCTCAATATGGTCCGTCCTGTTACCAATTTCAGAGATGTCAGAGCGAAGAGATTGGATGTTAGATTTAAGCTTGGCCGAAATGTCAGACTTGAAAGAGGCTAACAAGGAATGGATAGAACGTAGCGTGACCGAGCCATCACTTGTGCGGCGTTAGCCGGGTTGTATAACGTTGATTAAGTTGTTTGAGACGGTTGAGCCAGAGTCGACGAGGGAAGGGATGAGCGGGGCTTGGCACCGGAGGAGGAGGATCCAAAGAAATTCGCTTGCGGAGCAGATTTAGACCCCTTCGTCTTCTTTGGAGGCATGTCGAGATGCCCCAAGGGGGATTAGTAGATCATACAGGTGAATGGAGGATGACCTTGGCAAATGGTTACTCAGGCAGGAAGCGACGGTTAGGTAGACATGGTGTTAGAAGAACATATCCTTGCGGTGAAGTCGCACCATAAGTACTGTAGTTGTTAGCAATAATCGCAAAACGGCGTTATCTTGGAAGATCAGATTATATGTACGAGAGAACAAAGTGGGGGCACGGGTGTTATGATCCTTCCCCGGCTCCGCACCTCAAAGCTCCCAGCTTGGACCAGCCAGCAGTCAGGGTCTGCAGTGTAGGGGCTCACAAACATCCAGGGTGGCACTGGGGAGTGAGTTAGCTGGAGGATAGCTAGATTACAGGAGGTGTAACAAGCAGCAGCAGCAGCAGCTTTATGCAGCCAGATCTCCTTTGCCACCTCCAATATGGCCACCGTCACTGAGCTCCTGTGTTAGGGGATGTCAGCCGAGGGGTCCCCGCTCCTGGGAGACGTTGCTGACCCCCCAGGCCACACCACAGCATCCACAGCAGGGGGTTTTGAAAAAGTATCAGCCGCTTGTACGAGCGCGGCGTCTGCGCGCCCGCCACTGCCTCTACTAAGATGGCTGCCAGCACCTGATACTCGTGGGTGCCTCCGTGGCTTCACGCGGCCCTCGGCCCCCGGCTCCAGGGACACAGCTGCTGCTTCTCGAATCCCGGCAGCGACTTGCAGAAGGGGTAAGCGGTGGTAGCAGGGGCCGTTCGCACCCGCACGGCTCCCGGAGGCTCCCGATGTCCGGCCGGGGGACGACCAAATCCAGGTCCCGTCTTCAGTGCAGGGGGAAGGCCGCAACCTCCAAGAGCAGGAAAAACCTGCTCCGCAGCTCTCCCTCTTCAAATGGTAAGGTTCAGGGAAGGATTAGTAGGGTACTGGGTGAGTTGAAATCTCGGGTAGGCTGCCAATAAGGGGGTTTTTGTGCTAGTAGCAACACGAGCTCCCCTGGGATATGTCCAGTCAGTCAGGCTGCCCTGTAGATTGCCTTTCTGGGCTATTCTATGGGTTGCGAGGAAGAACTAACAATGTTGCACAGAGGTCAATTTGCTATTTAGCACTGGGGCCGGATTCAGATGCTGTCAAAATGCTGACGCAGCATCAATCCTTTTCAGTGATGCAACTATGAGGTATTGCAAGTGTAGCAGCCGCCCACAGGTGAACAGAGACACCCACTGAAGCCATCGCAACATGCTCAGCAACTGCGTACTCCATCGCAACCGTGATGGAACTTTGACTCCCTGAGTGCTTCCATGGCCATGCAGAATAGCCAGAGTTGCAGCCCTGGTGCCATATTTTACACGTATGTGATCGCAATCGCACACTGAGACACTCCCCTGAAAATGGTCATGGCACGCCTGTGTTTTTGCAAACACACCTCGTTGCCTCCCCCAGATGGCCTTTTCCTGTCAATCACTCTGCAACTGATTCCTCACTGCAAGCAGCACTGCAAAAGTACCTTGATGCATCTGCATTGTGATGCATACGCAGTCTACATATAATCACTCTGCTGCAACGACTAAATTGTGACCGCACCTGAATCAGGCCCTGTATTTGCTCATTTGCATTTTGCAGAATTTATATGCTATGAATAGAGATGTGGCTATGATGGATATTACATTCTGTTGTGTGGTGTACAAGCAGTAATATTTAGGACGTACCTGTACCCGTGGCACGCCCCCTTTTCGAATTTGTATACATTTTTATGTGTAAATTGTTGGAGGGTATGGGGCTGCAGATGCAGTGGGCCTATTTTGGGGTGTGTGGCTGAAGCTGCAGCTCCATCAGTCCCATTGCTAATCCTGCTCTGTGAAAACACAGCAGGCAAAGGGCAGAACCTCCCATTGGATGTAACCTGTGTGGGAGGGCGTTTATCGCCCAATCAGCTGTGGCCTGGGTGTGATAGACCTGCCACTAACCCAATGAGAGATGCGTTATACACACAGGCACAAAGTCACAGAGTTGGGCTATTATATAGGATATATATATATATACATATAAAATCGTATATATGTATGTATGCAGGGGTGGATTGGCCATAGGGCTCACCAGGAAGATTCATGGTAAGCCAACATGTCTGTGGGCCTGTTTTGTGTGTTGTCATATGCCTCCCCCCCCCCCCCCCACCTATATATCTGGCAGCCCACTGCACTCAGTACACTGCATTGTCCCCATTCATCCAGTGATGCTGCCATGGCTACACAGTATTTTATACCTCTTGTACTGCCCATGCCAGGCCGCTTCTACAAAATGTTACACGGCCACTTTTAGTTCCCAGTTCGCCCTAGTCTGCAGTAAAAGACACTAGGAAGGCCGCAATTGCATACAATCAGGCCAAATGAGGGACCCGCCCCCTCAACAGACCCCACCCCCTCATCAGACCCCACCTCCATTAGGGCTGCTTTCATAAATCTCTCGTGCTGGTTTTTCATCCCAATCCACTCCTGTATGTATGTATGTATGTATGTATGATGGCTCACGCTGTCCGGCGCTGACCACTGACGTCATCTACAGGAGACCCGCTCGAGCAGCGGCCAGACGCGGCGGGAATGACAGCGCCGGACAGGTGAGCAATTTTAATCATTAATTATTATGAGCACTTGTTAGCACTTGTTAGGGGGGTATATAAGTATTCTCTATTTGTACTGCTGTATGTACTGTTTGTCCCTGAAGACGGGGTTTCCCCGAAACGGCGTAGGACCGTAAATAAAAGGCTTTTTTCATCTTTAAATGAGTCTGCTGAGTGCCGCCATCATCAAACGTTGTTACAGGAGTGTTTATTCCCTGGATGGCACCGCAGCAAGTAATTGCTTCCCACAAGAGAGTGCCGAGTCTCTCCATATGCTATGTATGTATGTATATATGTTCCAGCATAACTCTGGAATGCCTGGAGCAATTTACACCAAACTTGGTACACATATGTCTTACAATCTGGAAAGAAATACCGTGGTGGTAAGACAACCCTAGCACCCCTAGGGGTTGGGATGACATGTAAAAATCTATAGTTTTCAGCATAACTCTGGAATGCCTGGAGCAATTTACACAGAGCTACACATGGGTAGGGGCAGAGGCACCCACGTGTAAGGGCAGAGGCACCATGGGTAGGGGCAGAGGCACAAATGGGTAGGGGCAGAGGCATCCACAGGTAAGGATTAGTGATGAGCGGGTTCGGTTTCTCGGAAACCGAACCCCCCCGAACTTCACCCTTTTTACACGGGTCCGAGCCATACTCGGATTCTCCCGTATGGCTCGGGTAACCCGAGCGCGCCCGAACGTCATCATCCCGCTGTCGGATTCTCGCGAGATTCGGATTCTATATAAGAAGTCGCGCGTCGCCGCCATTTTCACTCGTGCATTGGAAATGTTAGGGAGAGGACGTGGCTGGCGTCCTCTCTGTTATTGTTGAACTTGATTGTGCACTATTGCTTAATTGTGGGGAGGGCTGGGGAGCAGCTGTATACTATAGGAGGAGTACAGTGCAGAGTTTTGCTAATCAGTGACCACCAGTTATCCGTTCTCTGCCTGAAAAAACGCTCCATATCTGTGCTCAGTGTGCTTCATATATCTGTGCTCACACTGCTTAATTGTGGGGACTGTAGCCAGTGGCGGATCCAGCAGGGGGCGATGAGGGCGATCGCCCCCCGTAACTCAGCGACCTAGACCCGCCCACTTGTTCCCACGGGCAGCAGAGATGGGGGAAGTTGAGTGTGACGGCCGGGATCTGGCCGCATTGACAGGGCAACTGAGACGGCGCTGGGCTGGACCACCCAGTGTGCCCCAGCTACCAGTGGCAGCAGCAGCACAACTCCCCGCACCGCAGCCTAGTTCGCTCCTTCAGGTGCGGAGGAGCTGCCGCCGCCATGTGTGGCAGATCGGGAACTGCAAGGACGCACAACAGGTGAGGGGCGGGGAGAGGAGGGGGAGGCGATTGGCTGGTGTGGAGAGAGCGGCCGGAGTTCTGTCCTGCGGAGAGACAGGGCAGCAGAGACAGGCGGCCTTTCCCGGCAGATGGAGGAGCACTGGGTGGACGGGACTCTACTGTATCCTATTGTGTCTCTGTATGTACTGTATGGTACATCACTAGTGTCTATGTGCATGGAGTGTTACTAGGGGTTGTGTATGCCGTGTATCACTAGTGTGTGTGTGTGTGTGTGTGTGTGTGTGTGTGTGTGTGTGTGTGTGTGTGTTAGTAGTGTATGTATGGTGTATCACTAGTGTCTGTGTGTTAGTGTATGTATGGTGTATCACTAGTGTCTGTGTGTTAGTAGTGTATGTATGGTGTATCAATAGTGTGTGTGTGTGTGTGTGTGTGTGTGTGTGTGTGTGTGTGTGTGTGTTATAGTAGTGTATGTAGTGTATCACTAGTGTGTGTGTGTGTGTGTGTGTGTGTGTGTGTGTGTGTGTTAGTAGTGTATGTATGGTGTATCACTAGTGTCTGTGTGTCAGTAGTGTATGTATGGTGTATCAATAGTGTGTGTGTGTGTTATAGTAGTGTATGTAGTGTATCACTAGTGTGTGTGTGTGTGTGTGTGTGTGTGTGTGTGTGTGTGTGTGTGTGTGTGTTAGTAGTGTATGTATGGTGTATCAATAGTGTGTGTGTGTGTGTTATAGTAGTGTATCATTAGTGTGTGTGTGTGTGTGTGTGTGTGTGTGTGTGTATCACGTGTGTGTTAGTAGTGTATGTATGGTGTATCACTAGTGTCTGTGTGGGTGCGTGTGTGTGTTAGTAGTGTATGTATTGTGTATCACGACGGCCTAGCGGACTGGAAGGGGGAGGAGTCCAGATTCATTTTAAAACCGCCCCCCCTATAGGAGAAGTCTAGATCCGCCCCTGACTGTAGCTGTATTATATAGCAGGAGTACAGTGCAGAGTTTTGCTGACAGTGACCACCAGTATACGTTGTCTGCCTGAAAAACACTCCATATCTGTGCTCAGTGTGCTGCTTTATTGTGGGGACTGGGGACCACCAGTATAATATTATATAGGAGGAGTACAGTGCAGAGTTTTGCTGACCAGTGACCACCAGTATATAATATATAGCATTACGGTACAGTAGGCCACTGCTGTACCTACCTCTGTGTCGTCATTAAGTATTCTATCCATCTAGATTCTATACCTGTGGTGCATTTCAGTTGTGCAGTTTGCTGACACAGTGACCACCAGTATATATAGCAGTACGGTATGGAAGGCCACTGCTGTACCTACCTCTGTGTCGTCATTAAGTATACTATCCATCTACATTCTATACCTGTGGTGCATTTTAGTTTTGCAGTTTGCTGACACAGTGACCACCAGTATACTATATATAGCAGTACGGTACGGAAGGCCACTGCTGTACCTACCTCTGTGTCGTCATTAAGTATACTATCCATCTACATTCTATACCTGTGGTCCATTTTAGTTTTGCAGTTTGCTGACACAGTGACCACCAGTATACTATATATAGCAGTGCGGTACGGAAGGCCACTGCTGTACCTACCTCTGTGTCGTCATTAAGTATACTATCCATCTACATTCTATACCTGTGGTGCATTTTAGTTTTGCAGTTTGCTGACACAGTGACCACCAGTATACTATATATAGCAGTACGGTACGGAAGGCCACTGCTGTACCTACCTCTGTGTCGTCATTAAGTATACTATCCATCTACATTCTATACCTGTGGTGCATTTTAGTTTTGCAGTTTGCTGACACAGTGACCTCCAGTATACTATATATAGCAGTACGGTACGGAAGGCCACTGCTGTACCTACCTCTGTGTCGTCATTAAGTATACTATCCATCTACATTCTATACCTGTGGTGCATTTTAGTTTTGCAGTTTGCTGACACAGTGACCACCAGTATACTATATATAGCAGTACGGTACAGAAGGCCACTGCTGTACCTACCTCTGTGTCGTCATTAAGTATACTATCCATCTACATTCTATACCTGTGGTGCATTTTAGTTTTGCAGTTTGCTGACACAGTGACCACCAGTATACTATATATAGCAGTACGGTACAGAAGGCCACTGCTGTACCTACCTCTGTGTCGTCATTAAGTATACTATCCATCTACATTCTATACCTGTGGTGCATTTTAGTTTTGCAGTTTGCTGACACAGTGACCACCAGTATACTATATATAGCAGTGCGGTACGGAAGGCCACTGCTGTACCTACCTCTGTGTCGTCATTAAGTATACTATCCATCTACATTCTATACCTGTGGTGCATTTTACTTTTGCCGTTTGCTGACACAGTGACCACCAGTATACTATATATAGCAGTACGGTACGGAAGGCCACTGCTGTACCTACCTCTGTGTCATCATTAATTATACTATCCATCTACATTCTATAATGTGGTGCATTTTAGTTTTGCAGTTTGGTGACACAGTGACCACCAGTATACTATATATAGCAGTACGGTACGGAAGGCCACTGCTGTACCTACCTCTGTGTTGTCATTAAGTATACTATCCATCTACATTCTATACCTGTGGTGCGCCTCTTTTTTTCTTTGCATCATGTGCTGTTTGGGGACAATTTTTTTGAAGTGCCATCCTGTCTGACACTGCTGTGCCACTCCTAGATGGGCCAGGTGTTTGTGTCGGCCACTTGTGTCGCTTAGCTTAGTCACACAGCGACCTTGGTGCGCCTCTTTTTTTCTTTGCATCATGTGCTGTTTGGGGACTATTTTTTTGAAGTGCCATCCTGTCTGACACTGCAGTGCCACTCCTAGATGGGCCAGGTGTTTGTGTCGGCCACTTGTGTCGCTTAGCTTAGCCATCCAGCGACCTCGGTGTAAATTTTAGGACTAAAAATAATATTGTGAGGTGTTCAGAATAGACTGGAAATGAGTGGAAATTATGGTTATTGAGGTTAATAATACTATGGGATCAAAATGACCCCCAATTCTATGATTTAAGCTGTATTTTAGGGTTTTTTTGTAAAAAAACACCCGAATCCAAAACACACCCGAATCCCGACAAAAAAATTTCAGTGAGATTTTGCCAAAACGCGTCCGAATCCAAAACACGGCCGCGGAACCGAATCCAAAACCAAAACACAAAACCCGAAAAATGTCCGGTGCACATCACTAGTAAGGATACAGGCACACACATGTAGGGGCAGTGGCAAATAGGGGTAGGGGTAGAGGCACCTACAGGTAAGGATAGAGGCACCCACAGGTATGGGCAGAGGCACGCACAGGTAGGGGCAGAGGCACACACGGTTAGGGGCAGAGGCACCCATGGGCAGGATCGGACTGGCCCACAGGGGTACCAGGGAAACCACCGGTAGGCCCCACTGCCTGAGTGCCCACTCCTTCTTCTAGGGATCAGGTTCCAGACTGTGCACTTGTATTATACATGGTAGATATGATGCATTACACTGCACTAGACTATTGTGTATTTCAAGCCTCTGTGGAGGTTGGGCACACCCCCTTTGAAGGCTGGCCACACCCTTAAGTATGAGCCGGTATCACTGCATTCCCCCGGTGGGCCGTTCATGTCCCAGTCCGACACTGCCCACAGGTAGGGATAGAGGCACACATGGGTAGGGGCAGAGGCACACATGGGTAGGGGCAATGGCATATGGGTAGGAGCAGAGGCACCTACGGGTAAGAGCAGATGCACACACGGGTAGGGGCAGAAGCATACTTTAGTATCAAAGCTAACCAAGGAGACCTAGACCCTTTGACAAAGAGTCAGCCTGCAAACCTAACATATTTAACATACAGCAGGCGGAGATGGCCTGTCGTCCCAGCATGTACAGCACTGAACTTGGCAGCAGCAGAGGCGGGACGGGGCAGAGAACGAGGCGGATTATTCTCCTCAAAATTAGCATTTTGGAAGCCCAGAGATGCGGCCTGACAAAGATTGACATTATTCTTTACATTTTGTAGTGAAGCACGAGTATTCATCTAGTATATGTATGTATATATATATATATATATATATATATATAGAGCAAAGGAGAACAACGTGGCACTCACGGCAAATTTCAATGATCACAACCACAGCATTAGAGTGGTTGTGATCATTGAAATTTGCCGTGAGTGCCACGTTGTTCTCCTTTGCTATTATTCTATTTCCATGGAGGCACCGGCTTTTGACTTGCATAAGCTTTTTGGAGTGCCTTGTCCACCGATTTTTATATATATATATATATATATATATATATACATTAGTTATTCTACACTAAATATATAGCTGGTCTAATGTATAGGCTGTATCAAACATTTAATATAAATAACATAAGTGTTCAGGAAAAGGTTAAACAATCCCATAATATATAGATACAAATAGATAATAGGTATTATTATAAGTACACACTCTCCCATCTCATGGTAAGTCTGTTCTTCCTAGGAGCTACTGTCTGGTCCAGTGCACTGATTGAGAGCTCAGATCCACACACACAGCAAACCTGGTAGAAAAAGCTGCTATCACTAGCCGGGGCATTTTAACAGATGTGCAACCTCCTCCCTCCAGGCCCCCTCATCTGCAGCCGGCGACCGGTATCCACAGTAGAGTCTGAGCACAAGAGGGGAACTGACACTATTGTGCATGTGCAAATCTCTGGGTAAATGGTGTGACAGCCATTTTCCTAGACATTTCCTTACTGCACATGCACAAAACTCAGGGAATATGGCTGCTGCACCATTTACCCAGAGATTTCTGATAGATGCTGCAGCTGGCAGGCTACTCCGGAGAGGGGAGTATTGAAAAAATGGGTGCAGGGTGTGCAGTGCACCATACACCATACACACTGCACCCATTATAGAGAACGCCACTGGCCACCATGTGCAGCAGCTCCGCTCTGTTTCTTAAACTGCATGTTGCAGTGGCAGCTCAAGTAATTGTATGATATACTGCTGCTATTGTGGTCATAATTTGAGCTGCTGGCCAATGAACATCTCTTCATTACAGTAGTATGTCCTTGATAAAGTACGGTCTCTTTAACCCTTTGTCTGGCATGGTTGCCTCATTGCCTCAGATGTGACCTGTAAGAAAGCTCACTGTGCGGCTACAGGAAGAGAAGCTTTGTGCAGTTGCCGCTCTTGCTGGTTCCCTCCCCTAACCTCACCCCCCCAGTGACTGCTGTGCAGCCAATCACTACTGATTGGTCAGCCGGGCAGCACCCCCCCCCCCCCCCCCCCCCAGCAGCTGCAGACATGAGCAGTCGGGGAAATGTTAAAAAAAACAGCCCTTACCTTCCCTTTGGAACTCCCAGAGGCTGCAGAGAAGAACATGTTTTCTTTTTAAAACAATGTGTTTGTTATTATATAAAACTGGATTGGATATACTTTAAATAAATGTTCTTAACTACAGTTTCTGAGAGTTAAAAAAAAAATATTAGTCAGTTACGTGGTTAAAGAGGTCAACTGAGGAAGATATCTCATACAACACGTTTTGCGGGACAGCAAAATGTACAGAAATCATTTTATAAACTCGTTATTTTCTTAATAAAAAAATATATATACTTTTTTTTCTTGTTGTTATATCAGTAACTTAGATGTGATATTACTTATTGCTAGTAATACTGTTCATATCTGTATGGCAAAGTTTGCAAGGTCATCTACGAATGTCTGGCACTGAGAGTGAATCGGGTATCATTTCAGCTGACACAGCAAAAGTCTCTGCTTGACAGACAACAGAGGATAACAAACAAAATGTTACATAAAATGAAGTTTCAAATGTATTAAACAATAAACACACTCATAAAATAACACAGCACATTTGTACGTTCCATGCAAATCAATCAGCTTCTTTCTCTGTAATATACATTGTTGCCACTTAAATCTGTGGCAGTGTAGAGGATGTTGTGATACACTGAGGGGGTCATAAAAACTCAACCAGGAAAATGATCTATGCAAATGTAATTGCAGTAGACATGTAATGTGGCCCATCCATATAACAGTCAAATCCCAATAAATCAATACCGATTTGATCCACTGATCGGTGGAATTCAATGATCGCAGATTTTTTGGGGATCTGCAAAATACATGTCAATTCTGATAATTTTTGGCCCAGAATTGGCAAATTGAGATTGTCCAACAAGTTACATTTTGTCAATCACCTGACTCATTGGCAGAACTAGGAATTGGCACAATTGATTGCTCATGTTTGAGCACCTTAAGTTAATACTTTTTGGTTGTGAAAGAAAGGTAGGGAATGATGGAATTAAACAATATGTATAGATTAGCCGTGGGAACGATGTGCAGGTAACAATCTGCTTTTCTGAGAGAATGTTGAAATATTATAAATCATAGATCCTGTGTCAGATTGCTAAAGTTACTGCTTGGGAAACCTTGGTTTAAGCTACTGCTGAAAAATCTTGTTGAAGTGCTACTAAGAAATAATTAGAATAGAAATGGACAGAAAAAATATATACTGTAAGCATTTTGGAAAAGAACATGCAATCTGGCAGATTTTATGAGTTACAATATGTTGAATAATCACTGTGGATTCACTTTAATATTCCTTTGTCTTTCCGGTTGTAAAGACTTTAAGGTACTGTATTAAAAATTATAATATAAGCAATTAACTTCCGCCTTTGTCAGTAGGATATATTTGGTATAAGAAAAAAAAAAGATTTTTACCACGCAGCTGTAACATAAAAGGATAATTCCTGTATGAGTTAGTAGATGCTTTGTAACTCAGAGTATTATCTTATTTAGTCCAGAGTCATGTAGAAGACAGGTCAGTGATCAGGGAATCTCATATATGGACATGGGAACAGACCAATGTCTAGTGAAAGATGAAAGTGGTGCGTACATCTAAATACCTGCAAATTACCATTAGACTAAAGCATCAAACACTAAATTTACTATTCAGCGATATTGATGAGATTTTGCAAGCCGCTGTCAATGTCTGTCTGTTTTACAGTAGTTTTAGGTGAAGAACACAGTAGTTTAGGTTTAGCCACTGCATCTACCTGGCCAAACAGAAGGTGAGGAATCACAATACACATAAAATGAGAGCAATCAGTGGGTTGTATTCAATTCTTTTCACCCCCTTCCACACTCGTTCTGTTTCTGCTGACGGCGTGGTATCATAATTTCAGCTCGCTACCCCCTGGGATAGCGAGGCGCCCAACCCTTCATGCAGCTAATCCTGATTACTATGGGCGCGATATACGCAAGAAAGGGGATCACTTTAGAAAGGAGATTGGGCGTGAAATATCATTTGAATACCACCCATTATATATTGAATATGGAGGTAATTAACATTGATAATTGTCTTATGAGGGACACAGGGGTGTATTAAGAGAGGAGGGGGCACATGTGCAGTCTCCGCCTAGGCCTCCTTCTCTCTAGCCAGCAGCGCAGTTACTCAGTCAGCACTAGGGTCACTAGGAGACCATAGCGTTTTAACAGAGTCTAGTGCACCTGTGCCGGTCTCTGGGAAACTTATGTGGTGGCCATTTTCCTACTGATTTTCTTACTGTGCATCTGCAAAATGCTGTAAAAATGGCCGCCACACCATCTTCCTGGTAATTTGTGCTGTGCTACTGCTGCCGATGGGACTCCGGAGAGATAAGTATTCTAGAAATGGGTGCTGGGTGTGCGGTGTTGGCCCCGTGCACCCATTATATATACGCCGCTAAAGGGGAATACTATTTTATTAATATATTAGAGGGAAACTTATGAATTGTATGAAAGCAATATTATTTATTTAGAAAAATGTGTTTAGGGAGCAGTCCGAACTGGCGCTAAGCAGCTTAGATGTAACAGATTTCGAATAAATGTCACCACATTCAGATATACAAACAGAAACCAGAATTTTGAAAACTGCAATACATCACAAGCGCTCAAAACCGTTAGTACAATATCACCAAAACGTTCCTTTTGGGTTGAATGAGGCGTTTTCTTTATCTGAATTTTTTCTTTAGTTCAGACCATTTGGATATGAAGTCTCCAGCAGAGATAATATGAATTAAAACAGACGTAATAAAAACCAATGTGTAGTAAATCTGTGTTAACACTTGTAATAATGAAATACGTATTGATGCCTTTTAAAGACTAAAGAGGATCCAAAGCGTACCCCACTCACACTTTAAGCGGGGATAATAAAACACATCAAGGTTTCTTTTATAGGAATGATGACTTCTACCACTTTTTTTTACACCCAGTGTGGATCTCAGAGGATTCAACCAAACAGAGCTGTGACTTTAATAGTTCTTAGATGAGGGAAATTGATGCGTACCCCAACACTCACACTAGGAGGGCAGATGTAAAACCTATCAAGGTATCTTTTCCTCCTTAGGGTGGAAGTGGTGGTCCGGTGCAGCGTATTCCAACTCACAATTCGAACCACGAAATTTCCAGAAAAGATGACATGAAAGAAAAAATGGCAGGAGACAACCAATGTGTAGTATGTTCTGTAAACACTATTAGTAGTTAGTGAGGTATATCTCAAATGCCTCTAACTAGCTAGAGTGATTCCAAAGCGTACCCCACTCACACTTTGAACAGGGATCACAAAACACATCAGGGTTTCTTTTTATGAAGATAATGACTTCTACCATACGGAAGGAAAAACATATGCAACAGCACATAAAACAATAGGATAAAAAATGGCAAAGAGGAATGGTAAAAACCACTTGCAAAAAAGTTGTCGAAATAAAAAAACAAGAATTAAAAAATCCGGATAGTGACAAGCTACTCACACTCCTGCTGTCAACGCGTTTCAGCCCTCACTGGGCCTTTATCCTTCCGTATGTCTCCCTTTATTTTTTATGTACTGTGAATAAACATCTGTAACCTCCTTCCTTTATTTTGTTGTGAGAGTTACAAATTTTTTGGGGACATTGGAAAACTACTAGATTCAAGCTGGAAATACCATTCCCCCTCTGGAACCTTAAAGATACCTTTATGGGAGTCATCCAGTATCTCAAATTGTGAGTTGGGGTACGCCATATTGGATCATTATTGTTCATTTCAAGGAGAGAAAGATACCTTGATGGGTTTTGCACCTGCCTTTTGAGTGTGTGTTGGGGTACACATCAGTTTTTCTCATCACATCTCTGTCTGGTTGAATTCCTTGAGTCCCACACCGGGTGTAATACAAGTGGTAGAAGTCATTATCTTCATAAAAATAAACCCTGATGTGTATTGTGATCCCTGTTCAAAGTGTGAGTGGGGTACGCTTTGGAATCACTCTAGCTAGTTAGAGGCATTTGAGATATACCTCACTAACTACTAATAGTGTTTACAGAACATACTACACATTGGTTGTATCCTGCCATTTTTTCTTTCATGTCATCTTTTCTGGAAATTTCGTGGTTCGAATTGTGAGTTGGAATACGCTGCACCGGACCACCACTTCCACCCTAAGGAGGAAAAGATACCTTGATAAGTTTTACATCTGCCCTCCTAGTGTGAGTGTTGGGGTACGCATCAATTTCCCTCATCTAAGAAGTATTAAAGTCACAGCTCTGTTTGGTTGAATCCTCTGAGATCCACACTGGGTGTAAAAAAAAGTGGTAGAAGTCATCATTCCTATAAAAGAAACCTTGATGTGTTTTATTATCCCCGCTTAAAGTGTGAGTGGGGTACGCTTTGGATCCTCTTTAGTCTTTAAAAGGCATCAATACGTATTTAATTATTACAAGTGTTAACACAGATTTACTACACATTGTTTAATATTATTTATTAACCACTTGCCTGGCATGGTCGCATCAGATGCGACCATGCCTGCAAGTGCTCTATCTGACCTAGTCGCACAAGATGCGACCAGTCAGATAGAGAGTGTTAGCAGCAGCAGGGAAGATAAACTTCCCTCCGCTGCTGCTGTCAGAGGGACAGGAAGGTCCCTCTGCCTCCCTGCACTCTCCCCCTGTGTCTGCCGTGCTGCTTATCACTGCTGATCCCCCCCCCCCCCTCAGTGGCTGCAGGCAATGGCAGCCGCTGGGGAGAGTAAATTAACCCTCCCAAGCCACCCCCAGACCCTCCCCCCCCCCTCCTTTATACCTGCAATCTGTCCGGCTTTCATAATGAAAGCCGCGATGGTCGCAATGTTCCCAATGTTCCGATGGTCGCTATGTTCCCAATCGATGTTTCGATGTTTTAACTAAAATCATTTGGGATAGGGTTAAAGTCATGTTCTTCACCTAATTCACTCATAAAAAAAAACACGAAAATTTCGGAGCGGTTTTCGGCGAAAATAAATCGTCAGTTAAGTGGTTAATTGTATTAAAGGGTAAAAATTAATTAATTGTTAATTGGTGTTATAAAATGTTTTAATGAAGGGCAATATTTATTATTTTATGATGTGGCAACCTTTTTTATATCTATACAATAGTCAATGTCATAAAAATGTAAACACAAATGAACAATTAATTAATATTGGTCTTTAATATAAATATTAAATAATATTTATCTCATATGAAAATTAATAATTTCTCCCCTAATATATTAATAAAATAGTATTTCCCCATCAAATAAATTATCAGTGTTATTTACCTCATTATATTCAGTACATCATTATTGCCTTCATTAGAAGCATATAGTGATTCTCCTAATTAACACAATAGCCCAAACAGTATACTTTATGAGCTATCTCGCCTGTCCTGGGTCCCGGCGCCTGTGCTATGTGCAGTACACAGATGCTGGGACCCGGAGTGGTGACGGTACTGCAGCTTTTATGGACTGCATCGGCTGCAGCCCATAGAAGTTGGCTAGTGCTGACGAGGCAGGGAGCTGGCTTTTTACAGGAAGCCAGCTCTCTGCTAATGGTAGCCCAGTCTGGCAGTCCCGGAGGGAGGAAACACCTCCCAATGGTAATGCCTGCACTTTCTGTGACTGGCAGGTAGGATTTCCAATAGGAAGTCAATGCCAGTCACAGTGAACCCAGTGCAGTCTCACGTACTGCTCTGGCTTCACTGCGGTGAGCTGGGTGGCGGGTTTTATCTGGGGGGGCTGCAGTTCTGCAGCCCATAGGTAAAAACCACCACTGGAAAGCACCATTCCATAGACATCATAGAAACAGGCACAGTGGATTAGAAACTATTCTAATCTGAAGTGATTGGTAATTGAGGTGAGATTTTGAAAAATTTTTTTTTTAGAAGTTGTGTGTTTTCCATATAGTCTGTTTTGATTTATTTTTTCTATGTATATTTTTTTCTGTATGAGTGTGGTGTGATTGTGTTTATACTGTATATATATATATTTATTTTTTTGTGCATTTCTGTTAAAGACCAGTCATGTCTGGGGAAAGACATCATTATCCTCCACAGCCCAATTGGATGTTATTATTGTCAACCAATGTTGTCTGTCTGAATTAATTTACTTGCTGTTTTAGCAATCACGCCTGTCTGAGCCTGGTAATTATTTTGGGTGGATGTGCCTACGGTTTTACGGCAGTTTTTAAACATGTCACATGATAAATAAGGAATTTTTATTCTATTCTTTCCATGGACTAAAACATTGATGGTGCTTTGATATTCAACTGTATTCTATTCTAAAGCTTTTGCTGTGGTTTTGAAATTAGTAAATCAATAGGTTGCAAAACTGCCACAAAGCCAACAAGACTTAGAACTGCTTAGAAACATAGAAGACCAGGATTAGACCGGGATTAGCTAACATGAGCCACATTGCAGCAAGGTGTACCTTTACAACTGAAAGTCTTGATGCCCAAAGTCTAGAGGTGGATACGCACTGGAGCGAAGTGTACCGAGCCGATATATGAATCTGGGTACACACTGAGCAATGTTAATGAAGGATGGAACGATCAATGTTCCATCCTTCATTAGCATACATGGTGTTGCTAGTGATAGCATCAGTACGATGCACAGTGCCTGATATGTGCTGAATTAAACGATATGTCGGTGTGATCTCTATCAAATTACATATTGCTCAGTGTGTACCCAGCCTTAATGGCAGTCCCTACAATAAAGCATTTGTCTGCTTTATTACTATTTGTACATGGGTGAGTAATTGACTTGATAACAGGGACAGCGAATGGTCGTTAATAGGATGTTTTCCACCTGGGCTAAAGTAATCAGTGGAATATCGCAGGGTTCTGTGCTGGGGACACTATTTTGACATACTGTGTTTTCAACATATGTTTAACATATTTATAAATGATCTAGGAGAAGGACTAGAAAGCACAGTTTTAATTTTTGCAGATGATACTAAAATATGTAGGGTTATCAAGTCAGATGTGGATGTGGAGTCTCTTCTGATCGATTTATCTAAACTGGAAGTTTGGCCAATGAAATGAAGTGTATGAGGTTTAATGCAGAAAAATGTAAAGTTATGCATTTTGGGACTAAGAATAAACACGCAAATTACCAATTAAATGGGGAAAATAAAGGGGAAACAGTATTAGTTTGATAGTAGATTTAGCAGCACTACACAATGTCAAAGTGCAGCAACAAAGGCAAATAAGCTGTTAGCATGCATTAATAGGGGAATTGAATCAAGGGATGAGAGTGTAATCCTGCCACTGTATAAATCATTGGTGCGACCGCATCTTGAGTATTATGTACAGTTCTGGGTACCACACTATAAGAGACATGTTAGAATTTGAACTTGAAAAGTTTAAGAGGTGAGCTACCAAATTGATTAAGGGGTTGGAGACACTGGACTATGAGGAGAGGCTTTCTTCTAGGTTAGATATGTTTACACTAGAAATGAGACAACTAAGAGGAGATATGATTAATATTTACAAATATATAAAGGAGCAATATGTGGAGCTATCAGGTGATTTGTTTATTAAGAAACCTCTACACAAAACGCTGGGGCACCCGCTAAGGCTTGTGGAGAGGAAATTTCGTACTCAGCGCAGGAAGGGATTCTTCACTGTAGAGGGACACTAAAGCGCCGCACCTGACCCAAAAGGGGGTGTGGCCTATAAAAGGGGGCATGGTTTTGTGGGAGTGCCACAATCGTGAGCCACGCCCCCATTTATTCACCGCTGCTCTGCTAGGCAGAGTAGAGACTGACAGGAGCCTCCCAACTGCCCCCCACCGCTGGACACTGCAGCCCACGGGTGGGACAGCGGGACAGTCCCCAAAAAATGCAACTGTCCCGCAAAAATCGGGACAGTTGGGAGGTATGCGAATATGGAATTCACTGCCAGAGAAGGTTGTAATGGCGGACTCAGTCAATGCGTTTTAAAATGGGTTAGATAAATTTGTAACAGAAAAAGATATCTGAGGATATTGCCTTTAACCGGAATAGAATAGGCAATATAATATAATTCAGGTTGAACTCGATGGACTACTGGTCTTTTTTCAACCTCACCAACTATGTTACTATGTTAGCTCCTACTTAGTGCATGCGTTCCTTGTATTTTGCTTATGCTTGATTACTGCTTCATTGTAAACTTTACAATTGCTAATTCCAACTCAATATCTGGACCACACTTCCACCTAAGGATTTCCTAGCACAAAAGTGAACATGCGCTATATAGATATTAGGTAGGCTTGCTTGCTTTACTTGAGGCACAGAATTAGTACAGTAGTCAGCTTTTTATATGACATTTATGTAATTCATAACATTCTGTTCAATTAAAAGAATTGCATTTGAATATGTTTATATCCATTTTTAAGTAGACATCACAGACTACTTGGAGCATAAAGGATAGTTGATATTGTACTAGTGATTGCAATGTTAATTAATTTGGGTTTTGAATCATGACTGCAATAGCTGCTAAAGAAACATTCTGAACAGACATAATGACACTGGCTTAGCTTCTATTTAGTTGCATCTGAATGAGTTCATTTTAAGCTGGACTTAATGATTTGCCCTTAATAACCTGAAACCATATGGTCTCAGACCTACCAGCAATTATACGTTGTGACAATGATGCACATATGTTTGGCAATTCTAGAGCTCCTTTTCAAAGCCAGATTCCCACAGAGCATGATCATTGTTGACCTTATATCATTTTAATGGCCTATAATGTACCAATAAATTGTATGTGCTGAAATCTACAGTATGCCTTCTATAAGACATTGCACGGCACTGAAACATTGTAAAATAATACATATACTGTACAAGTGTATACCTAGAAAAACCTAACAGTAGTTGGGTCAATACCTCTTATGTACATTGTATAATAAATCTTTTTTCTTCTCTGATTGTGTTGGTGGAAATGTGTTGGTACTGTATGGGTGAGCGATTATATTCACCTCTTTCTGGAAAATGCACAACACCAAGTGACTATTTTGTTTGCTTTCCAGTAAGTAGAGTAAAAACACACATCTAGTCTGCATAACAGCATTTGCTGGTGATTTCACATAATGGTTTTAATAAACTTCCTTACAAAATCTTTTGCTATGTTAAAGACAAATACTTTTCTGTCCCTAGATTTGCACAGAAAACAGCAAAACATCCTATAAAGTTTTTAATTAAAAACTTTCAACAATCCAATAATTTACCATAACTGATATAATTCCCCCTTGCCTATTTAATTGGCACATGGTCAACCTGAGGTTCTTAGAACTTGCAACAGATTGGTTGGGGCTTTTGTGAATATAACAGCGTACACTACAGTGGCGTGCGGTGAGGTCATTGGCTGGGGAGGCACATACACATACACACTATATATACATATATATATATATATATATATATATATATATATACACATACATAAACGGTGGTCGAAGTGGAAATTTTGAAGTGGGGCTATGCAAAAGTCAAGGATGCAATTATGCTGCGCGCACGCTCCAGAAAAGGGGACGTGGTCACCCAAAAGGGGGCATGTCCAGTGTAAAAGAACCCCTTATACTATCTAGTACTGGTGCCCCTTTCATCTTATAGCACACGGTACGAGCCGAAATTCACATTATAGCACACGGTACGAGACGAAATTCACATTGTAGCACACCGAGTGAGCCAAAATTCACATTGTAACACACTGAATGAGCCGACATTCACATTGTAACACACTGAATGAGCCAAAACTCACATTATAGCACACTGAATGAGCCGACATTCACATTGTAACACACTGAATGAGCCAAAATTCACATTGTAGCACACTGAATGACCGAAACTCACCTTGTAGCACACTGAATGAGCCGAAATTCACCTTGTAACACACTGAATGAGCCAAAATTCACCTTGTAGCACACTGAATGAGCCGACATTCACATTGTAACACACTGAATGAGCCGACATTCACATTGTAACACACTGAATGAGCCGACATTCACATTGTAGCACACTGAATGAGCCGACATTCACATTGTAACACACTGAATGAGCCGACATTCACATTGTAACACACTGAATGAGCCGACATTCACATTGTAACACACTGAATGAGCCGACATTCACATTATAACACACTGAATGAGCCGTAAGTCACATTGTAGCACACTGAATGAGCCGAAATTCACATTGTAGCACACTGAATGAGCCGACATTTACATTGTAACACACTGAATGAGCCGACATTCACATTATAACACACTGAATGAGCCGTAAGTCACATTGTAGCACACTGAATGAGACGAAATTCACATTGTAGCACACTGAATGAGCCGACATTCACATTGTAACACACTGAATGAGCCGACATTCACATTATAACACACTGAATGAGCTGTAAGTCACATTGTAGCACACTGAATGAGACGAAATTGTGACAGAAGGGACAGCCAGAGTGACGACAGGGAGAGAGAGTGACGACAGGAACAGAGAGTGACGACAGGGAGAGAGAGTGACGACAGGGACAGAGAGTGACGACAGGAACAGAGAGTGACGACAGGGACAGAGAGTGACGACATGGAGAGAGAGTGTGACGAGAGTGACGACAGTGACAGCAGGGAGAGAGAGAGAGTAACGACATGGAGAGAGTAACGACGGAGAGAGAGAGTGACGGCAGGGAGAGAGAGTGACGAGAGTGACAGTGGGGAGAGAGTGACGAGAGAGAGAGAGAGTGACAGTATGGACAGAGACAGTAACGGCAGGGAGAGAGGGGGACAGCAGGGGAACATTACCCGACTATGGTCGGCGGAGGTACCCATGGGCAGCGGCGGTGAGGTCCCTCTGACGGTGACCTCCATTTGTTGCAGGTGGCGGCGGGCGGCTGGTGGCTGGCGGCGGTGAGTGGTAGGTGGCTGGCGGCGGTGAGCGGTAGGTGGCTGGCGGCAGTGAGCGGTAGGTGGCTGGCGGCGGTGAGCGGTAGGTGGCTGGCGGCGGTGAGCGGTAGGTGGCTGGCGGCGGTGAGCGGCAGGTGTTGAGGTCAGATGAGTATAGTTCTAGTACAATTAAAAAAACAAAGTGAATGGATTTCAAGCGCAACGGAATATGCTGCGCTATATAAGAAACTGTTAATAAATAATAAATAAATATGCATGCAATACCTTAGTGTAGAGCTGGCTGGTAGGGGGCGGATCAGCTGTTTGTTGGGGAAGCGCTGGCCGCTCTTCTTCTTGTCACCCCGGGTGAAGGAACGTGCCGGCCGCAGCCTCTTTCTTAGGCTCCAGCAGCTCCTCTTCAACGCATGTCTACCCGGGCGGCGGAGAAAAGGGGTGCGAACAACAGCAGGAGGGGGAGGCGGGGACAGGCTCCTGACATGATGCTCCAGCCCGGCAGATATGACACTGGCTGTGCAGGGAGATGGTGCACTTCCTTCACAGCAAGCACAGCAGCGCCAGGGAAGGGGGGTAGCGAGCCCTGCGCACACTCCAATGAGCACCTCCCTCTAATGGTGGCGCCGGCTCTGCTCCCCGCAGCCACCCAGTGATGATTGACAGCGGATCCAGTGACGGATCCGCTTGCCAATCACATCCCTCCTCACTGACAGGGGCGTGCTTTCATGGGTGAAAGCACGCCCCTGTGTCACTGCGGCACTTCTAATGGTGCCGCTTCTACATTGATTTCCAACGAGCTTTTACAGCTCGCAGCATGGCCCCGCCCCCCGCTTTGTCCCCTGTCCCATTGACTGCGGGAGGCACCACTATCGGTGCCTCCCAAAGTCAATTTAAAAGCCAAATTGCTTTAAATAACATGAAGCAGATACTTATGACACAGAATGTGTCATAAGTATCTTCTTTATATTATTTTAATCATCAATAGAATCACTAATGGCAGGGGAGGCACTGCCTCCCCTGACTGCACATCCCTGGTACACTACTCCCAGTGTTAATACCCATTTGAAACAGATGCTAAACTTAAAAAAAAAAAATGGATCTTTTGCACCCAGTCTAAATTAATAATAAATATGTCGGTCCCTGTAGAGCCTTTTTGGAGGATCCTGAGATAACTTAGCTCTCAGTTTAGAAATACATAAATATATAACGCAATAATTATCATGGAGTGTAGGGTACAAGAGAGCAGAGACTCCTTTTCATGCCATGTGGCTTACAATGCCATATATTTACAAATGTACAGTATGTAACTGAGATCTCTGTATTACTGTTAACATGTAGGATATAAGTCTCTTTTGCTGGACTGTTTGCAGTGTGCTGGGGGAGTCAAATTGTAGGGCATACTTACCTACTCTCCCGCAACGGCCGGGAGTGCCGGAAAATCGATTTCTGAAGAGTCCTCCTGCCCAGCCAGCCACTTAGTGAGTAAAGTAGGGGTTCCAGGTAGCCAATTAAGCAATTCTCACTCAATTGCGTCATCATATCCATGCCCTCTGCTGTATAATGCCAGAATTCTCTGCATTGTAAAGCGTGACTAGAATGACGCTGTCACTGCAACCACGCCCCCCATACAGCCTCTTTTATATAGTTCTACCTCCACACTGCCCACTTTGAAGTGTCACATCCCATACCCATCCCCCAGGCTGAACCGACCTGCCCGCTCTCTACTTGAGAGAGCAGCCTGGAAGTCGGCAACTATGTTGTAGGGGAATCAAGGTCTCTGGAGAAAGTAACTTAAGTGAGATGCTTAAATGCACCTATTCAATAGAAAGTGTCCCTGGTAATGTACAAAGCTACAGTTCTATACACAGTATAGTTCTACAGACATGACAATGACAAACAGCAATGGAGAATAGACATGGTACTGTTGTTGTTGTTATTGTTGTTAGTGATGGTGTTGTCGTTGCTTTCTGTTTAAATAAGCTTTACTATGCAAATTAGTTGTTAGTAAGCATGCAATATACATGCAAATTACACCTTGTTCTCCCCATATCAAGCAAATTTGTGCTGGTCGTCCCAGAGCATAATCAATGTATTTCAAGTAATACCAATGCTATAATGTTGCACAGATGGGATCAGTATGAAACTCCGGCGCATGGGATCTTATTAATGAAAAAGCTGACAGGGGTGGGTGAGGGGTGTTCTTCCCTCCCCTCACCCCCCTAACCCTATCCCTCCCTACCCACAGCCTAACCCTAACCTCCCCCTTGGTGCCTAACCCTAACCACCCCCCTGAGGTGCCTAAACCTAACCTCCTGTCCCCGCTGCCTAAATCTAACCCCCCACCCCCCTCCCAGCAGCCTAACCCTTAGTGCCCGGTACGCAGCCTAAACCTAAACTCCCCCCCACCTGCGGCTTACCTCTCCGATGCCACGGTGTGTCTTCGTTCGGCATCCCGGCTGTCAGGATCCCGACGCCGGGATGGTGCACCCATTCTAAAGTCTGGTATCGGCATTCAAAATCGGGTTTGGATTCCGACAGCCAGGATCCTGACTGCTTTCCATACAAATGTATCAGTACAATCTGCAGTAACATCTGAAGGTCAGGTCAACACAGTGTCAAAAAGAAAGTTTGTAAATTCCTGTTCATGAAAATGATGCTGAGGCTTTCTCTCATATTTAAGAGAAATAAATAATTCCCTTATTAAATAATACATTTTATTGAAAATGTTTCCACATTAAACTGTTGTACTCTCCTCCACCAATCTGAACAGTCAGCTAACAATGGGGCAGATGTATTAACCTGGAGAAGGCATAAGGAAGTGATAAACCAGTGATATGTGTAAGGTGCTAAAGGCACCAGCCAATCAGATCCTAACTGTTAATTTACATATTGGAACTGATTGGCTGGTGCCTTTAACACCTTGCACATATCACTGGTGTATCACTTCCTTATGCCTCCTCCAGGTTAATACATCTGCCCCATTATCTCTTACAAGTCCATTGCTGTAATTGCTAATTATTGGCCTGATTCAGAGACGCTAATGTATTCACAGCTATGATCCCGTACACAGCAGATGTGCCAAAATATGCTATTGCTGCTGCCACCTGGAAATGTATTATGATGCTCACAGATGACATCACAGATCTCAGCAGCTGCGTACACACACACGCCGCGGTGGGCCCAGGGCCTTATTCAGACCTGATTGCAGCAGCAACATTTTTCTCTAATGGGTAAAACCATGTGCACTGCAGGGGGGGGGGGATTGAATCACTGGCGCCATGTTTTCTGCATGCGAGTAGGCTGAGACGTCCCCAAAAATGGTCTCGACACACCTGTGTTTTTGTCATCACCCTTACCACCGCCAAATGCTCCCTAGCTGTCAATCAATTTGCAAATAAATCCTCACTGTGAATGGCATCACTAAGGTACCTTGGTGGGTGAGCAGTGCGACCGTGACACATGCGCAGTCAGCCAATAATCGCTTAGCTCCATAAATATCAGTACTAGACTGCATACATCTATGAGTCAGTTACCAATATGTTAGTGCCTTATGTATTGCTGGAGATCCCAATTATATTTCTCTGCCGGGCAGAGCTAAAATTACTATATCACTTTCCAAATGGAGTTCCAGATCTCCATATATCATGTCATAACTTCTGAAACTAATGCCTTTACCAGACATTTGTGTGGACATCAGGCGTTTAAGCAATAATATCACTATTTCAAACAGTAACTAGAGGACATCACTCCTGAGCAGTTTTCTCTCTGGGGCAAATGTTTAGCTTTCCCATGGGTCCTTGTTTTCCCAGGAGAGTGCTGATTTTATACAGTGAAAAACTGTTATTTGAAATGGATATTTCCACAGAACTCTGACACCTGATATAGGTGAGGAATGGGATTCTAGATGATATTTTTATTTATTTTTATTTACATACACAAAAAGCAAGTGGGGATTTACATGGCTTCCATTTTTTTATGTTCCCATTTACAGTTCCCTTTATAGAACATCTTATTTGAATAATACACAATAACTGTACTTACCTCATAACCAAGGTCTTTACTGAGGACCTACTGATGCAAACAATTGTCAGGACTACAGTACATTTGTGGAATGGCTATATAGTCCTGGACGTGGGGGTGAGAGATGTAAATCCTCAGCTGACAGTTTGCTACAAGTACAATGAATCAGACATGTTAGATTGGTATTAGTGGAAATAAGAAAGTTTACTGTAAGTCAGGATGTAGTTTTGTTTTGCATTCTAGGTTCTTTTAGTGAACAGATGGAAGCAAATAATTAAGGATTGTATAATCCCACTGCTGTTCCTAATACTCTATGAGAGAAATCTGCTATGGTTCACATGCTAACACTATAAAGCCACCTCCAAATTAATAGAATTAAAATATGAAAATACTAAGCGGGCAACACAGACATGACTATCCAGGAGTCATCCATAAGCAAGCCCAAGGGAGGTTATAGGTGTTTGGGATACAGCATATGGTACCAAGCATTTGGTCCAAGGGTATTAAATGAAATCTGGGGGGAGGAAGGGGGGGGGGGGGGGGGTTCCATCTCTAGCACATCTAGAACCTTTTTTAGAGCATGGCCTTTGCACGTTGAGATGATCGTGTCAGTAAGGGAGGATTGTGGAGATATCCCCATTAAAAAAAAAAAAAACAGCAGAGCAAAGGTTTGTGTCATATATTTCTATATGAAGACACTAATGTATGTCCTAGAAAGGCTTGTGATATAGCAAAAGTAGAAAATTTTGACTATCCACCAACAGAGAGAATGGTTCATCTATATCAGGACTCGTCTGATTCCTTTTTTTGTTGTTGTTCCATAATTTGTAGTCTCTGAATTATATATCCAAACCCACTGCTTTAAGCTGGGAACACACTATACAATTTTTGACCGACCTGATAGATATTGGGCAGTTTGCATGATAATTGGAATTAAAGGGATCATTTACAATCATTACTGGGTAATGTGTACTCTGTACATCGGGAGCATTGTGGTTGGTGTGAATCAGACTGAATCGGTCTACGTTGGGGAAAATCTTATAGTCTGTACCTAGCTTAAAAAAATGTATATGACAATTTTTCTTATGCCTCTGAAGTTAGCAACATAGGCCCTCATTCCGAGTTGTTCACTCGCTAGCTGCTTTTAGCAGCATTGCACACGCTAGGCTGCCGCCCTCTGGGAGTGTATCTTAACTTAGCAGAAGTGCGAACGAAAGATTAGCAGAACTGCTAATAAATAATTCCTTGCAGTTTCTGAGTAGCTCCAGACCTACTCACAGATTGCGATCAGCTCAGTCTGTCTAGTTCCTGATTTGACGTCACAAACACGCCCTGCGTTCGCCCAGACACTCCCCCATCTCTCCAGACACTCCCGCATTTTTCCCTGACACGCCTGCGTTTTTTAGCACACTCTCGGAAAACGCTCATTTACCTCCCAGAAACGCCCCTTTCCTGTCAATCATTTACCGATCAGCAGTGCGACTGAAAAGCGTCGTAGAACACCAGCAAAACTGCTAAGTTTTTAGTCAAATAACTTAGCGCATGCGCGCTGCATACCATGCGCATTTAGCAGCAAATCGCAGCATAGCGAAAATCAGCAATGAGCAAACAACTCGGAATGACCACCATTGTTTGCAAGTTTGTTGGAATAGAATATCAGATCATGTTTTGTTCAGTGTTTGCATCTATGAAAGCACTATCTATCCCAGTCCAGGGCCAGATGTAATAGCTTCTGATTTTGTAAAAGTCTCAGGTTTCTGACAACTTGACGGTGATTTGCAAATCACTGTATTTAAAAGCGTGTGAATCGCCAGAGACTAGCCAATGTAATTAATGCGTTGCTGCAAAACACTGTTCCATTTCTTTTTAAATATTTAAGGTATAAGGCACCCAGTGGGCAGTAATAAGGTACAAGTCACCCAGTATGCACTAATAGGGTATAAGTCCCCAGTGTGCAATAATAGGGTACAAGTCAACCAGTGTGCATTAATAAGGTACGACTACAAGACACCCAGTATGCAATAATATGGTACATGTCACCCAGTGTGCAGTAATAGGGTACAAGTCATCCGGTGTGCAGTAATAGGGTACAAGTCACCCAGTATGCAGTAATAGGGTACAAGTCACCCAGTATGCAGTAATAGGGTACAAGTCATCCAGTTTGCAGTAATAGGGTACAAGACACCCAGTATGCAATAATATGGTACATGTCACCCAGTATGCAATAATAGGGTACAAGTCATCCGGTGTGCAGTATTAGGGTACAAGTCACCCAGTATGCAATAATAGGGTACAAGTCATCCGGTGTGCAGTAATAGGGTACAAGTCAATCAGTGTGCAGTAATAGGGTACAAGTCACCCAGTATAGAATAATAGGGTACAAGTAACCCAGTATGGAATAATAGGGTACAAGTAACCCAGTATGGAATAATAGGGTACAAAACATCGGGTGTGCAGTAATAGGGTACAAGTCACCCAGTGTGCAGTAATAGGGTACAAGTAACCCAGTATGGAATAATAGGGTACAAGACATCCGGTGTGCAGTAATAGGGTACAAGTTTTAAAATGTAAAAAAACTAAATAGCAAAACAAAAGAATGGTCTGTGGCCTGCGAGATAGCTGCACTTGAACTAGGGTAAACCAACTGGGATGTAGTTATGTGACCGGCTGGTCACATTACCTCCCCCAACATCCCGCGCCCTCACAATCCCGACGGTCGGTATGCTGACCAACAGGGACTATTCCCACTTGTGGGTATGCACGACACCCACAGAACCCATGGGGACCGCAGATCACCACTGAGACCGGAAGGGGCTTGTTGACCTTGTTGAAACTCCACCTCCGCCCTCCCCTGCAATCGGAGTACGATGGAGGAGGGGAAAGGGATTTCAGTGCCCCAGAGCAAATAAACACCCCAATGGCAACGAGCATTCCCCTTGGCAACGAGCATTACCCTTGGCAACAAGCATAGATCCCAGAGCATTAAACCCCTGGCAACGAGCATGATACCCAGCGCTTGAAACCCCCGGCAAAGAGCATGACACCCAGCGTATGAAACCCCTGGAAACGAGCAATTAATTAATTTAAAAACCCACCCTGGGAGGTGTGACATGGTAAAAATAAAGTCACCACAGAAGGGGTTAATTGTGCTTTTGAAACAACATTCAATTGCCATCATAGAAACAGACAGCTAGTTACTTTCACTTCGTGGGTTTGTGAGGAATTTAAGTGAAGGTATAGGAATGTAGTAGGATACAAAGTGATTGCTAAGTGTAGTGAGCTTTGTGTTTTGTAGATGTTGTCATATTCTTGTATATATTGTCTATTTGATGTGTGTGTTTTCTCCCCCCCCCCTCCCCCCTCAATATGGAAATAAATGAGCTAAAAATTGCTAAACAAGGGAATGATCATCTTCCTCCACCAATCCAACAATCATTTGAAAATCTCCTCCCACATGATTTAAGTTTTAATCCTACTTACCAGGCTAGCATTTCCAGCAGTGTCTGTGCCACACAGGACTGTTCTAATAAAATGGCATTTACCCTAGGCCCAGTAAGGGGGTTCGGTAGTGAATGTCGGCGGTCAGAATCCAGACCGCGGCATCTCGACAATCAGAATCCCGATCTTCCCCACATGGATGTCTAACCCTAACCCTCCCTCCCCGCAGCCTAAACATATCTTCCCCCTTCTTGACCCTAACCCTCCTTGGAACCTAATCCCCCACTCTAGCAGCCTAAACCTACCCCCCCCCCCCCACAGCCTAACCCTCCAAGGGGGGGAGGGTACCTAACCCTAACCCCCCTCCCTCCCTCCCCCAGGCCGCAGCCTAACACTAACCCTTCCATCCCTCCTGTGGCTAACCTTTTCAGAGTCTGGACACTTGTTCGTTCAGGCTCCCGGTGGTCGGGATTCCGGGGCCAAACAGGTGATCCTCTTCGGGATGACAGTGTCGGCATTCCGAGTAGTGTTGGGATGCCGGTGTCTGTATTTCGACTGACGGGATCACGACCGCCAGAAAGAAAAAGAGACCACCATTAGACTTTTTAGCAATGGAGTCTGGTCCCGAAGGTACTAAATCTTCTATTTCAGCCCTACATTGTTGGCCTAAGTACTGTAGATGAGAGACACATGCAGTAATTCAAAGTGGAGAGCTTCCTCTTCTAAATTACTTGCTTGATTTAAGCTCTATTTTAACATAATAATGTTATTCCTAGCCATTATGTTGCCCAAATCCTGATTCACCAATTAAAGCCTAGGCCAAGCGAGAAAACAAACCTGATGTAGCCCTGTAATTTTGCTTGTTCACAGCAGACCATGGAGACAAAAATGTATATGTTTTTACAGCGCCTATGATTCTGTCAGCCTAGAGCTGGATGTGGTGCAGAGCTGCAAGTTGCTGGCTAGGTAAATATGAGTTCATTTCTCCCAGCATTCCACTGTGCACATTGCCCATCTTTGGGTTCAAGTTCAGCCCAACTATTCTCTTTTCTAATGTAATACAGTATGTGTCCATGAATTAGCATTTTCTGCTACTGTAATACAAATAAAGCTTATTGAATTGATTCAGCTTGCCAGTTTCTAGCATGTAGAAGTAGGAACACTGAATAAATTGCTTACACTTGTTATAAAGCAGCTGCATAGTAGAGCACAGCTACTGCTTACTAAACTATGAGAAGTCCATCATCCACTCATCTTGTCTGCAGGCCAAAGCAATGTTCTAGTGCTTTTAAGAATGCCACTTTGTGTAGATTTCTATTTTATATTTGTACATTACCATCTCCTCACTCCTCATATACTGTATAAAGGGATTTGAAAAGAAATTTTGCATTAGAAAATTGTTTTATACTGTGCAATGACAAGATTCACATGCATGTCAGGCCAGCTAAACTCTAATTAATAATAATGTTCCTTACAAAATTTTACGTAAATGCAACAATAATATATACTTAATTCTCTTAATTAAAATCACAGGATAGTGCGTATAATATTCAGAAGGAAACCATTGACTGTCCCCAGGCCAGCATCAGCTATTTTTGTCCATTAAACAATCCTAGCAGGTAGCACATCTCATTTAATGAAAATGGCTGCTGGCAAAATCATCCTTCACGGCTTGATATATTTAACCCTTCAAATACTGCTGCTTCGCTCAGTTTGTTATTTTTAATACAATTGAGGATAAAATGAATTCACCTAATTGGGCCCAACCTCGTTGATTATGTCAATATTATAGTTTTATGTCAATTGACTCCAGCACTGTTTGATATGCTGTATCTGTCTTATCACAATGGGTGAGATGCAGCAAGCAAGCAGAAATCTTGGCCAAACCTCTGAAAATGCTGTTTCTGGAGGTTTGGCCATGTATCACATATTCACCAAGCACCGAATGTGATAGATTCCGGGGCTTGGATGCGGTGGGCAATGGCATTGTCTAATAGAAACCTATGGGCTTCTATCGCACCTCCTCACTGAGAGGGATCCAATCAGATCCTTCCCAGCACCCCCCACGGCACGCACCTCATCCGATGCATGCGTAGATATGGCTCCAGGTCATAATATCATCACAAAGGACAGCTCTTACCGCAAAAGCTTCCCTTTTTGATTTTATTCATGCGTATGGCGTTAGTAAACACTGATCTGCATGAGAAGAATGGCAGGATGCATCGCAAGCAAAATGCAATGCTTGCTGCGTCATGCTTACTATCTTTTAGCTTAATTAATACTTTATACAAAAGCAAAATACAGTTTTAGTGCATGAAACATAGGCAAGATCATGGGGCAATTTCAGGTGTTGGCAGTCTCTCTTCATAACAAAAATATATCTTAACCTTTGAATTAAGATGATGGTGTTTTTCCATTAATGTGTTAAGGCTGTATAAATAATATAACTGCCCTTTCCAACACTGCCATAATTGTCCCCATATCAGTACAACACTCAGAGGGGGAGTGGGTACTAATACACTGGAATGTTGGAGGGGCCCAGTACTTATCCATCATGCAATACCATCAGGGAGGCGTCTGATTGGCTCCAAATTTATTCTGCAGCAGGACGACGACCCCAAACATACAGCCAATGTCATTAAGAAAAACGGTATTTTCAGCATAAAAAAGAACACAGAGTCCTGTAAGTGATGATATGGCCCCACAAAGCCCTGATCTCAACATTATCGAGTCTGTCTGGGATAACATGAAGAGACAGAAAGATTTGAGCAAGCCTGCATCCACAGAAGATCTGTGGTTAGTTCTCCAAGATGCCGAGTTCCTTCAAAATCTGTATGCAAGTGTACCTAGAAGAACTGATGCTGTTTTAAATGCAAAGAGTGGTGACACCAAATATTGATTTGTTTTAGATTTCTCTTGTTCTTTCTCTTTGCATTTTGTTAATTGATAAACATAAATTATTTTGAAAGCATTCTTACTTTGCTGCATTTTTTACACACCTGCCTAAAACTTTTGCACACTACTGTATATCACCTGGTTATATTAAGTAGCATATAGATGTGTCTCCATACATCCTTACCTGAGATGCGAATGAATTGCAGGCAAGGATTCCTGACATAGAGTGGCGTTCGCGGATGTGTGCATATGCATGCATCCGTGACCGAATGCAAGGCAGACAGGCAGTGGGAGTAAGACGCTCCTGCTGCCCTACATAGTGTGTGTGGTGGGGGGGGGGGGGGGGAGAGGGGGGGAGTCCGCAGCACAGCATGAGCACGGGCAGCAGGAATATATGCTCCCGCTGCCTGTAAGTTGGATGAGGTTTCCCACAGCAGCAATCACGGGTGTGTGCATAGTTGACAATAGAAAGCGTGGCGGTGCTCATTCCCGCGAACGCCATGCTATGCTGCGCATGTGATCAAAGATGTGTGAGAACACATCTGTAGCTGTTGTTTTCTAGCCAGCATATTGTGTTTGTACATACACATTGGGTATACGTAGCCGGCAGCCGGGATCCCGTCCTCACTGCGCTTGCCACAGATTCTATCCTCACTCTATAGGTGTTGTGGACACCCACGAGTGGGAATAGCCCTGTGTGCCGGGATTATGGCTGGCGGCATTGTGAGTGTTTTCGGGTGGTGACAACGTAATCGTATCCCGTACATACAGTACCCCGTACAAATTCATCTTCCCAACAAGAATGTGTCCCTGCAAATTCTTTACAAATGTTTACAATTATTTGCAAATACCTAAGGTGCTTTATATACAGATGCAGCCATGCTTACCTTTGCTGCAATGCAGCATTGCTGTAACACTGTTTGCTGCATGGCGTGCATGGCTACGACTATTCGCAGGTGTTGATCACTCCATAAATTCTTAAAGGAATTAATGCATCGATCGACGGCTACGAATAGTTGCAGCCTGGCACACCATGCAGCGTGCAGCAACGCATTAAGATGAGCATGGCTACATCTGTACCATAGATAACAATAACATTGCACGAAAAGGGACTGATTGCTTTTGTTTTCCACAAACGTAGCAATGTTACCATTGGATAATCTGCAGCATATTAGAAAGGAATCCTGAGGCTTGGGTATCTTTAAACCAAATGTAAAGAGAGTAGAGTGCCCTAGTAATGTCAGCTTACCATCAAAAGGCAGAACGACAACAGTTATATATAAGTGAGTTGCAGGCTGGTTGAAAGTGAATTGTAAAAATACTGTAAGTACTGGTAATTAAAATGCAGAAAGCTAATAGGAGTCAGGGTAAATGTCTGTTATGTTGAGGGTGTTTTAATGCATTTAGGTCACTGACAGAGATACAAGAAATGAATTTATTAGCTTCTAATTCTGATTTATTTCTAAATTGAGAATGCATAAACCATAAGGTCCCTTATGTCATTCCGCTTAACAGCAAGACAATGTAATCTGTAGAAAAGTGGGCAGATACAGTTTAGAGGGCATACATTTATATTCATATAAATGCAATGTAATTGAAAGTGTCAAGAAATATAAAGCCATTTAAGCCATTTCCTTAAGATCGTCCAACGTTTCTCTGGGTAGAGCGTGGAAAGTATTTGTTGGCTACAACTGCATATTGTTTACTTTTACATTCCTGTAACTAATCTTTACATTGTTCAAATACCACAATAACTGGAAGGCTGTTTGAGTCATCACCCTGGCAGTAGTATTCCAGAACTTTGATCTGGCTGACGGACTGAGGGGATACAAAATACATATGTACAGTACGGGACCCCTACATATGTCTACTAAATATATCCTACTCAAAGTTTGAGAATAATTTTCCATGTGGAGTAAACTACGCTGACCTGAAATACTAAAATGTGTCATGTATGCACAATGGAATTGCAATAACAAGGATGCTGTGATTTATTTTAAGAATTCAATAAGAACATTAGTACAATATCAAGGAAAGGAAAATTGCAAAGTCCTGTTACATTAGTTTAATACTATTCCCTTCTCTCACATAAGGTAACAGAAAACTCTGGGTTAGTTGGTTTTAGAATTTAATGTATGTCCTGCCTACCAGAACATGAAGTAAAAAGTCCAAAGATGTCATCCAAAGTAGAAAAGTTATAAAGGGCTATAAACTAAATTGGGTCATTATGCTGACATTATCAATGTCGACACCAGAATTTCAACAATTATAATGTTGACATTATTAAAATGTTGACTGGGACAGTCAGCTAAATTCAAGTGCTGTGTATTTGTGGTAAAGCAAGCAATATATACAGTATAATTGTGGTGGAAGGGATGGAAAATAATTAGTGTGTTGTCTTCAAAAATTGTGGCGTAGCTAAGCAACAGTGTAAGTGCAGGTGACATGAAATGGTGGTCAAATAATCTGTTATGGCACTGTGTAATATGTATGTGGTATATAAGGAAGGATCATAATAATAATAATAATAATAATAATTAATAATAATTGATAAATATGAAGTAAAAAGAAGTTTGCTGTACTTAGCAAGCGGTTGACACTTGTTATTTAGAAAACGGTGTTTGATCTGGCTGTGCCCAGAAATTAGAGCAGCAAATTTATCAAGGCATGAAGAAAGATAAAGGGGTCTATTTACTAAGCCTTGGACGGAGATAAAGTCCCAGCCAATCAGCTCCGAACTGCGATGTTACAGGCTGTTTGAAAAATGGCAGTTAGGAGCTGATTGGCTGGTACTTTATATCTATCCACTTTATCTCCATGAAGGGGTTAGTAAATCGATCCCAAAGTACCAAGCAAGCAGCTCATAACTGTCATTTTTCAAACACAAGCCCCGATTTATCAAGCCTTGGAGAGTGATAAATTGCACGGTGATAAAGTACCAACCAATCAGCTCCTAACTGACATTTTTCAAACACAACCTGTAGCATGGCAGTTAGGAGCTGGCTGGTTGATACTTTATCACCGTGCAATTTATCACTCTCCAAGGCTCGATAAATCTGGGCAACAGCCTTTAAAATAACAGTTAGAAGCTGATTAGTTGGTACTTTATATCTTTCCACTCAAAGTTTGGATAAATCTACCACAAGCTAATACCCCTTTCCCACCGCAAATATATCCCTGGATATTGCCGGGCTGAGCCAGCATTTCAACCCGGTATAAAAGCAGTGTTATACACGGGTTGGACCCGGGTCAATGTGCACTCTAAAGTGTCCAACCCGGGTTATTCAACCCTTCATTCATGTAAAAGTGGTGATTGACTGTTCTTTGTGTGGCTTGATGATGTCAGCGGCCTGAGAGAACAGAGAGCATTAAGAATTAGGGGTGAGGCGGAGATTGCTAGGCAGCTTACGGCATACCTCCCAACTTATTAAAAGTACAAAGAGGGACCCTGGGGCGTGCCACGCGCATGCGTGCCCGAAAAGGAGGTGTGACCTATATGAAAGGGGTGTGGTCTAGTGGCAGAGCTGTGATCTTGTACCATCACTGAAGGGGCATGCCCAGCACTCTCTAAGCTGCTGGCATGCCCCCTCTGTCACCTGTGAATAGACGCTGTGCAGAGCAGCAGTGACAGGAGCCTCCAAACTGCCCCCCCCCCCCCCCCCCACGGGACACTGCGGCCCGTGGATGGAACAGCGGGACAGTCCCATAAAAACGGGACTGTCCCGTGAAAAACGGGACAGTTGGGAGATATGTTACTGGAACAGTTAAAGATGCAATTGTGTATAAAAACATAGCTCTGTCAGCCATGATTCCTACAATGCTGTGAGCTGTCCCCACCCTCTCCTTTTGTCCCCTGCTGACACCTCATTTTTCTGAGCCAAAAAAAGTCAATTTAAAATTACATCTATGGTGTTTTAATTGCTGACACAAGTGAGTTAAAAGGAGCCAACCCTGCAATAATCCGGGTTGAAAGTGTAGTGCGAAAGGGTCTGATCCGTGTCCGACCTGGGTCGGACCCAGGTTCAAAATACCAGGTCGGACCCGGGTTTGCGATGTGAAAGGGGTAGACTACTGCACTGGGGTTTTAACAAGAGTCCACCATATTGCCTGGATATAATTAATAATGGCCTACCATGAGCATGTGTAACAACAAACCTACTTGACCCTAGGTGGGCGGGCGATGGGCTATCAAGACAGTAGTCCAGATGGAGATATAGTTTAACTAATGCCAATTTCTGGCAAAAGCTGATTAGCAGTATACGTCCCTCAATTCTTTCCAACCTCAACTTTCAAAACAACATCGGGCTTACAGCATCAGTGTAATATAGTACCACTGTACCAACGTTGTGATATCTAGTTTAGTAATACTCATTTTAATCTAGCCTAAATATGTTTGACATGTGCATTCTACAGTAGATCTGCCACAAACTGTGCGAGCAGCCCTTATGAATGTAATGAGGAGAAAGGTCAGCTGGTGAGTGGTGGAGACAGGACAACAAACTGCTAGGGGAGGGGGAGGGAGCTGCTGCTGTGATTTATGTGAGAATGGGATGCTGGCATGGCAGGTACAGGCAGAGGAATGCTGTGCTAGAGCATCTCCGGCGTCCACACGGGAAGATGTGTCTGCATTGATGAAAGCAGTTTCCAGAGGTCACAAGGCTTAGGGGGCTGCTCTCCTTCCCTCCAGCCCTGGCAATGTGTGTGTGTGTGAGGTGACTGCTGCTGGGAGCAGCGGGGACGGATGGCGGATCTCACACACTCCAGCAGCAGCAGCATCAGGCAGCCTGGGATGTTCTCTTTGCCTTCCTTCGGCTGCAGGGAGGGCTCTGTACTGGCTGGCACTGGCAGAGGCGACAAGCAGAGGAAGAAGTCCTTATATTTAGTCAGGATGAAGCCGCTGAAAGAGCCCACGAACAACAACGTGTCCTTTGTCATCCACTGTCACATAGGGAAGGAGATCAAGCACATATGCAGCAACTGCAGCCGCGGGGAGGAAGCTCGAGAGGGTGAGTGCGGGGCGGCTCTGTGCCCGGGGGCTGCGTGGTACTCTGCCTGCTAATGAGAGCTCGGGGTACGGGGCTCTGTGTCGGGCAGGGCGGTACCTGCTCATGTAACATAACAGTATTATGCATGTATTAACGTGCAATGCAGCAATGGAGGGAGGCCAGTGTGAGTATAGAGAAGAAGGGAGGCCAGTGTGGGTACATAGGAGGGAGGCCAGTGTGGGTACAGAGGAGGAGGGAGGCCAGTGTACTGTGAGTACATAAGAGGGAGGCCAGTGTACTGTGGGTACATAGGAGGGAGGCCAGTGTGGGTACAGAGGAGGAGGGAGGCCAGTGTACTGTAGGTACAGAGGAGGGAGGCCAGTGTACTTTAGGTACAGAGGGAGGGCAGTGTGGGTACAGAGGAGGAGGGAGGCCAGTGTACTGTAGGTACAGAGGAGGGAGGCCAGTGTACTTTAGGTACAGAGGGAGGGCAGTGTGGGTACAGAGGAGGAGGGAGGCCAGTGTACTGTAGGTACAGAGGAGGGAGGCCAGTGTGGGTACATAGGAGGGAGGCCAGTGTGGGTACAGAGGAGGAGGGAGGCCAGTGTACTGTAGGTACAGAGGAGGGAGGCCAGTGAGGGTACATAGGAGGGATGCCAGTGTACTTTAGGTACAGAGGAGGGAGGGCAGTGTGGGTACAGAAGCGGCAGGCCAGTGTGGGTACAGAGGAGGGAGGCCAGTGTGGGTACAGAGGGAGGCCAGTGTGGGTACAAATGACTGAGGCTATTGTGGGTACAGAGGGAGTCCAGTGTACAGTAGGTTTAGAGGAGGCACAGAGGAATGAAGCCAGTCTAGGTACAGAGGAGGAGGAAGGTCAGTGTAGTTACATTGAATGGACTGGGAGAAAAATGTAGGTACTGAGAAGGGAGGCCAGTATAGGTGCTGTGTAGGTACAGAGGAATGAGGCCAGTATATGTGCAGTGTAGGTACAGAGGAATGCGGCCAGTATAGGTGCAGTGTAGATACAGAGGAATGAGGCCAGTATAGGTGCTGTGTAGGTACAGAGGAATGAGGCCAGTATAGGTGCAGTGTAGGTACAGAGGAATGCGGCCAGTATAGGTGCTGTGTAGGTACAGAGGAATGAGGCCAGTATAGGTGCTGTGTAGGTACAGAGGAATGAGGCCAGTATAGGTGCAGTGTAGGTACAGAGGAATGCGGCCAGTATAGGTGCAGTGTAGGTACAGAGGAATGAGGCCAGTATAGGTGCTGTGTAGGTACAGAGGAATGAGGCCAGTATAGGTGCAGTGTAGGTACAGAGGAATGAGGCCAGTATAGGTGCAGTGTAGGTACAGAGGAATGAGGCCAGTATAGGTGCAGTGTAGGTACAGAGGAATGCGGCCAGTATAGGTGCAGTGTAGGTACAGAGGAATGAGGCCAGTATAGGTGCTGTGTAGGTACAGAGGAATGAGGCCAGTATAGGTGCTGTGTAGGTACAGAGGAATGAGGCCAGTATAGGTGCAGTGTAGGTACAGAGGAATGAGGCCAGTATAGGTGCAGTGTAGGTACAGAGGAATGAGGCCAGTATAGGTGCAGTGTAGGTACAGAGGAATGGGGCCAGTATAGGTGCAGTGTAGGTACAGAGGAATGAGGCCAGTATAGGTGCAGTGTAGGTACAGAGGAATGAGGCCAGTATAGGTGCAGTGTAGGTACAGAGGAATGAGGCCAGTATAGGTGCAGTGTAGGTACAGAGGAATGAGGCCAGCATAGGTGCAGTGTAGGTACAGAGGAATGAGGCCAGTATAGGTGCAGTGTAGGTACAGAGGAGGGAGGGCAGTGTAGTTGGGTTAAGTAGTTTCTGGTGGTCGGGATTGCAGCGTCCAGACGCGAGCATCCTGACAATTGAACTCCCGACAGAGGTGAGCTGCCTTTGTTCTCCCCTCTTCCTTAACCCCCCTTCCCCTTCCAGCAGCCTAACCTTAACCTCCCCTTTTGGTGCCTAACCCTAACCTCCCCCCATTGTTGCCTAAACCTAACCCCCCCCCCCCCTTTCCCGCAGCATAAGCCTAACCCTCCCCCTTAGTGCTTAGCCCTAATCCCCCCTCCCCGCAGCCTAACCCTAACCTCTCCCTTTCCGCAGCCTAACCCTAACCTTCCGGAGTGGCGGCCCCCGGCCCTAAATCCAACACTCCCGCTGTATTCACGTACGGGATTCCGGCGTCAGTATCCTGACCTTTTTGGGATTCAGGCATCTGTATTCTGACAGGTTTGGGATCACGACAGCCAGCATCTTGACTGGATCCTGTGTAATTACATAGTATGGACTGAGAGAGCAATGTTGGTACAGAGTAGGGACGGAATGTGGGTACAGGGGATGGCAGTGTGGGTAACATAGTGACAAGGCTAGGTTACCTTATAGTGCTGCTGTGATACTGTGTACATGTGTATGACTCCATAGCCTGTGATATTAGAATGAGACATGTCATTATTATAAACTGCCTAGGGTATGTTTGTATTGTTGTGACTATGAATGCAGGCAGTGCCCCATGTCATGGACTCTGTCACCTCAGGATTCTACTGCTTGTGTGCCCAGTGCCCACTCTGCTGGGCAGAGTGAGTACATCACCCTTCATTTGTGGGACATGGGTATTTATCAGATAAGGACTGAAGTTGAGCTAGAGTGTACTGTTACACTAGTATATTGCTGTGTGCAGAGACATGCACAGGTAGAACTATTATGTGTCAGTTGTATATAGGGAGAGGATGGACCTGGAGATGGGAGTTTTAAAGGTCAGAAGGAGGTGTCTCAGGGGTTTACCTCCAACATAGGGGTATATGCAATTGCGGTCGAATTGACGCGAAAGTCGAAAAATGGGACATTTTCGACAAAAAAAACATGTCGAATTGGATTCGTCTATGCAATACAGTACTTTTCGACAAAATACCTTCCGTTTCAGATTCGACTTTTTGCAAATCGACATTTTCAAAATTCGATATGTCTGCAATGGTCAAAATGCGGCTTTTCGACAAAAGTATATTCAATTGAAGAATGACGATTCGACAACGGTGCTTTTCGACAGCAATTTCGTCATTTTCAGTCCGCCTCACTTTGCTGGCGGGATCTAATAAAAAATTTTTACAAAATGTTTTTTTTTTTTTCTTTTTGGATTGCTAATAGCATATCTGTTTATATTATATAGTGTTCTATGTCCTAGCTGCTTCAGGCATAATTATGTCTGGCGATGGATGATAGATGAAGTCCTCGAGATCTTACAACTGTGTGCAATGTTGGCAAGTCAAAATTACAAGATAGCAATTGATTTCTGACAAAGCACTATCTTGAAGGCTTAATTTCCTCTGCAGAGCAAATGAAGTTTGCAGGATCTGGCTCCGATTTGCCATTAGAGTGACTACATTGTCACCTGGTCTCAGTCCATGCTGTGGATCCCCTCATTATCAAAGTAAGAGGCCACAAGTGAAGGTGGAAATCATGAAGAACCAAGTAGCTAATCAATTGCGCAGTATGTTTATTATTACTGGTGTGTGTAGACTCCACTGTTTCTGACAGCCAGCTCTCAGGAAATTAAATAGAGATTTACAGAACAGCAGCCAATAAGTGATTTGCAGTTTTAAGAATGATTCATTTATACTTGGAAGCAGCAATAGTAACACATTACAAAGGGTTGCAGCTGGAATAATTAATACGTAAAAATAATTGAGTGAATGCTAGCATATAACTACAACAGTCTTAATTCCAGCAGGATTTTAGCAGGTGCAGTTTACATATTGGGGGTAATTCTGAGTTGATTGCAGCAGCAAGTTTGTTAGCAACTGGGCAAAACCATGGCCCTCATTCCGAGTTGTTCGCTCGTTCTTTTTCATCGCATCGCAGTGAAAATCCGCTTAGTACGCATGCGCAAAGTTCGCACTGCGACTGCGCCAAGTAACTTTACTATGAAGAAAGTATTTTTACTCACGGCTTTTTCTTCGCTCCGGCGATCGTAATGTGATTGACAGGAAATGGGTGTTACTGGGCGGAAACACGGCGTTTCAGGGGCGTGTGGCTGAAAACGCTACCGTTTCCGGAAAAAACGCAGGAGTGGCCGGAGAAACGGTGGGAGTGCCTGGGCGAACGCTGGGTGTGTTTGTGACGTCAACCAGGAACGACAAGCACTGAACTGATCGCACAGGCAGAGTAAGTCTGGAGCTACTCTGAAACTGCTAAGTAGTTAGTAATCGCAATATTGCGAATACATCGGTCGCAATTTTAAGAAGCTAAGATTCACTCCCAGTAGGCGGCGGCTTAGCGTGTGTAACTCTGCTAAATTCGCCTTGCGACCGATCAACTCGGAATGAGGGCCCATGTGCACTGCAGGGGTGGGGGTGGGGAGGGGGCAGATACAACATTTGCAGAGAGAGTTAGATTTGGTGGGTTATTTTGTTTCTGTGCAGGGTAAATACTTTATTTTTACACTGCAATTTAGATTTCAGTTTGAACACACCCCACCCAAATCTAACTCTCTCTGCACATGTTATATCTGCCCCCCCTGCAGTGCACATGGTTTTGCCCAACTGCTAACAAATGTGATGCTGCGATCAACTCAGAATTAGGCCCATTGTTTGGATATCATTCTGTTAAGAGGCAGGGGAAGTGCTTGGATTCCTCTCTGATACTGTATGTCACTCAAATAATCTGATCACGTTAAAAAGAATACATGGAAACAATATAGATGTCTTTACTGTAAATCTTTGTGTTAAAATAATTTCAGACATTTCTTTCTGTACATTAAATTAATTGCTATGTTTATCAGTACAAATTCATGTAGTTAACTGTATGGTACTGATTGGTGAGGGTGTAGTATGGTATGTTGGCGGCCGGGCTCCCGGCGGCCAGCATACCGGCACCAGAATCCCGACCGCCGGCATACCGACAGCTGGGCGAGCGCAAATCAGCCCCTTGCGGGCTCGCTGCGCTATTCTCCCTCCAGGGGGGTCGTGGACCCCCAAGAGGGAGAAAAGGCATCGGTATGCCGGGTGTCGGGATTCCGGCGCCGGTATACTGTGCGCGGGTATCCCGACATCCGGCAAACTGAAGACCACTCGATTAGTGATACAGTATCTGTGGCAAGATGGGTCATTATGGTTCACAAAACATTATTCTAAAAGAGATTTCTCTTGCAGCAAAGCTGGGCGACACTGGAATAAGGGATTGCAGGTTGGGCTGGAGTTTGGCATTTAAACTACTGTAGCTTTAAATTGTGAGCTCCTCCCCCTGCAACCCCATCATGGCGGTGTTCTTTAGGTGCCTCAAGGAGTAGGAGACGGTGTGGGAGGCTGCTACATAGACTTTCATAGATAGTTAATTTTATGTTTTATTTGTAATTCTCTGCTTGTTCTTCACAATGCACACAGATGCGTTTGGCTGGCTACAAAGCAGACCATTGCGTGTTGGATCTGCTCTGTCATCACTCGAGCCTATACTAGTGCAGGGTGATTGGCACAAGAATGAATGTTATCATATTCCACTAGGGCGGTGGTGACTTCCTGGGCAAGACCTTATTGTCTGTCCTAATTGTCAGGGGGAATGGTTTTTACAAACCAACATCTCTCCCAAATGGACACATCACCTTTAAACTACACTTTATGGACCCTCTACTTAATTATTTATTATGTATGAAGAGGGAAAGAGCCATGTCATTTTACATGCAAAAAACTATTAGGTGGATTCTGAACCGGGAGCAGAACACATAAAGCCAGTTACTGGGTTCTCAAGTCTGAGAGATGCTTTGAAATGAGGCCACTATTGTGGCATTATTATGTGATGCAACATGACTACTCATGCTCAACATACATCTCTTCGCTCATCTCAAAATATCTCCACCGCTCTGCCCAAGATCTGCGTCTCTCATCCACATCCGCATTACTCGCACTCACTCAAAGTTACAGGACTATTTACGGGTTGCACCCACTCTGTGGAATGCCCTCCCACGCACAATACAACTCACCTATAGGGGTCTATTTACTAAGCCTTGGATGAATATAAAGTCGATGGAGATAAAGTACCAGCCAATCAGCTCCTAACTTCCATGGCACAGGCTGTGTTTGAAAAATGACAGTTATGAGCTGATTGGCTGGTACTTTATCTCCGTCCAATTCATCTCCATCCAAAGCTTAGTAATACCGCTTTCAGATCGCAAATGCCGGATCCCACCCGGTAAGAAAAACGTGTCCTTACCGGGTGAGATCCGGCATTTGCTCTCCATTGATGTCTTTCCGACCCGGCAATATACCGGGTCGGTTGCCATAGCAGCGGGGGGGGGGGGGGGGCAGCAGCAGCAGGGCAGGGATGGAGGCGGCGCTGGGAGATGAGCTCATCTCCTGCGCTGCCTCTCCCTATTCTGTGAATGGGAACAGTGTCGCATCGACGCTGCTCCCATTCACACTGCGCCTGACCCGGTATTCAACCCGGGTATAATCCTTCTTTTATACCGGGTTGAATTACCGGGTCAGGCGACCCGCTAATTCGCCGAAAGTGCTTTCACATTGCACACTGAGCCGTGTCGACACGGCAATATGCCGTGTCGATACCGGGTTATTTGTGTGATGTGAAAAGGGTATAAATAGACCCCCTAGTCTCCAAACCTTCAAGTGTTCCTTGAAAAATCACCTCTTCAGATAAGCTTATCAAATTCCGGACCCACCCAAATAATCTTCAATACCTCCCTATCTTAATTACATACGCTCTGTACAGTCCACAGATAACCTTTCATATTTTGTCTTTCTTCACTTTCACATCATATGACCCTTGGCTAACATTGCTGAGTGACCATATCTTTAAGAACCTTTGCAATCTGGAAGGACCATTATGTAATAGGTAGCATCTACCCTTGTGTATCAGTGCTTATTTCCCTACAGATTGTAAGCTTGCGAGCAGGGCCTTCCTACCTCTATGTCTGTCTGTCTGCTATTACCCAGTTTTGTTCAAGTTGTTCCAATTGTAAAGTAGAACAGAATATGCTGCGCTATATTAGAAACTGTTAATAAATAATAAGAAATAAGCTAATGCTGAATGATGATAGATAAAGAAATAAAGCCCTCAGTGCAAAATGGCTTATACAGTACCGCCATCCCCATATTTCTCTATGGACAGCAGAAGAGGAGTATTTATCAGCTTATCTCTGATAGCTAATGCCATATGAAGGGGTATCAGTTGATTTACCGACATACACAATACCGACAGTCATAATCCCGACAGCCATTGACCGACTGTCAAAATACCAACATGTTCAAAATGCCGACATAGTCATAATACTGACATTTGAAATGCTGGCATGTCAAAATGCCGACATGCATTTTTAAAGAATTTTTGCCCCGAAACAGACTTGTTCATACTTCACCATCCCAGTTGACCTGGAGGAGGAATATAATAGTGTGCCGAGTGCAGCGAGGCACCGTGCCCGAAGCATGCTACGGGGCGTGGTACACTTACACGGTGTCCATGTCGACCCATATCCACATTGACACCAAATAAACCCAGAAAAACTCATGTCGGTCTTTTGACATGTCAGCATTTCAAATGTCAGCATTCTGACTATGTCGCCATTTTGAACATGTCGGCATAATGAATGTCTGTATTTTGATCGTGTCAGTATTTTGACCGTCGGTCAATGGCTGTTGGGATTATGACCGTCGGTAAATCATACTGAACCCATATGAAGGTAGCTTCACCCACTCCTTCTATAGTGAAATCTCGGCAAGAGAGGGATTTTCTGATCCCTCCCAGACAGGCTGCATGCTCCTCCTATATCTTATCCCTGAATGCAGCACTACTAACATATTATAAAGGGATGCATGTAGCTAGATTAATGAATATTAATCCGGCTGTATCCGTACACAGAACTATAGTGATAGCGAAATCTTTCACTATACTGTAGGCTCTACGCCAGTACAACAACTCAAAGGGGGGAATTCAAATGTTTGAAAAGTTGGTTGGGTGTCTGTTTTTTCCTGTCTATGAGATACGAAAAAACAGACACCCAAATGACATTTGAAACAATTGAATCTCCACCACACAGTGTTTTTAGGGCACAGGTGTAAGTAGATAATATGAGTATATTTGTAGATAATATGATGCTAATTTAATGCTCTATTGCTACTTATACTGACAGTTTATTGTTTATTTCCGATGGTGATGCACAAACTACCACAATATTTCTTTCATTAGCACTATTTTATATACTGTTTTTTTCCCCATTTTTAGGACATATCTCAATCAGTTTCAGACCACACTATTCTGCAAAACATTTTATAAATCTGTAAAATAAATTAGTAATTTGCATGATAAAAGTTATTGTTATAAACCATGGATAAATAGTATAACCTGGGGTCAGTTTGGAGGAATAAGATGCAATTGCTCACTTGAAAAAGACTTTGAAGAATAATCAAAACAGATGCATGATTCTTCTTTTAGAGGGTTATCCTGAAGGACTTTTTAGAGGAGGCATTAAATAGAGAAAAGCCAAGTCAACAAAGTCCTTGGAATCCACAAAGAATAAAATCAATGAATCTCTGTCCTCTATATCCATGTTTAATATACCTGCAATAGAATATAAAAAAAACATAACAGGGAAACACTTTTGTTTTGTGACAAGATACTTTACTAACTACCAAAAAGATCATTATTAACCTTCAAAAATAAATAAATAAATACCTACACAAAATGGAAGCTCAGAGTGTACACACAGTTGAAGGGGGTTCTGTAATAGCCTGCGAGTTGCACGCTGTGTGGAAATTCCGGGGAGTTTGTTCAGATTTTTAAAGCGGCAATCATTTAAAAAGCAAAACCAATGCCTTTTAAATGATTGGCACTTGAAATATGCAGGCAGACTGGCTGGAATTTCCGCACAGCGTGTAGCTCGCAGGCTATTACATAAGCCCACAAAACTCCAGGGATAAAGCACTGGTATGAATACAAATTTATTGTCTAAATCTTGTGGTTGTGTTAGTAATGGAAGAATCATGTTAACCCTCCACATTTTATTTTTCACAAATTTGTCATCAAATATTGTAAGAGCAAATATTTAATATTGTATTTGGCACCTGCCATATGTGGGCTACCTACAAGGAGTTTAAAATATACATTGTTTATAGTGTAGAAGAAACATAGCACACCAAATATTTCACTTTTTTGCATAATGGTGATCCTTCCTTGCAGAAGATTCATTTTTAACCACTTGCTTGGCATGGTCACATCAGATGCGACCACACCAGGCTGCGTTTTACCTGACATCTGATGCGACCATTCGGGAACGTCCACTGGGCAGCTGTGGGAAAGTAATCTTGCCACAGCCGCCAATCTCAGAGGGACCTCCCGGACCCTCTGCTTCTGTGGCTCCTCCCCCAATTTGTCCCGATCACAGTGGGGTTTAAGGAGTGATTATATAATGGGTGCTTATGGACATTGGGGAAGGGGGGGGGGGGGGGTGCAAATCAGCCTAGGTAAATACAGTATAAATATAAATATTTTAAACTTTGTCAAATAAAAAAACAAAAAACAACAATTTCTGAGTGTTTTTTTGGGGGGGAAATTGTCAGTTAAGTGGTTAAGACAGTACTAAACAGAGGCATACTGGATTTTTCCTATTATTTATATCAAGATGGTCTCATTAAAACAGAGATGTGCATTGATGTAAATGGCTCAGGAAGCACTGGCTAGTACCAAAGCCAGATTTATATACAATATATGAGCCAAAGGGCACATGTGGGCATTATACACAGGTGCAGCAGTATAAACTCCTGAAAATTTAGTGAAAATTGATCAGAGATCTGCAGACAAGGTAGGCGCCATAGACTTTTTACTCCACAGTTTTGACTATAAAAATGATAATAATAATAATAAAAATAAGATATTTCTTTATACAGTCAAAAGTCTGGCGCAAACGTTAGTATGACAAGAAAGGTTCTGCCTCACCTCACTGCACGTCACTGCATTAAAACTATAGGTCTTAATAATTTATGTTAAAATATTCAGTTGTAAATATAGTAGAGGACAATGGGGGTCATTCCGAGTTGATCACTAGCTGCCATTCGCTGCGTAGCGATCAGTGAAACAATGGCTAATCTGCGCATGCGTATGCAATGCAATGCGCACGCGCGACGTACGGGTACAAATAACATTGTGGTTTTGCACAGGTTCTAGCGAAGCATTCAATCACACAGCCGATCGCAAGGAGATTGACAGGAAGAGGGCATTTCTGGGTGGCAACTGTCCGTTTTCTGGGAGTGTTTCAAAAAACGCAGGCGTGCCAGTAAAAATGCAGGCGTGGCTGGGCGAACGCTGGGCGGGTGTGTGACGTCAAAAGCCATCCCTCCATCATTAGAATCAACGCACACGAAGAGTAACTACAGGGCCGGGCTTGTTTTGCACAAAAAGATTTTGCATGCGCTTTGCTGCACAAGAGTTCGCACTTCAACAGAGCAAAAATACACTCCCCAGTGGGCGGCAACAATGCGTTTGCACGGCTGCTAAAAACTGCTAGCGAACGAACAACTCGGAATAACCCCCAATATGGGATCGATTCATACAGCTAGAAGGAGCAAAGTTGCAATGTAGAGAGGGTGATTTCAATTTATTAGATAACCATGTGGATGCTTAAAGGGTGCCATCACTTTAAATACTGCCAGTACCCACATCTCTAGATACACATTTGTGAAGAAATCACCAGATTGGTAGAGAAACATGTCAAATGCCTGCTTTATTTAGTTATTATATAAACATCAGCAAACTTTTATTCCCATCCCTTAACATTGATTTCTGGGACTGTACAAACTTTCTGAACTCAAATCTATTAATTTGTATGAGAAATAGAGACTGCTTAGTCCCACAGGTGAACCATGGCAGCTGCATGGGATGCCAGTCTCTATTGAAAGGTCAAAAGGAGGGCTCAGAGAGGTGAGGGGGACGGGGAGGGGGGTACCTAGTGTTCACTCTAGGAGTGAAAAGGGGCAGGGCGCCGGACTCCGGGGGCACATGAGCGCGCGCGCGTCCGAAATGGGGGCGCGGCCACGCAAATTAGGGGGCGTGGCCATGCATCCGTCATTTTAGGGGGCGGTGCGGCCCACAGACGCTACTATAGAGAGCGTCTGTGGCCGGCGACGTCACTGTTGGGGGCGTGCCCAGCACCTCCGACGGTGCTGGGCTTCCCCCAGCCCTCTCCCAATGCTTGAATGGATGTCGCGCGCATGCGCACGGCATCTATACACGCCGGGAGGGCAGGGAGCGGGCGGCTGTTCTAGCAGGGCGCCGCAAAAGGGGCAGGGCGGGTTTTGCCTGTTAAAAAACGGGCAGGGCGCGGCGCCCTGCTAAAACAGCCTAGAGTGAACACTAGGTACCCTTACCGTCTGTGATATGTAAGTGCCATGGAAGCTACTTCATAATAGGTGAAGAAGGGGCAGAGGAGTATGCGGCCTCTCTGGTCTACATTTCAAAATATAATTGGGTTCTGGAAATTACTTTCTAAAGGGGAGGGGGAGGGGAGGAGATTTCCAGTGTTGAGCAATAGTAGCTCTTGCTGATATTAAAATGTGACCAAGAACATAGCAGGAGGGTTTAGGGACAGAACTAGGATAGCAATTGAAATGAGTTAATGAGGAATCCTGAGTTAAAGTAAGTCCTACAACTTCCGGAATGAGCTCAAATACTTTATTCCGAAAGGCACGTAGAGCTGGACAATCCCAAAAAACATGGTAAATAGTGCCTTCGGAGTGACACAACCGCCAACAAAATTTGGAAGTAGTCTGTACTATTATTTTAATGATTATTTCTCTAACGTCCTAAGTGGATGCTGGGGACTCCGTAAGGACCATGGGGATTAGCGGCTCCGCAGGAGACTGGGCACAACTAAAGAAAGCTTTAGGACTACCTGGTGTGCACTGGCTCCTCCCACTAAGACCCTCCTCCAGACCTCAGTTAGATTCTTGTGCCCGGCTGAGCTGGATGCACACTAGGGGCTCTCCTGAGCTCCTAGAAAGAAAGTATATTTTAGGTTTTTTATTTTACAGTGAGATCTGCTGGCAACTGACTCACTGCAGCGAGGGACTAAGGGGAGAAGAAGCGAACCTACCTAACTGGTGGTAGCTTGGGCTTCTTAGGCTACTGGACACCATTAGCTCCAGAGGGATCGACCGCATGGAACCGGCCATTGATGTTCGGTCCCGGAGCCGCACCGCCGGCCCCCTTACAGAGCCAGAAGCAAGAAGAGTCCGGAAAATCGGCGGCAGAAGACATCAGTCTTCACCAAGGTAGCGCACAGCACTGCAGCTGTGCGCCATTGCTCCTCATACACACTTCACACTCCGTTCACTGAGGGTGCAGGGCGCTGGGGGGGGGGCGCCCTGAGCAGCAATAAAAACACCTTGGCTGGCAAATATATCACAATATATAGCCCCAGAGGCTATATATGTGATAAATACCCCTGCCAGAATCCATAAAAAAGCGGGAGAAAAGTCTGCAAAAAAGGGGCGGAGCTATCTCCCTCAGCACACTGGCGCCATTTTCTCTTCACAGTGCAGCTGGAAGACAGCTCCCCAGGCTCTCCCCTGTAGTTTTCAGGCTCAAAGGGTTAAAAAGAGAGGGGGGGCACTAAATTTAGGCGCAATATTGTTTATACAAGCAGCTATTTGGGGAAAAATCACTCAGTTATAGTGTTAATCCCTGCATTATATAGCGCTCTGGTGTGTGCTGGCATACTCTCTCTCTGTCTCCCCAAAGGACTTTGGGGGGTCCTGTCCTCAGTCAGAGCATTCCCTTTGTGTGTGCTGTGTGTCGGTACGGCTGTGTCGACATGTGGGATGAGGAAGGTTACGTGGAGGTGGAGCAGAGGCCGATAAATGGGATGTCGCCCCCTGTGGGGCCGACACCAGAGTGGATGGATAGGTGGAAGGTATTAACCGACAATGTCAACTCCTTACATAGAAGGCTGGATGACGTAAAACAGCGGTGGGACAGCCGGCTTCTCAGCCCGCGCCTGCCCAGGCGTCTCAAAGGCCATCAGGGGCTCAAAAAAGCGCCCGTTACCTCAGATGGCAGACACAGATGTCGACACGGAGTCTGACTCCAGTGTCGACGAGGTTGAGACATATACACAATCCACTAGGAACATCCGTTACATGATCTCGGCAATGAAAAATGTGTTACGCATTTCTGACATGAACCCAAGTACCACATAAAAGGGGTTTTATTTTTGGGGAGAAAAAGCAGCCAGTGTTTTGTTCCCCCATCAGATGAATGAATGAAGTGTGTAAAGTAGCGTGGGTTCCCCCGATAAGAAACTGGTAATTTCAAAAAAGTTACTGATGGCGTACCCTTTCCCGCCAGAGGATAGGTCACGTTGGGAGATATCCCTTAGGGTGGATAAGGCGCTCACACGTTTGTCAAAAAAGGTGGCACTGCCGTCTTAGGATACGGCCACCTTGAAGGAGCCTGCTGATAAAAAACAGGAGGCTATCCTGAAGTCTGTAAATACACACTCAGGTTATATACTGAGACCTGCAATTGCCTCAGCATAAATAGTGCTGCTGCAGCGTGGTCTGATACCCAGTCAGATAATATTAAAACTCTAAGACAGGGATAATAGTTTGCTAACATAGAGCATATTAAAGACATCGTCTTAGATATAAAGGATGCACAGAGGGATATTTGCCGGCTGGCATCCAGAATTAATGCAATGTCCATTCTGCCAGGAGGGTATTAGAAACCCGGCAGTGGACAGGTGATGCTGCCTATAAAAGGCACATGGAGATTCTGCCTTATAAGGGTGAGGAATGGTTTGGGGATGGTCTCTGGGACCTCGTATCCACAGCAACAGCTGGGAAGAATTTTTTTTACCTCAGGTTTCCTCACAGCCTAAGAAAGCACTGTATTTTCAGGTACAGTCCTTTCGGCTTCAGAAAAGCAAGCGGGTCAAAGGCGCTTCCTTTCTGCACAGAGACAAGGGAAGAAGGAAAAAGCTGCACCAGCAGCCAGTTCCCAGGATTAAAAAATCTTCCCCCGCTTCCTCTGAGTCCACCGCATGACGTTGGGGCTCCACAGGTGGAGACAGGTGCGGTAGGGGCGCGTCTCGGGAACTTCAGGGACCAGTGGGCTTGCCCACAGGTGGATCCCTAGGTTCTGCAAATAGTATCACAGGGATACAGGCTGGAGTTCGAGGCGACTCCCCCTCGCCGTTACCTCACATCAGCCTTGCCTGCTGCCCTCGGAGAAAGGTAGTACTGGCGGCAATTCACAAGCTGTACTTCCAGCAGGTGAAATCAAGGTACCCCTCCTTCAACAAGGCCGGGGTTACTATTCCAAAATGTTGTGGTACCGAAACCAGACGGTTCGGTGAGACCCATTCTAAAATTGAATGCCTTGAACACTTATATACGAAGGTTCAAGTTCAAAATGGAATCGCTCAGGGCGATTATTGCAAGCCTGGAGAATTTCATGGTATCACTGGACATCAAGGATGCTTACCTGCATGTCCCTATTTACCCTCTTCACCAGGAGTACCTCAAAATTGTGGTACAAGATTGTCATTACCAATTCCAGACGTTGCCGTTGGTCGGTCCCCGGCACAGAAGTATTTACCAAGGTAATGGCCGAAATAATTATCCCGTACTTGGACGATCTCCTTATAAAGGCGAGTTCCAGGGAGCAGTTGTTCGGCGGAGTAGCACTATCTCGGGAAGTGCTACAACAGCACGGCTGGATTCTGAATATTCCAAAGTCGCAGCTGGTTCCTACGACGCGTCTACTGTTCCTGGGTATGGTTCTGGACACAGAACAGGATAAAAAGGGTTTCTCCCGGAGGAGAAGTCCAAGGAGTTGTCGTCTCTAGACAGAGACCTCCTAATACGTATACAGGTGTCGGTGCATTAATGCACGCGAGCCCTGGGAAGGATGGTAGCTTCTTACAAAGAAATTCCATTCGCCAGGTCCCATGCAAGGATTTTCCAGTGGGATCTGTTGGACAAGTGGTCCGGGTCGCATCTTCAGATGCATCGGCGGATAACCCTGTCTCCAAGGGCCAGGGTGTCGCTGTTGTGGTGGCTGCAGAGTGCTCATCTTCTAGGGGGCCGCAGATTCGGCATACAGGACTGGGTCCTGGTGACCACGGATGCCAGCCTTCAAGGCTGGGGGGCAGTCGCACACGGGGAGAAACTTCCAAGGCTATGGAAAAGTCAGGAGACTTCCCTACACATAAATATTCTGGAACTAAGGGCCATTTACAATGCCCTAAGTCAGGCTAGACCCCTGCTTCAACACCGGCCGGTGCTGATCCAGTCAGACAACATCACGGCGGTCGCTCATGTAAACCGACAGGGCGGCACAAGAAGCAGGATGGCGATGGCAGAAGCCACAAGGATTCTCCGATGGGCGGAAAATCATGTGTTAGCACTGTCAGCAGTGTTCATTCCCGGAGTGGACAACTGAGAAGCAGACTTTCTCAGAAGACACGACCTCCACCCGGGAGAGTGGGGACTTCATCCAGAAGTTTTCCAAATGATTGTACACCATTGGGAAAGGCTACAGGTGGACATGATGGCGTCCCGCCTCAACAAAAAGCTACAAAGATATTGCGCCAGGTCAAGGGACCCTCAGGCGATAGCTGTGGACGCTCTGGTAACACCGTGGGTGTACCAGTCGGTGTATGTGTTCCCTTCTCTGCCTCTCTTACCCAGGGTAATGAGAATAATAAGAAGGAGAGGAGTAAGAACTATACTCATTGTTCCGGGTTGGCCAAGAAGAGCTTGGTAACCAGAACTCCAAGAAATGATCTCAGAGGACCCATGGCCTCTGCCGCTCAGACAGGACCTGCTGCAGCAGGGGGCCTGTCTGTTCCAAGACGTACCGCGGCTGCGTTTGACGGCATGGCGGTTGAACGCCGGATCCTGAAGGAAAAGGGAATTCCGGAGGAAGTTATCCCTACGCTATTTAAAGCTAGGAAAGAAGTGAACGCAAACCATTATCACCGCATATGGTGGAAATATGTTGCGTGCTGTGAGGCCAGGAAGGCCCCAAAGGAGAAATGTCAGCTAGGTCGATTTCTGCACTTCCTACAGTCAGAGGTGACTATGGGCCTAAAATTGGGTTCCATGAAGGTCCAGATTTCGGCTCTATCGATTTTCTCCCAAAAATAGAACTGGCTTCACTGCCTGAAGTTCGGACTTTTGTTAAGGGAGTGCTGCATAGTCAGCCCCCGTTTGTGCCTCCAGTGGCACCGTGGGATCTCAACGTAGTGTTGGATTTCCTGAAGTCGCATTGAGTTGAGCCACTTAAATCCGTGGAGCTACAATACCTCCCGTGGAAAGTGGTCATGCTGTGGGCCTTGGCGTCGGCCAGGCGTGTATCAGAATTGGCGGTTTTGTCATGCAAAAGCCCTTATCTGTATTTTATATGGATAAGGCGGAATTGAGGACTCGTTCCCAATTCCTTCCTAAGGTGGTATCAGTTTTTCATGTGAACCAACCTATTGTGGTGCCTGCGGCTACTTGGGACTTGGAGGATTCCAAGTTTTCTGGACGTAGTCAGGGCCCTGGAAAATATATGTTTCCAGGACGGCTGGAGTCAGAAAGACTGACTCCTATTTATCCTGTATGCACCCAACAAGCTGGGTGCTCCTGCTTCTAAGCAGACTATTGCTCGCTGGATCTGTAGCACGATTCAACTTGCACATTCTGCGGCTGGACTGCCGCACCCTAAATCTGTAAAAGCTCATTCCACGAGGAAAGTGGGCTCTTCTTGGGCGGCTGCCCGAGGGGTCTCGGCTTTACAAATTTGCAGAGCTGTTACTTGGTCGGGGTCAAACACTCTTGCAAGAGTCTACAAGTTTGATACCCTGGCTGAGGAGGACCTTGAGTTTGCTCAGTCGGTGCTGCAGAGTCATCTGCACTCTCCCGCCCGTTTGGGAGCTTTGGTATAATCCCCATGGTCCTTACGGAGTCCCCAGCATCCACTTAGGACGTTAGAGAAAATAAGATTTTACTCACCGGTAAATCTATTTCTCGTAGTCCGTAGTGGATGCTGGGCGCCCATCCCAAGTGCGGATTGTCTGCAATACTTGTATATAGTTATTGCCTAACTAAAGGGTTATTGTTATGAGCCATCTGTTGAGAGGCTCAGTTGTTATCATACTGTTAACTGGGTATTGTATCACGAGTTATACGGTGTGATTGGTGTGGCTGGTATGAGTCTTACCCGGGATTCAAAATACTTCCTATTTGTGTCAGCTCTTCCGGGCACAGTATCCTAACTGAGGTCTGGAGGAGGGTCTTAGTGGGAGGAGCCAGTGCACACCAGGTAGTCCTAAAGCTTTCTTTAGTTGTGCCCAGTCTCCTGCGGAGCCGCTAATCCCCATGGTCCTTACGGAGTCCCCAGCATCCACTACGGACTACGAGAAATAGATTTACCGGTGAGTAAAATCTTATTATTACTATGTACAACACATAGGCCAGTATCCTATTTGGTGCGATCCTTTTTAGGCCGACGGTCATTATCGTGCTATCCAATTATATGCCGTTTTTATCGTCCGAAACAGGATAAGATCCCGATCCCATGTATCCTGGCTGCTTATTGCAGATTATGCTTTAGGAGCCTGAAGCACCCAGAGCATAATTCCTGATAAGTTCTGCGTATCAGAGCTAATTGGATAGCCCTGGCCAAATCCACTAGCTGGAACTAGACAATGTATGTGTTGGGGGTGGAGAGAATGAAGAAACAGATCATTTATTATGGTATGCTATACATAAATAGAACTTTTCAACTACAGATGTGTCCCTAAACATTGTGGTGCTCACAACTCCTGGCATAGCTTGCGTACACTACGCCGGCTTTTGAATAGGAGCTGTCGGTGGCGTGCATATGCACGCTCCCAGCGCACATTCATTCTAATGGTAGCCGCCTAATGATACGTACAGTATGTAGCGGCATGTCACGATATGTATGCATCGCGATCCTACTACAGTGCACTGCTATAAGCAGCAAGGCCGTAGCTGGACACATCTGTAGTTAGCTGTTTGGAAAGAGAGTCTTTAGATGTGTTGCTAGCTTTATAGGTTCCTGAGGACTGGAGTTGGGAAACCTCATACTGTAAGTTAAGGTGCATACACACGGTGAGATTCGGCCTAAGCCCGATTCTCACTATGCGACAGGGGCTAAGTCGGCATCGCAAGCACATAATGACTGTGCTTGCGATACTGACTATGTGTGATTTTGGCTAAGTGTCAATCTCTTCTATAGAGATAGTCAAAATCGACTTGCCTGCACAGTCTATCTAGGCTTGCGATGCCGACCGCGCATCGGCATGAAATCGGGATCGCAAGGTGACTTTCACCTTGTGATCTGCACTAACTTTTCTTACGATTTTGACTATACAGTCAAAATCGTAAGAAAATATCTCACCGTGTGTACACACCATTATAGTCATACTTGTCCATACCACTAGTCTTGGATAATCATCTGTTGCTGGTAGCTTATAATACTACTGCTATAATTCCAACATTTTTACATAAAACCTTCTGTTTTAACAATGAGCTTTTGTAAGTCAACATTAAAAGTATGTAGCACCCTATAATGTTCACATTTGTTAATGGACCCAAATATATTACTGACATTAAAGGTACATTTTACCAGGAACAACCATTGACAGAGTCCAGCAATGGTTAATGCCTTGATTCTGGTATAACTATTGTACTGATGGGATCTTGGTAGCCATTAGATGAGTGTGATGAGTCATTTAATTTGATATAACAATTCAATCACTTAAAATCCAGAGAAATAAGTAAGTGTATGTAGTGGGAAAGATTTGTAATCACATTTCCATGAAACAATTCATCCTGAGATGACCTATGTTCTCTGAGTGGCTTATTAATGTTAACACCACATCATGAAGTGTACTCTGTCTTTCTACCCAAATATTAACTGGCTCTCAGTAGAATGTTATTATGGAAATAAATACAAAAGGAAAATCGTTTTATAAAAAATTATTACTTAGATTTCAGTTTAAGGACAGCTTACAATAACAGAACAGTTACAGATCTTGTTGTTGTATATTATGAGAAACTAATGTAAGTTCACAATTAAAGTTGCAATGACTTTGGTCCTCTCTGTGCATAACCAAAATATTGATCTTTTGCAGAAGTTATATACCCAATCAGTATGGCTATATGACAATCATACTTGTTTTGTTTCTGTCTTGTATGGTGTTAGATTTTCTTTTCTTTTACCAAATGTGAAAAGAGCTGCATGTCCTGGGTGGTGCAATTGTAGCTTTTCAGAATGAATGAACATAGTCATTACCAGAGCAAAATGGAACAAGAACCTATAAGAGGCACACCAATAATTAGGGAGGATAGGGGGTAGTGAGACATTGCTGTACTGCACATACAAAATCGGAGATGGAGAGAGCAGAGGTAGGATAGGAAATCCCGGCGGACGGGATGCTGGCTGTCAATAACCCGACAGCTGCATCCCGCCCACCAGAATGCGTGCTCGCCTCGCTGTGGGCACGGTGGCTCACTGCGCTCGCCACAAGTTCTATTCCCACTCTGTGGGTGTTGTGGACACCCACAAGTGGCAATAGCCCTGGCGAGGATGTCTGCATCCCGAGAAGAGACATGGAGCAATGTTGCTTTGCTCCTTATTAGGAAATACAGTTTTAAAAAATAAAAACATGGGGTCCCTCCTCTAAGCTTAGTAGCCCTAGTGTTTGTGCCTAAGTTGATATGGTAAAAATGGGGGGAAAGAATTGCACATGGCCCCTCTGATTTTTCCAAAACCAGCACTAGGGTCAACCAGCCAGGGTCAGTGGAACCATAGAGAAAAGAGCCAGAATGTGGGGGGCCCAGTCCCCCCATCATTCCACCAGCCTGTACCAGCTAGCTAGTTCCCCCAGGAAACAAATCAACTTGGCCCCATTGGCTGGTGGGGACACTGCAAGTCTCCTCTCTATGGTTATATAACTCTGGGTGGCAAGCCTAATGCTGGTAACTGAAAAATCGGAGGACTCCAACATAATTTTTTCCCTGACTTATGATTCCAGCACGACCCACACCGTACACCCTGCACCCATATAATTACACTTACCTCTCCAGAGTCCTGATTCGGCCAGCGCTGTACGGCAGCAGAAATCACCGGGACAATGGCTTGGCAGGGCAGCCATATTACCAGTGCTTTGCACGTGCGCAGTAGAGATGGAGACTTCCTGGCCTTCGCGACGGAGCTGTGGTTGCCGATCTGTAACCTCATGAGTTACTCAGATGGCTGACGGTGTCGCAAGAGACCCGATGTTGTATCCTCAGACGCAGTAGGGGATCACACATGCATGCAGGAGACATAAAATTATACTAGACGCTTCCTACTGCACTAACATATGTTAGCATCACTGCTGCTTCCAAGTAAGCTGCAGAGATGCTGTTTCCAACTAAATCTGTCATACAGGTGAGGGCCCTGTCATACAGGTGAGGGCCCAAACGGAGCCTGCACACGGACCCTCTCCTAAACCTGCCCTTGATGAGAAATGCTATTTAAACCTCTGAATAAAGGCAATACTGGTATTGGGAACAGTGTTGTTTATACTGGCTCTAGGAGTAGTACTGTATTGGTGTAATACTCTCTAGGGGATGCTATTTGTAATAACACCCCTCTCATTGTCAGATATAGCTGCCTATTGCAGATATTGCATGCTTGAGACCCTGGGAGGGCTTTGCAGAAAAGGTGCATGGCCAAACTGTGGGACCCAGGAAAGGGACGTGTCCAAGCAGGAAACATCATCAAAGGGGGAGTGGAATCTTAATATATAAAAGGGGATGGATTGGAAGCTCCTGCTCTCTGCTGAAAGGGAAGAAGGGCAGAGTCATGGGGCTAGACACGATGTTCATTTAATTCCCGAGGAGAGAGAGACAACAGAGATAAAGAAAGTGAGAGACAAAAAAAGTGCTGGAAGCAGTGGGAGCAGCCCAGTGAAATCCCCATCATTGAGCACCCATGAGGCGTTGGTTACGCGTTGACGGTGCCCGGGATCCCGGCGGCAGCATACCGACCAGAGTGATCCTGGTAACAGAATGCCGGGGGGGCCGAGTGCAACAGAGACCCTTGCGGGCTCCCTGCTCTCACCACGCAGCGGGCTTAGGGACTTGCTGTTTTCGCCACAGGTTCTATTACCCACTCTATGGGTGTCGTGGACACACTCGAGTGGGAATAGACCCTGTGTGTCAGCATTCCGTCGGGCGGCATTATGATTGTTAAGTATTCCAGTGTCGGCATGGTGACTGCCGGGATCCCGAGTGCCAGTCACATGACTGCATCCCCCCATTAGAATGGTATGAGCTGCAAGTATACAGATGTGTCCATTTACAATGTTGTAAATGGACACATCTGTTGTGGACACCCAGACATAAGTTTGTTGGGACTCAGCGTCAGTATTATGACCCTGCCAGTTATGTAACTACCTTCCCCTCTCATAGCATATGTAGCATAACCACAATCTGTATGTATTGGTGAGAAGGAGAAGATGAGGGTACCAGAATTTTACTTTTAAGGGTGAAGAGGAGTACCCTATGCGTTAAAGCAGGGGAGGGGAACCTTTTTTCTACCAAGGGCCATTTGGATATTGTAACACTGTAAGGGTGCAAGGTGCCGTTTCCTGGGGTAAATGGCAGCACGCAGGAGCTGAGGAACCACACAAGTCCAGTTTCTGGTACAACTGGCCCCAGCCAGTTTTATTATACAGAAAATAAAACAAACACCAAAAGAAAATACCTTGCCTGTCCGGCACTAACTAAACACAAGATGTTCCTAACTATCACTAAACAAAAACACAGAGTTCTCCAGTAACACTGTATAGCTCACTTGTATCAGGAAGCGTGTTTCTCTCACAGAGATCCTGCAGTCTTCCCAGGCAGTCTGCACACATTAATCAAGCTAGAAGCCCTATAAGGCTCTTGCACAGCTGAAAGCCCTGATTAGCCCTCTGTGAGGCCAAAGATCCAAACTGAGCCCAATGTCTGGAACTCGCCTTATCTCTCTCTCAGGGCCCTTATCCAGCTTTTCCAGCAAACTGAAAAGGTTTTAACAAAACAAAAGCATTTTCCTAGAAGTTTTCATTTTCTAAAACATGTAAGACAAGAACCTGGGACAAACATACCTGCCCTCAAACACTATCCCAGTGTTCTTGTCACAATATTTATAAAATCCTACGGGGGCCATACAAAATTATCAATGTAATAATTAGCCTGCTCCCCAGTAGTTATTCCCCCAGTAGTTATGCCCCTAAGTGGTACTGAGTGGCGCGCGCGTGCCAATAAATGTGTGTGGCCAATTAAAAGGGGCGTGATACACATATGCCCCCAATAGTGCAGTGCCAGATACACATATGCCAGTGCAGTGCCAGATACACATATGCCGCCACAGTGCCAGATACACAAATGCCCCACAGTGCCAGATACACAAATGCCCCACAGTGCCAGATACACAAATGCCCATGCCCCACAGTGCCAGATACACAAATGCCCCACAGTGCCAGATACACATTGCCCCACAGTCATAGGCGTGCGCAGCACATTTTATTAGGGGGTGCACCGTCGGAGGGGTGTGTCTAGCACCACCTTTTGGGCGTGTTAGCACCATCTATTGACGTCAATGCAATATAAAATATCCACCCTTGTGCCAATCCTAATAAAGCAGATACATTGTCAGATGTTGTGGCGTGCACCAAACAAACACATCTGATGGCACTCACTGCAATTACACTGCTCCTCCTCAGCCTGGTCTGGCTGCCCCTCTCTTTCCCCTGCAAGCTGCAGCAACTTACTTAGTCAGTCACTCATTGACTCTGACAGTCGTAGACTAGTACTGCTGCTGCTGGAAACACGAGTGACGTGTCAAAACTGCCTGCCAGTATTGAATTTGTCTTCCTAAGAGGAATGTTGGCTGCATGCTGCTTCTCATGAGTGGCTGGCGTTGGCATAGCATAGAAGGAGAGAGGTGGGCTTGTGGCGGGTGGGCGGTGGCATCTTTGATTAACCCAGGCGTCCGGTCAATAATGCAGTCCTGACAGGGTAGACAGAGTGGACAGTAATCAGCCTGCTCGGCGATCGCTGCATCAGACATGTGAGATCGGGGTGCCAGACATTAGGGGGTGCCTGTGCGCACCAGGCACCCACCCTGCGCACACCTATGCCCACAGTGCCAGATACACATTGCCACACACATGCCCCCCCCACCCCACTGTGCTACACACCGCTGCTGCGCGTCTGGGGAGGAGAGCGCAGCGTGCGCCTCTCCTGCCCCTTAGTGCTCAGTTCGTCAGCGGCGTGTGTCATCTGTCAGGGACCAGGCAGGGAGGAGAGCACAGCTATGTCGGGCGGCGGCGTGTAGGACCTCAAACCAGCTACCGGTTCGTGAGCCAATCTGAGTTCGCGGACCGGTAGCTGCGGCTCCTGATTGGCTGCCGGTCTGCGAGCTCTGATTGGCTCATGAACTGGCGGCTGGTTTGAGATCCTACTCGCCGCTGCCGCCGGACATAGCTGCGCTCTCCTGTCTGCCCTGACAGCTGGGAAACGGTGCCACTGGAATGAGGGGCGGCGTGTCTCGCTGACACACAGCAGCAGGCTGGAACAAACGGCTTTGTGGGCCTTGTACGGCCCACGGGCCGGAGGTTCCCCACCCCTGTGTTAAAGACACCGGTAGCTGTAAGGTGGGGGTGAAGGGGGTCACTGTTGGAGCAGTGTGGAAAGAGGAAGCATTTCTGTAGGAGAGAGGTGGGCTGCAGCTGAACGTGTACTGCTGAGAGGGTGATAGCTTCGTGGTAGGAGTCTGTATACTGCTGTCCCATGTGATTTAGTGGGTGCAAAGAGAGGGTTGTCTTCGGTTTGCCGGCTGTTGGGATCCCGGCGCACAGTTTACCGGCACCGGAATCCCGACACCCGGCGTACCGACACCTTTTCTCTCTCTTGGAGGTCCACGACCCACCTGGAGGGAGAATAGTTAGCGTTGTGAGCGCAGCGAGCTCGCAAAGGGCTCATTTGCGCTCGCCCGGTGGTCGGCATTCCAGCGCTGGTATGCTGGTCGCAGGAAGCCCGGCAGCCGGCATACCATACTACATGACAAAGAGAGGCATAAGTGTATGTGACCATCTGTGTATTGCTGTTCCTTAGGGAGCAGAGGAAGGCAGACTGAAGTGTGAGCCTTTCTGTACATTGGGGGTCATTCTGAGTTGATCGCTAGCTGCCGTTGTTCGCAGCGCAGCGATCAGGCTAAAAAGCGGCATTTCTGCGCATGGGCCGCAATGCGCACGCGAGTCATACGGGTACAAAGCCTGTTGTGGTTGTGCACAGGTTGTAGCGAAGTTTTCAGTTGCACTGACGGCCGCAAGTTAATTCGTTTGCACAGCTGCCTAAAACTGCAGGCGAGCGATCAACTCGGAATGACCCCCTATATCCAAAAGATCATCATATTCTAATTGGCTCTCTATAAGAGAATGTTTGGCACTCAAACTTGGTATATATGTAAAAACCAGAAAAAGAAAAGACAATTTCTTTTTACCTGGCGCTGACTTTATACTCGTTTTAGTAAATTACCTGCAGCTCCCAATATAGGGAGTTACTCACCTCCCTTTTCATATACCAGAAAAAAATATTTTAAAAAATGGAAGCACTGGTATTTACTTAAAATAGATTTTTATTTTTCTATTAATACTATTTAATTTTTATTATGTATATACTGTATGGATATATTTCTTACTATTTCACTAAAGAGAGAATAAGATTTCACATATACTCCACAGTAAATATTTTCCCATGACACAAAATGTACAATTTAAAATGTTAAAAAACAACAAAAGAGAGAAATGAATTTGTGTGTGTGTCTGCATTGATACTTTGTCTAGAGAATAATACTACACATGCATGTAGAAATGTTTTGTTATATGATATAGAACTATTGCGATTGTATATTTTTATGTGAGATTTAAGATCTTAAAGGAGGAGCTGTTGATTTGGGTGTGTGTGAATACCATATATAAAATCTTCCTATACGTAGATATTGGCCCTCATTCCGAGTTGATCGCTCGCTAGCTGCTTTTAGCAGCAGTGCACACGCTAGGCAGTCGCCCTCTGGGAGTGTATCTTAGCTTAGCAGAAGTGCGGATGAAAGGTTAGCAGAATAGTGCTGACATTTTTTCCAGCAGTTTCAGAGAAGCTGCAGACCTACTCCTACCTTGCGATCACTTCAGGCTGTTTAGTTCCTGTTTTGACGTCACAAACACGCCCTGCGTCCGGCCATCCACTCCCCCGTTTCCCCAGGCATGCCTGCGTTTTTACCTGACACGCCTGCGTTTTTAAGCACACTCCTGGAAAACAGTCAGTTACCTCCCAGAAACGCCCCATTCATGTCAATCACTCACCGATCAGCAGAGCGACTGAAAAGCGTTGCTTGGCCTTGTGTAAAAAGGCATAGTTTTTTGTGAAAGTACGTCGCGCGTGCGCACTGCGGCCCCGTACGCATGCGCAGAAATGCCTATTTTTAGCCTGATCGATGCGCTGCGACCAACGGCAGCTAGCGATCAACTTGGAATGACCACCATTGGCCAAAGAACTGTGACCACACACACACAAATTAATTTCTCTCGATTGTTGTATTTGTAAATTTTAAATGGTAAATTTTGTGTCATGGGAAAATATTTACTGTGGAGTATATGTGAAATCTTATTCTCTTTTTAGTGAAATAGTAAGAAATATATCCATATATACATAATAAAAAAATAGTATTAATAGAAAAATAAAAATCTATTTTAAGTAAATACCAGCGCTTCCATTTTTTTTGTGCTATATATATGTCTATAATTGTGGTTATATTTGTGACTTTTATAAAGCCCACATGGGCAGGGCTCCCCTTCTCATGTATTGCATACCCTCTGGAGAGCTAGCCTGGAGCAGTGAGAAGGCGTATCACTCCGAATGTACCTTGCACTGCAATGCACAGGGGGGTTACATTGGGAGCAGTAATGTGTATACTGAAATTGGGAGCAGTACTGCCTATATTGGCATTGGGAGTAGCATTGTCTATACTGACTTTGGGAACAGTGGGGCAGATGTATTAACCTGGAGAAGGCATAAGGAAGTGCTAAACCAGTGATATGTGCAAGGTGATAAAGGCACCAGCCAATCAGATCCAAGATGTAAATTAACAGTTAGGATCTGATTGGCTGCTGCCTTTATCATCTTGCACATATCACTGGTTTATCACTTCCTTATGCCTTCTCCAGGTTAATACATCTGCCCCATTACTCCTCAGAGGGGATAACACCAAAATGCTGGTTCCTCCGCAGTGACAGGGAGGCGGGTGCTACACTGTGACATTCTCATGCAGCATCCGGGTCTTGTCACTGAGGAGGAGCTGGCAGTGCAGACAGATGAGTCTTCAGGAATGCTGGGTATGCCCCCGGAGTGATGAAAATTGTACCCCACCTACTATCTCCAATTGTTTGGCATAGAAACTGTCATAAAATTGGTGAATATTGGTGAATGTCTCATGATATTTTGTTATTTAATTCACTTGTACAGAACAATTTCTTTATAGACTTTGATCTAAATTTTGTCAATTTTAGCAGGTTTTCAGATAAATATTTGTTGTAGGATTTTTTTTGTTCGTTTTTATTTTATTTTTGGATTTATATGGAAAAGATCATTATTATTTAGCAGTTAAAAGGAGTTCTTGTGAACAACAATTTCCTACTTTAACTATTGTACTTCATTTTGGATACATGATGAAAAATTATGTTGATTGTCTAATTTAAAAAATGAATCTGGCAATTAGATGATGGGAAATTGGATGGCTCTCAGGATAAGAAGTGCTTAGTGTTTAGTATCTTCCTAATGATTTGTAAGAGAAATGATGACATCAAGGTTTCAAAGAAATAATCAGTTTTAATGAAAACAAAATTCACTTACAGGAAAATTTAGGGATGGTTAATACATTTACATGTTTTTGTCTACTTTATCTTGTAACCTTTAAAGTATGAAGTGGTAGTTTCAGGCATTCCCACAACACTAAAGCACAAACATTTAATCTAGCACTTTGGGATGATGGGGTCACACTAGCACTGGGGACAACAATTATTTTGAGCATAAGATGCAGACTGAGGGGCAGATGTATTAAGCCTGGAGTAGTGATAAACCAGTGATAAATGCAAGGTGGTAACGCACCAGCCAATCAGCTCCTAACTGTCGATTTACATTTTGGAGCTGATTGGCTGGTGCGTTATCACCTTGCACCTATCACTGCTTTATCACTTCTCCAGGCTTAATATATCTGCCCCTCTGAGTTATATAGCAGTAATTAGTGTTAAATTGGGAAACTAAATGTGGTTAACATTGGAATAAATTTGCATATGTATGTACAGTGTAGGTGATGCAAGCACAAACAAAGTGTTGAGGTAAGAAAAGTATACAGTCATAATAAATTCTTTGTTTATTAAAAAGCGTTTTATAAACAATTGATAATGAAAGTAACCGTCGCTGTTAAGGTGCATACACATGGAACGATTTGTCATACGATGTGGGCGTTCCCAAACGATTGCACGACCAATTGTTCCGTGTATTGATCATGGCGCACTCCCGTGGGGTGGTCCGTTGCGTCCCAAAATTTTTTCTGCATGTTCAAAAGATCGGGGTGTGGCTGACAATCCCATTGCACCGCTATGCGCTCGGGGAGGTTCATACGGACTGTCGTGTCCCGGATCGCTCTGTGTGTATGGCCGCCCGATATGTCGGCCCTCGGATTGTCTGTCACATTGGGGGGTACACATTATAACGTGAGTGTGAAACATACAATATGGGGGGTCATTCCGAGTTGTTCGCTTGCAAGCAGTTTTTAGCAGCCGTGCAATCGCTATGCCGCCTCCCACTGGGAGTGTATTTTAGCTTAGCAGAAGTGCGAACAAAAAAATCGCAGAGCGGCTACAAAAAAATGTTGTGCAGTTTCAGAGTAGATCCAGACCTACTCAGCGCTTGCGATCACTTCAGACTGTTCAGTTCCTGTTTTGACGTCACAAACGCCCTGTGTTCTCCCAGCCACGCCTGCGTTTTTCCTGGCACGCCTGCGTTTTTCCGAACACTCCCTGAAAACGGTCAGTTGACACCCAGAAACGCCCTCTTCCTGTCAATCACTCTGCGGCCAGCAGTGAGACTGAAAAGTTTCGGTAGACCTTGTGTGAAACTACATAGTTCGTTGTAATAGTACGACGCGTGTGCGCATTGCGACACATACGCATGCGCAGAAGTGACGATTTTTTTGCCTGATCGCTGCACAGTGACCTGAAATCTGCTAGCGATCAACTCGGAATGACCCCCATTATTACATAAAAGATGCTCCAGTCAGTTACAATCTTCTGTGGTCTAAAAGTGACTCTTACTTTATAGGTGTAATATGTCTAAACTAAAGTCGCATATTCAGTGCTGAAAAATCCGCTTCAACAATGCTGTGGCAGGTCTTGATTCCTGGTTGGTTCGGCCCATCAGTAGGGTGAATAGTTCTTGGGAGTTTCGTGGTATAAATGTCTGAAGAATCAGGAGTGTCTCTTCAGCACGTCTGTCTGTAGCTGTAATTACAATCTTGGTCTGGAAAGCTTTACCATAATTGTAGATGTGATGTCTAGGTGGTGTGCTGCATTGTCATACTGGCAGTAGAACTGAAGCTGCTAGTGCTAGTAGCTGCTGGCAAAGGGATAGGCATTTGATTTCAATGCATTTCATCTGTCAGTGTGCTGACGGTTTGCTTGTTGAAATGTGTGGTGGAGTGACTTATCTATCGCCACAGAGAGTAAGAAGGAACTAGCATCAGGGAGGACAGGATAGAAATAAAAGAGGAGCGGTTAAAAAGATTGGGTCAAGGCTGTATATGCATATAGTTTTGGGTGCAGGTGGATGTGCAGGAGGCAATGGGGAGATGTATCAATCCTTGGAGAGAGATAAAGTACCAGCCAATCAGCTCCTGCAGCCTGATTGATAAATGACATTTAGGAGCTGATAGGTTGGTACTTTATCTATCGTCACTTTATCTCCCTCCAAGGGTTGGTACAGCTCCCCCAGAGTGAGGTAGGAGAAAAAGATGTTGTGGTCAGAGAGCAGTAGGACTGAGATGGAGAAGGGAAAGATAGCACGGTGATGAGTCCAGTGGTGGCTATACAGGTGGGGCTGTATGGGGAGCCACACCAACTGCCACTCCAAACATCGCCAGTCGGGGTTCACTGGCAGTTGGTGTGTCCCCCCTATTTGAATTTTGGACTGTGCTGCAGCCACACCTCTGGAGCAGCACTTTAGTCTTACAGGGTAATCTTCTGCAATATCTTAAGAATAGTTTCTATACAGTTGGTAACATTTAGACACAGGACAATATTACACACAATACAGTTTGCCTCACAATAAAGTTTCCTGTCTAATTGTGCCACCAGTACCTTAGCTTTACTGGCTAGTCAGGAAGTTATGTTGCCACATACAGATGTGTCCTCTTAAATCTTTGCTCTGTGCGCTATAAGTGGCGTTACACATAACGCGTGAGTGCCGCGTGACTCGGTAGCGCACGCATCTTATTTTGTGTTTTTTACCGCGAAAAATGTGTCTTAGACGTAATGTATTGCAATAGGACGCACAAGCAGCTTCTGATTAAAATGAGATGCAGCATGCCTATATTCTGTGTTACTTGCGACTGTATTTGCATACAAATGCTATGCTTTTTGTATGTGACATTTCAGATGCAGATACAGACGCAATTCCGCACAGAATATTGGCATGCTGCATATTAATATTAATCAGCAGAAGCTGCTTGTGCGTCCTATTGCATTACATTGCGTCTAATACGCATTTATACAGAAAAAAAACACAAAAACGACGCTTGGCGCTGCCGAGTCCTGCAAAGTCATGGCGTGACTTGAAGAGCTGTTTAGCGTGACTGCAGCAAGGATGTAAGAGGACACATCTGTAGTATGTCTATAATGGATTGTATGCAAGAAAGAGAAATAATATTACGTTTGTGTGACCAGATGCACATTGCTGCGACAGGCAATCACATATGTGTTTGCTCCCACAGGATTTGGGCTGTTAGGGGTTTCCTTCTTCCCATCAGTAAACGTTTGTTTCTTACTCCACCCACTGCTCCTACAATCAGCACTTGGAACTGCTTGCTTCTGTGCATGCGTCGACATGCTGCTGCCACACATCCTGAGTGGTGTCGGCTGATTCCCACTGGGACTTTAACTTATGCCATGCTGGCGTTGCTGGGAGCTACTTTCCCAGACCCCAGCACACATAATATCCTGCATAGTGCTCAGCATTCAGCGCTGGGCTCCACCTCTTACCGACTGTGTGCAAAGGGTTAACCTGCCATGCACCTAAGCACTGCAGCCACTGGACTATGGGGGTCATTCCGAGTTGATCGTAGCTGTGCTAAATTTAGCACAGCTACGATCCTGAACTCAGACATGCGGGGGGATGTCCAGTACAGGGCTAGGCCGCCCCGCATGTCAGTGCCGGCCACCCCGCAGAAGTGCAAAGGCATCGCACAGCGGCGATGCCTTTGCACTTCAAGAGTAACTCCCGGCCAGCGCAGCTTTAGAGTGCTGTCCGGGAGCTACTCTTCGCTCCCCGGCCCACAGTGGCTGCGTGTGATGTCACGCAGCCGTTGCGGGCCACTCCCTGCACGGTCCGGCCATGCCTGCATTGGCCGGACCGCGCCCACCAAACGGCGGCCAAACGCTGTAGTTTCGCCCCCTCCTGCCCATCGACCGCCTCTGCCTGTCAATCAGGCAGAGGCGATCGTAGTGTAGCGACGGGCGGCCATGCGCCAGCACACTCCGGCGCATGCGCAGATCTGACCCGATCGCTACGCTACGAAAAACAGCAGCGTGCGATCGGGTCAGAATGATCCCTTATGGGGTCTATTCATGAAGCAGTGAAAAGAGTGGAGAAGTGAGCCAGTGGAAAAGTTTTCCATGGCAACCAATCAACTCCTCTGTATAATTTTATAGTATGCAAATTTGAAAAGTTACTTCAATGCTGATTGGTTGCCTTGGGCAACTTCTCCACTAGCTTGCTTCTCCACATTTTTCATTGTTTCATGAATAGATACCAATGTCTGGTCTGCAAGTGCTCCTTTCTGTCTCCTCTCAGTTCTAGGGGTACAGGGATGGTAGGAGCTGCAGGTGATTGAAATCAATAAGGTAGTCAGTGGACTTGAGTGGTATGTGTTGTATAAAGATACACTGTTCCTTGACACAACCTGCCAGTATAGAAGTCACTATGATGCAGGGTTTCAAAGCATGCACTTGCAGTCAGGCTCTGTTTAGCTCAGAGTTGTGGAGCTTGTTATTTAGAAAGTATTTCTGTAGGGTTGAGATAGTTGAGACATTACACTGGGTTATTACTGAGTCTTCATCATTGGTTGATTGGTCCACTGACTTGTATGTATGTGCACTGACCTCGGCCGGAGATTATCATTGCTGATTTCCATTTATTGCTGTGGTGGTGGTGTGGTGATTCTTTGGTGTTTAAAACTTCACAATATTTAATAGAATTGCTTAAGACAGTGGTTCCCAAACTGTGTGCCGTGGCTCCCTGGGGTGTCTCGGGACACTTGCAGGGGTGCCTTGGATTGGTGGTCCAGGACCAATTCAAATTATTTATGGTCAATAGGCAAAACCAGTGCTGGTGGCTGCCAGTCATAAAATATGGGGACAAACAGAAGCAAATCTTGTCCCTCACCACACAGCTGACCCTAAGGATGACATATAAACGCGATCTATTTAGTTTAATATTTCTTTCTAAATTTCTCAATAAGAAGTTTTTGGCCTAGGGGTGCCGTGAAAAAAATTCTGATACTCTAGGTCGCCGTGATTCAAAAAGTTTGGAAACCGCTGGCTTAAGCCTAATAATTTGGCAGTCTTCTCTTCAGGATGAAGGTATTAGATTCAATTTTCATAATTATTGCTAATGTGTGACTGGTGTTAATTTTAACATTACTTTCATATAACATGTAGATTAAGATGTGCTTACATTACACTATAAGATTTCATATAAACCGTCACAGTAATTAATAATGTATGTGTACATACAGTATGTGTATAATATACAGCTCATACTCATCTGGTAAGTGACTGTGATCAAGCAGTTATTTTTATACCAGCTGAGTGACATCACAAAGGCTGCTTATGATATCAGTCGGTGTCATCAATCAGCCTACTCAGCGGTTATACCTCAGCCTTTCTGCATGTCACCAGTACTGTATATCTGGAGTGTTGAGAGTGTTGAGGAATGCCTCAAGATAGTTGACTGTGTCTTCAACATTCATTGCCCTGGCTTGTACATCATGGCCAGGGAAATACAGGTATTCCGTGTTGACCGTTGAGGGTTTATTCTTTGGTGTTAGAAACTTCACAATATTTAATAGAACAGTTTAAGCTTAGTCATGTGATAATTTCCCAATTAGGATGAAGGTATCAACTACATTATCACACGTGGGATACGGTCAGGATCCCGGTGGTTGGGATCCTTGCAGTCAGAATACCGACACCACTCGGAATGCCGACTCCGCCGGGTCTTCGGAGAGGTAAGCTGCGCAAGGGGGGTTAGGTTTAGTCTGCTAGAAGGTGGGGTTAGGTTGCCGGGGGGGGGGGAGATTAGTGTACTTACCTTACCCTGTCGGGATTCTGATCATCGGGGTGCTGCGCTCAGTATTCCCTCACACATGTATCACATGTATGATTAACATTAATTTTAACATTTCATATTACATTTACGTCAAAATAGTCTTGCCTTAAACTCTGCGATGTCATGTCAACAAACACAGTCACAGCAGATGTAATGATGTATCTGCATCCGCCATACTGCTTGGCCTATGTGACATATCTGTAAACGGCGTGGTTTATGGATATATTGGGTATACACGCTGACCGAAGGTCTATCCAATATATCTTTCGTCTATGTACAAACAATATATCTGCAAGTGTGTACCCAGCCTTATGTCAGCAACACATCACCACGATGTGTACCTACCGACGGGCCAATATATCATATATGTGGTACACATCAGATTGATGTAATGAAGGATGGAACAATCACTGTTCTATGCTTAATTAATATGCACCAGGTCTCATGCGATATCTTCCGGTTGGCCGTGCAGCATGGCCGACCAGAAGATATCACTTAGTGTTCACGCTAGCCGTGCCCTGCAAAATTCACTTTGCCACTTTGTTGATTCCCTGCTAAAACAGCCTGCCCGCTCTGTGTTGCTACGACGGCATCTATTCACGTTAAATCGAGAGCTTGGGGCCTCCGTAGGTGCTGGCATGCCTCCATTAGTGATGTTGATGGGGCCGGCCCGCTCCCAGTAGTGATGCCGGTTTGGCTGCACCCCCCTCCCTGACTGGCCATGTCCCCCTTCGGCATGTGCGAAAGCACTACCTCCACAACTGTGCCCTGCCCGCTTACAATCCTAGCGGGGACACTATCACATGCTTGCAGATTATGGGTACACACTGTATGATCTGGCCGATATGTAGTTCTGATTTGAGATGACATATCAGTGGACCAAGTGACATCACAAAGGCTGTCAGTCAGGCACATGATCAGCCTACTCCGATTTTTCATCTCAGCCTGCTTGCCTGTTACCAGTGTAGGGCTGAGAGAGTTGAGCAATTCCACAAGATAGTTGACTGAGAAGGGTATTTATGAATGCTTAGAGGAAGATGAGGTGGAGAGATATAAAGTATCAATCAGTCAGTTCTTAACTGTCATTTTACAGTTCTCCATCTCTCACCACTTCATCTTTCTCCAAACTTTGATAAATCTCACCGAGTTTTCACTATTTGTTGCGCTGGCTTGTATCACTAGGGAAATAGTGTATCAGGTAGGTACTGTACTCTGTGACGGCCATGGTGGTTTAATTCAAGCTTCAGCCCCCACTCAATAAAATCATCAGTGATGCATTTAGGTGAAAACAAGCTTACCTTAGTCTGGGTACACACATGCTGATGTACACAAATCTAACATCGTGCAAGATTTCCCCCCACAAACGATATCGTTTATACACACTGAACAATATCGTTTACTATATTGTCAGTACAATATCTTTAGATTTCAAAGTAAAAACTAAAGATATTGTACATCGTTAACGACCCGCGGGAGCGTGCATCGTTAACGATATAGTGAATACACACAGGACGATCTGACCAATATATCGTCTGATCAGCCATATCGGACGATATATTGGGTGCATAACGCCATGTGTGTACCCAGCCTTAGACCCTGAGCTGTCATATCAGCAGACAAAGTCATATGTTCAGCCTTCACAGTTGTTACCTCTCATTTCATGTAAGGTTTCACATTCTTTCATACTGAGAAACAGTGAATTTTCCTCTCATTAGTGGCCTAATGTGCCCTACACACTGGCAGATAATACTGAAAGATATGAACTATCACTGACCTGGTTTGGGAGTGTTGTGGACTCGGGGTTTCTTCCGGTGACCGGGAAGAGGAACCGCAACTGGGCCGCAGCAGAGATGGCCGAATGTAAGTTTTCCTCATGCAGGATCAGGTCGGCAGACAGGAGGCACGCGTGGACGCTGAAGGTCTCATGAAAGACAGAACTTGAAAGGTGCTGATGAATCAGTGAGGAATACCAGGTGCTGGAGGCACAAACTGCGCTAAAGTGCACTGGGGTTTGGAGAGACTGAAGTGCTTGTAGGCGCTGAAGTGCTTGGAGGCACTGAGGTGCGGGGAGGCGCTGAAGCGCTTGGAGGCGCTGAGGTGCTTGAAGGCGCTGAGGTGCTTGGAGACGCTGAGGCGCTTGGAGGCACTGAGGCGCTTGGAGGCACTGAGGCGCTTGGAGGCGCTGAGGCGCTTGGAGACGCTGAGGTGCTGGGAGGCACTGAGGCGCTTGAAGGCACTGAGGTGCTTGGAGGCACGGAGATGCTTGGAGGCACGGAAGTGCTTGGAGGCACGGAGGTGCTTGGAGGCACGGAGATGCTTGGAGGCACGGAGGGGCTTGGAGGCACGGAGATGCTTGGAGACACGGAGGTGCTTGGAGGCACGGAGGTGCTTGGAAACCACAGGAATGCGGGAGCACTGGAGATCACAACTTCTGTAGGCAGATTAGATGATACTCAGGCACTGATGCAGTGCCTGACGCCTGAATTTATACTTCCCACCACCATCTGGTTGGTGGGAAGTGCCTGATGACGTCAACCGCCCAGACGCCGGGCCGAGCGACGGAAGCCGGGAGCCGCCAGCGAGGACGGCCGCAGGGAGGACCAGCGCGCCCGGAGAGGTAAGTAAGGCGGACGGGGCGGCGGCGTGACAGTACCCCCTCCTCTAGGGGTGGCCCCTGGACACTTCCCAGGTTTCGGAGGGTGCTTAGCATGGAAGATTCGGATTAGTCGAGGAGCTGAGACCTCAGAAGCTCCTATCCAACTTCTCTCCTCAGGACCATAACCTTTCCATTCTACCAGATATTGCAGGTTCTTATGAAGATAACGAGAGTCCAGAATAGTTTTGATCTCGAAGTCTGTCCCAGTTTCAGTTTCTACCGAAGTGGGGCTTGAGGGCTTAGAATGAAAACGATTAAGGATGAGAGGACGAAGGAGAGAAACATGAAAGGCATTTGGTATGCGTAGATGAGAAGGTAATCCCAATTTGCAGACCACAGGATTCAAGATTTGTAGCACAGGGTAAGGACCGATGAACCTTGGGGCGAACTTCATGGTGGGTACCTTTAGCCGGAGGTTACGTGTGGAGAGCCATACCCTGTCACCAACCTTGTATTGAGGAGCGGCTCGCCGTTTCTTGTCCGCGAAGAACTTGTATCGGACAGAAACCTTTTTAAGACTAGCATGAACCTTACTCCAAATTTGTCTGAAATGTAGTAGAGTGGAAGTCACAGCTGGAACCTCTCCTGTTGGAAGAATTGGTAATTCCGGAACTTGTGGGTGGAAGCCATAGTTGATGAAGAACGGAGATTCGCCAGTGGAGGAATGAAATGAATGGTTATGTGCAAACTCTGCCCAAGGCAATAACTCTACCCAGTTGTCCTGTGAAGGGGAGATATACAGGCGGAGGAAAGTCTCCAGGTCTTGATTGACTCGTTCCGTTTGTCCATTAGTTTGGGGGTGATAAGCGGACGAAAACTTAAGTTTAATTTGTAAGGCCGAGCAGAGAGCTTTCCAAAACCTTGCGGTGAACTGTACCCCTCGATCAGAGACTATTTCTTGAGGTAACCCATGCAACCGAAAATGTTCTCGGACAAATATTAGAGCTAATTTAGGAGCTGTCGGCAGACCAGTCAATGGAACGAAGTGTGTCATCTTCGAAAAACGGTCGACGATCACCCAGACAGTGTTGAAACCTATGGAACAGGGCAAGTCGGTGACGAAGTCCCTGGAAATGTGAGTCCAGGGTTTCATAGGAATGGACAGAGGACGAAGTAACCCAGCAGGAGGTAGGCGAGGAGATTTATGCTGTGTACACTGTGGACAAGAATTAACGTAATCCTGTACATCCTTCCTCATGGAATCCCACCAGTAGGATCTTTGCAGAAACTTGTACATCTTCTGGGCGCCGGGATGACCGGAAAACTTGGAGATATGGGCCCACTGTAGTATCCTCGACCGGAATTTAGCTGGTACGGACATTCTTCCAGGGGGAGGACCTGGAGTAGTTGAGGCAGCGGAGACAGAAATTGGATTCAGAATTAAACTCCGCTCAAAAGAATCCTCTTCATCTGTGGGAGTTTGTGAACGGGACAGTGCATCCGCTTTAGTATTGAAAGTCCCGGCTCGGTACTTGATAACAAAAGAGAATCGAGTGAAGAAGAGTGCCCATCTAGCTTGGCGAGGATTCAAGCACTGTGCGGTTTTGATGTACAACAAATTTTTGTGATCAGTGTAAATGGTAATGACATGTTTGGCCCCTTCTAAGAGATATCTCCACTCTTCCAAGGCAGATTTAATTGCCAAGAGTTCCTGGTCTCCAATAGTGTAATTTCGTTCAGACGGAGAGAATTTACGAGAGTGGAAACCACACGGATGTAATCTCTTATCTGAGGAGTACTGAGAAAGAACGGCCCCAACTCCGACCGAGGATGCGTCAACTTCTAGGAAGAAAGGTTCCTCGAAATTTGGTTGTTGGAGTACTGGAGCGGACATAAAAGCCGATTTCAAGTGGGAAAAAGCCTCTATGGCTTCGGTAGGCCACAAACCCGGGTTGGAACCCTTTCTCGTCAAGGCGGTAATGGGTGCAACAATGGTGAAGAAACTTCTAATGAACTTTCTGTAATAGTTCGCAAAACCCAGGAATCTTTGTATTGCTTTCAAGGAGTGGCTGTGCCCAGTCCCGAATGGCGGAAAGTTTCTCCGGGTCCATGCGAAGCTCCATCCCCGAGATGATATAACCGAGGAACGGTATTGATGTTACTTCGAAGGTACACTTGGATATCTTGGCATAGAGATGATTCTCACGTAGACGGCGGAGTACCTCTTTGACCTGTATCCTGTGTTCAGCAAGGTCTTTGGAAAAAATCAGTATGTCATCCAAATATACCACGACACTTAGGTATAACATGTCTCGGAAGATTTCGTTGACGAATCCCTGGAAGACAGCGGGAGCATTGCTAAGACCGAACGGCATCACCAGATACTCATAATGCCCATCCCGGGTATTGAAGGCGGTCTTCCATTCATCTCCCTCTCTGATGCGTATAAGGTTATAGGCCCCCCTCAAATCGAGCTTGGAAAAAACGTGGGCACCACGAACTCTATCAAATAGCTCTGTGATTAGAGGCAAGGGGTATTTATTTTTGATGGTAATATCATTTAGGCCGCGGTAGTCGATACATGGTCTTAACCCCCCGTCCTTCTTTTTCACGAAGAAGAAGCCCGCTCCAGCCGGGGAGATAGAGGAGCGAATGAATCCCTTGTGAAGATTGGACTTGATATAGTCTGACATAGCTTGTGTCTCTGGAAGGGACAGAGGATAAATGCGACCCCGGGGCGGCATTTTCCCTGGGATGAGGTCAATGGGGCAGTCCTAAGACCTATGGGGTGGTAACTGGTCAGCCGCCTGTTCCGAGAACACATCCTTGAACTCTTGGTACGCCTCCGGGATAAGTTCTTCCTCCGCCTTAGTAGAAACACGAAGCGGACAGACAGGGGTGAGACAGTTAGCATGACAAAAAGAACTCCAAGACCGAATCTGTGCGGTCTTCCAATCGATATGGGGATTGTGAATTTTGAGCCAAGGCATTCCGAGAACCAGATCGTGATGCATTTCCGGAATCACCAGGAACGCCAAATATTCTTGATGTAGAGCCCCGACCTGTAATTTAACTGGAACCGTGCGCTCTGTTATGATACCCTTAGATATCCTAGTACCATTGATAGCTGTCAAGGAAATAGGCCGTTCGATGGGAAGAAACGAAATTCCCCGCAGCCCCGGAGTCCAACAGGGCTTCAAAAGACTTGGAAGTAACCTTGGTGGTTAACGTTACAGGAAGCAAACAGTCCGAAGTCGGAGAAGATTTGGTCGTAACCCCCAACTTGACTCCTCCGGAACAAGCTAGGCCTGCCCGTTTCCTGGACGGGATTTGCAGGACTTGATGAAGTGACCCGCAGCTCCGCAGTACAGACAGAGTTTACCTTCATGACGACGCTGTCGCTCCTCCGGGAACAATCGGGATTGGATAATCTGCATGAGTTCGTCCGGACTTGGGACCACCGCTTGCCTTGCAGGGGGAAGCAGGAACCTAGAACGATCCGATCGACTACGTTCACCTCCACGTTCCTGCATCCGGAGATCTACCTTGACACAGAGAGAGATCAATTCCTCTAAAGAATCCGGAAGCTTCCGAGTGACCAACTCATCCTTCAGGCGATCAGAGAGAGACCGTTCCAGGGAGCAGCTCTCAGAGCCTCATTATTCCAGCGAAGTTCAGAGGCAATGGTTTGAAAATGAACCACATACTGACCCACGGATCGGGAGCCTTGACGGATGCGGAGCAAGTCAGAAGAGGCCGAAGTCATCCTGCCGGGCTCGTCAAAAATTCGTCGAAAAGACGTGATGAATTCGGAGTAATTGGAAACCAGTGAATCAGAACGTTCCCATAATGGAGACACCCAATCCAAGGCAGATCCTTCCAGCAGAGAAATAATATATGCCACCTTAGGAAAGTTATGTGCAAGTAGCTCGAAATGTACCTCGCATTGGTTTAAAAAACCACGACAATTTTTAGGATTCCCATTATAACGGGACGGAGTAGGCAGCTGAAGGCGCGGAGTGGCACCGGCCGATGGCTGAACATTGCTGGAAGCGGCAACTGGTGCGGCTACTGGAACTGGTGCTGGAATTACCGAGGCTAGGGACAACTGAATCTGATCCAGACGCCCAGACAACTCCTGGAGGTACTGCATCACCTGACCCTGTGCCGCTTCCTGACTTTGTACTCGGGAAGCCAGATTCTGGATGGCACTTGAGTCCGTGTTCCGATCCCCCGGGTCCATGAGGCCTGAGTATACTATCACTGACCTGGTTTGGGAGTGTTGTGGACTCGGGGTTTCTTCCGGTGACCGGGAAGAGGAACCGCAACTGGGCCGCAGCAGAGATGGCCGAATGTAAGTTTTCCTCATGCAGGATCAGGTCGGCAGACAGGAGGCACGCGTGGACGCTGAAGGTCTCCTGAAAGACAGAACTTGAAAGGTGCTGATGAATCAGTGAGGAATACCAGGTGCTGGAGGCACAAACTGCGCTAAAGTGCACTGGGGTTTGGAGAGACTGAAGTGCTTGTAGGCGCTGAAGTGCTTGTAGGCACTGAGGTGCGGGGAGGCGCTGAAGTGCTTGGAGGCGCTGAAGCGCTTGGAGGCATTGAGGTGCTTGGAGGCGCTGAGGCGCTTGGAGACACTGAGGTGCTTGGAGGCACTGAGGCGCTTGGAGGCACGGAGATGCTTGGAGGCACGGAAGTGTTTGGAGGCACGGAGGTGCTTGGAGGCACGGAGGTGCTTGGAGGCACGGAGATGCTTGGAGGCACGGAGGGGCTTGGAGGCACGGAGATGCTTGGAGGCACGGAGGTGTTTGGAGGCACGGAGGTGCTTGAAGGCACGGAGGTGCTTGGAAACCACAGGAATGCGGGAGCACTGGAGATCACAACTTCTGTAGGCAGAATAGATGATACTCAGGCACTGATGCAGTGCCTGACGCCTGAATTTATACTTCCCACCACCATCTGGTTAGTGGGAAGTGCCTGATGACGTCACCCGCCCAGACGCCGGGCCGAGCGACGGAAGCCGGGAGCCGCCAGCAAGGACAGCCGCAGGGAGGACCAGCGCGCCCGGAGAGGTAAGTAAGGCGGACGGGGCGGCGGCGTGACATGAACGAGATACCGTTCATATCTTTCAGTGTGGAGGCACCACAGCGATGAATGATGCACGGCCCCGCGCTTGTTCATCGCTGGTGCCCCGTCGCCTGTGCATTCAGGCCAATATGGACAAGGTCGTCCATATTTGCCTGCACTGCTGTGGAGCAGGGTGACGGGGGGAGTGAAGAAACTTCACTCCCCTGTCACTGCCCCTCCCCCCCGCCGCCAGGTCACCCATCGGTCGTATCCGCCGTCGGGCAGCTCGGCGCTGGATCGCGCTATATGTAGGGCCCATATGACAAACAGTACCAGTTATTTCAATCAGGAAGATAGATAGATAGATAGATAGATAGATAGATAGATAGATAGATAGATAGATAGATAGAGAGAGATGTGGTAAGAAGGAAAGCTATGCCTACTTACAGGAAATGTATTTAAATGTATTATGAAAAGATTCATTTCACTGACAGATACATGGGAAAAGGTTCTAATTACAGAATTTGGTTACTAGGACATGTACTGTAGCTGTCTTTTTTAACTGATTATTGCACAATTAGGGCAGTTAGTGCTCTTGTTAAATGACTGTACACAAATTGAGACTGCCATTCCCAATAGACGACGGATAGATTTCTAATACACGCAGGGATTATGCTGCAAAATGTGGTTGATTATACTGCAAAACATGGCTGGTAGAGGCTTTTAAAAAAATATGTCATTATCATTGAATGCTGTAAAAAAATGTTTAAAGAAAGGCAGGAAATTGCCATCTACTGCAAAACACTCATTGTAATGCAGATGGTGGACTAGATAGCACACAATGAAATGGGGTGTACTATGGTGGCTGTCGGGATTCCGGCGCTGGTATACTGTGCGCCGGGATCCCGACAGCTGGCAAACTGAAGACCACCTAGTGAAATGTACCTCACCAAAGAGGTATTGGATGTGAAGCAAGGTTCACATGATTGGAATAACCTTGACCTCATCGGCCACTTATTTCCCATTGCTGTCCAGTTGGGATCCGGTCTGAAGATCGACAGTGTCTAGGTCGACAATGTTTAGGTCGACCACTATAGGTCGACAGTCACTAGGTCGACAGTCACTAGGTCGACAGGGTCAGGAGGTCAACATGTTCTAGGTCGACAGGTCAAAAGGTCGACATGATTTTTGTTTGACTTTTTTTACTTTTTCATACTTAACGATCCACGTGGACTACGATTGGAACGGTAATCTGCCTTGCCCGAAGCATGGCGAGCGAAGCGAGCCATGCGAGGGGACACGGTGCACTAATTGGGTTTCCCGGTCACTCTACGAAGAAAATGACACCAAAAAAACATAAAAAACTCATGTCGACCTAGAACCACACCTGTCCAGTTACCTTCTTATTCTGCTTGCGGCAGCATCACCCTACGAGCCAGAAAAAACAGCTGGGGAAGCCAAAGTGATTTTAGGCTAGTGGTTGCGGAAGACGGTAGAAAGTCAATGTTATGTGTTTAAAAATTAAATTAAAAGTATGGGTCCTCGTTTAATTTATGTCACAGTAAACATAAATGTATCAAACCTGCTATAGAAAAAAAACAGATAAAATACACATTATTATAATAATTTTTTTGCTGAGTGCTGTTTATTAAATCATGTGCATTACTCTTGCAGCTGAATACATTGTGAGATAGAAAACGACTTACTTGGCTGCCTGTCCACTGCATGGTTTTGCTAACACATCAGTTTTTAGGTTGCATAAATACATTTCCATCATTCTGCCTGCATATCTGCATTCCTTTGTCTCCTGTACTCCTTAACCTGTCAGCACTGTTTTACCCCCTTTTCTTATTATCATGACTGATGACACATTGGCATAAATAAGACACGGGAGGTACAGTGTCCTTGAGGAAATTAGTTTTGGTCTTCAAAATCAGTACAGTGGCCCTCATTCCGAGTTGTTCGCTCGCAAGTGAATTTTAGCAGATTTGCTCATGCTAAGCCGCCGCCTACTGGGAGTGAATCTTAGCATCTTAAAATTGCGAACGATGTATTCGCAATATTGCGATTACACACCTCGTAGCAGTTTCTGAGTAGCTTCAGACTTACTCGGCATCTGCGATCAGTTCAGTGCTTGTCGTTCCTGGTTTGACGTCACAAACACACCCAGCGTTCGCCCAGACACTCCCCCGTTTCTCCAGCCACTCCTGCGTTTTTTCCGGAAACGGTAGCGTTTTTTCACACACGCCCATAAAACGGCCTGTTTCCGCCCAGTAACACCCATTTCCTGTCAATCACATTACGATCGCCAGAATGATGAAAAAGCCGTGAGTAAAAATTCTAACTGCATAGCAAATTTACTTGGCGCAGTCGCAGTGCGGACATTGCGCATGCGCATTAAGCGGAAAATCGCTGCGATGCGAAGATTTTTACTGAGCGAACAACTTGGAATGAGGGCCAGTGTCTGATGAGTTGCCTTCATTTTGATTTTCATTGTGTCAATTAAAATTTGCTTTCCTTCTAAAGTCTGACTACTTACTTCTGTTACCATTTAGTTCAGGATCTGATCATGTGAGAGCCATACTTACAGTACTGTATGATTGTATTTTTCAGCTGAGGAAGTGGAGAGACTGGCTGCAATGCGCTCTGAGTCTTTAGTACCTGGTACTCACACTCCACCTATCAGAAGAAGAAGTAAATTTGCCACTCTAGGAAGACTATTTAAGCCATGGAAATGGAGAAAGAAGAAAAGTGAAAAATTTAAACAAACATCTGCAGGTAAGATCTTACATAGTGATTGCAATAGGGGAAAGTGTTACGATATATATCCTCTCAAAAAAGCTAAGAACCATTTTTTCATACTTTTTTTATGTTGATCTTACTTCCAATTTTTTATTGTTAGGGATGTATTCTCCTGTCCTTTATTAATTGTATGCACTTTTTATACACCTTTTTAATTAGTTACATTGATTTCTCATTTAATTGCTGGCTCCTAGTATAGGGCCACTCGCTTTTATTTTTATGTTGGTGATAATTACAGTATATTAAATTTTTAATTTTTTATATAAAATTTTTTTTTTTACTGAGTCTCCGCCAAATTATAGGACACCATTGGTCGCTGAAAATTACCTTATTCCCTTCTATTTTTTAAGATCTTACATAGTGTTCATATTATACATGGAGTTCAAAAAGTCCTTCTGCTGTGGGCACCATCTCTGGCTGCAGCCGTGGGAGGGCAGAGAGGCACAAAGCCTATGGATAAGTACTTAGGGGTCTATTTACTAAGCCTTGGATGGAGATAAAGTGGACGGAGATAAAGTACCAGCCAATCGGCTCCTAACTGTCATTTTTCAAACCCAACCTGTGACATGACAGTTAGGAGCTGATTGGCTGGTACTTTATTTCCGCCCACTTTATATCCATCCAAGGCTTAGTAAATGGACCCCTTAACCTGCTGTATATGTAGATAAGTACATATTAAATTCTGTTTTATTTCATGTAAATGAAGTGTTTAAATACATTTATGTTGACATATTATTTAGAACACATTCTTTGCAGGGAAACTTGCTTAGCTCACAGTCACTGCGGAGGGACTTTTTGTACTCCCTTTTTCTCTTACGTCCTAGAGGATGCTGGGGAATTCGTAAGGACCATGGGGTATATACGGGCTCCGCAGGAGACATGGGCACTCTAAAGACTTTAGAATGGGTGTGCACTGGCTCCTCCCTCTATGCCCCTCCTCCAGACCTCAGTTAGATCCTGTGCCCAGAGGAGATAGGGTGCACTACAGGGGAGCTCTACTGAGTTTCTCTGTAAAAGATTTATTGTTAGGTTTTTTATTTTCAGGGAGCACTGCTGGCAACAGGCTCCCTGCATCGTGGGACTGAGGAGAGAGAAGCAGACCTACTTAAGTGATAGGCTCTGCTTCTTAGGCTACTAGACACCATTAGCTCCAGAGGGTTGGAACGCAGGTCTCACCCTCGCCGTTCGTCCCGGAGCCGCGCCGCCGTCCTCCTCACAGAGCCGGAAGATAGAAGCTGGGTGAGTATTAAGAAGAAAGAAGACTTCACAGGCGGCAGAAGACTTCAGATCTTTACTCAGGTAACGCCATTGCTCCCACACAGACGCACACAGCGGGCACTGTAAGGGTGCAGGGCGCAGGGGGGGGCGCCCTGGGCAGCAATAAAAACCTCTAGGGACACTGGCATGTACAGTAGATACTGCAGAGGCAGTAAATTAATAAAACCCCGCCAGTATAAATAATTTGAGCGGGACCGAAGCCCGCCGTTGAGGGGGGGTCCTCCAGCACTAACCAGCGCCATTTTCTCCACAGCACACTGCAGAGAAGCTGGCTCCCCGGACTGTCCCCTGCTGAACAAGGTTACAGAGGGCAAAAAAGAGGGGGGGGGGCACATTTTATTGGCGCAGTGAGTGTATTTATCTAAAAAGCGCTGAATACTACCTGGGATTTCATTCCAGTGACCGGTGGCGCTGGGTGTGTGCTGGCATACTCTCTCTCTGTCACTCCAAAGGGCCTTATTGGGGGACTGTCTCCATATAAATATATCCCTGAGAGTGTGCTCATCTAAGGAGGAGGTGGAGCAGATGATTGTGGTGTCTCCGTTGGCAACGCCGACACCTGATTGGTTAGATATGTGGAATGTTTTAAATGCAAATGTGGCTTTATTACATAAGAGATTGGACAAAGCAGAGTCCAGGGATAAAACAGGGAGTCAATCAATGGCTTTGACTGTGTCACAGGGCCCTTCAGGGTCTCAAAAACGTCCACTGTCCCAAATAGCAGACACTGATACCGACACGGATTCTGACTCCAGTGTCGACTACGATGATGCGAGGTTACACCCAAGGGTGGCCAAAAGTATTCATTATATGATTATTGCAATAAAAGATGTTTTACATATCACAGATGACCCCTCTGTCCCTGACACGAGGGTATGCATGTTTAAGGGAAAGAAACCTGAGGTAACCTTTCCCCCATCTCATGAGCTGAACGCGTTATTTGAAAAAGCTTGGGAAACTCCAGACAAAAAACTGCATATTCCCAAGAGGATTCTTATGGCGTATCCTTTCCCTGCACAGGACAGGATACGGTGGGAATCCTCGCCCAGGGTGGACAAGGCTTTAACGCGCTTGTCCAAAAAGGTGGCGCTACCGTCTCCAGACACGGCGGCCCTCAAGGATCCTGCTGATCGCAGACAGGAAACTACCTTAAAATCAATTTATTCACATACGGGTGCTTTACTCAGACCGGCAATAGCATTGGCTTGAGTTTGTAGTGCTGTAGCAGCTTGGACAGATACCTTGTCAGCTGATGTTGATACCCTAGATAGGGATACCATTTTATTGACCTTAGGTCACATTAAAGACGCAGTCTTATATATGAGAGACGCTCAGAGAGACGTTGGGCTACTAGGTTCAAGAGCAAACGCCATGGCGATTTCTACTAGGCGAGCCCTATGGACCCGCCAATGGACGGGTGATGCAGACTCAAAGAGGCATATGGAAGTTTTGCCTTACAAGGGTGAGGTGTTATTTGGGGAAGGTCTCACGGACCTGGTTTCCACAGCTACCGCGGGTAAATCTACTTTTTTGCCTTATGTTCCTCCACAGCAAAAGAAAACACCACAATATCAGATGCAGTCCTTTCGGTCGCATAAATCCAGAAGAGGTCGGGGCTCTTCCTTCATCGCCAGAGGTAAGGGTAAAGGGAAAAGAATGCCTGCCACGGCTAGTTCACAGGAGTAGAAGTCCTCCCCGGCTTCTACTAAATCCACCGCATGACGCTGGGGCTCCACTGAGGGAGTCCGCGCCGGTGGGGGCAAGTCTTCGACTCTTCAGCCACGTCTGGGTTCAGTCAGACGTGGATCCTTGGGCGATGGAAATTGTATCCCAGGGCTACAAGCTGGAATTCGAAGGGGTGCCTCCGCGCTGATTTTTCAAATCGGCTTTACCAACTTCTCCCCCAGAAAGGGAGATAGTTTTAGCTGCAATTCAAAAGCTGTGTCAACAGCAAGTGGTTGTCAAGGTTCCCCTAGTTCAACAGGGGAAGGGGTACTATTCAACCCTGTTTGTGGTTCCGAAACCGGATGGTTCGGTCAGACCCATTCTTAATCTAAAATCCCTAAACCTGTACTTGCAAAAGTTCAAATTCAAGATGGAATCGCTTCGGGCAGTTATCTCCAGGCTGGATGGGGGGATTTTATGGTGTCACTGGACATAAAGGATGCATACCTTCATGTCCCCATATATCCCCCTCATCAGGCATACCTGAGATTCGCTGTACAGGGCTGTCATTACCAGTTTCAGACGTTGCCGTTTGGGCTTTCCACGGCCCAGAGGATTTTCACCAAGGTAATGGCGGAAATGATGGTGCTCCTGCGCAGGCAGGGAGTCACAATTATCCCATACTTGGACGATCTCCTGATAAAAGCGAGATCGAGAGATCAGTTGCTGAAAAGCGTGTCGCTCTCCCTGAGAGTGCTCCAGCAGCATGGCTGGATTCTAAATCTACCAAAGTCACCGTTGGTTCCAACGACTCGGCTGTCGTTCTTAGGCATGATTCTGGACACGGAACAAAAGAGGGTTTTTCTCCCAATGGAAAAAGCCCAGGAACTCCAGAACATGGTCAGAGACCTGTTAAAACCGAACAGAGTGTCAGTTCATCAATGCACTCGAGTAATGGGAAAAATGGTGGCGACCTACGAGGCCATCCCCTTCGGCAGGTTTCATGCGAGGACATTTCAGTGAGACCTCCTGGACAAGTGGTCCGGGTCCCATCTTCAAATTCATCAGAAAATAAGCCTGTTCCCCTGGGCCAGGGTGTCTCTCCTGTGGTGGCTACAGAGTGCTCACCTTCTAGAGGGTCGCAGGTTCGGCATACAAGACTGGGTTCTGGTGACCACGGACGCGAGCCTCCGAGGATGGGGAGCAGTCACACAAGGAAGACATTTTCAGGGATTATGGTCAAGCCAGGAGGCTTGTCTACACATCAACATTCTAGAATTAAGGGCCATATACAGCGGCCTACGACAAGCGGAGAATCTTCTTCGCGACCTACCGGTACTGATTCAACAGGACAACGTCACAACAGTGTCTCATGTAAACCGCCAAGGCGGGACAAGGAGCAGAGTGGCAATGGCGGAAGCCACCAGGATTCTTCGCTGGGCAGAAAATCACGTAAGCGCTCTGTCAGCAGTCTTCATTCCGGGAGTGGATAACTGGGAAGCAGACTTCCTCAGCAGACACGATCTCCATCCAGGAGAGTGGGGACTTCATGAAGAAGTTTTTGCAGAGATAACAAGTCTTTGGGGACTTCCTCAAATAGACATGATGGCGTCACGCCTCAACAAGAAGCTTCGGAGGTATTGTGCCAGGTCAAGGGACCCTCAGGCAGTAGCGGTAGACGCCCTGGTGACACCATGGGTGTTTCAGTCGGTCTATGTGTTCCCTCCTCTTCCTCTCATCTCAAAAATATTGAGAATCATAAGAGGAAAAAGAGTGCAGACAATACTCATTGTTCCAGATTGGCCTCGAAGGGCCTGGTATTCAGATCTTCAGGAGATGCTCACAGAAGATCCATGGCCTCTTCCTCTCAGGGAGGACCTGTTGCAGCAGGGGCCCTGCGTGTTCCAAGACTTACCGCGGTTACGTTTGACGGCATGGTGGTTGAACACCGAATCCTAGCTGGGAAAGGTATTCCGGAGGAAGTCATCCCTACTCTGATAAAGGCTAGGAAGGAAGTGACGGCGAAACATTATCACCGTATCTGGAGGAAGTATGTATCTTGGTGTGAAGCCAAGAATGCTCCTACGGAAGATTTCCACTTGGGCAGTTTTCTCCACTTTCTACAGACTGGAGTGGATATGGGCCTGAAGTTAGGCTCCATTAAGGTACAGATTTCGGCCCTATCTATATTCTTTCATAAGGAATTGGCTTCTCTCCCAGAAGTCCAGACTTTTGTAAAGGGAGTGCTGCACATCCAGCCTCCTTTTGTGCCCCTAGTGGCGCCATGGGACCTTAACGTGGTGTTACAGTTCCTAAAATCACACTGTTTTGAACCTCTTCAAACAGTGGAATTAAAATTTCTCACTTGGAAGGTGGTCATGTTGTTGGCCTTGGCATCTGCAAGGCGGGTGTCAGAATTGGCGGCTTTGTCTCACAAAAGCCCCTATCTGATTTTCCATGAGGATAGAGCAGAGTTGAGGACTCGTCCTCAATTTTTGCCTAAGGTGGTTTCATCGTTTCATATGAACCAACCTATTGTGGTGCCGGTGGCTACGAGTGACTTGGAGGATTCCAAGTCCCTTGATGTAGTCAGGGCCTTAAAAATTTACGTAGCCAGGACGGCTCGGGTTAAGAAAACAGAGGCACTGTTTGTCCTGTTTGCAGCCAACAAGGTTGGCGCTCCTGCTTCTAAGCAGACTATTGCTCGCTGGATCTGTAACACGATTCAGCAGGCTCATTCTACGTCTGGATTGCTGTTACCAAATTCGGTAAATGCCCATTCCACTAGGAAGGTGGGCTCTTCTTGGGCGGCTGCCTGAGGCGTCTCGGCTTTACAGCTTTGCCGAGCTGCTACTTGTTCGTGTTCAAACACCTTTGCAAAATTCTACAAGTTTGATACCCTGGCTGATGGGGACCTCATGTCTGCTCAATTTGTGCTGCAGAGTCATCCGCACTCTCCCGCCCGGTTTGGAGCTTTGGTATAATCCCCATGGTCCTTATGGAGTCCCCAGCATCCTCTAGGACGTAAGAGAAAATAAGATTTTAAACCTACCGGTAAATCTATTTCTCCTAGTCCGTAGAGGATGCTGGGCGCCCGTCCCAGTGCGGAAACTCTGCAAGACTTGTATATAGTTGTTGCTTACATAAGGGTTATGTTACAGTTGACATCGGTCTTGGACCGTTACTGTCGTTTGTTCATACTGTTAACTGGTTATGTATGTTCCAGGTTACATGGTATGATTGGAAAATCAGATAGGGGCTTTTGTGAGACAAAGCCGCCAATTCTGACACCCGCCTTGCAGATGCCAAGGCCAACAACATGACCACCTTCCAAGTGAGAAATTTTAATTCCACTGTTTGAAGAGGTTCAAACCAGTGACATTTTAGGAACTGTAACACCACGTTAAGGCCCCATGGCGCCACTGGGGGCACAAAAGGAGGCTGGATGTGCAGCACTCCCTTTACAAAAGTCTGGACATGGGCTGGTATGAGTCTTGCCCTTGGATTGCTAAATCCTGCCTTGTATTGTCCATCTCCTCTGGGCACAGTTCTCTAACTGAGGTCTGGAGGAGGGGCATAGAGGGAGGAGCCAGTGCACACCCATAGTCAAAGTTCTTTTTAGTTGCCCTATCTCCTGCGGAGCCCGTCTATACTCCATGGTCCTAACGGAGTCCCCAGCATCCTCTACGGACTAGGAGAAATAGATTTACTGGTAGGTTTAAAATCTTATTATATATTAGAATGACACACTGCCACTTCTAAAATCCATTAATTTGCATTTTCCTTACCGCCACTTCAGAACTTCTGGTTTTACATATCTAGAATATATACTGAATATGTTTTTCACAAAATGCCAGGTAATGGGTGTTAGAGAGTAGATGTTAGAAAATAAAGGGAGAAGTCATATCAGGGGAAATTCAATTGTTGCCACTATAATTAATGGGCACCCGATGGAGCAATTCAGTTGTTCCACTCGCCATCTTGCAAGTTGCGCCCAATTAGACTTGATATAGCCATGTTTAGCGGCTCAGCCCCTCTAAACTCTTGGTTAGGGCACCCAAACCACAGAGTTTTCACACATTTCTGATAGCCACCTCAAGGAAAAAGTGTTCCCCCATAGCACATTTCTGCTAGCAACCTCAGCAAAAGAGTGTTCCCCCACAGCAGTAATGCCCGAACAGAGCAACAATTAAATTGCTCTTTTGGGCGTCATCTAGTTACAGCCGCGGGGGAAAACAATTGAATTCCCGCCATCAAGTCTATAATTAACTAAACCAAGTCTGTTTTAGAATGTATTTTATCACTCATTGCTTGTGGTTATTGTTATTGTTACATGCTGTGACTCCCAACTACGGGCAGTATCCTGTTAGCAGTGCTACTTGCTATTAAATATGCTCCTAAATTAGCTGCCACTTCACCTATGTAAAGCCCAGGAAACTGATTACTGAACCAGCTTTTCCAATGACCAGCTTTGCTGTAGTAAAGAATTTGTATTTTTTTTTGCCACGCACACATCCCATATGGTGGTCACTGAGGATTATCTGTATTGGTATCATATATTCCTTTTAAATTATAATTACCCACTACTTTTAAAATTCTTGTGCATGATAACACTATGCTTTTAATATTCAACCTTTGGGAGCTCTCCTGTTTTAAGTGTCTCAAGCCTCCAAAAGTCTTAAGGGCCCTACACACTTGACGATAACGATGATAGATATGTACGATATCGTTCAAAAATGAATGATAAATCGTTCATATCGTTCAATGTGTAAGCATCAACGATGAACAATGCGTGGCCCCGCAGTCGTTCATCGTTGATCTATCTTCATTTATACATGCAAGTCAATTTTGACGATATAGATGTATGTACTGTCATATCATCCAAATCGGCCGTCGATATCGTCCAGTGTGTAGGCAAAAATCGTTGAAGAAAAAAAATCGGCCAATGTAAAATCGCTGAAATCGCCAAGTGTGTAGGGCCCTTTACTATAGCTCTGATTGAAAGTGAACTTATTAGCTTTGTTTCTCAGAAAGTTGTGTGCAAAAGAAAGTGATTAAGTTTCTTATGAGACCAGTTACTGAGCAATAGCCAGAAATGGACACAAATCTATTTTGTGGACTGTTCTTTAGAAATTGTTGTAGACTTTTAAAGTCAATTTGAAGAACAAAAGTGCACATTTTATAAAGGTCTTGGCAAAGTTTCTGCACTAATACAAAATAGTTGTTGACATCTGTAAAGTACATACATTGATATTTTTTAAATAATAGGTTTAAAACGCTGAACAGAGATATGTTTAAGAAAGTATCTTAGCTTTTGGCAAAGTAAAGTGTGCATAGGGCATCCTGCCCAAGGGATAGTGTGCTTCAAAGGAGTTTGTAAAACTCATAGCCCTCAGAGATAATAATGCAGTTATACAAGCAGCCTGTAACCATACACCATCTGTAGACTAGATTTCTACAGCATTTAGCTGAAAAAAAATTATAATAATTTCTTTAGCAGTGATGGAACAAGAAAACATCTATTTCTGCAGCGGGGTACACTGTGAATCCACAAGGAATTACATTGTGGTGTAGAGTTGGATCTTGCGAGGCACCAACAGGCTAAATGCTTTGACTGTTCCCAGGATGCATAGCACCGCCTCCTCTATAGCCCCGCCTCCAGGCACTGGAGCTCAGTTTGTAAGTTGGTGCCTGCAGTGCAGGCAGCTAACAGGGAGCCCTCAAAAGAACTTTTTGAAGAAAAGAAGACTTCAAGGGCCGCAGCACAGGCACTTAGAAGGGCTATATGTCAGTCTGACATATCATGCTGCGGCTCCCTCATCTCCCCCAGCGGTGCTGTATACTCCCGCGCCCTGGTTGACGGGTAGTTACAGCGGAGGGCTCCGGTCACTTCAGGCACACACTCGCCGCTACTCTCCTGGTTCGCGTGGCCGCATCTTCGGGAGGAGGTAAAAGGGTCCCCCAGGCGGGACCCGCTCAAATCGCGATCCGGCACGGTGGCGTGGACACTGTGGCCATACAGGGACCCCACTAAACCACCAGGGCAAGGGGCACAGGTCGAATTTCTGACCTGTAGCCCCTCACCCAGTCTCAGGCGCCATTTAATGCAAATGTTCCCGCCCTGGAGCTGCATCGCTCTCTCTCCCTCACTCCCGTTTGGGTGCCATTACACACATGCTGAGCTGATTCTGGGACTGCTGGGCAATGTCTCCTCTGTAAATCCGCCTGCCTCATCAGCGCTGTGCATTTACAAAACACTTAAGTATTCTACATGTCGTTTAGACAGTGTTAGTTAAGAACAAGTGCATAACTTCAGGGATATTTAGTACAAGTACCCTGTGATAAACATTCAGTCTTTACTGTGCATTGTTATATCTTATACAGTCAGGTCCATAAATATTGGGACATCGACACAATTCTCATATTTTGGGCTCTATACACCACCACAATGGATTTGAAATGAAACAAACAAGATGTGCTTTAACTGCAGACTTTCCGCTTTAATTTGAGGGTACAGGTTGATTATCCCTTATCCAAAATTCAAAATCCCACATTTTTGGTTCCCCTATTGAGATAATGACACATATATATGTATATTATATTATATATCTATATAATATATCTATATATACACATAATATATCATATATATGTCATTATCTCAGTAGGGGACCCAAAAATGTGGGATTTTGCTGTATTTACATCCAAATCTGGTGAACGGTGTAGGAATTACAACGGTTTCTATATGTGCCTCCCACTTTTTAAGGGACCAAAAGTAATGGGACAAACTAAACAATCCTAAATCAAACTTTCACTTTTTAATACTTTGTTGCAAATCCTTTGCAGTTAATTACAGCCTGAAGTCTGGAACGCATAGACATCACCAGACGCTGGGTTTCATCCCTGGTGATGCTCTGCCAGGCCTCTACTGCAAATGTCTTCAGTTCCTGCTTGTTCCTGGGGCATTTTCCCTTCAGTTTTGTCTTCATCAAGTGAATTGCATGCTCAATCAGATTCAGGTCAGGTGATTGACTTGGCCATTGCATAACATTCCACTTATTTGCCTTAAAAAACTCTTTGGTTGCTTTCGCAGTATGCTTCGGGTCATTGTCCATCTGCACTGTGAAGCACCGTCCAATGAGTTCTGAAGCATTTGACTGAATATGAGCAGATAATACTGCCCGAAACACTTCAGAATTCATCCTGCTGCTTTTGTCAGCAGTCACATTATCAATAAATACAAAGGAACCAGTTCCATTGGCAATAATAACAAAAACAGAAAGGAATAAAAAATAGCGCTTGATGGAAAAAAGCAGCCTAGATATATTCTAGTGATTCCCAATCACCAATATAATGCTAAAGAAAAATAAGTAATAGAAAATATCTTTGGCGCTACCACCTTTATATTAGTTAATGATGGAAAAGGCTATAGGATTGTCCCATAAGTTTTCTCTGTAACTGAATTATGATCTTGCTGTCTTCCAAATTTCTTCAGATCTTACGATTCCTTATGGATTGGTATACATATAAACAGAGGAAAGAAGAATATATAGTGTAGTATTTTTTTTTTTTTTATTAAAATAAGTTCAAATTTATTTTAGATAACACAAATGATAAAAAGCATTTAAAAAGAATTTTTCTTCCATCCAATAAAATTCTGTGTTTTTTGTATATGATTGGAACCGTACCGTGTCAAGCTCCCAGCATGGAGCAATGGAAAGAGCACAAAGTTGGAGTCTCCGGAATTCCTCCTTACTCCCTCCAGGCAAAACACCGGCAGCTGGACCAGGCAGGCTCCCTTCCAAATTTGGATGCAGGTAGATGGATTCAATAGCCTCCAACGCGTTTCGAGTTCTAATAAACTCTTCCTCAGAATCTGCCTTGAGGAAGGGTTTATTAGAACTCGAAACGCGTTGGCGGCTATTGAATTGAGTAAGGAGGAATTCCGGAGACTCCAACTTTGTGCTCTTTCCATTGCTCCATGCTGGGAGCTTGACACGGTACGGTTCCAATCATATACAAAAAACACAGAATTTTATTGGATGGAAGAAAAATTCTTTTTAAATGCTTTTTATCATTTGTGTTATCTAAAATAAATTTGAACTTATTTTAATAAAAAAAAAAAAAATACTACACTATATATTCTTCTTTCCTCTGTTTATATGTATACCTATCCATAAGGAATCGTAAGATCTGAAGAAATTTGGAAGACAGCAAGATCAAAATTCAGTTACAGAGAAAACTTATGGGACAATCCTATAGACTTTTCCATCATTAACTAATATAAAGGTGGTAGCGCCAAAGATATTTTCAATTACTTATTTTTCTTCAGTTCCATTGGCAGCCATTCATGCCCACGCCATGACACTACCACCACCATGCTTCACTGATGAGGTGGTATGTTTTTGATCATGAGCAGTTCCTTTCCTTCTCCATACTCTTCTCTTCCCATCACTCTGGTACAAGTTGATCTTTGCCTCATCTGTCCATAGGATGTTGTTTGGCAAACTGTAAAGGCTTTTTTAGATGTTGTTTGACAAACTCTAATCTGGTCTTCCTGATTTTGTGGCTCACTAATGTTATACATCTTGTGGTGAACCCTCTATATTCACTCTTGTGAAGTCTTCGCTTGATTGTTGACTTTGACACATATACACCTACCTCCTGGAGAGTGTTCTTGATCTGGGCAACTGTTGAGAAGGGATTTTTCTTCACCAGGGAAATAATTATTGTGTCATCCACCACAGTTGTTTTCCGTGGTCTTCCAGGTCTTTTGGTGTTGCTGAGCTCTCCGGCGCGTTCTTTCTTTTTAAGAATGTTCCAAACAGTTGATTTGGCCACACCTAATGTTTTTGCTATCTCTCTGATGGGTTTGTTTTGATTTTTCAGCCTAATGATGGCTTGCTTCACTGATAGTGGCAGCTCTTTGGATCTCATATTGAGAGTCGACAGCAACAGATTCCAAATGCAAATGTCACACCTGAAATCTACTCCAGACCTTTTACCTGCTTAATTGATGATGAAATAATGAGGGAATAGCCCACTCCTGTCCATGAAATAGCTTTTGAGTCGATTGTCCCATTACTTTTGGTCCCTTAAAAAGTGGGAGGCACATATAGAAACCGTTGTAATTCCTACACCGTTCACCTGATTTGGATGTAAATACCCTCAAATTAAAGCTGAAAGTCTGTTGTTTCATTTCCATTGTGGTGGTGTATAGAGTCCAAAATATGAGGATTGTGTCGATGTCCCAATATTTATGGACCTGACTTTATTTAATTATTCAAACATCTTAGAGGCCTATTGCTTTGTCTCTTATGGGACTATTAATCAGCAGTAATGAAAAATGTTTCAGAAATAAGCAATAAGTGATAGAGAATCGCTTATTGGTAATATTTCAAACTTGTTACCAACCTGTCAAAATGACGCAACAACATAACAGCCACTGAATGGAGCAACACCTGAATTGCTCTGTCAGGCGCCATCTAGTGGCCGCTGGCTTGCAAAACAGTTGAATCCCGAGAGTTGAGGAGCAGTGTGAGCCTTTTATTATATAAGATTATTGGTGGGTGAGCAAAGTGATATGCGGCTACCTTGGCGATACTGTCCGGGAGCGGTAAGACTTAACTCCACTGACAGATCGGTCAGGGAATATGAGCACGTGTGACCATATTGTGCATACACACAGGAACTGAAAGCCTGGACTTGGGCTACCAATTCATCTAATAAAATAAAATAATAATGATTGAAATAAAGCATTCTAAAAGTATAAAAGCAAAAGTGCCTTTAGGGCCTGATTCTGATTTGCCCGCAATGCCACAGAGAAGCGTATTAATTATGAAGAAGCACGCTCTCGGAAATGTATTGGGTGTTCCTGGGTGGAGACTGGGAGGTGGCAATGTAGATGCACAGAGATGTACCGAGTTATGGGAGTGTTACTGAACTGCTTGTGATCTCAGGCACTTAATTGCTCACATTGGATACAGAGATTCTGCTCCTACCATGTAGATTAAGCAAGCTTACATGGAGTCAATATACAAGGATGATTCCTGCGCACTTTTCCAAAGGTAAATTTAAACGTAGTTACTCCAATCCGGAATAAATTTAAATGCAGTTATGCAATAGTAGGCGAGTACACAGTTCCAAAAAACCCCACTAGCTGTGTCCATAAGCCAGTTCAGTCAGCCGACAGTAGCAGTCACTTAATTCACACTATTTTCTGGTTCCTTCAATCTTGATAATTCATCCACTGGGTCAGAATCTTCCACCGTTGTTCTATCGACCTCTTAGGGTGAATTTATGCAAAACAAAAAGACCTTGAAAAAGACCTTATTAAGGTTGAAACGCGTTGGTGTTCTGACTGCCAGTACTGCTTGGGACCTGAAGGAGGTACAGCTTAGTAGGGGGGAGCTTCTAAAAATACCCCTGTATGCTTTGTTATGTGCCTTCCCTAGAAGGTTGCCTTTGGTACACATGTCTTTGGCATTTTATATCTCTTTTTAAAAAATAAATGTTTTATGGTATACACTATGGTCTCTCCACCTTTTGTTTTGCATAAATTCACCCTAAGAGGTCGATAGAACAAAGGTGGAAGATTCTGACCCAGCAGGGTTTTTTGGAACTGTGTACTCGCCTGCTATTGCATAACTGCATTTAAATTTATTCCGGATTGGAGTTACTACGTATAAATTTACCTTTGGAAAAGTGCGCAGAAATCATCCTTGTATATTGTCTTGTTTGTCTTTGTGGATTGGTGATATCCACCTCTAATTCCAGCAGCCCTTTCATCAGCAAGGCGCGCTAAGTGTATTTTTTCCAAGCTTCCATGGAGTGACTGATGGTTGCGTCTGAAGACATACTGAGAGGTATTTCATTGTCACAATGGGCATCTTAAGCTGGGTACACACTGGGACAATGGGGCAGATGTATTAACCTGGAGAAGGCATAAGGAAGTGATAAACCAGTGATATGTGCAAGGTGATAAAGCCACCAGCCAATCAGCTCCAATATGTAAATTAACAGTTAGGATCTGATTGGCTGGTGCCTTTATCACCTTGCACATATCACTGGTTTATCACTTCCTTATGCCTTATCCAGGTTAGTACATCTGCCCCAATGTGTCCCCAGCCGATATGTTGGCCTGAAGGGTACTTTGATTGATGTAATGAAGGTCGGAGCATCATATCGCTCCTTCCTTCATTACACATGCTGCGGTCGCTAGCTTTATTGCGCTCTGATCCTTTCCGCAGGATCTCCCGGGGGAGGTCCAAAATGTTGTGAAGCATGTTACCAAATTATTTGTGACCTGACCTGTGTTTCATTAGTCATAGTGTGTATATATATATATATATATATATATATATATACATGCATTGTAACAAGGTCGCCGTCAAAGTCAGGACACAGCGGGCAGTATACAGAGTTTGTGTGAGTATTTAATGGCATACCAGCAGCAAACAAACTTTGCACCAAACAAAAGAATTACATTGTCCAATCCGCTGACCGTATGCACAGTCTCTCAGTGCCTCCGGGCACTGATGGTACAAGTCCCTAGCACTAGTGGAAACGTTCTCTACTCGCTGGCCGCTTATTGGCACCAGTGTGTTGAGCTGTAGACTTAGCAGGGTTTAAATCCCTGCCAGTATAATTAGACCAATTCCATGCTGTGGCTGGGAAGGTCCGAAAACCTGGACCAGAGCCGTGGGTTGAGAGCCCACTCTTCCCTCCCTCAACCAAACATCAGAGTACCTATCTGGGTTTTGCACCGAACCAGGTTATTTTACCTGGCTGCAAAGCAATTTCTCTGAGGCTGGACGGCTTTTCTTTAACCCTCTACAGGGAAGTTGTGACCAGGGAAATACTGCATTTCCTGGTGAAACTAACCCTGTCTCACCACTATATATATATATATATATATATATATATATATATACTAGCTAGAGTACCCGGCGTTGCCCGGGATTTTAAGAATGTCTGTTTCCGAATATAAATTTAAACCTTAGACACACAGTATAAATAACATTGTAGATAGCTGAATACCCGTGCTTCGCTACGGGATGAGGATGGTAAATTAGAATGACAGTTGTTTGTAAATTTACGTTTGTTGGAGATCTAGTATATAGACATATCTTGCTTCCCTGACGCACTTAGTGGCCGGACCCCTTTTTAGTCCCCCAAGGGCCCCTGCTATTTCCACTATACAGCTCTCAGTCTGTGGCTTCCTGCTGCCTCCATTCCCCTCCTCACATCATGTCAGTGACCCTGTGAAATTATACATTTTTTTACATTTTGTTATATAGCGCAGCACATTATGTATCTCCTGATATACTATGTGCTGCTGGGGGACCGTGCTACTACCACTATATAACTCTCAGTGTGTGGGTTTGTGCTACCTGCATTCCCCTCCTCACATCATGTCACTAGCCCTGTCACATGCAGCCCTGTCATCACTGACATATTATGCATGTCCTGATATAGTCTGTGCTGCTGGCCCACCCCTAGGGGTGCTAGTGGTGTGTTACCCCCACAGTGTTTGTTTCCAGAGTGTAAGTCATATGTGTACCAAGTTTGTTGTAAATTGGTCCGGGCATTCCAGAGTTATACTGTCTGCTGAAATACTCAGTGCTGATGCCTCACCCCTAGGGGTGCTAGGGGTGTCTTCCCCCCACATTGTTTGTTCCCAGATTGTAAGGCATATGTGTACCAATTTTTGAGTACATTGCTCCAGCAATTCCGGAGTTATGCTGTCTCCTGATATACTCTGTGCTGCTGTCTGCCCCCCTAGGGGTGCTAGGGATTTCAAATTGTTTTAGTTGCCTCCGCCGAGTTTTAATACGCTCGTAAACTGTGGATTTGTATAAAAAGACAGAAGGACAAATTTTCATTTTTATATTATACATATATATATATCATAGCATACCTTCCAACTGTCCCAGTGTCCTCCCGTCAAGACAGCTTTGTCTCGCAGTGAGAAAGCTGGGAGGTAGCTACCAGTCACTGAATAAATGGCGTGCTTACCTGTCAGCGGGCAGCAATGAATAGGTTTGGAGGTCAGTACGGGACAGACTAGTACTTTGCAACAATACACTCTTGAGAGTGTGCCATAGCCCCTTTGTGGTATGGGTTGGTGCACCTTGACCCAATTCACAAATCAGAAGGTATGTGATGGGCAGCCTAGTAGTGACAACATTTTCTTATGTGTGTCCCTCACTAATTATTATGGTTTTTTTTTCTTGCAAAGAGTAAAAGCTATTATTCTTATACAGTTTGGACATTGCTGTCTTTTATATTTTCAAAATAGCTTATTTGCTGTCATTGTCCCAGGGATATGTCTGTTTTTAATACTTCATTGCTTCAAATTATTTTCAATTATCTGTATATAATTGATCAGAACTGAGCATATATATATCAGCAACATCTTGATTGATGGGCCCATATTTTTGGCCAAAATTGTGCTAAGCATCTGAAATTTACTCTATGATACATTGCAGAGTTTATTATAATTATTCGGAATAGCAGTGTTTAGTATTTAGAGTGTGCACCTGCATTTTCTCTACACTCTAAATACTAAATGGAATTACAAGTCTCAGCATGGTAGCACCTCATTATGTTTAGAATTCGGGTGTGCAGTCCAAGGTGGCCCACCCCCTTCCCCCCATATCATCATCTTTGTTGGATCCTGGTAAAAGTTTAGGTCTGTGCTTTGTCATAATATATTGTGGGATTGCGGGATTCAGTTTGGATAAATGTATATGTATAAAAAAGCATTTGGCATGGGAAGCTTTCTTGCATTGTGTAACTTCATTAGAAGAACTTCATTTTTTGTGTGTAGTTATGCCTATATGGCATGTGACAGGTATGGTCCACTGTCATCATACCAACTACTGCACATATTCCAGGTTAGTTATTGCCAGAGGCTATTGAGTATGTACCTAGGGACCAAATACAGGCAACACTAGAGTGTTATTTTCTGCTGCGGGGTACACTGGGCTCCACAAGGATAGACATTGGGGTGTAGAGTAGGATCTTGATCCGAGGCACCAAAGGCTCAAAGCTTTGACTGTTCCCAGAATGCACAACGCCGCCTCCTCTATAACCCCGCCTCCCTGCACCGGAGCTCAGTTTTGTAGTTGGTGCTGTAGTAAGCAGGTACATAACAGAGGGGCTGCTCCAGGCAGCCCTAAGAAGAGCTTTTTTTTAAGAAAAAAGTGAAGACTACAAGGGCAGCAGCGGTGGTAAATGTCAGAAGACATTCACTGCTGCAGCTCCAGCTCTCTCCAGCGGCGCTGTACACTCCCGAGCCCTGGTTGCCGGGTAACTACAGCAGGAGGCTCCGGTTTTCTTCACGTCAGGCACACATGACGGGGGCTTTCCGGGATCGCGTGGCCGCGCTCAGGAGGTGGTGATTGGGTCCCGCTTGCGGGACCCGGTCTTTATCGCGATCCGGCGCGGTCAGTGGAAGGCAGGCCGCGCGTGCTGGCGGTGGACACTGTGGCAGTACAGGCGATCCCACTAGATCACCAGGGCATGGGTGCAGGTCAGGTTTTCTCTCTAAACCATTTTCAGTAGCCCACAGTACCCGGTGGTTTTGCCAGCAGGGGGATAAGGCTTAGACCTGAAGCCCCTCCCCCAGCCCCAGGGCGCCATTTCCTGCAAATGTTCCCACCCTGGAGCTGCATATCTGTCTCTCCCTCACTCCCTGTCAGTGTCTGGGCGCCATTATCTCTCAGCTTCACTGTTCCTGGGACTGCTTGGGCAAATCCTCCTGTGTAAAGCCGCCTGGTTGTCAGTGCTGTGACTTTACATGACACTTAAGTATTCTACCTGCATTTTTAGACAGTGCTAGTTAAGAAAGAGTGCATTTAGTCAGGGTTTCTAGTACAATTACCCTGTGATATACATCCAGTTCTTACAGTGCAGTGTTATATCTATTGACTATATAGCTATATATATATATATATATATATATATATATATATATATATATATATAAAAGCTAGTCCAGTGCAGTATTATTGTTAGTAATAACCTCTGCATTGTACAAACTGTGACTATCTGTGTGTGCATTAGATAGCTGAGTGGTGTCCATTTCGTGTCTTTCACTCAACTTGCTATCCCTATATTCTATAACCTGAGGGGGCTTGGTGCGTCAGGTTTTATATTGATATAGGATTTTCACAAAGATATACTTTAATACGTATTTCTCTGACGTCCTAGTGGATGCTGGGAACTCCGTAAGGACCATGGGGAATAGCGGCTCCGCAGGAGACTGGGCACAAAAAGAAAAGCTTTAGGACTACCTGGTGTGCACTAGCTCCTCCCCCTATGACCCTCCTCCAAGCCTCAGTTAGATTTTTGTGCCCGACCGAGCAGGGTGCAATCTAGGGGGCTCTCCTGAGCTTCTTAGAAAAAAGTTAGTTTTAGGTTTTTTATTTTCAGTGAGACCTGCTGGCAACAGGCTCACTGCATCGAGGGACTAAGGGGAGAAGAAGCGAACCTGCCTGCTTGCAGCCAGCTTGGGCTTCTTAGGCTACTGGACACCATTAGCTCCAGAGGGATCGAACACAGGCCCAGCCTCGGAGTCCGGTCCCAGAGCCGCGCCGCCGGCCCCCTTACAGAGCCAGAAGCAAGAAGAGGTCCGGAAAATCGGCGGCAGAAGACATCAGTCTTCATCAAGGTAGCGCACAGCACTGCAGCTGTGCGCCATTGCTCCTCATGCACACCTCACACTGCGGTCACTGATGGGTGCAGGGCGCTGGGGGGGGGGGGGCGCCCTGAGCAGCAATATTAACACCTTGGCTGGCAAAAATGCATCACAGATAGCCCCCAGGGCTATATGGATGTACATTAACCCCTGCCAGATTTTACAAAAAAGCGGGAGAAAAGTCCGCCGAAAAGGGGGCGGAGCTATCTCTCTCAGCACACTGGCGCCATTTTCCCTCACAGCTCCGCTGGAAGGACGTCTCCCTGACTCTCCCCTGCAGTCCTGCACTACAGAAAAGGGTAACAAAGAGAGGGGCGGCACTAATTAGGCGCAGTATTACAGATAACAGCAGCTATAAGGGAAAACACTCTATATAGTGATATCCCTGTGTATATATATAGCGCTCTGGTGTGTGCTGGCATACTCTCCCTCTGTCTCCCCAAAGGGCTAGTGGGGTCCTGTCCTCTATCAGAGCATTCCCGGTGTGTGTGCTGTGTGTCGGTACGGCTGTGTCGACATGTATGAAGAGGAAAATGATGTGGAGGCGGAGCAATTGCCTGTAGTGGAGATGTCACCCCCTAGGGGGTCGACACCTGAGTGGATGGGCTTATGGAAGGAATTACGTGAAAGTGTCAACTCTTTACATAAGAAGTTTGATGACATGGGACAGCCGGCTTCTCAGCTTGTGCCTGTCCAGGAGTCTCAAAGGCCATCAGGGGCTCTAAAACGCCCGCTACCTCAGATGGCAGATACAGACGTCGACACGGATACTGACTCTAGTGTCGACGACGAGGAGACAAATGTAACTTCCAGTAGGGCCACACGTTACATGATTGAGGCAATGAAAAATGTTTTACACATTTCTGATAATACCACAGGTACCACTAAAAAGGGTATTCTGTTTGGTGAGAAAAAACTACCGGTAGTTTTTCCTGCATCTGAGGAATTAAATGAAGTGTGTGATGAAGCGTGGGTTTCTCCTGATAAAAAACAAATAATTCCTAGGAAGTTATTGGCAATGTACCCTTTCCCGCCAGAGGATAGGGCGCGTTGGGAAACTCCCCCTAGGGTAGATAAAGCGCTCACACGCTTGTCCAAACAGGTGGCACTATCGTCTCCGGATACGGCCGCCCTTAAGGATCCTGCTGACAGAAAGCAGGAGACTATCCTGAAGTGTATATACACACACACTGGTGTTATACTGCGACCAGCAATCGCCTCAGCCTGGATGTGCAGTGCTGGGGTGGCTTGGTCAGACTCCCTGACAGACAATATTGATACCCTGGATAGGGACAGTATATTACTGACTGTAGAGCATTTAAAAGATGCATTTTTATACATGCGTGATGCACAGAGGGATATTTGCCGACTGGCATCACGAGTAAGTGCTATGTCCATTTCCGCCAGAAGGGGGTTATGGACTCGGCAGTGGTCAGGTGATGCCGATTCTAAAAGGCATATGGAAGTATTGCCTTATAAAGGGGAGGAGTTATTTGGGGTAGGTCTGTCGGACCTGGTTTCCACGGCAACTGCTGGGAAATCCACGTTTTTACCCCAGGTCGCCTCTCAACAAAAGAAGACATCGTATTATCATGCGCAGTCCTTTCGGCCCCATAAGGGCAAGCGGGCAAAAGGCTCCTCTTTTCTGCCCCGTGGCAGAGGGAGAGGAAAAAGGCTGCAGCAAACAGCCAGTTCCCAGGAACAGAAGTCCTCCCCCGCTTCCGCCAAGTCCTCAGCATGACGCTGGGGCTCTACAGGCGGACTCAGGTACGGTGGGGGCCCGTCTCAAGAATTTCAGCGCACAGTGGGCTCGCTCACAAGTAGATCCCTGGATCCTTCAGGTAGTATCTCAGGGGTACAAATTGGAATTCGAGACGTCTCCCCCTCGCCGTTTCCTAAAGTCTGCCTTACCGACGACTCCTTCCGACAGGGAGGCGGTATTAGAAGCTATCCACAAGCTGTATTCCCAGCAGGTGATAATCAAGGTACCCCTCCTGCAACAAGGAAAGGGGTATTATTCCACAATGTTTGTGGTACCGAAGCCGGACGGCTCGGTGAGACCCATTTTAAATCTAAAGTCATTGAACACTTACATAAAGAAGTTCAAATTCAAGATGGAGTCACTCAGAGCGGTTATCTCGAGCCTGGAGAAAGGGGATTATATGGTGTCTCTGGACATCAAGGATGCTTACCTGCATGTCCCAATTTACCCTTCTCACCAAGGGTACCTCAGGTTTGTGGTACAGAACTGCCACTATCAGTTCCAAACGCTGCCGTTTGGATTGTCCACGGCACCGCGGGTCTTTACCAAGGTAATGGCCGAAATGATGATACTCCTTCGAAGGAAGGGAGTTTTAATTATCCCGTACTTGGACGATCTCCTGATAAGGGCGAGATCCAGGGAACAGTTGGTAGTCGGGGTAGCACTATCTCAAGAAGTGTTACGACAGCACGGTTGGATTCTCAATATTCCAAAATCGCAGCTGATCCCGACGACACGTCTTCTGTTCCTAGGGATGATTCTGGACACAGTCCAGAAAAAGGTATTTCTCCCGGAGGAGAAAGCCAGGGAGTTATCCGATCTAGTCAGAAACCTCCTAAAACCAGGTCAAGTATCGGTGCATCAATGCACAAGGGTCCTGGGAAAAATGGTGGCTTCTTACGAAGCAATTCCATTCGGCAGATTCCACGCAAGAACTTTCCAGTGGGACCTGCTGGACAAATGGTCCGGATCGCATCTTCAGATGCATCAGAGGATAACCCTGTCACCAAGGACAAGGGTGTCTCTCCTGTGGTGGTTGCAGAGTGCCCATCTTTTAGAGGGCCGCAGATTCGGCATTCAGGACTGGGTCCTGGTGACCACGGATGCCAGACCACGGATGACAGGCTGGGGAGCAGTCACACAGGGAAGAAATTTCCAGGGAGTGTGGTCAAACCTGGAGACCTCACTTCACATAAATATCCTGGAGCTAAGGGCCATTTACAATGCCCTAAGCCAAGCGAGACCTCTGCTTCAGGACCAGCCGGTGTTGATCCAGTCGGACAACATCACGGCGGTCGCCCACGTAAACAGACAGGGCGGCACAAGAAGCAGGAGGGCAATGGCAGAAGCTGCAAGGATTCTCCGATGGGCGGAAAATCATGTGATAGCACTGTCAGCAGTGTTTATTCCGGGAGTGGACAACTGGGAAGCAGACTTCCTCAGCAGACACGACCTCCACCCGGGAGAGTGGGGACTTCACCCGGAGGTTTTCCACATGATTGTAAGCCGTTGGGAAAAACCAAAGGTGGACATGATGGCGTCCCGCCTCAACAAAAAACTAGAGCTCCGGATTGGCCAAGAAGGACTAAAAAGTTATTGCGCCAGGTCAAGGGACCCTCAGGCGATAGCTGTGGACGCCCTGGTAACGCCGTGGGTGTACCAGTCGGTTTATGTGTTCCCTTCTCTGCCGCTCATACCCAAGGTACTGAGAATTATAAGACGGAGAGGAGTAAGAACTATACTCGTGGCTCCGGATTGGCCAAGAAGGACTTGGTACCCGGAACTTCAAGAGATGCTCACAGAGGACCCGTGGCCTCTACCTCTAAGAAGGGACCTGCTCCTGCAGGGACCCTGTCTGTTCCAAGACTTACCGCGGCTGCGTTTGACGGCATGGCGGTTGAACGCCGGATCCTGAAGGAAAAAGGCATTCCAGAAGAAGTCATCCCTACTTTGATAAAAGCCAGAAAGGATGTAACCGCAAAGCATTATCACCGCATTTGGCGAAAATATGTTGCGTGGTGCGAGGCCAGGAAGGCCCCCCGACGGAGGAATTTCAACTGGGTCGATTCCTGCATTTCCTGCAAACAGGAGTGTCTATGGGCCTCAAATTGGGATCCATTAAGGTTCAGATTTCGGCCCTGTCGATTTTCTTCCAGAAAGAACTGGCTTCAGTTCCTGAAGTTCAGACGTTTGTCAAGGGGGTGCTGCATATACAGCCTCCTTTTGTGCCTCCAGTGGCACCTTGGGATCTCAATGTAGTTTTGGGGTTCCTAAAATCACATTGGTTTGAACCACTTAAATCTGTGGATTTAAAATATCTCACGTGGAAAGTGGTCATGCTGTTGGCCCTGGCTTCGGCCAGGCGCGTGTCGGAATTGGCGGCTTTATCCTGTAAAAGCCCTTATCTGATTTTCCATTCGGACAGGGCGGAATTGAGGACTCGTCCTCAGTTTCTCCCTAAGGTGGTGTCAGCGTTTCACCTGAACCAGCCTATTGTGGTGCCTGCGGCTACTAGGGACTTGGAGGACTCCAAGTTGCTAGACGTTGTCAGGGCCCTGAAAATATATATTTCCAGGACGGCTGGAGTCAGAAAATCTGACTCGCTGTTGATCCTGTACGCACCCAACAAGCTGGGTGCTCCTGCTTCTAAGCAGACTATTGCTCGCTGGATTTGTAATACAATTCAGCTTGCGCATTCTGTGGCAGGCCTGCCACAGCCAAAATCTGTAAAAGCCCACTCCACAAGGAAGGTGGGCTCATCCTGGGCGGCTGCCCGAGGGGTCTCGGCTTTACAACTTTGCCGAGCTGCTACTTGGTCAGGGTCAAATACCTTTGTAAAATTTTACAAATTTGACACTCTGGCTGAGGAGGACCTTGAGTTTTCTCATTCGGTGCTGCAGAGTCATCCGCACTCTCCCGCCCGTTTGGGAGCTTTGGTATAATCCCCATGGTCCTTACGGAGTTCCCAGCATCCACTAGGACGTCAGAGAAAATAAGAATTTACTTACCGATAATTCTATTTCTCGTAGTCCGTAGTGGATGCTGGGCGCCCATCCCAAGTGCGGATTGTCTGCAATACTTGTACATAGTTATTGTTAACTAATCGGGTTCTTGTTGTGAGCCATCTATTCAGAGGCTCCTCTGTTATCATGCTGTTAACTGGGTTTTGTATCACAAGTTGTACGGTGTGATTGGTGTGGCTGGTATGAGTCTTACCCGGGATTCAAAAATCCTTCCTTATTGTGTACGCTCGTTCGGGCACAGTATCCTAACTGAGGCTTGGAGGAGGGTCATAGTGGGAGGAGCCAGTGCACACCAGGTAGTCCTAAAGCTTTTCTTTTTGTGCCAAGTCTCCTGCGGAGCCGCTATTCCCCATGGTCCTTATGGAGTTCCCAGCATCCACTACGGACTACGAGAAATAGAATTATCGGTAAGTAAATTCTTATTTTTTCTCTGTGATTTAGTCACCATATCTCTCCTTTATCTCTGCTAGTTCTGACTACACTGCGCAGGGGTTTGGGTAAGAGGTATTGTGCTGCTGCCAATTGTACTGTGTTACCTGATACTGCAAGTTATATCATGTCTGCTTCTGAGGATAATGGTTCCGGGGCTGAACACACTGCCGGTGTTGCTGAAGCCACAGATCCCTATGAGGAAAATATAGCCGCTGTGGGATCTGGTTCTGGGGGCTCCTTGCCCCCCAGTGGGACTGTGGCAACGGAGGTACATAATGACCCACCGTGGGCTGCTTTTTCCACGCTTCTACATACGCTAGTTAATAAACTAACACACCCTATGGGACCCCCAATGCCGGTGCAACCGTATGTGGTCCCTGCAGCTAACCCGCCGTGGGCGGACGATTTATCTGCTCAACTGAAGAAGTTGAACCAGTCCCTGACTACTAAAAAGTCTGACCATCGCTCGCCTAAGCCCAAGGGGTCCTCTAAGCGAGCGCTTGTCTCCTCACAATCCACTGCTGTCACTGACACCTCGTCTGATGAAGATGGCACTTACACTGACCCCACAGGTTCTGACTCAGATACTGCTGATTGGGAGGGTAGTTCACATGTGGATGTTCCTGATCTTTTGGAGGCTATTAAGTTAATTCTACAGATTACGGATGATCCCGAGCCATCCGTCCCTCCTAAGAAACCAGATAGGTTCAAGCGTCAGAAGGTGGTTAAACAAGTTTTACCTCACTCTGATCACCTAGTGGATATACGTCAGGAACCCTGGGAAAACCCGGGTACGTAGTTTGTGCCTCAAAAGAAGATGCTGGTTCGCTATCCCCTCGCACCAGAGCTGTCTCTGAATTGGGAAACGCCTCCTCCAGTAGACTCACATGTGGCTAGGATGGTGGTTTCCTCAGCTCTACCTGTCACTACCGTCACGTCTCTAAAAGAGCCTACGGATAAACGTGTGGAGGGTTGTCTTAAAGCGATTTACACCCTCACGGGTGCTGCACAAAGGCCCACTATTGGAGCAACATGGGCTGCAGAGGCTATTGAAGCATGGGCCTTGGAGTTAGAAGCTGAAATCTCTTCTGACCATGCTAGACAATGCTTATCATATATTGTCACAGCTTCTCGCTATATTAAAGAGGCGGCTTCTGATGCCGGTATCCTAGCAGCCAAGGCCTCTACTACGTCAGTCCTGGCTCGCCGGATATTGTGGCTGAGATCCTGGTCTGTGGATCTGGACTCTAGAAAAACCCTGGAGGTACTCCCTTTCAAGGGAGATATTCTGTTTGGGATGGACTTAAATAAGATAGTGGCTGACTTGGCTACTGCCAAAACTGCCTGTCTGCCAAGTACCGCTCCTTCTGTGTCGAAGGCTAAAGGTATTTCCTTTCGCCCCTTTCGTCCTTCAGGTAAAGCAAAAGGTCAGGCGTACAACAAGCAGTCCCGCACTTCCAAACCTGGTGAGCCAAAGCCAAAAAGAGCCTGGGCGGCTCATCAGCCAGCTTCCAAGGCCGATAAGCCTGCCGTATGATGGGGCGGACCTCCCCCTGGGGGATACCAGGGTGGGGGGCCGGCTTCTAGGGTATACCCAGGAATGGTTGAGGACCACTTCAGATGCCTGGGTACGGGAAGTCGTCACTCGAGGTTACGCCATAGCCTTCAAAAACCGACCCCCTCATCGAGTTTGCCAGACAGACGTCCCGTTGGACCAGAAAAAAGGCACACACTCTGCATTTGGTGGTACAGACCCTCTTGGATACAGGAGTCGTAGTACAGGTGCCTCTTGCGCAGAGGGGCTGGGGGTACTATTCTCCGCTGTTTCTAGTCCCGAAACCGAATGGGTCCTCCCGGCCCATTCTCAACCTCAAGGCATTGAACAGGTTTGTGAAGGTTTCCAAGTTCCGTATGGAAACCCTTCACTCTATAGTTCTGGCCTTGGAACCTGGGGACTACATGGTCTCCCTGGACATACCGAATGCTAACCTGCATATTCCTATAGCAGCGTCACATCAGCAATACCTGAGGTTTGCTATTGGCAACCTCCATTACCAGTTTCGGGCGTTACCTTTTGGTTTAACAACGGCACCGCGAGTCTTCACAAAAGTTATGGCGGTGCTGACTGTGGTACTCCACTGTCAAGGGGTCAGGATACTGCCGTATCTGGACGACTTGTTAATCCTGGCAAATTCCCCAGAACTTCTCCTACGTCATCTAGATATGACGGTCTGGTTTCTACAATCCCACAGGTGGCTCATCAACTGGAAGAAATCCTCCCTGATCCCTGCTCAGAGCATGGTGCATCTGGGAGCGCTATTGGACACTCACAACCAGAGGTTGTTCTTGTGTCAGGAGAAAGTTCTGAAGCTTCAGGACAGGATTCGTTGCTTCCTTTCTCGTCCGCAAGTGTCGATGCATTCGGCGATGCAGGTGCTGGGCCTCATGGTATCAGCATTCGACATGGTGGAGTATGCTCAATTCCATTCTCGCCCCCTCCAAAGGCTGATTCTAGCCAAGTGGGACTGCCTGCCTCACCGGATCAGGTCTCAAATGATCTCATTGACTCCGGAGGTCCGTCTGTCGCTGCTCTGGTGGCTCCGGGACCAACAATTGTGCAGGGGCCGTCCCTTCTGGATATCCAACTGGGTCCTGTTGACGACAGATGCCAGTCTAAGAGATTGGGGCGCGATGCTGGAGCAACACTCCCTTCAGGGTCGGTGGACCAAGGAGGAGTCCCTCCTCTCAATCAACATTCTGGATTGCGGGCGGTCTTCAATGCATTGAACCTAGCCCAGCATTTAATTCAGAACCGTCCTATTCAAGTGCAGTCGGACAACGCCACCACAGTGGCTTACATAAATCATCAAGGCGGCACTCAAAGACGTCTGGCAATGTAGGAAGTCTCACGGATTCTACACTGGGCGGAACGCCATCTACCGGCCATATCGGCAATCTTCATTCCGGGAGTCCTGAATTGGGAAGCGGACTTTCTCAGTCGTCAGGACGTACATGCCGGCGAGTGGGGCCTCCATCCAGAAGTGTTTCAGCTCCTAGTGGAAAGGTGGGGTCTTACAGACGTAGATCTGATGGCGTCTCGACACAATCACAAGGTTCCGGTCTTCGAAGCAAGGACAAGGGATCCTCAAGCAGTATTCATGGATGCGCTGGCGGTGCCGTGGAGGTTTCGGTTGCCGTACGTGTTCCCTCAGGTGTCACTCCTGCCCAGGGTAATTCGGAAGTTCAAGCAAGAAAAAGGAATTCTGCTTCTCATAGCTCCAGCGTGGCCCAGACGGCACTGGTTCTCAGACCTGCAAGGCCTATCGTCAGAGCGTCCAATTCTAATTCCACAATGCCCAGACCTCCTCGTTCAGGGCCCCTGTGTCTACCAGGACCTAGCCCGGCTGTCTTTGACGGAGTGGCTCTTGAAGCTTTCGTCTTAAGGGCTAATGGGTTTTCTGAGGCGGTCATTCAAACTATGTTGCGGGCCCGGAAACCGGCTTCGGCTCGGATTTACTATAGGGTCTGGCATTCTTACTTTGGTGCGCACCTAACGATTATGACGCTTCCAAGTTTAGTATAGCCAAGTTATTGGCTTTTCTTCAGCAGGGCCTGGTCTTAGGCCTGCGTCTGGCCTCCCTCAAGGTTCAAATATCTGCCTTGTCGGTGTGGTTTCAGAGAAAAATTGTGACCTTACCTGATGTGCATACCTTTACTCAGGGTGTGTTGCGTATCCAACCCCCTATGTCCCGCCTGTGGCTCCTTGGGACTTGTCGGTGGTTTTGGAGGCGTTACAAGAATCTTCGTTTGAACCTCTTGGTTCAGCTGATCTTAAGTGGTGTTTCTGCTGGCTATTGCTTCAGCTAGAAGAGTGTCGGATTTGGGTGCCTTGTCCTGTAGTTCTCTATATCTGATATTTCACTGTGACCGGGCGGTTATTAGGACTCGTCCCGGATATTTACCTAAGGTGGTTTCCTCGTTCCCCCTTAGCCAAGAGATTATGGTTCCGCCATTTGTTTCTCCTGATCTGTCTCCCACAGAGAAGTCTTTGGATGTGGTACGGGCTCTCCGTATCTATGTGAAGAGAACTGCTTCCATTAGGAAATCTGATTCTCTCTTTGTACTGTTTGGATTTCACAAACGTGGCTGGCCTGCTCACAAGCAGACTTTGGCCAAATGGATTAGAATGGTGATTGCACATGCTTATGTGAGGGCTGGTCTGTCGGCTCGTGCTCACATTACGGCCCATTCTACTCGGTCTGTTGGACCTTCTTGGGCGGCCCGCCATGGTGCAACCCTTGAACAATTGTGCAAGGCGGTTACGAGGTCCTCAGTGAACACGTTCATAAGGTTCTATGCCTTCGATACTGCCGCTTCCCAGGATGCTTCCTTTGGACGCTGGTTTCTTGTGCCTGCTTCAGTGTGTCCCCTCCCATAAGGAACTGCTTTAGGACATCCCCAATGTCTATCCTTGTGGAGCCCAGTGTATCCCGCAGCAGAAAACGAGATTTATGGTAAGAGCTTACCTTTGTTAAATCTCTTTCTGCGAGGTACACTGGGCTCCACAAGGCACCCACCCTGACGCACTTAGCTTCTTTGGGTTGGTATGGCATTAGCCGCTGACACTTCTCCTGTCGTGAGAGTGTGGTGTATGTGGCTACTAACCGTTGTCGTCTCTTTTCCTGCTACTGCATTGGCTGGTTAACTAAAAACTGAGCTCCGGTGCAGGGAGGCGGGGTTATAGAGGAGGCGGCGCTGTGCATTCTGGGAACAGTCAAAGCTTTGAGCCTGTTGGTGCCTCGGATCAAGATCCTACTGTACACCCCAATGTCTATCCTTGTGGAGCCCAGTGTACCTCGCAGAAAGAGATTTAACAAAGGTAAGTTCTTACCATAAATCTCGTTTTCTCAAGCATTGTCAGACCATTTAAAATTCCCTTAATACCTGGCATGTAAAGTCTTTGGGCTTGTGTACAGTGGCATATCAACACTATACAATAATGAAATTTTGCATTTACCTGAATAAAATATTTACAAGGTAATGCTGTAAGACTAAAGGCATTGCTAATATATACAGTATATGTCTGTCCTACTACTCTGCAACTCATTCTCCTGTACCTTTTCATTTTTACTGATTGTAATAATTATTGCTTTGTCACATACAATAAAGAGTCAGCAATTAATATGTGGCCATTATAGATCAGCATTTGCCTAAACCTTGTGGAGGGAGCCAGCTTATGAGCTGAACCAAGTCACTATGAATCTGATGCACTTTGTAACCAGTCTTTGTAACAAATCACTAGTTTCTTAAGAGTATTGAAGTTATTATAAGATGTGAATGAGTACTGCAGTGAGATTGTGCTGGTCCCAAACTGGGTGCAGTCTGAATGAAGGCAACTGAGAAAGTAAGCCTCCACACCCATTTTTCTGCAAGTGCTTACAGAATAACATACTTGTAGTGTCTTATATTTTAGGTTTATTGGTCTTCACCATCACACTATGATAAAGTAAATTATAAATCCAAAACATATCTTTACCTGCTTATAGAGACATACTGTATAAAAACTTTAAACAATGGTTTCAGGACGGACTACACATCTAATTATGATACAATGGAAAGGAACCGTGAACCTGCTTCTGATGTCTCTGGGTGCATCCTCTGTCAGATTTGATTCAGTACACTCCAATAGTACCATGGAATATCATTTATTTGATCAGCCTGAGAAAACAAAGAATATTTCTATTTGAATAGCTAGTGATTTTGGCTGGTGTAACTCATCTGCCTACCCAACTGGCACATCACATAGACCGGATAAGCCAGTACCAGCCAGCATCCTAAACATGATTTTTCACACAAGATTTCAGAGCTAGCAGTATGTTTAATGAATAGTACATGAAATACCTCAATGCAAAACATTGCTACCTGCTGGCTTTAGCATTTGCATTTCTTATGCAGTGGTCCTTACTGATATTAGCCTACAAATGTTATACTACTTCTTCTTGATTGTGATGTTAAAGTGTCCTATAATTATTCAGCACTTGCATTTTGATTGCATATTGATAGTAATTGTATATTTAAAAAAAAAAATGAAATTAACTTGTTATTCCAAAGATTTTTTATTTTATAAACTTTTTATTAAAGCATCACATATATAAATTATATTGATTTGGAGTAGAACAGTACATTTATAAGAACAAAGTCCTGTTCACAAAAGGCAAGAGCAGCACAAGTTAATGCAAATCTCAGCAGTACCCGTGTACATGTCAGGAACACACATTGAGAAATCAGCTAGAGCCCGCAAGGTCCGAACAGTTGTCATGAGATTCCCTCTAATAGGAACAGGATGAGTCCAGAGTCCAGGGGGGCCCCAGTATCCCAGGAAAGTTAATCATTAAGTACTATAGGGGGATCTCCCAACAGCAGCCTAATTTCATACCACTCCGTATGTCTGAGGGTGTCTGTAATCCTCCTTTGAAAATGTACTGGGAGGGTAGTCACATAGCTTTCCCAGGTATCAAAAAATGTTGAGACCATTTTCTTCTTTTCTAAAGTTGTCGCCAACCAGTCCATCTGTAGAGGTTGTGCAATTTCCCCTTGAAAAGAGTTAGAGAAGGAGGGTGAGGAAGGATCATTGTCTGTAAGATAGACTTGCAGGCTGCCACACTAATGGCCAATAACAACTTCCTACAACCCTTGGCGACCCTCTGGCTTGTGGGATAATCCCCAAAATTGGCCATTCTTCGGTAAAAGGCAAATAATTCACTAAATGTTCTGTAGTGTAGCGTCGGACCTGCAATCAAAAGTTACAGAGCAATGGACATTTCCAGAAGCAGTGAAAGAGATCTGTTTCCAGTGTACGACACCTGTGACACTCACCTGTAGTGGACTAACCCACTAAATATTGTCTGTGGGGTGAATATTCCAAGTATTTTTTATTTGGCTTGGACTTTTGATTCCAGAACACCTGTTATTTTTATACTTATCAGAAGGAAACAAAATGAGCCACATATACATTTAAAAAATAAAATAAAAATAATAATACAGGTTGATTGGAGCTAACCTGTCCAGTCACACACTATGGGGCCCCAATGTGCATCATGGTTATAATGATAAACTGAATGACTATTGATGGAAAAAAATGTTAGGATGATATGAAAGCAAAGTAAATTGAGGTATATGAAAGTAGTTGGCAAAACCTCATGCCATCTTAAACCCTCTATAAACCTGCCCACTTACTTATGAAAATAAGACAAGAGGTGATTAGTGAATGGGCCAGGGATTTAGGTTTTGGCCGTTTTGAAGAGGAAGAGGTGACAGGACAGATTTAGGGACTGGATGTGTGGAGAGAAGCTGAGGGTGGAGTCAGTAAGCACACCAAGGCAATGGGTGTACATGACTGGGAGAGAGTGGTGTCTACAGTGACGGAGAAGGGAGGCAGTGGCGGAGTGCAGGTTAAGTGGATGATGAGCTCATCTTTTGAGGTATTGACAATGATGTGTATTTGATCCTATAGGTCATGTATTAAAATAGAAAGAGGGATGTATGTGAGAAGAAGGTAGACATGAGCACTGTCACTGTATAGGCGGTATTGTAGGCCAAATGAGCTTGCAAAGGTAGTATAGAGAGAGAGACGAATAAAGCCCGGACAGACTTGTAACAACAGAAAGAGGGGTAAAGAGCAGGTGAGTGAGAGATGGAGACACAGGCGGAGTGATCAGAGAGATAGGAGATGAACGAAGACTGGGCGGTGTCTCCAATGCCATGGGAGGGGAGAGTGTCAAGTAAGAGAGAGTGGTTACAGTGCTGATGTTGCCAACATGAGTTTATTGTCTAGCGTCTATTCATAGCCATCTAAAAACAAAGGTAATTATTTATTAAACTTTGTTCATGTCACGTTCACCGCGCTTACCCCTGCGTGCCTGCTGGTCTGTGTTGCGGCCTCCGCCTTCGGTGGTCCACGGGCTCCGGCGTCTGGCTGGCACGGCTCCCGGCGGTTCCCCGGGGCAGGGGCGCAGCCATGACACCCGGCATCACGTGGGCGGGGAGCAGGTGACGTCATCGGACTGTTCCGCCAATCCAGCGGTGGCGCGAGATCCAGCGGTGGGCAGAGCCTCGGCGCCTGAGTATCGTCTTTTCCCCTGGCGTGGATGCCAGTGCTCTTGTTCCCGACGTATCTCTCTGCAGTCGTACCCCAGTGTCTCCGGCACTTCCAGGTGCCAGTTGCTGCACAGTTCAGCGTATATTGCGGCTGGTGGGTTTCTCTGCAATCCAGTCACCAGTGCTTCTTGGAGTCAGCGTGTGCTGCGGGCTAATCACCGCTCTCAAGTTCTACAAATCATCAGTGTCTTTAATCACCGCTCTCAAGTTCTGCAAATCATCAGTGTCTTTAATCACCGCTCTCAAGTCATACAAATCATCAGTGTCTTTAACCACCGCTCCCAAGTTTTGCAAGTTGCCAGTGTCTTTAACCACCGCTCTCAAGTTCTACAAATCATCAGTGTCTTTAATCACCGCTCTCAAGTCATACAAATCATCAGTGTCTTTAACCATCGTTCACAAGCTCTACAAATCATCAGTGTCTTTAACCACCGTTCTCAAGTTCTACAAATCATCAGTGTCTTTAACCACCGTTCTCAAGTTCTACAAATCATCAGTGTCTTTAACCACCGCTCACAAGTGTTTCAAATCGTCAGAGTCTTTAACCACCGTTCACCAGTTCTTCAAATCATCTGTATTTTTAAAAACATCACTTACAAGTTCTTCAGTCATTATTATCTTGTACCAACACTCACAAGTACTTCTTTTCCTGGAATCCTTAGCATTGCTTACAAGTTCTCCTATAGGCCTGGACATTTCCCCATACGTTCCTTTTCTGCCATGTGACATTGTGTTGCTCTCTTCCTGCAATAAAGTTCTTTAATATTTTCACCAAGCTTTACTGTCAGAGTCCTGTATGAGGAAGACCTATATTAAGCCATCCCTGTTCCGACCCAACTGTGGTTCCTCTCCCCTACCATCGGGAGAACCCCCGAGTTCACAACACCTCCAACCTAGGTCAGTGACACTGCACAAGTCATAAAAATAATGCACAGCTTCTGTTTCTTTTTTTAACAAATATATATTTTAAACATGCAAAAGTAGGGAGCCACTGCTTCTGTGACATGACAAGTAGGGAGCCACTGCTTCTGTGACATGACAAGTAGGGAGCCACTGCTTCTGTGACATGACAAGTAGGGAGCCACTGCTTCTGTGACATGACAAGTAGGGAGCCACTGCTTCTGTGACATGACAAGTAGGGAGCCACTGCTTCGGTGACATCTCAAGTTGGAGAGAAGTTGACTGGTCTGATGAAGTTGATTGGTGTATGGACCACCATTTTAGTTGCACTGGAAAGTTGGACAGTTAGTTGTAGGATGGTTAGATGAAAGTCGGAGTAGTGAATGGGCAGTGTTAAGAGGTTGCTTACTGTTTGGATAATACATTTTTAGCATACTTTCATATACTGTTTTAGAGTGTTTTATATAAAATATTTGTACAGCAGCTGAGAGAATAGTCAGAGACTGGTATTCAGTTAGTTGGTGAATTTACCACAGCTAATTGTTTATTGAGGACTATCAAATTACCCCTGATACCCGGCACTTATTGGGGATTATGCTTTGGGTGCCTAAGGCCTAAATACACCTCAAAGCTGTGATAAAACATGGGTCCGGATACTTATCCCTGATCCCATGTGTTATCGCATGAAAGCGGGTCATTGGGTCTGATTCAGTAGTGGTTGGAGTTGCTGTCACGAAGCAGCAGTGATAGTGCTGTATGGTGATGCAGCAAGAGGCGTCTATTGCAAGCAGACTCCTGCTGCAGTAGTGATCCGACCTGCGTCTTAGGACACAGGCATAGGATCACTCACCATCGGACGGCTTGCGGCACCCACAAGCCGTTTATCGCAGAGGCCAGTAAATCTCCGTCCATGAACAGAGATTCCTGGCCTCACCCTAACTGGCAGCAACGCGCTCTGTTTTCACAAACATAGGCAGTTGCCTCCCTGACCCCCAGACAGCAGCAAACTGTCAATCACTGACAATCTTCTACCATCCTGTGTTGCAGAACCCGTTTGTGCATGTGCAGAACAGATCCTGCGCATGCACAAGGGCCCTCATTCCGAGTTGTTCGCTCGCTAGCTGCTTTTAGCAGCAATGCACACGCTAGGCCGCTGCCCTCTGGGAGTGTATCTTAGATTAGCAGAATAGCGAACGAAAGATTAGCAGAACTGCTACTAAATAATTCCTTGCAGTTTCTGAGTAGCTCCAGACCTACTCACAGATTGCGATCAGCTCAGTCCGTTTAGTTCCTGGTTTGACGTCACAAACACGCCCTGCGTTCGGCCAGCCACTCCCCCATTTCTCCAGACACTCCCGCGTTTCTCCCTGACACGCCTGCGTTTTTTAGCACACTCCCGGAAAATGCTCAGTTACCACCCAGAAACGCCCCTTTCCTGTCAGTCATTCACCGATCAGCAGTGCGACTGAAAAGCGCCGCAGGATCCACAGCAAAACTGCTAAGTTTTTAGTTAAATAACCATGCGCATGCGCCCTGCATGCCCTGCGCATGCGCAATTAGCAACAAATCGCAGCATAGCGAAAATCGTCAACGAGCGAACAACTCAGAATGACCCCCAAAGTACTGATAATCGGTACTTGCGGCACAGGGCACTGCTCTAACCACATCTGAATTAGACCCATTTTTATCCCCCCCCCCCCCCCCCAAAAAAAAAAAAAAAAAAAAACAGGCTTCAATTGGGTAGACCGATAATACCCATTGGTTAATTTTTTTTTTTTTTGTGACAAAAATGGTTGGGGCTAATTGCATTCTGGCCAGAAGAGAACAGCTCGTGACATGTCTGTTGCATAGCCCTTTTAGAGCTTATTGTAGGTTTCCAGAATACGTTTACTCATAGTAAATTTATGTGAATTTAAGAAGATGTGTTAAAAATGCTTGTATAGTAAATGTATTCCATGGAATACATGGCAGTGGGTACGAGGCTTCACTTGTGTCTGACATGAAAATCACAAATCATTGTAATTTCTAATTTGTAGCTTGTTGACATAGTGAATGGTTACTTGTTTAGCATAATCCTTCTAATGGCATCTGCTATCTCATAACACGACTTTAGAAAGTCATTTTTATATGTATTTGTTAGGGTCATATGTTTGTTACAGACATTTTTATGCATTGTGTTGATTCTTTTGTTATATTAGTTAATACATTGTGTTTGTTACTTATTTTGATGTCTTGTTAGTGTTATTATTTTTAGATAATTATATTGCCATGATTAGTTGCATACATCCTTCTTTTCCCGAGTTACTGGCAACAAAATATAAACTTCTGCTAAAGTCTAAATATACTACAATCTTTAATTTTAACTGCAGATTTTAGTGAATGCAAATAAAAGCTATTATTATACATAATTGAACACTTCACATTTTTGGGTTGCTGTCACTATGTCTTCTAACTGAAATTATAATGCATGAATTATAGGATACACATTTTTTTTACACCAGGCAATATTCATTTTTGCTTGTGATGTTGTTACTTAAAATTAGAACAAAGTTTTATATCTTACTAGGTAATATATGTAAAGTATCACAGCTTTATATAGAATGCATTGGTCTGAGATAATTGCTGCTTTCCATAATATAATATAATGGAGCACTGAGTTGTTATTTCATGTTTAAAGCAACTCTAAGTGTGAATGGGGACGACAGGTGGTATTTTTACAGAAAGTGATTATTCAGGGATCATTCAAGGGATATGAAATTCTATATATGGGTCACTAGAAAACTTGGTCTTCACATTTCTTTGTTCTTGTTACTGGTTTCATTTTGATTCCTTTTAGTCGACTTTTTTTTTATCAGTCCTTCTATTCACTCATTAGTCATTGTCTTCAACGGAGCTACACAAACCTCAGAGCCATGTTGCATACAAATTAAGTGAAACTGGGTATTTTCCCTGTAAAAGATATAAACATGCTACAGTACATGGGCAGCTACCGATAAGCTGTCACTGAATTCAGCATTATGTCTAATATTGTGTGTATGCTTCTATATATATATATATATAGCATACGGATGCAGCGGCACTCAGAAATAAATGTAGTAGGAGTACAGGTATATTAATCAACGTTTCGAGTTTATTATAAAACCCGTCATCAGGATAAAAAGTATAAAACACACTCACCCTTTTATACTCTCACCATCCCACATGCAAACACGGCTACCGGATCTCAGGATCAGATGCATACAAATGACAACATCACCTACTGACCGGTACCATGGAAACCCATAACACTTAACAAGATAGAAAATAATCTGAAATTCCTATGGAGACATGGATTACAGGAATAAAGCAATAAATATCATAATAAAGAAATATATTGTTACATAATAAGATATTACACAGGGATCACAGGTTCAGCATATATTGCAACAAAAGCGTTACATTATCGCATAATGGGCCTAATTCTGAGTTGATCGCAGCAGGAACTTTGTTAGCAATTGGGCAAAACCATGTGTACTGCAGGGGGGCAGATGTAACATGTGCAGAGAGAGTTATATTTGGGTGGGGTTTGTTCAAACTGAAATCTAAATTGCAGTGTAAAAATAAAGCAGCCAGTATTTACCCTGCACAGAAACAATATAACCCACCCAAATCTAACTCTCTCTGCAAATGTTATATCTGCCCCCCCCCCCCCCCCTGCAGTGCACATTGGCCCTCATTCCGAGTTGTTCGCTCGGTAAGTTTTATCGCATCGCAGCGATTTTCCGCTTAATGCGCATGCGCAATGTCTGCACTGCGACTGCGCCAAGTAAATTTGCTATGCTGTTAGGATTTTTAATCACGGCTTTTTCATCGTTCTGACGATCGTAGTGTGATTGACAGGAAATGGGTGTTACTGGGCGGAAACAGGCCGTTTTATGGGCGTGTGGGAAGAAACGCTACCGTTTCCGGAAAAAACGCAGGAGTGGCCGGAGAAACGGGGGAGTGTCTGGGCGAACGCTGGGTGTGTTTGTGACGTCAAACCAGGAACGACAAGCACTGAACTGATCGCAGATGCCGAGTAAGGTTGAAGTTACTCAGAAACTGCTACGAGGTGTGTAATCGCAATATTGCGAATACATCGTTCGCAATTTTAAGATGCTAAGATTCACTCCCAGTAGGCGTAGGCTTAGCGTGTGCAAAGCTGCTAAAAACGGCTTGCGAGCGAACAACTCGGAATGAGGGCCATGGTTTTGCCCAATTGCTAACAAACTTGCTGCTGCGATCCACTCAGAATTACCCGCAATGGCAGCACAGATGCAATAGTAAACCATAAACAAAGAATACAAAAAAATATTGCATTTGAATTGAACGAATCTATAGTACACAATGAAGGCCAAGATGTTCATTAAGTCCTTTAGGAGATAATGTTCCTAATCTAAATATCCATTTAGATTCACATTTAAATAATTTAACAGAGCGATCACCTCCCCTATGTGTTTCTGGAATGTGATCTATTATTTTATACCTCAGAGAGGCCAAACTATGGCCTGCTTGAAAGAAGTGTCTGGCAACTGGTTGATCACTCCTGCCATTTTCAATGGCTGCACGGATAGACATCAGTGCCCAGCCATCCGCTTACATAATGTTCTATCTGTCTTTCCTACATAACTAAGTCCACAGGGACATGTGATCAAATATATAATGAACTTAGTAGTGCAGGTAACTCTGTGATGGATAACATACTTTCTCTGACGTCCTAGTGGATGCTGGGAACTCCGTAAGGACCATGGGGAATAGCGGCTCCGCAGGAGACTGGGCACAAAAGAAAAGCTTTAGGACTACCTGGTGTGCACTGGCTCCTCCCCCTATGACCCTCCTCCAAGCCTCAGTTAGATTTTTGTGCCCGACCGAGCAGGGTGCAATCTAGGAGGCTCTCTTGAGCTTCTTAGAAAAAGTTAGTTTTAGGTTTTTTATTTTCAGTGAGACCTGCTGGCAACAGGCTCACTGCATCGAGGGACTAAGGGGAGAAGAAGCGAACCTGCCTGCTTGCAGCCAGCTTGGGCTTCTTAGGCTACTGGACACCATTAGCTCCAGAGGGACCGAACACAGGCCCAGCCTCGAAGTCCGGTCCCAGAGCCGCGCCGCCGGCCCCCTTACAGAGCCAGAAGCAAGAAGAGGTCCGGAAAATCGGCGGCAGAAGACATCAGTCTTCGCCAAGGTAGCGCACAGCACTGCAGCTGTGCGCCATTGCTCCTCATGCACACCACACACTCCGGTCACTGAGGGTGCAGGGCGCTGGGGGGGGGGGGGCGCCCTGAGCAGCAATATAAACACCTTGGCTGGCAAAAATACATCACATATAACCCCCAGGGCTATATGGATGTATATTAACCCCTGCCAGATTCCAGAAAAAAGCGGGAGAAAAGTCCGCCGAGAAGGGGGCGGAGCCTATCTCCTCAGCACACTGGCGCCATTTTTCCTCACAGCTCCGCTGGAAGGACGTCTCCCTGACTCTCCCCTGCAGTCCTGCACTACAGAAAAGGGTAAAAGAGAGGGGGGGGGGCACTAATTAGGCGCAGTATAATATAAACAGCAGCTATAAAGGGAAAAACACTTTGTATAGTGTTATCCCGGTATATATATAGCGCTCTGGTGTGTGCTGGCATACTCTCCCTCTGTCTCCCCAAAGGGCTAGTGGGGTCCTGTCCTCTATCAGAGCATTCCCTGTGTGTGCTGTGTGTCGGTACGGCTGTGTCGATATGTATGAAGAGGAAAATGATGTGGAGGCGGAGCAATTGCCTGTAGTGGAGATGTCACCCCCTAGGGGGTCGACACCTGAGTGGATGGGCTTATGGAAGGAATTACGTGAAAGTGTCAGCTCTTTACAAAAGAAGTTTGATGACATGGGACAGCCGGCTACTCAGCTTGTGCCTGTCAAGGCGTCTCAAAGACCATCGGGGGCTCTTAAACGCCCGCTATCACAGATGGCAGATACAGACGCCGACACGGATACTGACTCCAGTGTCGACGATGAAGAGACGAATGTGACTTCCAGTAGGGCCACACGTTACATGATTGAGGCAATGAAAAATGTTTTACACATTTCTGATAGTACAAGTACCGTTAAAAAGGGTATTATGTTTGGTGAGAAAAAACTACCTGTAGTTTTTCCTGCATCTGAGGAATTAAATGAAGTGTGTGATGAAGCGTGGGTTTCTCCCGATAAAAAACTGATAATTCCTAAAAGGTTATTGGCATCATACCCTTTCCCGCCAGAGGATAGGGCACGTTGGGAAACACCCCCTAGGGTGGATAAAGCGCTCACACGCTTGTCTAAACAGGTGGCACTGCCATCTCCTGATACGGCCGCCCTTAAGGAACCTGCTGACAGAAAGCAGGAGAATATCCTAAAATGTATATACACTCACACGGGTGTTATACTGCGACCAGCAATCGCCTCAGCCTGGATGTGCAGTGCAGTGCTGGGGTGGCTTGGTCGGATTCCCTGACTGAAAATATTGATACCCTGGATAGGGACAGTATATTGCTGACTATAGAGCATTTAAAAGATGCATTTTTATATAGGCGTGATGCACAGAGGGATATTTGCCGACTGGCATCAAGAGTAAGTGCGCTGTCCATATCCGCCAGAAGAGGGTTATGGACGCGGCAGTGGTCAGGTGATGCTGATTCCAAAAGGCATATGGAAGTATTGCCTTATAAAGGGGAGGAGTTATTTGGGGTAGGTCTATCAGACCTGGTGTCCACGGCAACTGCTGGGAAATCCACATTTTTACCCCAGGTAGCCTCTCAACATAAGAAGACGCCGTATTATCAGGCACAGTCCCTTCGGCCCCATAAGGGCAAGAGGACAAAAGGCTCCTCATTTCTGCCCCGTGGCAGAGGGAGAGGAAAAAGGCTGCAGCAAACAGCCAGTTCCCAGGAACAGAAGTCCTCTCCCGCTTCTGCCAAGTCCTCAGCATGACGCTGGGGCTATACAAGCGGACTCAGGCACGGTGGGGGCCCGTCTCAAGAATTTCAGCGCACAGTGGGCTCACTCACAAGTGGACCCCTGGATCCTTCATATAGTATCTCAGGGGTACAAATTGGAATTCGAGACGTCTCCCCCTCGCCGTTTCCTAAAGTCTGCCTTACCGACGTCTCCCTCCGACAGGGAGGCGGTATTGGAAGCCATTCACAAGCTGTATTCCCAGCAGGTGATAATCAAGGTACCCCTCCTGCAACAGGGAAAGGGGTATTATTCCACGCTGTTTGTGGTACCGAAGCCGGACGGCTCGGTGAGACCCATTTTAAATCTAAAATCTTTGAACACTTACATACAGAGGTTCAAATTCAAGATGGAGTCACTCAGAGCGGTGATCGCGAACCTGGAAGAAGGGGATTATATGGTGTCTCAGGACATCAAGGATGCTTACCTCCATGTCCCAATTTACCCTTCTCACCAAGGGTACCTCAGGTTTGTGGTACAGAACTGCCACTATCAGTTTCAGACGCTGCCGTTTGGATTGTCCACGGCACCCCGGGTCTTTACCAAAGTAATGGCCGAAATGATGATACTCCTTCGAAGGAAAGGAGTTTTAATTATCCCTTACTTGGACGATCTCCTGATAAGGGCGAGATCCAGGGAACAGTTGGTAGTCGGAGTAGCACTATCTCAAGTAGTGCTGCGGCAGCACGGTTGGATTCTCAATATCCCAAAATCGCAGCTGATCCCGACGACACGTCTTCTATTCCTAGGGATGATCCTGGACACAGTCCAGAAAAAGGTGTTTCTCCCGGAAGAGAAAGCCAGGGAGTTATCCGAGCTAGTCAGGAACCTCCTAAAACCAGGCCAAGTATCAGTGCATCAATGCACAAGGGTCCTGGGAAAAATGGTGGCTTCCTACGAAGCAATCCCATTCGGCAGATTCCACGCAAGAACATTCCAGTGGGACCTGCTGGACAAATGGTCCGGATCGCATCTTCAGATGCATCAGCGGATAACCCTGTCCCCAAGGACAAGGGTGTCTCTCCTGTGGTGGTTGCAGAGTGCTCATCTTCTAGAGGGCCGCAGATTCGGCATTCAGGACTGGGTCCTGGTGACCACAGATGCCAGCCTGCGAGGCTGGGGAGCAGTCACACAGGGAAGAAATTTCCAGGGCTTGTGGTCAAGCCTGGAGACATCACTTCACATAAATATCCTGGAGCTAAGGGCCATTTACAATGCTCTAAGCCAAGCAAGACCTCTGCTTCAAGGTCAGCCGGTGCTGATCCAGTCGGACAACATCACGGCAGTCGCCCACGTAAACAGACAGGGCGGCACAAGAAGCAGGAGGGCAATGGCAGAAGCTGCAAGGATTCTTCGCTGGGCGGAAAATCATGTGATAGCACTGTCAGCAGTGTTCATTCCGGGAGTGGACAACTGGGAAGCAGACTTCCTCAGCAGGCACGATCTCCACCCGGGAGAGTGGGGACTTCACCCAGAAGTCTTCCACATGATTGTAAACCGTTGGGAAAAACCAAAGGTGGACATGATGGCGTCCCGCCTCAACAAAAAACTGGACAGGTATTGCGCCAGGTCAAGGGACCCTCAAGCAATAGCTGTGGACGCTCTGGTAACACCGTGGGTGTACCAGTCAGTGTATGTGTTCCCTCCTCTGCCTCTCATACCCAAGGTGCTGAGAATTATACGGCGGGGAGGAGTAAGAACCCTCGTGGCTCCGGATTGGCCAAGAAGGACTTGGTACCCGGAACTTCAAGAAATGCTCACAGAGGACCCGTGGCCTCTACCTCTGAGAAGGGACCTGCTCCAGCAGGGACCCTGTCTGTTCCAAGACTTACCGCGGCTGCGTTTGACGGCATGGCGGTTGAACGCCAGATCCTAAAGGAAAAAGGCATTCCAGACGAAGTCATCCCTACTTTGATAAAAGCCAGAAAGGATGTAACCGCAAAGCATTATCACCGCATCTGGCGGAAATAGGTTGCGTGGTGCGAGGCCAAAAAGGCCCCGACGGAGGAATTTCAACTGGGTCGATTCCTGCATTTCCTGCAAGCAGGAGTGTCTATGGGCCTAAAATTAGGATCCATTAAGGTCCAGATTTCGGCCCTGTCGATTTTCTTTCAAAGGGAACTGGCTTCAGTGCCTGAAGTCCAGACGTTTGTTAAGGGAGTGCTACATATACAGCCTCCTTTTGTGCCTTCAGTGGCACCCTGGGATCTGAATGTTGTTTTGGGTTTCCTAAAATCACATTGGTTTGAACCACTCAACACTGTGGACTTAAAATATCTCACATGGAAAGTGGTCATGCTGTTGGCCCTGGCTTCGGCCAGGCGTGTGTCAGAATTGGCGGCTTTATCCTGTAAAAGCCCTTACCTGATTTTTCATACGGACAGGGCAGAATTGAGGACTCGTCCTCAATTTCTCCCTAAGGTGGTTTCAGCGTTTCACCTGAACCAGCCTATTGTGGTACCTGCGGCTACTAGGGACTTGGAGGACTCCAAGTTGCTGGACGATGTCAGGGCCCTGAAAATATATGTTTCCAGGACGGCTGGAGTCAGAAAATCTGACTCGCTATTTATCCTGTACGCACCCAACAAGCTGGGTGTTAGGCGCCGGGGTCCGCTCGTCGGTGCGGCCCGGCGCCTAGCAACCAGGGACGCCGTGCGCGTTCAGCCGCCGGCTCCCTGGCAACGCTAGACGCCGGGCGCACAGAGCCGCTCTGACCTTAGCAACGGGGACGCCACGTTCAGCCGCGTTCCCCGTTGCTGGGCCTGTCCTAAATTACCTGATTATGTGCTGGCCGTGCAGCATGCAAGCTGCACGGCATTTCCATTGATTACCCTGTCTGGATCTTGATTGGAGGGTTCCTGAATAAAGGCACCCTCAGGACTTCTTACAGACGCCGGTGATAGCTTCCTGTTTGCCTGTGTCTGCTACAGAGAGTTTCCAGTCCTGCTCAATCCGGTTGTTCCTGTCCTCAGAGATCCTGTACTCGGAAGTTTGCCATCTATTCCTGGAGTCTGACCGAACACCTTTTAACATCCTGTGGTGTTTGTGAGTCGCGGCTCAGCCGTGTGTTGCGGCTTGTCCGCTTACTGTTTATTATTTAGTTAATTTGTGTTCTGGAGCTTTTGCGGAGGATTCCGCTCCCACAGATCCACTCTGGTATCCAGCGGTGCTGGATAGGAGTAACGGATCAGTGGTTCTTTGGTTGTCCTTTTCCCTGGCGGCTAGTCCGCACATACCTTTGGTTAAAGTTAGTTAGCTTGTAACCCCTGGCCTGGTTGCTTAGTCAGAGGGCCCCTTGTTATCACCCTGTCTCGGATTTCCCTTTGTCTCCCATTAAGACCTGCGGGGGCATCGGGGTTGGGCAGACATAATCCGCCCTTCGAACGCGGCTGCCATGGGCTCAAGCAACCATAGTCTCGCAAGGGATTTCTGATAACACGGGCGAGACAACGGAGTTAGGGCGCCAGGGGTTACTAGGCTCTCCTGCTCCCACAACCAGCATATCTTCCCAGTACTCAGACCTCTGCCATAAGATCTCTTCTGGTCTGGAGTACGGGAATCATAACATTATCACCGGCCAGACAAAAGAAAAAATTTAAATTAACAGGAGTTAATTTTTTCACTTATTCAGTTGGGAGATTTTGTCGGCCTCATGAATCCCGCCGGTATTGGGCCAAATCCTGGCCAGCTTCTAGTTAGTCAGATTCAAGAACTTACTCAGATGGTTCAGGATCTGTCCCTCCGGGTGAGGTCACAGGAAGATCTGTTACGGACTTCCCCGAGGGTCATCCCTGAACCAAAAATGCATCTGCCTGACCGTTTTTCTGGGGATAGAAAACAGTTTTTTAATTTTAAAGAGTCTTGTAAACTTTATTTTCGTTTAAGACCAGTCTCCTCAGGTACGGAGGCTCAGCGGGTTGGAATTATTATTTCTCTGCTTCAGGGGGATCCTCAGACCTGGGCTTTTGGTTTAAAGACAGACGATCCGGCCTTATCGTCTGTAGACGCCTTTTTAAAATCTTTAGGGCTATTGTATGACGACCCTGATAGAGAGGCGTCCGCTGAGAGTCAGTTGCGTGCTCTTAGACAGGGTAGGAATCCCGCAGAGAATTATTGTACGGAGTTTCGCCGTTGGTCGAACGACTGTGGATGGAATGACCCAGCCCTGCGCAGTCAGTTTCGCCTCGGCTTATCTGAATCTATAAAAGACAGTCTCCTTCAGTATCCCGCTCCTGAGACTCTCGATAAACTCATGGAGCTCTCTATTAAGATAGATCGTCGGCTCAGAGAGCGGAGGGCTGAAAAAGGGGCATCTGTCGGGTCTTCTCCTTGTGTGCTTTCCATTCCTGTAGACATGGAGGAGCCTATGCAGATAGGTCTCTCCAAATTGTCTCCTGAAGAAAGAACCAGGAGGCAAAATTCTGGTCTTTGTTTATACTGTGGAGGTAAGGGACATTTTGCCCGTAGTTGTCCGAACAAATCGGGAAACTTCCTGACCAAGTGAGTTGTGAGGGCGTTCACTTTGGTCTGCAGCTCATCTCCTCAAATAATTCACTGTTAGTTCCTGCTAAAGTTTCCTTTGGCAGCCTCTGTTCCTCGGTCTCTGCTTTTGTGGACAGTGGAGCTGCAGGGAACTTTATGGATTTAACATGGGCCAAGGCCTTAGGTATTCCTCAGTTAACCTTGGGTAGGTGTGTCACCATGCATGGTTTAGATGGGAGTCCCTTGTCCAATGGGGTTATTTCTCTAGGTACACCTCCTGTTTTACTCTCGGTGGGTGCCCTGCATTCTGAAAAGATTGAGTTTTTCCTTACTCATTGTCCAGCAGTTCCTGTGGTTCTGGGTCACCCTTGGCTGGCCTTTCATAATCCCATCATTGATTGGCAGTCGGGGGAGATCTTACAATGGGGTACCATCTGTAGGAAAGAATGTATTACGCTTCCTATCCGAGTAGCTGCCGCCGTTCCTGCACCCATTCCTGAGGAATATCAGGATTTTGTCGACGTGTTTTCCAAGGGCAATGCGGATATTCTGCCTCCCCATAGGCCTTACGATTGTGCCATTGAGCTAATTCCTGGTGCCACGTTGCCTAAAGGAAGGTTATATGCATTGTCTGGTCCTGAAACTGTGGCCATGAATGAGTATGTGAAAGAAAGCCTTGGGAAAGGTTTTATCAGGCCATCTAAATCCCCATTAAGTGCAGGTTTCTTCTTCGTAGAGAAGAAGGATGGTTCACTCAGACCCTGCATTGACTTTAGAGCTTTGAATAAAATCTCAGTAAAGAATACTTACCCTCTGCCGCTGATCTCTGTCCTCTTTGATCAGCTACGTTCGGCTGTGATTTTTTCCAAAATTGACCTTAGAGGAGCATATAACCTCATCAGAATCAAGTCAGGGGATGAGTGGAAAACGGCATTCAGTACTCAATCAGGCCATTATGAGTATCTGGTTATGCCATTCGGCCTGTCAAACGCTCCGGCAGTTTTCCAGGATCTCATTAATGATGTGCTCCGTGAATTTCTTGGAAGATTCGTTGTAGTCTACTTAGACGATATTTTGATATATTCTGACTCTGAAGAACAACATGTTACCCAGGTGCGTCAGGTGCTAAAGAAATTACGTGAAAATCACCTATATGCCAAACTGGAGAAGTGTGAATTTCATGTCACGGAGGTATCCTTTTTAGGGTACATTATTTCCCCTCGGGGATTCCGTATGGAACCGAAGAAGCTCCAAGCCATCCTTAGTTGGGCGCAACCCACCAATTTAAAAGCAATTCAGCGCTTTTTAGGGTTTGCAAACTACTATAGAAGATTTATTCACTCTTTCTCTGACCTAGTTGCTCCCATTGTGGCACTTACTAAGAAGGGAGCAGATCCTACCAATTGGTCATGTGAAGCTGAGTTATCTTTTCAGGCCTTGAAACAAGCCTTTGTCTCAGCCCCTGTCCTTAGACATCCCAACCCAGAATTGCCTTTCATTGTTGAGGTTGATGCCTCGGAGGTTGGAGTAGGGGCTATCCTTTCTCAGAAGGATCCAGATTCCCTTGAATTACATCCTTGTGCCTTTATGTCCAGGAAATTCTCATCTGCAGAATCCAACTACGATGTTGGTAACCGGGAATTGCTGGCTATTAAATGGGCTTTCGAGGAGTGGAGGCATTGGCTTGAAGGAGCGACCCATACCATTTCAGTTTTGACTGATCACAAAAATCTTCAATACATTGAATCTGCCAAACGACTGAATGCCCGGCAGGCTCGTTGGGCTTTATTTTTTACTCGTTTCAAATTCATTATCACCTTCAGGCCAGGTTCCAAGAATACTAAGGCAGATGCCCTGTCACGCAGTTTTCTTCCAGTTCAAGACAACAGTCCTGTTACTCCCATACTTCCGTCTTCAGTCATTCGGGCAGGCCTCACACAGGATGTATTTACCCAGTTAAAGCTGCTTCAACATCAAGCTCCTGGAAATACTCCTGCTGGTCGTCTTTTTGTCCCTGAGTTTTTGAGAGCTACTGTTTTGGCGGAGTTTCATGATAGCAAGGTTGCCGGGCATCCGGGAATCGCTAAGACTTTGGAATTAGTCTCCCGCTCAGTATGGTGGCCTGGTCTTTCCAAAGACATTAAAGAGTTTGTTTTTTCTTGTCAGGTCTGTGCACAGCATAAAGTTCCCCGTTCTTTGCCTATAGGTCAACTTATGCCCTTGAATGTTCCCCTTAGGCCATGGTCGCATATCTCCATGGATTTTGTGGTGGACCTCCCTCTGTCAGCCGGATGCCGAGTCATATGGGTGGTAGTGGACCGTTTTAGCAAAATGGCCCATTTCATTGCTCTTCCCCGATTGCCATCTGCCCAGGGATTGGCAGTCTTGTTCCTCCGCCATGTTTTCAGACTCCATGGCTTACCCACTGATATTGTCTCTGACAGGGGTCCACAATTCATTGCACAATTTTGGAAGTCCTTTTGTGCTTCGTTGAAGATGAAATTATCATTAACCTCCGGCTATCATCCCCAATCCAATGGACAGACTGAGCGAGTTAACCAATCTCTTAAACAATATTTGCGTTTGTACTCGGCCAAACTCCAAAATGACTGGTCTGAGTTTCTTCCATTGGCGGAGTTTGCTTATAATAATGCCTGTCATTCCTCCACCAATGTGTCTCCATTTTTTGCAGTTTTTGGTTTTCACCCCAGAGCTAATTCATTTTTTCAACATTCCTCTGTCTCCTCTCTGGCCCTGACCTCTCATCTTAAACTTATTTGGAAAAAAGTGCACCTGGCTCTCAGAAAAGCAGCATTCCGGGAAAAAAAATTTTCTGACAGACTCCGGCGGCCGTGCACTTTTAAAGTAGGAGACAGGGTGTGGTTGTCGACTCGCAACATTAAACTCCGACAAACCTCAGCCAGATTGGGTCCTAGATTTATTGGACCATTTCTCATTATCAAAAAAGTCAATCCAGTTGCTTTCCGGTTACGCTTACCAAAAACTTTACGGATCGGAAATACCTTCCATTGCTCATTGCTTAAACCTTATGTTTCGTCCAGTAGATTTCCTCGTAGAATATCTCAGGGGAGATCTCCAGTAAATGTACAGGGTCAGCAGGAGTTCTTGGTGGAGAAGGTTCTCGATTCCAAGTTGTCCCGGGGTCGGCTTTATTTTTTGGTACATTGGAGAGGTTATGGGCCAGAGGAAAGGTCTTGGGTCCTGGATGAGGACCTTCATGCCCCAAGGCTCAAAAGGGCATTTTTTCGAGAATTTCCTCAGAAACCTGGCTTTAGGGGTTCCTTGACCCCTCCTCAAGGGGGGGGTACTGTTAGGCGCCGGGGTCCGCTCGTCGGTGCGGCCCGGCGCCTAGCAACCAGGGACGCCGTGCGCGTTCAGCCGCCGGCTCCCTGGCAACGCTAGACGCCGGGCGCACAGAGCCGCTCTGACCTTAGCAACGGGGACGCCACGTTCAGCCGCGTTCCCCGTTGCTGGGCCTGTCCTAAATTACCTGATTATGTGCTGGCCGTGCAGCATGCAAGCTGCACGGCATTTCCATTGATTACCCTGTCCTGTCTGGATCTTGATTGGAGGGTTCCTGAATAAAGGCACCCTCAGGACTTCTTACAGACGCCGGTGATAGCTTCCTGTTTGCCTGTGTCTGCTACAGAGAGTTTCCAGTCCTGCTCAATCCGGTTATTCCTGTCCTCAGAGATCCTGTACTCGGAAGTTTGCCATCTATTCCTGGAGTCTGACCGAACACCTTTTAACATCCTGTGGTGTTCGTGAGTCGCGGCTCAGCCGTGTGTTGCGGCTTGTCCGCTTACTGTTTATTATTTAGTTAATTTGTGTTCTGGAGCTTTTGCGGAGGATTCCGCTCCCACAGATCCACTCTGGTATCCAGCGGTGCTGGATAGGAGTAACGGATCAGTGGTTCTTTGGTTGTCCTTTTCCCTGGCGGCTAGTCCGCACATACCTTTGGTTAAAGTTAGTTAGCTTGTAACCCCTGGCCTGGTTGCTTAGTCAGAGGGCCCCTTGTTATCAACCTGTCTCGGATTTCCCTTTGTCTCCCATTAAGACCTGCGGGGGCATCGGGGTTGGGCAGACATAATCCGCCCTTCGAACGCGGCTGCCATGGGCTCAAGCAACCATAGTCTCGCAAGGGATTTCTGATAACACGGGCGAGACAACGGAGTTAGGGCGCCAGGGGTTACTAGGCTCTCCTGCTCCCACAACCAGCATATCTTCCCAGTACTCAGACCTCTGCCATAAGATCTCTTCTGGTCTGGAGTACGGGAATCATAACACTGGGTGCTCCTGCTTCTAAGCAGACTATTGCTCGCTGGATTTGTAGTACAATCCAGCTTGCACATTCTGTGGCAGGCCTGCCACAGCCAAAATCTGTAAAAGCCCACTCCACAAGGAAGGTGGGCTCATCTTGGGCGGCTGCCCGAGGGGTCTCGGCTTTACAACTTTGCCAAGCTGCTACTTGGTCAGGGTCAAATACTTTTGTGAAATTTTACAAATTTGACACTCTGGCTGAGGAGGACCTGGAGTTTTCTCACTCGGTGCTGCAGAGTCATCCGCACTCTCCCGCCCGTTTGGGAGCTTTGGTATAATCCCCATGGTCCTTACGGAGTTCCCAGCATCCACTAGGACGTCAGAGAAAATAAGAATTTACTTACCGATAATTCTATTTCTCGTAGTCCGTAGTGGATGCTGGGCGCCCATCCCAAGTGCGGATTATCTGCAATACTTGTATATAGTTATTGTTAACTAATCGGGTTATTGTTGTTGTGAGCCATCTATCCAGAGGCTCCTCTGTTATCATGCTGTTAACTGGGTTCAGATCACAAGTTGTACGGTGTGATTGGTGTGGCTGGTATGAGTCTTACCCGGGATTCATAAATCCTTCCTTATTGTGTACGCTCGTCCGGGCACAGTATCCTAACTGAGGCTTGGAGGAGGGTCATAGGGGGAGGAGCCAGTGCACACCAGGTAGTCCTAAAGCTTTTCTTTTGTGCCCAGTCTCCTGCGGAGCCGCTATTCCCCATGGTCCTTACGGAGTTCCCAGCATCCACTACGGACTACGAGAAATAGAATTATCGGTAAGTAATTTCTTATTTTTTCCCACTATGGGGGTGGAAAAATGAATTACCCGGTACCAAGGCCGGATTAATGTCTGTGAGGGGCCCCTGGGCAACAAACTTGTGGGGGCCCCCAATCAATTTTTATGCAACACAGTACTGCTGCCCGCCATCCCCCCTTGCTTCCCCCACCTGCTTAATCTCACTTACTGGCTGAAGTGATTGTTAGAGCGGAGCGGAGCTGGCCTCTTCTCCTGTGCACACACTGTATAGAACGGAGGATCCCCGGGCAGTGCTTGGCCTGGCGGCTGCTGAGGAAGGATGCCGCACATCCGGAGTCCAGCTGGCGGTGCCTGTGTGTGTTTGTGTCTAGGGATGTATACCCCGCTTTGGCAGCCTGACTCTCTGCTTCCAGAAGACACGGTCACAGAGGTTCCATGTCTTCTGGTGAGAGGTGGCATCGGGGGGTCCGGAGGCAGAGAGTGAGACAGCCAAGTGGGTTATACTGGACAACAGCATACAGGGGCCCTTAATGTGTGGGTGCCCCGGGATGACCGCCCCTGTCACCCCTGCTATAATCCGGCTCTGCCCGGTACCAAATAGCTGCAAGTCACACAGCCAAGACACTTGAAACAACCTTTCTTGGTAGAGAGAAAGTGTTTGTGTTCTGTATCACCCTGATCACTAATATCCGCGCGAACCAACCAGTCACGGATATTGCGACCCCGGGTGTAACATGACATAATGCTCTTATCTTTTAAATTTAAATCAGGATCCAAACTTACAATTGGCCACAGATTGGTGGTAATTTTCTTAATAGTACCACTAGCTTTATTAAAGTGATTGACCCAAGGTATACGATTTGATTTGGGTTTCTTTGGGGTTTTAGTTAATAGCTGATCACGTGGTACCATAAATGCTTGTTCTTTGGCCTGTTTAAGGTTGGATAATGTATATCCCCTGTGTAAGAATTTAACAATCATATTATCAATATGTAGTAAAGCCTGTTTTCTATCACTACAAATTCTGATCGCTCGGATAAATTGAAAGTACGTAAGTCCGTACTTCAAAGATTTCACATGAAAGCTGCCCGCATGAAGGAGTGTGTTCCTATCTGTCGGTTTGCAGAACAAATCAGTATTAATGATCCCCCGATCTAGACTTATACACACATCTAACAAATTAACCTTATTAGAATCGATGGTATACGTTAATTTTATAGATCTATTGGTACTGTTGTGGTCATGAATGAATGTTTCGAAAACATCCTTAGTACCTGTCCATATTACAAATATATCATCCATATATTACAGCTGCAAGCAATTACAGCTGCAAGTCGCTTTGGATAAGTCTCTATGAGTTTGCCACATCTTGCCACTGGGATTTTTGCCCATTCCTAAAGGCAAAAGTGCTCCAGCTCCTTCATGTTGGATGGTTTCCGCTTGTGAACAGCAATCTTCAAGTCTGACCACAGATTCTCAATTGGATTGAGATCTGGGCTTTGACTAGGCCATTCCAACACATTTAAATGTTTCCCCTTAAACCACTCGAGTGTTGCTTTAGCAGTATGCTTTGGGTCATCGTCTTGCTGGAAGGTGAACCTCCGTCCCAGTCTCAAATCACAGGCAGACTGAAACAGGTTTTCCGCAAGAATATCCCTGTATTTAGCACCATCCATCTTTCCCTCGACTCAAAACAGTTTCCCAGTTCCTGCTGCTGAAAAACATCCCCCCACAGCATGATGTTGCCACCACCATGTTTCACTGTGGGGATGGTGTTCTTGGGGTGATGGGATGTGTTGGGTTTGCGCCAGACATAGCATATTCCTTGGTGGGCGAAAGTTAAATTTTAGTCTCATATGACCAGAGCACCTTCCTCCATACATTTGGGGAGTCGTCTACATGCCTTTTGGCAAACTCAAAACGTGCCTTCTTATTTTTATCACTAAGTAATGGCTTTTTTTCTGACCACTCTTCCATAAAGCCCAGCTCTATGAAGTGTACGGCTTATTGTGGTCACATGCGCAGATACACCAGTCTCTACTGTGGAACTCTGCAGCTACTTCAGGGTTTCCTTTGGTCTCTGTGCTGCCACTCTGATTAATGCCCTCCTTGACCGGTCTGTGAGTTTTGGTGGCTGGCCCACTCTTGGCAGGTTTGTTGTGGTACCATGTTCTTTCCATTTGAAGATGATGGATTTGATGGTGCTTCGGGGGATCATCAAAGATTTGGATATTTTTTTATAACCCAACCCTGACTTGTACCTCTCAACTACTTTGTCCCTGACTTATTTGGAGAGCACCTTGGTCTTCATGGTGTGATGCCTCTTGCTTAGTGGTGTTGCAGCCTCTGGGGCCTTTCAGAAAAGATGTGTTTTTACTGACAGATCATGTGACATTTAAATTGCACACAGGTGGACTTCATTTCACTAATTATGTGACTTCTGAAGGTAATTGGTTGCACCAGAACTTTTGAGGGGCTTCATAACAAAGGGGGTGGATACATATGCACATGGCAATTTTTCTCATTTCACTTCACCAACTTAGACTATTATGTGCAGATCCATCACATAAAATTCAGATAAAAAAAAAAATGTAATTATAGGTTGTAATGTAACAAAATAGGTAATCACTAATACAAACCGTGTACAAGAAGGCAGCACATAAAACCAATTATTTTACGCTACATACAATATGTGTGGCTTAAAATACACCTAAAATAAAAAAATACAGAAAAGTGGTTAAAAAAAACAATAATATTTTCTCTGACGTCCTAGTGGATGCTGGGACTCCGTAAGGACCATGGGGAACAGCGGCTCCGCAGGAGACAGGGCACAAGAATAAAAGCTTTAGGATCAGGTGGTGTGCACTGGCTCCTCCCCCTATGACCCTCCTCCAAGCCTCAGTTAGATTTTTGTGCCCGAACGAGAAGGGTGCAGGCTAGGTGGCTCTCCTGAGCTGCTTAGAATAAAAGTGTATTTTAGGTTTTTTATTTTCAGTGAGTCCTGCTGGCAACAGGCTCACTGCATCGTGGGACTAAGGGGAGAAGAAGCGAACTCACCTGCGTGCAGAGTGGATTGGGCTTCTTAGGCTACTGGACATTAGCTCCAGAGGGACGATCACAGGTTCAGCCTGGATGGGTCCCGGAGCCGCGCCGCCGGCCCCCTTACAGAGCCAGAAGAGCGAAGAGGTCATGTGAAATCGGCGGCAGAAGACGGTCCTGTCTTCAGACTAAGGTAGCGCACAGCACCGCAGCTGTGCGCCATTGCTCTCAGCACACTTCACACTCCGGTCACTGAGGGTGCAGGGCGCTGGGGGGGGAGCGCCCTGAGACGCAATATAAACAGATAATACCTTAGGTTGGCAAAAGAATACATCACATATAGCTCCTGGGCTATATGGATGTATTTTAACCCCTGCCATTTTTACAGAAAAGAGCGGGAGATAAGGACGTCGTGAAGGGGCGGAGCCTATCTCCTCAGCACACAAGCGCCATTTTCCCTCACAGCTCCGCTGAAGGGACGGCTCCCTGACTCTCCCCTGCAGACCTGCTACAGAATCAGGGTAAAAAAGAGAAGGGGGGGCATCTATTGGCAGCTAAAAATAATATAAACAGCAGCTATAAGGGAATAACACTTATATAAGGTTATCCCTGTATATATATATAGCGCTTGGTGTGTGCTGGCAGACTCTCCCTCTGTCTCTCCAAAGGGCTAGTGGGGTCCTGTCCTCTATCAGAGCATTCCCGGTGTGTGTGCTGTGTGTCGGTACGTGTGTGTCGACATGTATGAGGAGGAAAATGATGTGGAGGCGGAGCAATTGCCTGGGTTAGTGATGTCACCCCCTAGGGAGTCGACACCTGACTGGATGATCGTATTTAAAAGAATTAAGTGATAATGTCAGCACTTTGCAAAAAACGGTTGACGACATGAGACAGCCGGCAAATCAATTAGTGCCTGTCCAGGCGTCTCAGACACCGTCAGGGGCCCTTTAACGCCCGTTACCTCAGTGGGTCGACACAGACCCAGACACAGATACTGAGTCTAGTGTCGACGGTGAGGAGACAAACGTAATGTCCAGTAGGGCCACACGTTACATGATCACGGCAATGAAGGAGGCATTGAACATTTCTGACACTACAAGTACCACAAAGAAGGGTATTATGTGGGGTCAGATGAATTAAATGAGGTGTGTGATAAAGCGTGGTTTTCCCCCGACAAAAAACTGCTAATTTCTAAAATTTCTAAAAAATTATTGGCACTATATCCTTTCCCGTCAGAGGTTAGGACGCGTTGGGAAACACCCCCTAGGGTAGATAAGGCGCTCACACGTTTATCTAAACAAGTAGCGTTACCGTCTCCTGATACGGCCACCCTCAAAGAACCAGCTGATAGAAGGCTGGAAAATATCCTAAAAAGTATATACACACATACTGGTGTTATACTGCGACCAGCAATCGCTTCAGCCTGGATGTGCAGTGCTGGAGTCGCGTGGTCGGATTCCCTGACTGAAAATATTGATACCCTGGATAGGGACAATATATTGTTAACTATAGAGCATTTGAAGGATGCATTACTATATATGCGTGATGCACAGAGGGATATTTGCACCCTGGCATCAAGAGTAAGTGCTATGTCCATTTCTGCCAGAAGAGCGTTATGGACGCGACAGTGGTCAGGGGATGCGGATTCCAAACGACATATGGAAGTATTGCCGTATAAAGGGGAGGAGTTATTTGGGGCTGGTCTATCGGACCTGGTGGCCACGGCAACGGCTGGAAAGTCCACCTTTTTACCCCAGGTCACTTCACATCAGCAGAAAAAGACACCGTCTTTTCATACTCAGTCCTTTCGTTCCCATAAGTACAAGCGAGCTAAAGGCCACTCCTTTCTGCCCCGGGGCAGAGGAAGAGGAAAAAGACTGCACCATGCAGCCGCTTCCCAGGAGCAGAAGCCCTCCCCTGCTTCTGCCAAGTCTTCAGCATGACGCTGGGGCTTTACAAGCAGACTCAGACATGGTGGGGGCCCGTCTCAAGAATTTCAACGCGCAGTGGGCTCACTTGCAAGTGGACCCCTGGATTCTACAGGTAGTATCGCAGGGGTACAAACTGGAATTCGAGGCGTTTCCCCCTTGCCGGTTCCTGAAGTCTGCTCTACCAAAGTCTCCCTCCGACAGGGAGGCAGTTTTGGAAGCCATTCACAAGCTGTATTCCCAGCAGGTGATAATCAAGGTACCCCTCCTACAACAGGGAAAGGGGTATTATTCCACGCTGTTTGTGGTACCGAAGCCGGACGGCTCGGTGAGACCAATTTTAAATCTGAAATCCTTGAACACTTACATAAAAAGGTTCAAATTCAAGATGGAATCACTCAGAGCGGTGATCGCAAACCTGGAAGAAGGGGACTATATGGTGTCTCTGGACATCAAAGATGCTTATTTCCACGTCCCAATCTACCCTTCTCACCAAGGGTACCTCAGGTTTGTAGTACAAAACTGTCATTATCAGTTTCAGACGCTGCCGTTTGGGTTGTCCACGGCACCTCGGGTCTTTACCAAGGTAATGGCCGAAATGATGATTCTTCTTCGAAGAAAAGGCATCTTAATTATCCCTTACTTGGACGATCTCCTGATAAGGGCAAGGTCCAGGGAACAGTTAGAAGTCGGAGTAGCCCTATCTCAGGTAGTGTTACGTCAGCACGGGTGGATCCTAAATATTCCAAAATCGCAGCTGATTCCAACGACACGTCTACTGTTCCTAGAAATGATTCTGGACACAGTCCAGAAGAAGGTGTTTCTCCCGGAGGAGAAGGCCAGGGAGTTATCCGAGCTAGTCAGGAACCTCCTAAAACCAGGCCAGGTGTCAGTGCATCAGTGCACGAGGGTCCTGGGAAAAATGGTGGCTTCTTACGAAGCGATTCCATTCGGAAGATTCCATGCAAGAACTTTTCAGTGGGATCTACTGGACAAATGGTCCGGATCGCATCTTCAGATGCATCAGCGGATAACCCTGTCGCCAAGGACAAGGGTGTCTCTTCTGTGGTGGCTGCAGAGTGCTCATCTACTAGAGGGCCGCAGATTTGGCATTCAGGATTGGATCCTGGTGACCACGGATGCAAGCCTGAGAGGCTGGGGAGCAGTCACACAGGGAAGAAATTTCCAGGGCTTGTGGTCAAGCATGGAAACATCTCTTCATATAAACATTCTGGAACTAAGGGCCATTTACAATGCCCTAAGTCAAGCGAAACCCCTGCTTCAGGGTCAGGCGGTATTGATCCAATCGGACAACATCACGTCAGTCGCCCACGTAAACAGACAGGGCGGCACGAGAAGCAGGAGGGCAATGGCAGAAGCTGCAAGGATTCTTCGCTGGGCGGAAAATCATGTGATAGCACTGTCAGCAGTGTTCATTCCGGGAGTGGACAACTGGGAAGCAGACTTCCTCAGCAGACACGACCTCCACCCGGGAGAGTGGGGACTTCACCCAGAAGTCTTCCACCTGATAGTAAACCGTTGGGAAGAACCAAAGGTGGACATGATGGCGTCCCGTCTAAACAAAAAACTAGACAGATATTGCGCCAGGTCAAGGGACCCTCAGGCAATAGCGGTGGACGCTCTGGTAACGCCGTGGGTGTACCAGTCAGTGTATGTGTTCCCTCCTCTGCCTCTCATACCAAAAGTACTGAGAATCATAAGAAGGAGAGGAGTAAGAACTATACTCGTGGTTCCGGATTGGCCAAGAAGGACTTGGTACCCGGAACTTCAAGAGATGCTCACGGACGAACCGTGGCCTCTACCTCTGAGAAAGGACCTGCTCCAGCAGGGGCCTTGTCTGTTCCAAGACTTACCGCGGCTGCGTTTGACGGCATGGCGGTTGAACGCCGGATCCTGAGGGAAAAAGGCATTCCAGATGAAGTCATCCCTACCCTGGTCAAGGCCAGGAAGGACGTAACCGCAAAACATTATCACCGCATTTGGCGAAAATATGTTGCGTGGTGTGAGGCCAAGAAGGCCCCTACAGAGGAATTTCAACTGGGTCGTTTCCTCCATTTCCTGCAAACAGGACTATCTATGGGCCTAAAATTAGGGTCCATTAAGGTTCACATTTCGGCCCTGTCGATTTTCTTCCAGAAAGAACTGGCTTCAGTGCCTGAAGTTCAGACATTTGTAAAAGGGGTACTGCATATACAGCCTCCTTTTGTGCCTCCAGTGGCACCTTGGGATCTCAATGTTGTGTTGAGTTTCCTAAAGTCACATTGGTTTGAACCACTCACCACTGTGGACTTAAAATATCTCACATGGAAGGTGACGATGCTGTTAGCCCTGGCTTCAGCCAGGCGTGTGTCAGAATTGGCGGCTTTATCATATAAAAGCCCTTACTTAATTTTTCATTCTGACAGGGCAGAATTTCTACCTAAGGTGGTTTCTGCATTTCACATGAACCAACCTATTGTGGTACCTGCGGCTACTAGGGACTTGGAGGACTCCAAGTTGCTTGACGTTGTCAGGGCCCTGAAAATATATGTTTCCAGGACGGCTGGAGTCAGAAAATCTGACTCGCTGTTTATCCTGTATGCACCCAACAAGCTGGGTGCTCCTGCTTCTAAGCAGACGATTGCTCGTTGGATTTGTAGTACAATTCAGCTTGCACATTCTGTGGCAGGCCTGCCACAGCCAAAATCGGTAAAAGCCCATTCCACAAGGAAAGTGGGCTCATCTTGGGCGGCTGCCCGAGGGGTCTCGGCTTTACAACTTTGCCGAGCAGCTACTTGGTCAGGGGCAAACACGTTTGCTAAATTCTACAAATTTGATACCCTTGCTGAGGAGGACCTGGAGTTCTCTCATTCGGTGCTGCAGAGTCATCCGCACTCTCCCGCCCGTTTGGGAGCTTTGGTATAATCCCCATGGTCCTTACGGAGTCCCAGCATCCACTAGGACGTCAGAGAAAATAAGATTTTACTTACCGATAAATCTATTTCTCGTAGTCCGTAGTGGATGCTGGGCGCCCATCCCAAGTGCGGATTGTCTGCAATACTTGTATATAGTTATTGTTACAAAAATTCGGGTTATTATTGTTGTGAGCCATCTTTTCAGAGGCTCCTTTTCGTTTTATCATACTGTTAACTGGGTTCAGATCACGAGTTGTACGGTGTGATTGGTGTGGCTGGTATGAGTCTTACCCGGGATTCAATATCCTTCCTTATTATGTACGCTCGTCCGGGCACAGTATCCTAACTGAGGCTTGGAGGAGGGTCATAGGGGGAGGAGCCAGTGCACACCACCTGATCCTAAAGCTTTTATTCTTGTGCCCTGTCTCCTGCGGAGCCGCTGTTCCCCATGGTCCTTACGGAGTCCCAGCATCCACTACGGACTACGAGAAATAGATTTATCGGTAAGTAAAATCTTATTTTTGAAAGATTTTCACAGAGGCTGATGTTCTGCTTTCGCACATTTAACTCTTGTTTTCACTTGGTCCTTTTTTTCTTATTTCAACCAACCAATCTCAGTCTCAATATCAGAATCTGCACAGCATCTTATTTTGTTCTTCTCTGTGTGAAATAAAACAAGATCTGCCTTAAGTGCTACAAACAAAACATCACATCACAAAATTGCTTTGATTTCCAACTACACATCTGAAGGGTTGCTTTTAAGGATTTTTGTGTTCCAGATACAAAATAGCTCTTCAGAGCAATCAGCTGTCATTTCTGTTTTCTTCAGATTTTATAGACCTATGTAAGCACACGGTATTGGGCTGATACAGAGGTGGACGCTGATGGCCCCACTGCTGCGTTTTTGTATGACTTACGCAAAGCTACAGGAGGCATCTTAAATAAAAAGACACCTACTGCTGGCTTTTGTGATCTGCTGTTGCGTCCAAAGACGCAGCATTGGATCATCTGCATGGCCATCAGACATCTGAGTAACCCTCAGGTTGCTTAGGATGTCTGGCAAAACCACACTGCCGGGGCGAGTGAAGCTGAATCCAAGGACACATCCACTGGCTTCGGCACGTCCAGAAAATGGGGCTGATGCGCTCCTGTTTTCTGGAACATTCCCCGTCACCGCAACCTATATACATTTCAGATTTACACTTGTTTCATTTAAGTTAAGGTGGTATTCCAAGTATATAGGATTATGATCGCTATTTACTTAATTCAAGGGTGTATGGGTGCATTCTAATTCAATAAATTTAAATAACTGATAAATATAACAACAGAGCAAACACCCAAATGTTGCCTAAACTTTGAAATTGATCTTCAGGTTCCAGTACAACATGCTGGAAATCTACACTAAGGGGTATATTTACTAAAGTCGATTTGGAACAATTTTTGGTCAATGTTGGGTCGTTTTTGATCGATTTTGTGTTTCAGGGTCTAAATCACACATTTACTAACAGATGTTTTTTGACAGCCTTTAAAAAAAAAAAAAAGTAAAAAATCATCTGTTAGTAAATGCGGGATTTAGGGGTATATTTACTAAAAATCGATTTGGGCGATGTTTAGGTGATTTTGTATTTCAGGGGCTAAAACAATGTCAAAAATCATCTAGTAAATGTGTAAATTAGACCCTGAAACACAAAATCGATCAAACATCGTCCAAAATGGACTTTCAGGAAATATACGCTCAAGGGCTTGATTCCAGAGGTGTACGTAGTGGCGATGTCGGATGCAAGAAGCCAGTGTTCTCAGTCTGTGCATGCGCCCGACCATGGTTACCGCTCGGTGATGAAGAACGAATTTGGGGGCAGAGAGAGTGAATTTCAGTGGGCATTCCTTGGGAGGTAACATAGGGGTTGATAGCCAGAAGTAGGCGTGTTGCTGACTGGAGCTGCATCTAAAGATCCAGAGCCGCTCACACCGCAGCACGTGTTCAGATGTCACTGCACCTGCCATAGAGCCAGTACAAGTATGGTGCATCTAAAAACGCACCCAGGTGGAATTCCGCTGCATCCAGTGGGTGTCTCAGTATACCTCCCAACATAGCCCATTCCAGGAGGGACACAATGCTCTGTTCCCGGATTTCCCTCCTAATGTAGGATTGGCATCACCTGTGGGGAAACACCTTTCTTATCAAGTAACTACTGTAGTTCACCACAGGTGATGGCAATCATACATTTAGAGGGAAGCCCTGGAGCAGAGCATTGTGTCCCTCCTGGAATGGGTCATGTTGGGAGGTGTAGTCTTAGTAGGTGGCGCCATTAGAATAAGACACTGGGTGATATGTACTAAGCAGTGATAAATGTGGAGAAGCGAGCCTGTGGAGAAGTTGCCCATGGCAACCAATCAGCTGCTCTGTATACTTTTACAATATAGGCTTAGTGGGGTTGGACACCGCACTGGATTTCTGTTTGCGGAGGGTTTTGCATATGCCTTCGCAGAGACCAACAATGTGTAACAAATAAATGATCCCTATTATGGGTATCTATTGTGTATATGTATATGTTGGTGGTGCTCCCAGAGTCAGTGATACAAGTGGTAGTTTTGGAAGGAAAAAGAAAGACTGTGTTGGGGCACACTTTGGAAATATGAAATATGTTAAAACTTAACGTTTATTAAAGTTAATCATAAGAAAAAGGATCGACATAGACTTCTCTCACCCACACTGGGTTGTTCATTCCTGAGGGAACAGCCAAGAGCTGGGAATGCACCATACATCTTACATTGTGAAATCCCTCCACACAGAAGGCTCACCTACTGCTCAGTATGTTTTATTTGAAATTGTATCCTAATCGGTGTGTACTTTTAAATAGTTCTCATAATCTTTGTAACTCTATTTTGTAACTGAAGCTCTGAAGATATTCTTGAAATTAAACATCTAATTTTTAGCTCTGGTCTGTGTTCTTATGCCCAAAGGCCTCATGGTCCATGCTATTATTTTGTGACGTATTAATAATTGTGTGTGTAGGCCAAAGCAAAGACGGCCTTGCGTTTAGTCACTAAAATCTTCTTGCTGGTGGCAGATTTGGGTTTAAAGTAATCCAGTAGTCACGGATGGCGATTCTCGGATTGGTGTATCTGGAGAATTGTCCGGTGGTCGTGACATGGTGCAAGTCACATTTAGTTACATGAATACATGCTTTCAACCAGGGCCGTAAGGGAAGAGGTGCGGAGCAGAATGCTCTGGGGGCGCACCCTCGCTGACTGTGCATCTTACTAGCAGGGTGCCATTCAGCACCCTGCAGCCAGTTTCAATACTACAATGACGGTCGGCATGTCCTTTTGGCATTCCGACCACACACCCTGCAGGCTGTACAGCAGCTCTGAGCATCCTAAGGATGCTTGAAGCAGTGCAGTAGTGGTCCGTAGATGGCAGATCTGCCCAGCAACCCTAACAGGCACAGATTTATGATAGTATGTGCTCAGGGGGTTGGGTGCGGGTTGCACAGGGCGGGCTGGCACCCAAATATGATGCTGCTTTCAACATATGTATAAGTTACCTAGTCAGTATCTCCAACTGAGACAAAATTTCACATTTTATTTAAACGTTAAAAGAGGTTGCATGTTGCCACAGCAAATGCTGGCTGCCCCCTATGTACAGTATGCCATATGAAGAATGTATTTAGTCTTACAATACGTAGATCTATGCCCCACTATAATGGTGGTCCTTCAGCACCTGGCTGTCAGTGTTTGGAACAGTGCCTTTTTCATTCAACATTTCATTCATTGGTGTATAATAAAATGGCCACTGTTGCTGGCCTGGTTCTGGAACATCAAAGATGGCTCATCCTCGGGGATTTCAATGCATGGGTGGATGATGAGCTCTCACGCCTTGGCCAAGACCTCCTGTGCACAATGAATGGTCTGGGCTTCACACAGGTCATTCCCTCTGCCACACATAAAAGTGGTCATACTCTTGATCTTGTCTTTCAGATTGGATTAGAAGTCACTGACCTAAAAATAAACCCAGTCATCTGGTCAGACCACTACTCCCTCTGGTTCTCAGTTGCAACCCCTCAAATAAGATCTCTGCCCGTGGAGTTGACCAGGTATCGTCCAAGGAGGGGTATGACTCCCCAGGCTCTTGCAGCAAATCTGGATCTCTCTGCTATACTGGGTGCCTGTGAAGATCCCTGTTCCCTAGTCCGTTATTATAATAGGGATGTTATGGCTGCAATTGATATTATCGCCCCTGTGCGTATAAGACCTCGCAAACCACAACGTCAAGCTCCATGGTTCGACAACAGTGTTAGTGAGCTCAAGAAAATGGGGCGTAGACTGGAAAGACGATGGAGGAAGACTAACCTAGTGGATGACAAAATAAAACTAATAAAGCATAACGAAGAATATCAATCGACAATCACTCGTAAGAAATCACAGTTCCTGTCAAATGAGATCACAGCAGCAAACAATAGGCCAGCTCAACTTTTCCGCACAGTGGAGATGCTTTGCAAGCCAGCATGCCTGCAGACTGATGAGACCCTTTCCCAGGCAAGATGCAACGAGTTTGCAAACTTCTTTGCAGATAAAATATCCACCATCCGGGCTGGAATCTCCACAGTGCCATCAAAGGAGTGCCAAACTACAAAGCCTGCCAATATAAGCTACCTGCCTTCATGGACCAGCTTTGACCCAGTGGATGTAAAGGACACTGCTGAAATTGCTCGGATTTTGCGTCCCACCACCTGTGGTCTGGACCCAGCCTCAACAAAGCTTCTAATAGGTTGTATGGATATAATTGGTCCTGTCTTTGCAAAAATTGTTCAATGCTCTTTGCAGACAGGCATTTTTCCTGGACCCCTAAAGGAAGCAATTGTTAGACCGCTTCTTAAAAAACCTAATTTAGATCCCGACTGCATGACCAACTACAGACCGGTATCAAACCTTCCTTTCCTAGGAAAGGTTATTGAGAAAGTGGTGGCAAATCAACTGGAAACCCGCCTGACAACCCATGATATTTATGATCCATTTCAATCAGGATTCAGGAGAAGACATAGCACTGAAACAGCCCTGGTGTGTGTGTTAAATGATCTTCTGATGGCAAAAGACAGAGGTGACTGTTCAATATTAATCCTTCTGGATCTCTCGGCAGCATTTGATACCGTGGACCATGGGCTTCTGATTGAGCGACTGATACATTTCTGTGGTTTGGATGGCACAGTCCTAAGCTGGTTCAAATCATTTCTCACAGGCAGGTCACAGAGAGTATCATCTGGATTATACTCATCACCACCAGTGCCATTGCCATGTGGTGTCCCACAAGGTTCTATACTATCCCCCATGCTTTTTGCAGTATACATGCTCCCACTGGGCGAAATAATCAGGCGCCATGGCCTGGTCTACCACTGCTATGCAGATGATACACAATTGTACTTGTCCTTTGCTCCGGGCACTGATAACCCAATAGCAACCCTAAATGGCTGTCTAGCTGAACTACAGGAGTGGATGAGCGCCAGCTGGCTGCGACTGAACCCGGATAAAACAGAGGTCCTTATAATACGACCGCAACATCAAAGGACAGGACTGCAGCATAGCCAACCAACTGGACTTACACTCGGGGATTCAGAATTACAGACCAGTGATCGTGTGCGGAATCTTGGCGTTGTCCTGGATGGTGGCTTGACACTTAAACATCAGATATCAGCCACAATCAAATCCTCATTCTTTCACCTGAGGAACATAGCCAGAATCAAGCACTTAATTCCCTCAGATGACATGCCAAAAGTCATTCATACATTTGTATCATCTCGATTAGACTACTGTAATGCCCTCTACCTTGGTCTACCAGCAAAAGAATTGCAACGCTTACAGCTGGTGCAAAACACAGCTGCCAGGCTGTTAACCAACCAGCCCCGTTCTAGCCACATAACACCCATCCTCTACTCCCTTCACTGGCTGCCTGTAAGATGGCGAATCATCTTCAAGATTGGCTTACTGAGTTTCAAAGCATTACATGACCAAGGCCCAAGGTACCTGAAACAGCTTCTGACCCCATACTGCCCCACTCGATTACTGCGATCTGTAGATGAAGGACTTTTAGCTGTACCTAGAATCTACCGTAATTCATCTGGGGGTCGAGCTTTTAGTCATGCGGCTCCGACTCTATGGAACTCACTTCCCCGCACAGTGCGAGAGGCCCCAACTATAGAATCCTTCAAAAGTAGACTCAAGACTTTCCTGTTTACTCAAGCATTTCCATAATGTCCCTTTTAGCATCTTCATGCTTCTGTATTTTATGAAAATGTACTTCATTATTTTCTGTATTATATTATGCTATATATCTGTTAAGCGCCTTGAGTCCTATTGGAGAAAGAGCGCTATATAAATAAAATTATTATTATTATTATTATTATCATAGTCACTGAGGCATCTCTATAATGTTTAAATTCACCGTCTTCTCCAATTTGTCTTTCTTTTTCACATGAATGGTAGAGCACACTTGACATTTCATGTTTGCTAAGATTTCTCAGAAAGTTGAGATGCAGTGAGACAGCCTAATGTTTTGGCGTTAACTTGAGACTTTTTAAAAGGTCTTTTAGTGGTGAAAACTAATTAAACAAGTTGCTACAGGGTATTGTCAATCTCTAGTTATTGGTAACATTAGTATATCTTGTATAGTCTGACTCTTTTGAAGTTCGTGCAGATGTTAATAGAAAAAGAAGTCACTATCCAATAGAATGATTGATTGTTCATTTGTTGACAGTATGCATGTTGACAGTCATCAGTTTGACCTTGTGAATGTCAGCATGGTTTCTGTCGACCATGTGACTGGATACTTTTTTTTATATGTGTGCTACTCCACAGGCCAAAGGTACCCATAAACCCTGCTATTTGGATGGCAAGTAGACTGCTCTAGACATAGAACTGGTGGACAGACCGTCCATTCCAATGGGCCCTTGTTAGGGAGACATTCCATTTCCATTGGAGCAGACAGTTCATGGCCTTCATCATCAGAATACCTTAATGACACCTGCCAGATCCAGTAACTCGGCTTGTGTGATGGAAGGCCCTGAAACTTTCAGATTTGGCCTTAAATATATGTATAAATACGGAATATCTGACAGCGATGCAGCCACTCTGCGTTTGGGCCTATTGTGTGGCTTTCTTCACAATAACTAAGTACTAGGACGACAAAGGACTAGGGGCCAGAATCAGAGTTGTATACAAACCCAGTGTTTTTGCAGTTAAGCACGTATCACCCGACAGCGCAAGTGATTTACGTCACACTGTGCTTGTGCCACAATAATCTAGTGAGGGCGAGGATTTATTTGCATAGTGAGTGACAGTCAGGGGCAGTTTGGGGATGGTTACAGGGAGTGGCAGTAAAAATGCAGCATATCACAGAGAGTTTTGGGGAGTGTTTCAGACTGCGTCCCGTACGCAATAATAGCAGGTCTGGCATCTCACTATCTGCGGCCATGCTCCTCCACCATAGGGCTAATCAGAAGGCTGATAATTGACTGATCTGCAGCCGCTGCTGCTTCTTGGAGATATTTGCTGCAGCCCACCTATGGAGGCTGCTTTTTTGCAGAGTTCACCAATCATCTGAAGGTGGCATTAGCCATTATAGATGGGCTCCGCAGGAGACATGGGCACTAAAAAAAGACTTTAGACTATGGGTGTGCACTGGCTCCTCCCTCTAAGCCCCTCCTCCAGACCTCAGTTTATTACTATGCCCAGAGGAGATGGGTGCAATTACAGGAGCTCTCCTGAGTTTCTGTGAGAAAAGTATTTTTTTTTATGTTCAGGGAGCACTGCTGGCAACAGACTCCCTGCATCGTGGGACTGAGGGAAGAGAAGCAGCCCTACTCTCTGAAGCTAGGTCCTGCTTCTTAGACTACTGGACACTATTAGCTCCAGAGGGATTGGTACGCAGGATCTCACCCTAGCCGTCCGTCCCAGAGCCGCGCCGCCGTCCCCCTCGCAGTGCCGGAAGATAGAAGCCGGGTGAGTATGAGAAGAAAAGAAGACTTCAGAGGCGGCAGAAGACTTCATGATCTTCACTGAGGTAACGCACAGCACTGCAGCTGTGCGCCATTGCTCCCACACACCTCACATACTCCGGTCACTGTAAGGGTGCAGGGCGCAGGGGGGGGGGGGCGCCCTGGGCAGCAATATAAACCTCTTATTTGGCAAAAGGAGCATATATACAGCTGGACACTGTATATATGCATGAGCCCCCGCCAATTTTACACTTTTAGCGGGAAAGAAGCCCGCCGTCGAGGGGGCGGGCCTTCTCCCTCAGCACTCACCAGCGCCATGTTTTTCTCCACAGCACCGCTGAGAGGAAGCTCCCCGTACTCTCCCCTGCTTATACCACGGTAGAAGAGAGGGTTTTAAAGAAGAGGGGGGCACATAATTCGGCGCAGATAATAACAGCGCTACTGGGTAAACATTAAATTGCTGTGTTTTTTCCTGGGTCATATAGCGCTGGGGTGTGTGCTGGCATACTCTCTCTCTGTCTCTCCATAGGGCCTTGTGGGGGAATTATCTTCAGATGAGCATTCCCTGAGTGTGTGGTGTATCGGTACATGTGTGTCGACATGTCTGAGGTAAAAGGCTCTCCTAAGGAGGAGATGGAGCAAATGTGTGTGTGAGTGGTGTTTCCGTCGACAACGCCGACACCTGATTGGATATGTTAAATTAAGTGCTAAGGTAAATTTATTGCACAAAAGATTAGAGAACAGACAGTGAATCTACACATGTCTGTCCCTATGTCGCAGAGACCTTCAGGGTCTCACAACGCTCACTATCCAAAATAATAGACACTGATATCGACACGGAGTCTGACTCCAGTGTCGACTACGATAATGCAAAGTACAGCCAAAACTGGCAGAAAAGTATTCAATATATGATTATTGTAATAAAAGATGTTTTGCATATCACTGATGACTCATCTGTCCCTGACACGAGGGTACACATGTTTAAGGGGAAGAAAGCTGAGGTAAATTTCCCTCCTCTCATGAAGAAAAAGAGCGTGAATATCCAGACAAGAGACTGCAGATTCCCACAAAGAATTCTCAGGGAGTATCCTTTCCCTACTAGGGCCAGGATACGATGGGAATCTTCCCCTAGGGTGGACAAAGCATTGTCACGTTTACCCAAAAGGTAGCGCTGACTTAACAGCTATCCTCAGGGATCCTGCAGATAGCATGCAGTAAAAGTACTTTGAAGTCCATTTACACACATTCTGGTACACTACTCAGACCGGCGATTGTGTCGGCATGAGTTTATAGCGCTGTAGCAGCGTAGACAGATACCTTATCAGCGGAGATTGAAACCCTAGATAAGGATACCATGTTATTGACCCTAGTATATATATATATATATACACATATATAAAAGATGCTGTCATATATATAAGACATGCCCAAAGAGACATTAGTCTACTGGGTTCTAGAGTCAACGCTATGTCGATTTCTGCTAGACGTGTCCTGTGGAACATGCAATGGACAGGTGATGCCGACTAAAAGAGGCATATGGAAGGTTTACCTTACAAGGCTGAGGAATTGTGTGGAGAAGGGCTCTCGGACCTGGTCTCCACAGCTATAGCTGGTAATTCTGATCTTTTGCCTTATATTCCCTCACAACCTAAGAAAGCACGACATTATCAAATGCAGTCCTTTCGGTCGCAGAATAACAAGAAAGTACGAGGAGCGTCCTTTCTTACCAGAGGTAAGGGCACAAGGCACAGCTAGTTCCCAGGAACAGAAGTCCTCCCCGGCCTCTACTACATCCACCGCATGACGCTGGAGCTCCGCTAAGGGAGTCCGTCCCAGTGGTAGCACGTCTTCGACTCTTCAGCAACATCTGAGTTCACTCACAGGTGGATCCCGGGGCAATAAAAATTGTTTCTCAGGGTTACAAGCTGGAATTCGAAAGGTGCCTCCTCGCCGGTTTTTCCTTATCGGACCTACCGGCTTCTCCCCCAGAAAGGGAGATAATATTAAATACAATTCACACATTGTATCTCCAACAGGTGGTGCTCAAGGTTCCCCTCCTGCAACAAGGAAGGCGATATGACTCAACCTTGGCTGTAGTCCCGAAACCGTACGGTTCGGTCAGACCTATTTTAAAATTAAAATCTCTGAACCTATACGGGAAAAGGTTCAAATTTAAAGTGGAATCGCCCAGAGCGATCATCGCCAGCCTGGAAGGGTGTGAATTTGATGGTGTATCTAGACATAAAGGCTGCATACCTTCATGTTCCCATTTATCCACCCCATCAGGCGTACCTGACAATTGCGGTACAGTATTGTCATTACCAATTTCAGGGTAATTGGCGGAAATAATGGTGCTCCTACGCAAGCAAGGAGTCACAGTTATCCCATACTTGGACGATCTCCTAATAAGGGCGAGATCAAAAGAGCAGTTGTTGAACAGCGTGTCACTTTCGCTGAAGGTGTCACAGCAACACGGCTGGATTCTCAATTTCCCGAGGTCACAGTTGGTTCCTATGACTCGTCTGCCCTTCTTGGGTATGATTCTGGATACGGACCAGAAATGGGTTTACCTTCAGATAGAGAAGGCCCAGGAACTCATGACTCTAGTTAGGGACCTATTGAAACCAAGACAGGTGTCAGTGCATCACTGCACTCGAGTGCTGGGAAAAACATTCCCTTCGGCAGGTTCCATGCGAGGACTTCAAATGGGACCTACTGGACAAGTGGTCCGGGTCACATCTACAGATTAATCAGCTGATCACCCTATCCCCCAGGGCCAGGGTATCTCTCCTGTGGTGGCTGCAGAGTGCTCACCTTCTAGAGGGCCGCAGATTCGGCATTCAGGACTTGATCCTGGTGACCACGGACGCGAGCCTCCGAGGCTGGGGAGCAGTCACACAGGGAAGAAATTTGCAAGGTCTTTGGTCAAGTCATGAGACTTGTCTTCACATCAACATATTGGAACTAAGGGCCATATACGACGCCCTACGTCAAGCGGAGACCTTACTTCGCGACCAAGCGGTTCTGATCCAGTCGGACAACGTCACCGCAGTAGCTCATGTAAACCGCCAAGGCGGCACAAGGAGCAGAGTGGCGGTGGCGGAAGCCACCAGAATTCTTCGCTCGTGGAGAATCATGTAAGAGCACTGTCAACAGTGTTCATTCCGGAAGTGGACAACTGGGAAGCAGACTTCCTCACCAGACACGACCTACGTCCTGGACAGTGGGGACTTCATCAGGAAGTCTTCGCACAGATTGCAGTTTGGTGGGGACTGCCACAGATAGACATGATGGCGTCCCGCCTCAACAAAAAGCTGCAGAGTTATTGCGCCTGGTCAAGAGACCCTCAGGCAGTAGCGGTAGATGCCCTAGTGACACCGTGGGTGTTCCAGTCAGTCTATGTATTTCCTCCTCTTCCTCTCATACCCAAGGGTTGAGAATAATAAGAAAAAGAGGAGTGAGAACAATCCTCATTGTTCCAGATTGTCCACGAAGGATCTGGTATCCGGATCTGCAGGAAATGCTTACAGAAGATCCGTGGCCTCTTCCTCTAAGGCAGGACCTGTTGCAACAGGGCCCATGTCTGTTCCAAGACTTACCGCGGCTGCATTTGACGGCATGGCGGTTGAACGCCGGATCCTAGCGGAAAAAGGCATTCCGGATGAGGTCATTCCTACGCTGATAAAGGCTAGGAAGGACGTGACATCTAAACATTATCACCATATATGGCGAAAATATGTTTCTTGGTGTGAGGCCAGGAATGCTCCTACGGAAGAATTCCATCTGGGCCGTTTCCTTCACTTCCTACATACTGGAGTGAATTTGGGCCTAAAACTTAGGCTCCATTAAGGTTCAGATTTCGGCCCTTTCCATTTTCTTTCAAAAAGAATTGGCTTCTCTCCCAGAAGTTCAGACTTTTGTGAAGGGAGTGCTCCATTTTCAGCCTCCTTTTGTACCTCTGGTGGAGCCCTGGGACCTTAACGTGGTGTTAAGTTTCCTTAAGTCACACTGGTTTGAACCACTTAAAACGGTAGAGTTAAAATATCTCACTTGGAAGGTGGTCATGTTATTAGCCTTGGCTTCGGCTAGGCTAGTATCGGAATTGGCGGCTGTGTCACATAAAAGCCCCTATCTGGTTTTCCATGTCGATAGAGCGGAGTTGCGGACACGTCCTCAATTCCTGCCTAAAGGGGGTATCATCCTTTCATATGAACCAGACTATTGTGGTGCCTGTGGCTACGCGTAACTTGGAGGACTCCAAGTCCCTTGATGTGGTCAGGGCTTTGAAAATTTACGTGGCCAGAACGGCTAGAGTCAGAAAAACAGAATCACTGTTTGTCCTGTATGCTGCCAACAAGCTTGGCGCTCCTGCTTCAAAGCAGACTATTGCCCGCTGGATTTGTAACACCATTCAGCAGGCTTATTCTTCGGCTGGATTGCCGTTGCCTAAATCGGTTAAGGCCCATTCCACTAGGAAGGTGGGCTCTTCTTTGGCGGCTGCCCGAGGGGTCTCGGCATTACAGCTGTGCCGAGCTGCTACTTGGTCAGGTTCAAACACTTTTGCTAAGTTCTACAAGTTTGATACCCTGGCTGAGGAGGACCTAAGGTTTGCTCATTCGGTGCTGCAGAGTCATCCGCACTCTCCCGCCCGTTTGGGAGCTTTGGTATAATCCCCATGGTCCTTACGGAGTCCCCAGCATCCTCTAGGACGTTAGTGAAAATAAGATTTTAAACCTACCGGTAAATCTTTTTCATATAGTCCGTAGAGGATGCTGGGCGCCCGTCCCAAGTGCGGACTACTTCTGCGAGACTTGTATATAGTTTTGCTTACATAGGGTTCTGTTATGGTTTCATCGGTTTTGTCCCGATGCTAAGTTTGTTTCATACTGTTGACTGGTTCTTGTGTTCCATGTTATACGGTGTGTTTGGTGTGTGCTGGTATGAATCTTGCCCTTGGATTGCTAAAATCCTTTCCTTGTACTGTCCATCTCCTCTGGGCACAGTTTCTCTAACTGAGGTCTGGAGGAGGGGCATAGACGGAGGAGCCAGTGCACACCCATAGTCTAAAGTCTTTTCTTAGTGCCCATGTCTCCTGCGGAGCCCGTCTATCCCCATGGTCCTTACGGAGTCCCCAGCATCCTCTACGGACTACGTGAAAAAGATTTACCGGTTGGTTTAAAATCTTATTTTCTTATTGCCGCAAATAGCACAGATAATGACTTAGAATTATTGGTTCTAGGACCCCATAATATATATGCCCTTTAATACTAAATGATGCAGACAGCTGAACCTCCGTTAGTATATACTGTATTGTATAATAAAATAAAGTGCTGATAGGATGAAGCGCAGTTAATGGAATCTCTCATTTTGCCAATATTCCATACTAGCTTTTGTCCCCACCACTGTCTGGGATTTCTTTTCCTCTCTTTTCCTCCTGTCTCTTCGCCCTACAAAGGATGTATAGGAGACTGTATACAGTATGTGTGCTATGCTGGTACTCCTGGAAAGTAACAACATTAACACTGGTGGGAGGGGTCAGAGTTCAAACCAACTGTCATTGAATGCCAATGTGATGACATAATTCTTATCAGCAGACAGTTGCATGGGTGTGGTATGAGAGGTCAACCACACTTAGGTCGACAGTGTCTAGGTCGACCACTATTGTTCGACAGTAGCTAGGTCGACAGGGTTTCTAGGTCGACATGGTTTCTAGGTCGACAGGGTTTCTAGGTTGACAGGTCAAAAGGTCGGCATGAGTGTGTGTTTTTTTTATTTGGTTTTTGTCGTTTTCTCCGTACAGTGAGCGGGAACCCCTGTTAGTGTATCATGTCCCCTCGCTTTGCTTGCCATGCTTCTGGCAAGTTACCGTCCCCAACCGTAGTCCACGTGGATCGTTAAGTAGAAAAAGAAAAAATTGTGAAAACTCACGTCGACCTAGAACATGTTGACCTAGAGACCCTGTCGAGCTAGAAATCCTATCGACCTAGTTACTGTCGACCAATAGTGGTCGACGTAGACATTGTCGACCTAAGTGTGGTCGACCTAGAGACTGGATACCAATACATATGTAGAAAAACAACACTGACATTGCAAATATAGATCTCTAACCATTGCAATGTTTCCATCCAGATGTAGGAAGTTTATGTTACAGTTTATAAGGTACATTTGGAAATAGCATTCAAAGTAATTTGATTTTGAAGTGCAGTTAATGGATTCTCACATTTTGCCAAATTTCCATGTCCTTTATGGGCTACAACTATTTATATGCAAACTCATTCTACAAAACAAATAGAGGAAATTTGTAAGGATTATGAAGAAAATACATATTCAGAATAATGATATGCACATGTCTGTTCAGCAATAAAGTGTCATCTGTTTTAGTCTCGTAGCACAAGACTACATTGATTTATAGTAATTATGCTGTGGAGCCGCAGCGTTTTCCTAACATTAAGAAAACATACCATATATGTAATAAATGTCAAACATCTGAAAAGACAAAAAAAAGGTATATACTATACACAGTTGAGTACTGTTGATTGCTTGTATTCCTGCAGCAACAGGACATTTTTGGCCTAGGGGTGCCGTGAAAACAATTCTGAAATTCTAGGGTGCCGTGATTCAAAAAAGTTTGGAAACCACTGTCCTATAGTCATCCTGAAAACGCTTGTAACAACACCATTTCTCTGACGTCCTAAGTGGATGCTGGGGACTCCGTCAGGACCATGGGGAATAGCGGCTCCGCAGGAGACAGGGCACAAAAGTAAAAGCTTTAGGATCAGGTGGTGTGCACTGGCTCCTCCCCCTATGACCCTCCTCCAAGCCTCAGTTAGATCTTTGTGCCCGGCCGAGAAGGGTGCAATCTAGGTGGCTCTCCTAAAGAGCTGCTTAGAGTAAAAGTTTTGTTAGGTTTTTTATTTTCAGTGAGTCCTGCTGGCAACAGGCTCACTGCATCGAGGGACTTAGGGGAGAAGGAGTGAACTCACCTGCGTGCAGGATGGATTTGCTTCTTAGGCTACTGGACACTAGCTCCAGAGGGACGATCACAGGTACAGCCTGGATGGGTCACCGGAGCCGCGCCGCCGACCCCCTTGCAGATGCTGAAGAGAGAAGAGGTCCAGAAATCGGCGGCTGAAGACTTCCCAGTCTTCTTAAGGTAGCGCACAGCACTGCTGCTGTGCGCCATTGCTCTCAGCACACTTCACACCAACGGTCACTGAGGGTGCAGGGCGCTTGGGGGGGCGCCCTGGGCAGCAATGAAAGTACCTATGCTGGCTAAAAATACATCACATCAGGTTGTCAGAAAAACGGGAGAAGGAGCCCGCCGAAAAGGGGGCGGGCCCTATTCTCCTCAGCACACAGCGCCATTTTCCCTCACAGAACTGCTGGTGGGAAGGCTCCCAGGCTCTCCCCTGCACTGCACTACAGAAACAGGGTTAAAACAGAGAGGGGGGGCATTTTTGTGGCGATATTATTACATATTAAGATGCTATAAGGGAAAACACTTATATAAGGTTGTCCCTGTAAAATTATAGCATTTTGGTGTGTGCTGGCAAACTCTCCCTCTGTCTCCCCAAAGGGCTAGTGGGGTCCTGTCCTCTATCAGAGCATTCCCTGTGTGTGTGCTGTGTGTCGGTACGTGTGTGTCGACATGTATGAGGACGATGTTGGTGAGGAGACGGAGCAATTGCCTGTAATGGTGATGTCACTCTCTAGGGAGTCGACACCGGAATGGATGGCTTATTTAGATAATTACGTGATAATGTCAACAAGCTGCAAGGTCGGTTGACGACATGAGACGGCCGGCAAACCAATTAGTACCTGTCCAGGCGTCTCAAACACCGTCAGGGGCTTTAAAACGCCCATTACCTCAGTCGGTCGACACAGACACGGACACTGACTCCAGTGTCGACGGTGAAGAAACAAACGTATTTTCCATTAGGGCCACACGTTACATGTTAAGGGCAATGAAGGAGGTGTTACATATTTCTGATACTACAAGTACCACAAAAAAGGGTATTATGTGGGGTGTGAAAAAACTGCCTGTAGTTTTTCCTGAATCAGATAAATTAATTGAAGTGTGTAATGATGCGTGGGTTTCCCCCGATAGAAAATTAAAGGCGCTCACACGCTTATCAAAACAAGTGGCGTTACCGTCTCCAGATACGGCCGCCCTCAAGGAGCCAGCTAATAGGAGGCTGGAAAATATCCTAAAAAGTATATACACACATACTGGTGTTATACTACGACCAGCGATCGCCTCAGCCTGGATGTGCAGCGCTGGGGTGGCTTGGTCGGATTCCCTGACTGAAAATATTGATACCCTTGACAGGGACAGTATTTTATTGACTATAGAGCATTTCTATATATACGAGATGCACAGAGGGATATTTGCACTCTGGCATCATGAGTAAGTGCGATGTCCATGTCTGCCAGAAGATGTTTATGGACACGACAGTGGTCAGGTGATGCAGATTCCAAACGGCACATGGAAGTATTGCCGTATAAAGGGGAGGAGTTATTTGGGGTCGGTCCATCGGACCTGGTGGCCACGGCAACAGCTGGAAAATCCACCTTTTTACCCCAAGTCACATCTCAGCAGAAAAAGACACCGTCTTTTCAGCCTCAGTCCTTTCGTCCCCATAAGGGCAAGCGGGCAAAAGGCCAGTCATATCTGCCCAGGGGTAGAGGAACGGAAGAAGACTGCAGCAGGCAGCCCCTTCCCAGGAACAGAAGCCCTCCACCGCTTCTGCCAAGTCCTCAGCATGACGCTGGGGCCGTACAAGCGGACTCAGGTGCGGTGGGGGGGGTCGTCTCAAGAGTTTCAGCGCGCAGTGGGCTCACTCGCAAGTGGACCCCTGGATCCTACAAGTAGTATCCCAGGGGTACAGATTGGAAATTCGAGACGTCTCCCCCTCGCAGGTTCCTGAAATCTGCTTTACCAACGTCTCCCTCCGACAGGGAGGCATTATTGGAAACAATTCACAAGCTGTATTCCCAGCAGGTGATAATCAAAGTACCCCTCCTACAACAAGGAAAAGGGTATTATTCCACACTATTTGTGGTACTGAAGCCAGACGGCTCGGTGAGATCTATTCTAAATCTGAAATCTTTGAACACTTACATACAAAGGTTCAAATCAAGATGGAGTCACTCAGAGCAGTGATAGCGAACCAGGAAGAAGGGGACTATATGGTGTCCCTGGACATCAAGGATGCTTACCTCCATGTCCCAAATTGCCCTTCTCACCAAGGGTACCTCAGGTTCGTGGTACAGAACTGTCACTATCAGTTTCAGACGCTGCCGTTTGGATTGTCCACGGCACCCTGGGTCTTTACCAAGGTAATGGCCGAAATGATGATTCTTCTTCAAAGAAAAGGCGTCTTAATTATCCCTTACTTGGACGATCTCCTGATAAGGGCAAGGTCCAGAGAACAGTTGGAGGTCGGAGTAGCACTATCTCAAGTAGTTCTACGACAGCACGGGTGGATTCTAAATATTCCAAAATCGCTGCTGATTCCGACGACACGTCTGCTGTTACTAGGGATGATTCTGGACACAGTCCAGAAAAAGGTGTTTCTCCCGGAGGAGAAAGCCTGGGAGTTATCCGAGCTAGTTAGGAACCTCCTAGAACCAGGCCAAGTGTCAGTGCATCAATGCACAAGAGTCCTGGGAAAAATGGTGGCTTCTTACGAAGCGATTCCATTCGGCAGATTTCACGAAAGAATTTTTCAGTGGGATCTGCTGGACGAATGGTCCGGATCGCATCTTCAGATGCATCAGCGGATAATCCTGTCTCCAAGGACAAGGGTGTCTCTTCTGTGGTGGCTGCAGAGTGCTCATCTACTAGAGGGCAGCAGATTCGGCATTCAGGACTGGGTCCTGGTGACCACGGATGCCAGCCTGAGAGGCTGGGGAGCAGTCACACAGGGAAGAAATTTCCAAGGAGTGTGGTCAAGTCTGGAGACTTCTCTCCACATAAATATACTGGAGCTAAGGGCAATTTGCAATGCTCTGAGCCTAGGAAGACCTCTGCTTCAAAGTCAACCGGTGCTGATCCAGTCGGACAACATCACGGCAGTCGCCCACGTAAACAGACAGGGCGGCACAAGAAGCAGGAGGGCAATGGCAGCAAGGATTCTTTGCTGGGCGAAAAATCATGTGATAACACTGTTAGCGGTGTTCATTCCGGGAGTGGACAACTGGGAAGCAGACTTCCTCAGCAGGCACGACCTCCACCCGGGAGAGTGGAGACTTCATCTGGAAGTCTTCCACATGATTGTGAACCGTTGGGAAAGACCAAAGGTGGACATGATGGCGTCCCGTCTGAACAAAAAACTGGACAGGTATTGCGCCAGGTCAAGAGACCCTCAGGCAATAGCTGGGACGCTCTGGTAACACCGTGGGTGTACCAGTCGGTGTATGTGTTCCCTCCTCTGCCTCTCATACCCAAGGTACTGAGAATTATAAGAAGGAGAGGAGTAAGAACTATACTCGTGGCTCCGGATTGGCCAAGAAGGACTTGGTACCCGGAACTTCAAGAGATACTAAGAAGGGACTTGCTTCAGCAAGGATCATGTCTGTTCCAAGACTTACCGCGGCTGCGTTTGACGGCATGGCGGTTGAACGCCGGATCCTAAGGGAAAAAGGCATTCCGGAAGAGGTCATCCCTACCCTGGTCAGAGCCAGGAAGGAGGTGACCACACAACATTATCACCGCATTTGGCGAAAATATGTTGCATGGTGAGAGGCCAGGAAGGCCCCCACGGAGGAATTTCAACTCGGTCGATTCCTACATTTCCTGCAAACAGGAGTGTCTATGTGCCTCAAATTGGGGTCCATTAAGGTTCAAATTTCGGCCCTGTCGAATTTCTTCCTGAAGTCCAGAAGTTTGTCAAGGGAGTACTGCATATACAACCCCCTTTTGTGCCTCCAGTGGCACTGTGGGATCTCAACGTAGTTCTGGGATTCCTCAAATCACATTGGTTTAAACCGCTCAAATCTGTGGATTTGAAATATCTCACATGGAAAGTGACCATGCTGTTGGCCCTGGCCTCGGCCAGGCGAGTGTCAGAATTGGCGGCTTTGTCTCACAAAAGCCCATATCTGATTGTCCATTCGGACAGGGCAGAGCTGCGGACTCGTCCCCAGTTTCTCCCTAAGGTGGTGTCAGCGTTTTCACCTGAACCAGCTTATTGTGGTACCTGCGGATACTAGGGACTTGGAGGACTCCAATTTGCTAGATGTTGTCAGGGCCCTGAAAATATAGGTTTCCAGGACGGCTGGAGTCAGGAAAACTGACTTGCTGTTATCCTGTATGCACCCAACAAACTGGGTGCTCTTGCTTCTAAGCAGACGATTGCTAGTTGGATGTGTAGTACAATTCAGCTTGCACATTCTGTGGCAGGCCTGCCACAGCCAAAATATGTAAATGCCCATTCCACAAGGAAGGTGGGCTCATCTTGGGCGGCTGCCCGAGGGGTCTCGGCTTTACAACTTTGCCGAGCTGCTACTTGGTCAGGGGCACACCCTGGCTGAGGAGGACCTGGAGTTCTCTCATGCTGCTTTCACATTGCAAAACCTGCTTTTGAAATGGTATTTGAAACGGTTCTTAAAACGGGTCTGAGCAGTTAAACCCCTTTCACATCTCATGTTGTAACCAGTAAATTACCATTTCATTACCGTTTTGGTACCTTTCACACTGAACCCGTTTCACCCATAGAAAACAGTGGTTGTCATTATAAATGGACTTTTCTAGCCCACACATTATTAATAATTATTAATTAATTTATTATTAATAATTTGGATAGTCGTACGATGGAACCCAGCAGCTTGAAGCATTTTTGCTATGTTTTTATATATGAGGGTATCCTTGACTGTCCCAGTAATTTGGCAGCAGATTTCCTCATCCCCTCTGATCCTAAAGCAGCTCCCTCACCTCTTCATCACTCCAATTAGACATTTTATAATGGCTTTGCAGTCTAAACGTTTATAAAGCCACTCTCACATGTGTCTCCTGTGTTTTCCAAGCTGTTTCCTGGTTGTGGCTGCTGACATCACACATGGAGACAGCCTATGACCTGCTGGGGCTTGCAAATACCGTTTCAGACCCTTTCACACTGCACAGTGAAATGGGACTGAAACGGGTAGGACCCTTCTTTTTTACCGTTTCAAAATACAGGTATTTTGAAAACGGTAAATTGAAGGGGACCCTTTCACATCGCAGCTTGACCCGTTTAGGAAGCCAGTTAAAACGGCAAAATACCGGGTATAAGCTGCGGTGTGAAAGGGGTATCACTCGGTGCTGCAGAGTCATCCGCACTCTCCCGCCCGTTTGGGAGCTTTGGTATAATCCCCATGGTCCTGACGGAGTCCCCAGCATCCACTTAGGACGTCAGAGAAAATAAGAATTTACTTACCGATAATTCTATTTCTCGTAGTCCGTAGTGGATGCTGGGCGCCCATCCCAAGTGCGGATTGTCTGCAATACTTGTACATAGTTATTGTTACAAAAATCGGGTTATTATTGTTGTGAGCTCGTTCGGGCACAGTATCCTAACTGAGGCTTGGAGGAGGGTCATAGGGGGAGGAGCCAGTGCACACCACCTGATCCTAAAGCTTTTACTTTTGTGCCCTGTCTCCTGCGGAGCCGCTATTCCCCATGGTCCTGACGGAGTCCCCAGCATCCACTACGGACTACGAGAAATAGAATTATCGGTAAGTAAATTCTTATTTTTGATGTAGTATTTTCAACATATGAACATTGTTGTTAAAGTGTCCTCACTGAATAAATCAATGGTACCCCAATCACCATATTAAGTTTCATTCATAAACATACGCGGACATGGGCTGTGCTGTAATTATGAATCTTGCGTTATTAAGCCCTGCCCACCTAGGTGTACACTGAGAGGCTCATTTACAGCTGGACATATTCCCTATAGAAGTTACAAACGTTACAGTACTTCAAGATATGTTTAAGCATACTATGATGAGGCAGCAGCATGGATGGAGAAAGCGCCTTCAGACTTGCTACGCAAAATCTGCCAGCTGTGACTGGCACATTCAGCTCACACCGCCATAGACAGCCAGCAGTATCTTTTCTGCTGTACAATAGCATGAAAACCTTTTTGCCCCCTAACTGATTTCTTCTATATTTTTGCATATTTTTCACACAATTGTTTCAGATATTCAAACAAAACTGAATATAAGGCAAAGCCTGAGTAAACACAAAATGTAGTTTTTATACGATCATTTCATTTATTGAAGGGGAAAAGTTATCCATTACCAACTGGCCCTGTGTGAAATACTAACTGCCTCCTTATTTACTCATTCAACCAATTAACCAAATTCAATTGACAATTGGATACAATTAGACTTGACACAATCAGACTTGATTACTGCTGCCAGCCTTGTTGATCTAAAAACTTCACTTATACCCCTTTAACATCGCCAAATTAACCCGGCTTTTTACCGTGTTGTTGCCGAGTCGACCCGGGTCGAGGTGTGGAGTGAAAACGCCAAAGTGAATATCCAGGGACGTCCAACCCGGTATTTCAACCCAGGTTAAAAGATGGGTCAAACACGTGTCGGACTCGGATTATTGTGCACTAAAAAGCTACAGTCCACAGATATTCGACCCGCCTCTGAAGAAATAGTGCTGATTGGCTGTTTTCAGTCAGCTGAGGCCTGTTTACTGTACTGCACTGTGAGCACACGTTTGGAAAGCAATCAGCACAGTTCCCTGCACTCCTTTGGACCTAGGAGGTCATTCCGACCTGATCGCAGCGCAGCGATCAGGTCACCACTCCGCATGTGTATGCACCGCAATGCGCAGGCGCAACGTACAGGTACAAAGCGGATCGTTGCTGTGCGATGTATTTAACAAAGAAACCATTTGCACGGCCGATTGCAAGGAGATTGACAGGAAGAAGGCGTTTGTGGGTATCAACTGACCGTTTTCTGGGAGTATTTGGAAAAACGCAGGCGTGTCTAAGTGTTTGCAGGGCGGGTGTCTGACGTCAATTCTGGGACCGGACAGGCTGAAGTGATCGCAAGGGCTGAGTAGGTTCTGAGCTACTCAGAAACTGCACAAACTATTTTTGTACCGCTCAGCTGCACATGCGATTGCACCCTTGCACAGCAAATATTCACTCCCCAGTGGGCGGCAACTATGCGTTTGGCCGGCTGCAAAAAGTAGCTAGTGAGCAATCAACTCGGAATGAACCCCCTAGTTCTTTACTCCTTTGGACCTCATTAGCCATGGCAAACTGGAGTGATGAGGAAGTCAGGGAGTTGCTGCAGATAAGGGGTGAAGAAGAAATACGTAGACAGATAACAGGTACAGTCAGGGATGCGATAACATATCGCAACATCAGTAAAATGCTTGCGGCATCTGGATTTATTAGGTCCCAACAGCAGGTGGTCAATAAGTTGAAGGCACTCAGGAAACAATATCACAAGGTTAACGACCACAATAGGAATCGCAGTGGTGCTGTCCGCATGGATTGGCAGTATTTTGAGCTGTGTGTCTACGCATTTGGCCATACCGCATTAAGCAGCCCTGTGACATTGGGGGTCATTCCAACCCGTTCACACGCTGCTGTTTTTCACAGCGGTGCGAACTGGTGGGTTCTGCACATGCGCGGCGGCCGCAATGTGCAGGCGCGCCATTGTCCAGCGACGGCCGTCGCTGGGCAACGACAAGAAGAACGAAGAAAGCGATCGCTGCTGCGATCGCAAGAAGATTGACAGGAGGAAGGCGTTCCGGGGTGTCAACTAACCGTTTTCTGGGAGTGGTGCGGCGAATGCAGGCGTGTCCAGGCGTTTGCAGGGCGGGTGTCTGACGTCAGTTCCGGGACCTGACAGGCTGAAGACATCACAGCGGATAAGTAACTCCAGAGCTACTCAGAAACTGCACAAAATGTTTTTGCATAGCTCAGCTGCAAAAGTGTTAGCAACCTTGCTATGCAAAAAAACCCTCCCCCATAGGCGGCGTCTAGTTGATCGCACGGGCAGCAAAAAGTTGCTATGTGCGATCAACTCGGAATGACCCCCATTGTCATCCAGTATACAGGGGAGGGGTCCTGGGGTGCACACCGGTAATGAGAGGTCGACCCTGCGGAGACCTTTCAGTAGAACTGCATACAAAGAAAAAGGTTGCAGGTGCACAATTAAAACATTACCAATGTATTAATAAATGTTGCATTTTGAGCGAGGTTCTTCGCATAGTTATGGCCATAAGTAACGGCTTGCCCACCGCGTCCAGGTGACCTCATTAGTCGGGCAAGTCCCTAACATTTTGGGGGGTACAAATCTAGGGCACGGGACCCCCCAAAAATGAAGCAGCTGCCGCCGAAACTAGCCAGGCCTTTGCTGCAGAAAATAGAACCTTTCCAGCAATGTGAAGCTGGCTGGAAGGTCCCAACAAGTAGCACAGTATGCCACAGTCAAAAGAAATCACAGAAAAGATGAGAAAGTTAGTTAATGTGCTTAATTGAATGTTCCCTAATATAATGTAGGAAACATTAGAATAATTGCAAATGTATATAAGTGGGAGCTTGTTTGCATGGCACCTCTACTCTCTACTACCTTCTAAGAAATTATCTCATTTCAGATATGGGACTGGACAGTTTATTTGCTGTTTAAAATCACTTGTGACAAGGGCAGCTCACTGCCACACATGGTAACAATTTGTGGAATCTACATAAATGTTTTGAAGCTAGTGTTTTTTAAAAAGACAATTTTGCATGACTTGGAAGTTATTTTATTAATTTTTTTTATTTATTTTTTTTACTATAAACTGCTCCCTCCAAACTGCACTTTAATAGATTTTTAGTGAGTGGAAGCAGTGCCAGATGGTTTCATTTAACATTACCGACAGGTTCCTTTGAGTGCCCAACGAGTTTGGGGGATGGTGTTACTGCCTTTTAATGAGTATGTTTATTATTATAGACTACTGTATAAAATAGCTCTTTTAAAGAGCAATTTCCATTTAGATTACCTCTTTCTTTATTTTATACTTCACTCCTGAGCTGGCCGCAGCAGTAGCGACTCTGGCGCCATCTTTTGCTAACCATACATCAGGGAGATATCGTTCCAATCTGCCAACTAGCTGGCTGGTTGGAATGATAATCTGGCAGTGTGTGGGAGCAAACGATTATCAGCCGTTTGCTTCCACACGCTAAAAATGTCCAGAAACGGTCCAACTAGTTGGGAGAATCAAACTTGTTTGATTTTCCCAACTAATAATTCAGGTGTAGGGGGAACTTTCCCCCCAACTGAACGATAGGTGTCTGCCTGCTACTGTCAAAATCACTGCCGGCTGGGTTGACTCTGTCATCCCAGGATCCTGGCAGCGGCGGCGGTACTGTGGAGCAGGAACAGGTTCAGGGGTCACACCGGGACCCCAGCATTGGCGGTACCCCCGCATCCCACCCGCGATGAGAATGGAGAGACGGCGGGGGCGAGGCGGGCTGTCACTGAGGAGGCGGAGGTGGATGAGTGAGTGAGGGCGCAGTGGGCAGCTATATGTCACATAAAGACAGTGGCCGGCTCCCTACCCGCACCTGAGATCACTGCACCCCCACGATCGCGGCACCCCACCCGCGGTCACTGCCCCACCACGCGCGATCGCGGCACCCCACACGCAATGAGAATGGAGGGACAGAGATGGCGGGTGAGGGGGCTGTCACTGAGGAGGTGGATGAGTGAGTGAGGGCACAGCGGGCAGCTATATGTCACATAACGGCAGTGACCGTCTCCGTACACCCCCCCCCCCCCCCCTGCACTGTGTGCTGTGACACAGGGGTGGCCACCAGGAGCTGAATCCAGCCCATCAAGTGGAGGACATTTTTGAATCGTGGGGAATAGGTGGCACCCTGTCTCACCTGCTGGCACCCACACCTCTACCCCCCCCCCCATAGAATAGTGACACAACCTGCCAGCAAATATATATATAGAGTAACATCTAGCTCCTTCTCTGCCTGCATCCACCCCAAGAATACCAAGAATCACCTGTCCGCATCACCCACCGCAGCATAGACTCCCATGCCTGCATCCCCCAGAACAGTCTCACCTGCCTGCACCCAACTCAGAGTGGCAGCACAGATTCTCCTGCCCTCTGCCCCCAGCAGCAGCTCCGGCAGCAGCACTATAGTGTCCCCTTCACCCATTCTGCCCCCCCACTATCACCCGGTATTCTAGCCCCCCCGCGATCACCAGCTCCAACAGCAGCACCATAGTGTCCCCTTCCCCCATCCTGCACCCCACTATCACCCGGCACCCCTAGCGCCCTGCGATCACCAGCTCCGGCAGCAGCACTATGGCGTCCCCTTCCTGCATTCTACTCACTGCGATCACCCAACACCCCTAACCCTTACAGTTACCTGCCCCCATGCCAAATCCTCTACTTTTATTTAAAAAATAGCGCAGTTTTATTAAAATAAACATGCAAAAGTTTTTTGTTTCCACATGCAGAAGTAGGCAGACACTGTCCGCCTACTTCTGTGACATCACAAGAGAGAGACGTGATGGAGAGCGAGATGTGAGGGTGTGAGAGAGACGTGATGGAGAGCCAGATGTGGGGGTGTGAGAGAGACGTGATGGAGAGTGAGGGGAGAAGTCGAGGAATTCGACCTGTCGAAAAGCACGTGGATCGGTGGAACCGACAAGTTTTGGCCCCCTTTTTTACCATCTCAATTTGACTTTAAAAAAAGTCGAAGTGAGATGCGTGAGCAGAGACGGGGAGAGCCGCGGGCAGACGGGGGAGAGCAGCGCCGGAGGATGTCACAGCCGCCCCTCACAGCAGCGTCCACCCGGCGCCAGCAAGCGAGATCTCGCTTGCTGGAGCCAGGTGGACGCTGCCGCGAGCGACGGCTGTGATGCGGAAGCAGAGACGGGGGAGAGGAGGAGACGGAGGGAGGAAACGGGGAGAGCCGCGGGCAGACGGGGAGAACGGCGCTACAGCAGCGGGCAACGTCGCCGGAGGATGTCACAGCCGCCGCTCACAGCAGCGTCCACCCGAGAGTGCATCAGTGCATTATATTGGTGTAGTCTATTAAGGGTACACAGTCAGCGCCAGACATTTATTTTATACCTGTCTTGTGGGGCGCTGTGTGTGCTGGCTCCATTAACTCTGTCTCTCTCTGAAGGTACTTGGGGAAACTGTCTGACATTTTCCTGTGTGTGTGTTTATGCAAATCTCATTTCTCTTACGTCCTAGAGGATGCTGGGGACTCCGTAAGTACCATGGGGTATAGACGGGCTCCGCAGGAGACATGGGCACTATAAATAACTTTTAGTATGGGTGTGCACTGGCTCCTCCCTCTATGTCCCTCCTCCATACCTCAGTTAGATTTTGTGCCCAGAGGAGATAGGGTGCATTACAGGGGAGCTCTCCTGAGTTTCTCTGAAAAAGAATTTTGTTAGGTTTTTTATTTTCAGGGAGCACTGCTGGCAACAGGCTCCCTGCATCGTGGGACTGAGGAGAGAGATGCAGACCTACTTAAATGATAGGCTCTGCTTCTTAGGCTACTGGACACCATTAGCTCCAGAGGGAGTCGGAACGCAGGTCTCACCCCGCCGTTCGTCCCAGAGCCGCGCCGCCGTCCTCCTCGCAGAGCCGGAAGATAGAAGCCGGGTGAGTATAAGAAGAAAAAAAGACTTCAAGGCGGCAGAAGACTTCAGATCTTCACTGAGGTAAGCGCGCAGTGGTAACGCTGCGCGCCATTGCTCCCACACACTACACACACACTGAAGGCACTGATGGGTGCAGGGCGCAGGGGGGGCGCCCTGGGCAGCAATATAAACCTCTGGACTGGCAACAGGGTACATTAGGCTGCGGAGGCAGTAAATGAAAAAATCCCCCGCCATTTTTTGTATATTGGAGCGGGACCGAAGCCCGCTGCTGGAGGGGGCGGAGCTTGATCCCTCAGCACTAACAGCGCCATTTTCTCCACAGAACGCTGCAGAGAAGCTGGCTCCCCGGACTCTCCCCTGCTGAACACGGTGACAGAGGGCTGAAAAGAGGGGGGCATTTATTCCAGTGTCAGTTGGCGCTGGGTGTGTGCTGGCATACTCTCTCTCTGTCTTTCCAAAGGGCCTTGTTGGGGAATTGTCCCCTTATAGATATATCCCTGTGTGTGTGGGGGTTTCGGTACGTGCGTGTCGGCATGTCTGAAGCGGAAGGCTCGTCCAAGGAGGAGGTGGAGCAGATGAGTGGTGTCTCTCCGTCGGCAACGCCGATTCATGATTGGATGGACATGTGGCATATGTTAAATGCAAGTTTGACCTCATTACATAAGAAAATGGACAAAGCAGAGTCCAGGGAAAAAGCAGGGAGTCAATCCACGGATTGGACTGGGTTACAGGGCCCTTCTGGGTCTCAGAAACGTCCCCTATCCCAAATAACAGATACTGGTACCGACACAGATTCTGACTCCAGTGTCGACTACGATGATGCAAATTTACACCCAAGGGTGGCAAAAAGTATTCAGTATATGATTATTGCAATAAAATAAATTTTGCATATCACTGATGACCCTTCTGTCCCTGACATGAGGGTGCGCATGTATAAGGAAAAGAAACCTGAGGTAACCTTTCCCCCATCCCATGAGCTTAACGAGTTATTTGAAAAGGCTTGGGAAACTCCAGATAAAAAACTGCACATTCCCAAAGGGTTCTTATGGCGTATCCTTTCCCTGCACAGGACAGGGTACGTTGGGAATCCTCTCCCAGGGTAGACAAGGCTTTAACACGCCTGTCCAAGAAGGTGGCGCTACCGTCTCCGGACACGGCAGCCCTCAAGGATCCTGCTGATCGCAGACAGGAAAATAAAACACAATAGTACTAGAAGTACCAATACAGCGCTGAGAATAATTGTTGCAGACAGGTGGAAAGGATTAATCAACAATTGAATATAAATTAAAATTAGAAAATGGGTATAATAATGTCTAAATGACAATTAATACACATCGAGAGCAGTTAAAAAGCCATGGCTCATTTAGGACAGCCAAATAGAATCAGCAACAGGACAGGGATTTTCTAATATCCAGTGGTTGGTGGACCTCAATTTTCCTTTTACCATAAAGGATGTACGTCTCTCCACAAATAGTTACCAATCCTGGAGGTACACTTGCAGACTTCCCTGATGATTTCTCAGCAAATGAGGATGGCAGCACATCAGTTGAGGGAAGTGGGTTAGTCCTCCATTAGCAGTAGGATGGTTGTGGAAAAATGGTTCCAAGCTTCTTTAAAGGTCCACCGTCCAAATGGTACTGGATGGTCTATGTCCCAGTGTCCAACAGGTAAGTTCTTACGCGTTTCGCTGTCTTCAGGGGGCAGCTTTATCAAAGGTAAGTGCTCTCTGTAAAAATCACCCTTATAAGTCCATATGTCAGAGGGAACCAAAGCATTCCGTGTCTGCCGGCAGACGTGTAAAGGTGCTCTCAGATCAACTAGTTTCGCCTGTCTGCGCAGGCTTCGTCAGTACACCCACTCTTTTGAGTGAAGAGAGGTTCTTTTGGTTTTTGCAGACAGGAAACTACTTTAAAGTCTATTTATGCGCATACAGGTGCTTTGCTCAGACCGGCAATAGCATCGGCATGGGTGTGTAGTGCAGTTGCAGCGTGGACAGATACCTTGTCAGCTGACCTTGATACCCTGGACAGGGATACCATTTTATTGACCTTAGCCCACATTAAAGACGCAGTCTTATATATGAGGGACGCTCAAAGAGACGTTGGGCTGCTGGGTTCCAGAGCCAATGCCATGGCTATTTCTGTGAGACGAGCTCTATGGACCCGCCAATGGACGGGTGATGCAGACTCAAAGAAGCATATGGAGGTTTTACCTTACAAGGGTGAAGTGTTGTTTGGGGATGGGCTCGCGGACCTGGTTTCCACAGCTACTGCGGGTAAATCTACCTTTTCTCTGACGTCCTAGTGGATGCTGGGAACTCCGTAAGGACCATGGGGAATAGCGGCTCCGCAGGAGACTGGGCACAAAAGTAAAGCTTTAGGACTACCTGGTGTGCACTGGCTCCTCCCCCTATGACCCTCCTCCAAGCCTCAGTTAGATTTTTGTGCCCGGCCGAGAAGGGTGCACACTAG